>NC_143265.1:52470000-53095000 GCF_984573655.1 Nuphar pumila
CTTCCAAATCCAGTTTTCATATTGGTCCTTTAACAAAATCCAATATTCAAATTGGTCCTTCCAAATCCAATCTTCGAATTGGTCCTTCCAAATCCAGTTTTCGTACTGGTCCTTTACCAAAATTCAATCTTCAAATTGGTCCTTTAAAACCCAGTTTAGCACTAGTCCTTCCAAATCCAATTTTTCAAATTGATGCTTTCAAACTCAGTTTAGCACTAGTCCTTTTAAACCCAGTTTAGCACTGGTCCTTCCAAATCTAATTTTTCAAATTGGTCCTTTCAAACCCAGTTTAGCACTAGTCCTTTCAAACTCAGTTTAGCATTGGTCTGTTCAAATCTGGTCTTCACTGGTCCTTTACCAAAATCCAGTTTTTACTAGTTGGGATTATCAAAATCGAGTTTTCCCTGATCGGAATTTTCAAAATCTAATTTCCACACTATTTCTTCCAAATTTTAGCCAAAAGTCCCATCAGATTCAATGTTGAGTAACTGTTTCATGAAAGATTTCTGAATATTTTGCCAGTTTATTGAAATTAATTGTTGATTTCAACATTTTGTTGCATAAAAGAATCACCTCAGATTACCTCTAGTATTCTTTTCCAAAAAAGTGAAGTTTTTTGTGAAGAAAGATAAAATTCAAATGTTTTCCTTGTTGATCAACCAAAAGGATGAAAGAAATATCCTTGGTATGATTAGCAAAGAAATATTCAATGATGTTGAAAATCCAGAAGCGAAATGACATTGATCATAGCTATGGTGCATTTTAAAAGTCGATTCTTCTGGCAAGAAAGTAGTGAAAATATTTTGAGCAATTAAGAATCCACTCAAATTTCCCAATAAAGCAAGTATAATTGATTATCTGCAAAAGGGATCTCTCAACTATCATCAAGTTGAAGATGGATATGCGAGTTAGACCCCCAGGGAGAAAGAAAATTTGGATCACCTCCGAGTTGAAGGAGTGTATGACGTATCCTTCCAGTGAAAGTTCAAATCATCGTCAAGTTGAAGGTAGATATGATGAACCTCCTGACCAACCCTAAAAGATATTTGATTTATACTATCAAAAGATTTTAATCAAAAGAGACATATTTATCAATTTCTGGGGACAAGGAAGACCATTATCATCTTCAAGTTGAAGGAGTATGTGAAGGGTTCTTCTAGGGAAAATCAAAACATTTCTGAGTTGAAGGTTGATGCGATAAAATTCTCACCAAACCCCAACAAAAGATTTCAATTCTATGTCTCAGAAAGTGCAAAAAGTATGCCTCAGATATCAAATTGCCAAGAATCATCTTTTCTTATGCAAAATTCTTTTATCAATATCTTTTCACTACTTGCTTTTATGAAATTAAGAATATTTTTTTCTCTTCATATCAAGGACATGGATAGCTTCCTTGAAGAAAATCAACAACATTAAAATTTGAATTTGACTCTTTAATCCATAGAGTTAACCTTGTGGGAGAAAATACTCTAGGTAAAAGAGGGAATATCTTTTGCACACACGTGCACATTTTCATGCATTTGAATCAACTACAATTTCATCTTATTGGCAAATTTTTTTTGCTATTCAAACATAAAATAAATACTCAATGTCTATTTTGATGCAACTAGGCATTGTTTACATCTCCAAAAGAGTTGCCTCATTCATTTTCCAAATTTGCTTTGGCAACATCATATTTCTTCTCCTTCAGGTTAAGGGTTAAATCTGAACCTCATTTTTCGAGGTATTTCTTAAGTTAAAGGTTAAACCTGAACCTCATTTTTGAGTTATTTTTTTGTCCCATCCAGGTCAATGGCTAAACCTGAATTCTTCTGCATTTCAAAAGCTTATTTTGTCTCAATCTATGAGACATCTTCTACATTTTCCCCCTTTTCAAAAGCTTTAGGGATTATATTTTTACAACCTCACTTCGTGAGGAATATTTCTCAAGCCAATTTTCTTTCTTCTAAATTTGGTGTGTTTTGTCTTTGCCACTAAGCTCGGCTTTCAACCGGCTTAGCAGCAAAGAAGGGCATTTGTAAACACCCAAAAATTTTCAAATTCCAAAAATTATCCTTTTGACCTTGAGTTTCACTTTTTGAGTCATTCAAAAGGGCGATTAGGTCAATTTCTAATCATTTCTCGGATTTACTTCTCTGTTGAAGATCCAATGCTCAATTCCATTTTCTATACCAGACCTAAACCTCCCAAACCTGGATCCAAATCAGATATTTGAGTCCAATCCTGAGCCCGATCCTTCTATTTTCAATCTAAATCTGAAAATTCAAAATCAATTCTCTGTGTGGCTCAAATATTCGGATCTAATCTCTATTTGGATCCATCCCTTTCATTTTCTCAGTTTAAGATCCAAACTCCATTTTTACTCAAAAGCTCAGATCCAGATTCGTTTTTAAAATCTAAATTCAAAATTAATTCTTTTATCTCAAAAACTCTCTTTTGCAAAATCTTTAAATTCTAAATTCAATATTTTGTAAAATCTTTCAAAATTCCTGGATCTTATTTCTTAAAGCATTTGCATTTTATATTTCTTTTTCTAAAAAAAGAAAAAAAGAAAAAGAAAAGAAAAGAAAAATTAAAAAAAAATAATGGAAAATGACTTTAGAATGACTAAGAAAAATTTCTTTTAAAAAACCTCTACAACTAAGCCTTTTTTTAAAAAAATTCAAAACTTAAAAGGCATTTTTGAAATCTTTTTAAACCACCCTCTCCTTTATAAGGAGAGGGAAGGCATTAGACAAGAGGAGGCAAATAAAAAAAATTTAGGAGGTCGATCATTTTTCAAATCAAAATTTTCAAGGGAGAAAAACCGAAATCCTTTGGTTTTTTCCCTCTTCCCTCCACTTTTTTTCTCTCATTCCTTCTTCTTCCTCCTTATTTTCTCTCTTCTTCTTCTGCCTCTCCTTCTATTTTCTATTCTTACGATTGAGGAAGATCGAGTCTACGGCAATACAAAAGAGAAAAGCCTCTTTCTCTTCTGAAGATAATCAGATTCGGATCGATCAAGCCGGCGGTGGTGCACGGGCTAGAGATCACTCTCTCTTCTTAATCAAGATGACATCTGTAAGTTTTCTTCTCCTTCTCTTCTTCTCTTTCTCTATTCCCTTTCTTCTTCTCGCATTCCTCTTTTCCACTGATTTCTTATAGCATAGTTGCATTTGATTCTTGTAATTGAAATTAAAAACAAAACAAAAACGACATAGAAAAGCAATAATTCATTTTTGCAATCTATGCATCTTTAGATTTTTATAGTTCATTGATTTAGTTATTTCTTCTATTTTGATCATTTATTCTTTTTTGATTTAGTTGTTTTGATCTGCATCATCTACTTCATCTTCGCATTCATTGAATCACATGTTGTATCGTGAGTCTGCATCTATATTGATATGAGTTACTGCATCAGAAATGATCTTCATTCCCCTTTCCTCTACACTCTGCATCCATCTGTTGCATTTCCCCTGTTCTCTGCATTACATAGCATTTGCATTCAGCATCCTGCATAGTTGCATTTCCTTTTTATTGCATTTCATCAGATGTGTTGCATCATCTCCTTCACAACAGCTTCTGATCTGCAATTCAATGCAACATTAGTCCACCTGCATCGTCATCCCACCTGTCGTGATTTATTCACCCTGCATCTGAGTTATCTCATCCGGTAACGCAGTTCACCACCTGTTCATTTCATCACTTTAGCACTTCATCAGCATCCCCTATCGCATAGCATCTGTATTCGAATTGCATTCATATCGCATAGCGTCTGCTCTGTTTCAACATCATAGCATAGCATTGCTTGATTCCACAGCATAGCATTACTTGATTCCATAATATTTCATCCATTCCATTAACATATGTTGTGTTTCCCTTTTCTCCGCGATTTGCAATTACATCTGATTCATCTACATATGTTTTGATTTAGCATCCTCAACATTGCATCCAGCTGCATTGATTCAATTGTATCTTCATCATGTTTCCATTACCATCTGCATAGTTTTTATTTCCTGCATATTTCATTTTCAGTTTTCCATCTGCATTATTTGCATTCTGTTTTGATGTTTCATTTTGTTCTTGTTTGTGGTTGGTTTCCATTTTACGCATCTTGCCATCTTTCCTTTTCCACTATTGATTTTTCTTAGCATGCCTCTATGTTTCAATTTGCATTTTCTTTTCTGTCATTGTTGATGTTTATTTTAGTTTTCACGGATTATATTTTCCGTCATTACTTTCCATATTGTTTTTAGGCATTTCATATTCAAAGCATTTAGTTGTTTAGTTTTTTTTTTTGTGGGTGTTGCTATGCATTTAGTTGTTTAGCAGAGTGTGTATGTCATTCATTAATTGTTTACTCATTGATTACTTGCTGAATTTTTGTGGTTGCATCTGATATATTTTAGTTCCTCATAGCATTTTAGTTGTTGCATTTCAATTTTAGATTCAATTTTAGTTGCATCTGTTTAGCATCACCTGTTTACTTGTTTATTTACTTGTGGTTTAGCATTTAGTTATTAAGTTTTAGCATTTGTTGTGTAAGTAGTATGTTTACTTGTGCATGTTTAGTTTTTTTTTACTTTGCTTTTGTTTGCATTAGCATTTAGCATGTAGCTTTCATTTAGTGAAATTGCATTCCTTTAGCATCATTACTTTTTGTTTCAATTTAGTTTTTAGCATTCACTCAGTGTGTTTCATAGATATAAGTTTATACATCAAGGTACTGGCTCTGGCCTTGTTTGAACTCACAAACTGTGCCTCAATGGCACTCAGAAATTCAATCACTGTTTTGCATTGTGGGATAGCACTGCGAATGTTCTTAGCCACTTTAGATTGCAAAAGCAATAGGCTAAGCCTATTCGAGCGCTCTCACTTCTCAAAAGAAATCTTTTGATCAGCAGTGCTCTGATCAGTGAGAGCAGTGGGTTCATCTATCCTTATGGCCAGATCTAGATCCATATACCCTAATGTAAAGAGAACAGTTTATTTTCAATCACTAAAATTCGATTCATCTATAAAAGGTATACAGCTAGAGCCATCTAAAATCACAGAACTTGAAACTGCACGACAAAAGACATATATCAGAAAGCATTCGTACGAGACTAAAACTTTAGTGAAAAAAGCAAAATAATAATTCCAGGCAAGTGAAGGGGGTCATCGGAATCCTACTTTGGTAAGAGCTCTGACACGCGAAAACACTTCGCCTACCGACCATATTCGGTAAAATTAAGGTTCTTATGAAGATAGACCATCAACACAAGGTATCTTTGGATACTCATGTGTGATGTATCTCGACACATTTACCTTATTCTGCCCTACTTAAATTTCAAACGCGATAAAACTACCTTTGGGTCATCTATCGTTTCATGAATCTAAGTACAATGTGCATATCGGCTTAAACTGTATGATAGTATAAAATTCATTGATGACTTACGTGTATTCAATCACTTTGGTGACATGAAAACACTGAGTCATCTAACTATCCTTAATGCAAATATGCAAAATAATATCTTAAAATGGTTTGTAAACCGAATGGACCAGACATATTACCCTCAAAATGGTTCAAAAACTGAATGAACCTGACATATGTATCATGAACCGGTCTTAAAGCACTTTGAACTAGTCTGAAATGGCCCTCAACCGGTCATTTGAAGGTCTGAACCAGTTCTGAACCTTATGAACGGATGTTAATAATGAACAAAAGTTCATAAAAACCCAATGACCATATGCTAAAATCCTTGTATTTTCTTATATTTAAGAAAACAGGGTCTTAGCATCTCGGAACCGGTGAGAAACCGGAAAGAACCGGCCAAAAATGGCTCCGAACTGATCCCGAAAAAGGTCTGAATCAAACCCTGATCCGGTTCAGGCTAAATAGTGCCTGGACCCTACTGGATCCGGGTCGAACCCAGTTTAACTTGATCCGGGTCGGACCTGGTATAACTTGATCCGGGTCGGACCCGGTATAACTTGATCCGGGTCGGACCCGGTATATATCAGATCCGGGTCGGACCCGGTATATATCAGATCCGGGTCGAACCCAGTAAAACTGGATCCGGGTCAAAACCCGGTACTTACCGGTCTGGGTTTGACCCGGTAATAACTATATCTGGGTCGGACCCGGTACATCCCGGATCTGGGTCAGACCCGGTAGTTCTCAGATCTGGGTCTAACCCGGGGTTTACCAGATCCGGGTCAGACCCGATACTTACCAGATAACGGTCTGACCCGGTGGTTAACCGGATTCGAGTCAGGCCCGGTTGTAACCAGATTCGGGTCTGACCCGGGGTTTGATTGATCCGGGTCGATGCAAAACAAGCCATCACCCAAATCCCGGATCCGATCCAGATGAGCTTTATGGATCGATTCGGGTGGGTAGGGTCCAGATTAAGAAATCTGACCCGAAAATAAAATCATAAGAGGCGAAATAGGGTTTTTTTGAACCCTATTTCGCCTTTTTCTTTTGTTGCAGGGTGTTGCTGCCGGCTCCGACGATCGAACGATCGCCGATGACCCCGACGGCGAGAAGGTGTCAGCCACCACCGTCGGTGACCCAATGGTCATCCCGCAGTCGACGGTGGGGCGACAGCATCTGCAACAGCAGTTGCAGAGGGAGATGGCCACTGCCGTTGACTGTCTGCAAACGCTTGCCGATCGACGCCGCCTGCCGGCGATCAACGCCGGAGCTCTGATGACGACTCTTCTCCGGCGACCGACGAGTCACCCGACGGTGAAACGAAAATGGCAGAGGATCATTTCTAAAATTCGGTGACTCAATAGTCGTCGACGACTGCCTGTCTGTCGCCCAATGGCGATAGTCGCCGGTGTCGGCGACCAGCAGCAGCGTCACCCCACGGTGACCTGCTTTGCTGGACGACCCAGAGCACACCCCGCAACAAAAGCGGGGTGTGGGCCCATAACCTAATGTTGGGTCGGACGGGGGTTTCCACCGCCGGTCTGGAGCGCCGGCGACTCTGCCATCACCTGATCCGACGAAGCCCTGCAAAGAACAGAAGAATAACACAGTAGCATACCTGAGGCGGCCATTGCCGGAGGGCGGAGGACGTTGCCGGAGAAGGGCGCTCTTCAACTCAGCCGGTATGCAGCCACCACAAGCGTAGGCTACCCGTATGCAGACGGTGAGTCGACCTTTTTCCCTGCTTTACTGTTTTCTCACAGAGACGGTGTGTTTTTCGCTATTTTGGGTTGCTTATGAAACCCCTTTAAATAAGCATAGTATGAGAACGGTTTGCATAACCGTTCCCCCTTATCTATGTTAGTTTATCGGGATGGATCATCCCTGATGTGGGAAGTTACCACATCGTGGATAACCACCACGTTTTACGTGGTGGTTAATCCAACACTTTATGCTCTAAATCAGAAGACAACAAGCACTTATTCTTTTCATGTTCATTTGCTCAGACTATAGGGAAACATATTTGTTCCCTCTTTGGAAAGCGTAGAGTTCCTCACACTGATTTTGTTCAAGAACTTAAATGGTTGATGAATTCAAAATTCAAATTGTCTTGGCTGAAGAATTGTTGGAATGTGGTATTTATGTAGTGTTTTAGCAAATATGGAAGCTTCGTAATAAAGCCTATCACGATGAGGGAGTTCCTGTGTTATCTTTTGTTGGTGAGTTGGTATGGAAACCGTGTGCCGATTTATTGTGTGCTCGACCGGGTGACATTAGTAATGAAGTCAAGTTGTTTGCCAAGTCGGCTTATTTCGAAAAATCACTGGGTTGAAGATCCTTCGCTCATTTCTTTTCGCTTTACCTCCTCATTCAGAGGCTATGAGCTGGTTTCTTTTGCAGCTTGTCATGCTGATAAATTCATTATCGTTGGTGGGTTTAAGATATTGAGATCAGGAGAGTTAATAGAAGAGGATTGTGGCAGTGTTCTCAGAGATTCAGGGGGGCTGCAAAGCAGAGTTGGTCTCTAACTCCAGAAGTGGTGCAGGCTAATATCAGAGGCAAGAGAGGGTCGTCAGAGTTCGGCTACTGCTTGTGCCTTGGTCCACAAATTTCATTTTGAGAGGGTATTGTGTAAGGGGCTTATGGTGGCTTTGGGGCAGTTTTTTTTTATGTTACGTACTTGCAATGATTTATTGTGGAAAGACAAGCCACCTGATTGGCTATCCGAAATGGGTGATCGTATGTAAAGTTTGATTTTATTTTTTCTTTCTTAATAGAATTCGGGGTACCCCCCCAGAATCCTTCAAAAAAGGTATGAATTCAATTGGAGGGCAGATTCATGTTTCTTTTTCTTTTTTCCTCTATTACATAGCAATTAGGGAACCATGCTGGAGGATTGCTAGCTCAAGAAGCTTTGACAAATTGGAGTCTAAAGCAAGGACACTAAGAGATATCCTCTACATGTACAATAGGCTCTAAAATGAAATCCGTCCATTTTTGCAACTAATAGAAGCCAATGTGTTTTGCAGCACGTATTTGTACTGGCTGTGGTCGTGCTACTGCACTTCACTCCTTAAGCTCATTCTTTCCCAGGTTGCAATCCTCAGTTTCTTCTGAGTCAGGGTGTCATTTTTCTAAAGTTGACACGTCAGCCATTTTTCCTGTCATATATACCAATTGTTTACCCAAATGATGAAAGATGGTAGCCCATATCTTCAATAATGTAATTTCAATATGAGCAGTTTAATAAAGATGATGGTATAAATGGATGTTGATAGGTGGGTACTACATTGATAAGGGTAGAATAAGCAACATGCAATGCAGCAGACCTAGGAACAGCAGCCAAGCCAACCATGCTACACCAAAAATCCAAAGCTAGCAAACTAGTTAGCCAGCATTTTCAATTGCTCTGATACAGTCCACAACAGAAGTTTTTGAAGACATTGCTGAAATCAGGGCTTCATGAGCTACTTTGTTGTTTTTCAAAAGAGAGCCTGCAAACAAGGCCTGCAGGTAGGATACTGAATTTAGAATGCCTCTAGAAATGGCTGAAAGAAATTTTCCATGCATGAAAAGCATATAATAAATGCATTTAATCATTAATTATTGTAGTAAATGATGCCACTGAAAATGCAGAGATTATTTAAACATACAGCCCATCTAGTCAGATTTTGTTGTTGCTCTTTGCTTAGCTGTGGTTTGCTCCTATTTATGAATCTCTGCAAGAAGAAAAAAGGTAATTAATCATTAATTTTTTACTGTGGATATATCTACAGGATGAGTGACTGACCAACCTGAAGAGAGAAAAGATCAGCAGATTGTCCTACCACTTTTTCATACTTTAATCCTTCAGCCGCCAATCCAGCCATTGATATCACAGCTAACCTGAAAACTCCCGTTAAAAAATATACTCTGGATTACAAAGTAATCAAATCGTGCAATCCCAAAACATCTCTTTTCATATAAAAAAACTTTTGATGTCTTGAACCCTAAAAATGAAATGAAAAAGAAATGCTGCAAATCTTATCTCTGTCCAGTTCACATTCCTGCTACAAAAATTTGCATTTTGCATGTCAATATTTAAATTCCTTGAATACAGTAGTTAAATCGCATTCAGGACAAGCAACATGGCTTTTCTCCTTTCTTTATTCTTTTTTCCTTTCTTTATTTCTTTTCCCCCTGCAAGTCTAAAAGATTGGGTGCCAGGAATAACATGTGGAGTGACATCTATCAATGCTTGTGTGTACTATGAAAAAATAACTTCCATGCAAAACATGCTAGTACTAACTATAATAAAAGTTGAGATGCTTTGGGAAGCCAACATTGGCAGGTGTTCACATGGTCATCAACTTCTCAATCTTACTAGTATAAAAACTTCAAGCATTATTTGATGAAGTCAGATCTGATGATCCAAAGTAAAACCTATAATTAAAACAAACAACATTAACCTGGAGGCTATGACTAGAGGGCAAAAGCTATCTCAGAGCTTGGTCATCTGACACCACAACCATTATCCAAATGACATTTTATCAAGGCATTATGGACAAACTAAATTTAATAACTGGATAATGATGTGTATAGGAATGTATCCATGGCGGTGTCAAAGTTACAAACCAAATGTAAAGAACCTAGAAAATGAAAGCTTGTGGTGCCAATAGAGAATCAGTGTTAGCAGCTGGTCTAGGCTACTTCAGGACCTCAGGTATATGAAAAGGCCTACAAAAGGGAGACTGAATATACTGATGCATCAAGGATGAGAATGCATGATTTGTTCAAATCTGCAAAATAGAACATGGCACTATTTTTGAGGTAAACATATTAAGTGATCTTTAAATATACCAAAATGATAATTGTAGTTTATTCTGTAGGGAAGACAGCAAGCAAAATGAGACAAGATAATGAGCAGTGTAGTTTCTACCTATCTAGCTCCTTTGCATCAAGCTGACCACTGTAGATCACCTTCTGCAGCCTTTCATCTATCAGATTCACATGTTCTTTGCCGATATCCAACGAGTAGCCAAGGATTGGGTAGCCAAGCAAGTAAGCAACTGAAAAATAAAGTGAAAATGATCGTCAGATCATTTTTTCGGTAACGGACTTCAAAACAGTAAGAAAATAAGGGAAATATCTGAGGAAGTTATTTTGCATCAAATAGCTTTAAAAAAATAGTTTGGATTGCATGTCATAGCCAGGATTCCAAGCAACAACAGCAATTCTCATGTCAAAATTTTTATTACGTACTAAATTGTTTACAATATACTGAACTTTCACCAGCTCTACACTTTCCAAGGATTAAAAATCTGCAATTCGATGTTTAAGGGAATTGGCTTGAGGAGAAATGTATCACATCTTTGAAGCCAAAAAAGCATTTCTAGTTAAGAGGCAGGATTTGAGCCTGTGACCTCAAATGGATCATGCAAACCTTTATATGAATGTTATTTTTCTTCTATTTATGAATTGACTGCATGGAGGCATTTCAAAATAAAACCTAGGGAAATGGGTTTTACACATCAGTAAGATCGCTTCTTCTTAAGGATTTCATGAGATAAAGTCAGTGGAGTAAGCAATATTAGTTTTAGGACTAGTGAAGAACATAAGGATGGACAAGAGGGGGTTGTAGGGTTTCTAGTTATCTTAAGTATCATAGTCCTAAAATGCTTAGGACATGATCTTTTGCTGCTTGGAACACTGTGTTCATTGTATAGTCCTGGTGACCAAGAGTGAAGCTTGTATTTATAAATGGCTAAAGGTAGCATTTGTTCACTTGTTTTGTTTTGTTTACAAGGTTGTAAATTGGATCTTTAATTATGTATATGCACAATCTTAATTCCTTAATTTTCAATCTTGGCCTGTTTCCTTACTACTAGCTCGCTTTACTTATACAAATTATGTTCTTTACAAATTTCTTTTTCTCCTTTTTTAATAAGTTTTTACTATGCTTCGAGCAGCCTTGAGGCACCAAACTTAGCCTTGCATTCCCTGCGTCTTCTTTAAAAGTAACATCATGAAAGAACAAAACAAGATCTATAATTTATAAAGGTTCAGGATAAGATACTAGTAGCATAATAATAACAACCAATGTAGTAAGTATTGTACTGTATCGTACGATATGGTACGATACGTATTGTTACTATGGGAAAAAAATGATATGATACACACTTGTATTGCCTGTATCGTACGATACACCTTCAGCACATTTTAAAAATGTTGAAACTTGTTTTTTATTTTTTGGGTTTTAAAGACCTCTTGAAGGTCGACTTCCTCATTTGTATAGAGGTCATTAGAGGGGTATTCACACACCCTAAGAGTCGTGACAGCGATTTAGGGGCCGATCCGTATGCAAGGGCGAGGGTTTTTGTGGTTTGCTAAAGTAAGAGTTTATTTTCACTCAAGAAAGTGGGTTAAGGTAAAAAAAACTCTATTATAAGTAAAATTATAAAACTACCCTCCAAAACATTTCTGCCTCAGGGGCTCATGCCCTCCAAAAAACCCCACCTTACGAGTAAGGGGCATTGCTCCCCCCTGCAACATCTACCAACTTACTGCAAAGTTGGATTTACGAAAATTAGGGATTTATATCAAAGTAGAAATTAGGCATCAGACTCCTCTAACAAAGATGACATCAAATGATTTAGCATGGCAATGGGACACTCAAGTAATGAGTGGAAACTGATTGAAAATTGAGTGCAACTATTGCCATAATATTTCTTTTATGTAATATGAAAGTATGAGTCTTATGGCATGTTCTTAATTGCAAGATATTTAATAATTTGCATTGTTCTTGTGAGATAGTTGATGTTTGACTTATGCAGCTCATAAAGACATAAATGCTTCATATGTGATTTTTATGGTTGTATTTTGTGCAATTCATCATTTTTCATGTGTTATGATTTTTTATAATTTTTGCAAAGTTTTTTTGATTTTTTATATTTTTTATATTTTTATTAAAAAATTATGATTTTTTATGATACGATACGATACATATCTTATTTTGGGCCCGACCGATATGGGTAATGATACGATACTTACAACCTTGATAACAACAATAATAATCTCCACCTATGTCACAAGGATACGGGTAAAAGGACATGACATGCCATTTTTGTGCAATTTTCCATTGGAAATAGTATACAAAGGGACACAACACGAGGACAAGTTGAAGAATCCCTGTGAGAGAGATCTTCACCCATCATATTTTGTAGAACTTCATCATCCTTAGTGGTACCGTAACATCACAAAAAAAAATCTTAGGCTTGGAGGATATATAAAGCACAAAAAACACTTGCAGCAGCAACTCAGTGCAACTTACCAAATCCATCCATTCATATTAGCGGACAATAAAAGATTCATATTACCAACTAAGTGAGAAATATTATATCATAAGAATCATATTGAAGTACATTTAAATATATAGATGTCATGTTTGAAATGCTAATGCCATGTTATCAGATCAACTCTACTGGGATATGTTGTAGAGGAAGCAGATCAGGTCATGCTGAACACGAGCTTTTTGCTCATGCCAACATCGTGGCCATCAGTTTGCATTTTGGATGAATGCCACGTAGCATATAACTGTTCCGTTTATTTTTTTAACTTTTCAAAATACAAAACGGACGGCCAAGATGTTGGCATGAGCAAAAAAGCTCATGTTCAGCAATGACCTGATCTGCTTCATAAAGACATATAGACTCTAGAAAAAGCATTTCCCAATGGCTGCACTTGATAGTAGGCCATCCACTTGTAGATTTCAGGAAGCATGTTTCTGCTTTTGTCCATCACAGGACTGGGTTGGTAGATGGGATATCAACCTCCTGGATGATGTCAATCCTACTGATTCCTGGCATTGAAATGGCTAAAAGAGCAGTTGTCTGCATGTGTGTGTGTGTGTGTGTGTGTGTGTGTGTGTGTGTGTGTGTGTGTGTGTGTGCATCCTTTCTATCACCATATGCCACTTTTGTACCATCTATAGACCAATCAATTATTCTTCTGTATAGTATCTAATATTGACTTTGCCAACTACATACTGTCACAACCATTGATTTGACACAATTATGCATTAAGAAATTACAAGCATAAGGGTTTTAATGATATTCCTTTGCAGTCAGCTTGTCAAATGCACATATTTTTTGGGTTTTCAGGAATGATTAGTCTGCTACATGCACAACATGTGAACTTATCGGTTCACATGCATGTGTGAATCATTGGAATGGTTTATGTTGACCAGTCAATTCGTTATAGAAATTACCGAAACATGGAGGTAAAAATCATGGCCTGGAATCATCCCAAATTAGCTAAACAACCAAGCATAAAATTAGGAACAACTTTACCTAAAAAATGGGCAGCTTCGTGACTAGAGATCCTCTCTTGATAATCAGGGAAAAATGATGAAAATCCATTAATACCAGCTTGAAGAAGCCTGCAGAATCAGATATGCATATTAGTCATTATGTCAAATCCCTTTTCAAGAATCAAATCTTCCCCATGCTAAAATTGTGAAATGCTGATGATATTTAACATATATCAGAATCTCAATATACAAACGTAGATCTAGAACCAAACTCTGGATCAAATTTTAAAACGCCCAACCAGGCTGGGTTCTGAAAGGTGTCTCAAGTCAAAGGACCATCAAAGTTTCCAAGTATAATATATAAAAGAAGGAAATTCTATGCTTAAAAAACTACTTTTTCTGAGTTACTGGAAGCTTTTTAACAACAGATTATACATCTTTGGCAAGTAATGCCTCAAAACCATTCATTCATGTAACAATTTCATATTTGTCACCATCAACCAGCTAGAACCAAGCCATCATAGGATATGGATTCTTGGTCCAAGTTGCACAAGTCTTTTTTATTTTCTTTCCTGCAAAATGAACAACTTGACCTGATGCTGAGATGCAACAATCCTATATTACCAATGTGTGGGCAAATAGCTATACTGACTCATACTGCTAGGAATGCTCTTGCATGGTGTGAATAGGATATAAACTTGATCAGGTTATAAAGCCTCATCAGAAGTAACTGCTCCAGCAAACTAACACACAGAGCCCAAATCCTTATTCTGTCTGGTTTAGAAACCAACTTGAACTGGCAGGCTCTGTGAATCTTAGTTCTGTGGTTGGTTGAGGCAGTTAGCCTGTTCTTGCCAGAACAGGTAGTTAACTTTGCATCTGAATACATGAAACATCTACAAAATATTACATTTCATAAATTCATTAATTGACAAGCTTCAAGGTCAAGTTTTGAAATAATTTACCCAGGAGAAATGCTCCCCACTGCCAAAACAATCAATGAAATGCTACCTATCAAGTATGGCACAAAAAATCCCCAATCCTGTAAAAACCAAGGGGTGACTTAGAGATGCAAACACAAGAAACAAGCACAGAAGTTCTTTCACATGGTTAGGGAGCCTATAGAATTATTCTGTCAAAGAACATTAATGACAATAAGTGAACTCACATAATCAACAGGAATCACATGGATTGCAATACAAAGACTGGAGGAAAACATGGAAGCAGCAATGGACACATATCTTACAAGATGCAAAGAAGATGATTAACCATGAAAATATATCAACATTGTAATGAATATTAAGGAAAAAAACCACGAAATACATTGAACACTCTCTGGTTTCATCTTCTAAAGCCATTCATGTGTGTCATCTTCGGTTCCCTCTATTTCCTTAGCTATGTTAAAATATATATATATATATATATATATATATATATATATATATATATATATATATATTCAGTTTTATAATAGTTAATTCCTTATAGGGGCATTTTGATCTTTTCACATGTAATAATAATAACTTTTTATTAGAAACAATTATTTTCTTTTTATTATTTTTTATTTTCTTTTTTGTAAATTACCTTGGCCATTTGGGGCTCTATGGTCTTTTGACCATAGAGTTGTTGGGGCTCCCCAACAGTCATAAATATGACCATTGGGAGCTCCCAACGACTCTATGTAGGAGATCCCAATGGCCTCCCTCTCATGTACAATGTGTATAAATAGGGGTGGTGTTCCCCCTTATTCTTTAACGCTTTTAGCTAAAGCATATGCTCAATAAAAGGTATATTTTTACCTTTTGTGTTGCCCTATGTCACATGGGTGCAGGTGCGGGTGCGACACGGGTGCGGCGCAATTCCAAAAAATTTGGACACGGGGACTCGGCTATATATATATATATATATATATATATATATATATATATATATATATATATATATATATATATATATATATATATATATATATATATATATATATATATATATATATATATATATTAAAATATATATATTATAAATATATATATTTTAAATATTATAATTATATATATAACAATAAATTAACACATAAAGATTGTAAATTTTAAAGCAAAAAAAAAAGCAATTCTTAACAACACAAACTTACCAAAATATAACACATAAAGAAGCTTGTGAGTGTGATAAACAACAAAACTTATCATAAATCTGCCTCATCGTTTGAATTAGAAGGAAGAACAGGATCGAGGTAGTCCATGTTGAGAGTATGTAAATTATGTTCTCCCTCCAAGTCAAAATCTTCTGGATTTACATCCCAATTCTTGGATGGTCCACAACTGCATCAAAAAATCACTATATTAGTATCTAACTTAAAACTTTGAATACAAATATTTAAATACAAACTTTGAATACAAAGAAAAAAAAGTACCTATACTCTTCTTTGGTGCGGCGAGAAATTAATCGTAGATTTGAGTGAACATATACCAAATCCTCTGCTCTTTTACTAGTGAGCTTGTTTCTTTTAATGTTGTGAATTTGAGCATATGTACTCCAATTTCTTTCACAACAAGATGATGTAGCAGGTTAGGATAACAACTTCATTGCAAGACGTTGCAGATTTGGTGTCTTTGATCCATATGTTGCCCACCAATTAAGGGGATCTTCCTTGTCCCTTGCCACAAGTGCTGCTAAAGAATCAAATCTCCCAGTAGAAAACTTGCCAAACTCACTATTTACAACCTTAAACATGTGAGGATCATTAAAAAGTCTTCCCAAATATATCATTCTATTTCTTGATATCTCAGGATCTTCATTTAGAGAAACACGACCAACACCTGCTATCAACCATTTTTTTGCATAGTATTTTGGATTGAAAGAGTGTGTCATGCAATGCAAAAGTGTATTGTTTTTATCCCATCTTCTCACTAAAACTGAATGTACATGATTGTAAAATTCTGAATCATCAAGTGCAATATCTTTCTTCTCATGTTTAAAAATGATACTTTGAACTTTTTCAATCATATTGTCCCACATTTCATAAATTCTATGAAGCATGGGTACATCTCTATCAACTTCTCTCAGCATTTCCCAAATAGGCTTTGTAAATTCAACAAAATATGTAATTTTATCCCACCAAAAATCATCACAGATGCATTTTTTGATAGCTTGAGCCTTGACATCATCTTCAGTACGATAAAAATCCCAATCTTGATCAGCCACCATCATCATCAATGCATTCTTGAGTTGCTTAATTCTTTTTATTATAACAATGAGAGAAGCAAAACGAGTTTCAGCAACTTTCAGTAACTTGAGATCAGAATGCCTATTAAATATAGAAAGGGCATGATGATGGTTTACAACAAAATTTCTAATATTTCGAACATCATGCTCTATTTCCTCAATCCATAAGCACATTTCATGTACATGTGCATCATCTTTTGATGGATTGCATATACTCTTAAGTGCCAAATTTAAACTGTGTGCTGCACAAGGAGTCCAAAAAATATGTGAATATGTATCTTCACTTGCCAAATTCATTCCTGCACGACTGCAAACTGGAGCATTGTCAGTAATGATTTGCACCACACTTTCTTCACCCACTTCTTTTATCACTTCAACAAATAATCTCTTTAAATATTCAGCATCTTTATACTCTCCAGATGCATCAACAGTCTTCAAAAAGATTGGCCCATTAAGTGAGTAAGCAATGAAGTTTATCAGTGGTCGCCTTTGTATATCAATCCACCCATCAGAAACAATCGACACTCCATATCGTTTCCATGCAAATTTTTGGGTCTCTAGCAAGTCTTCAATTCTATTTTTTTCCTCTGCAAGAATGACTGTTCTTAGTTTTTCTGAACTAGAAGGCACATAACCACTCAAATTGCAATTAACCAAAGATGTAATCATATCTTTCCAGTATGGACTTCTAGCTACATTAAAAGGAATTGAGCTTGAGTAAAAGAATCGACCAATCTTTTTATCAATTTCTGCTCTTGCCATGTTTTTGAATGACGCTTGTATTGTTTTATTGCTTTCCATCTTTCTTTTTTTTAAAAGCTCTTCTTGTATATCACTAGCAGTAGGAAAAGACAAATTAATCGAATCGCTTTTCATCTCTGCAATTTTCTTCTTTTCAGCTTCCTCTTGTTCTTTTTTTAATTGCTTTAACATGTCTTTTTCAACCCCAGAACATGCCCTAATTCCTTGACCACGAATATGCAAAAGATGTGCTTTCACACGCGTATAAGAACCTGTGAAAACAGTCTTACATAGATTACAACGAAACTGCACATTCCCACCACCACCACTACTAGCTTTTATCCTTTTTGTCACAAGCCTCCAAAGTGGTTGAGAAACTTCTAATTCAAGGTTAGAACTTGAACCAAATGTATTGACACTACCGCTAGAACTCGCCATTATATCTGAAAAGTGAAAACTGAAAAGAAAATAAGTAAATAAAATAAAGTTAATAAACACTACCTCTATGAATGGGAAGCACAGGGAGGGGCCGAGCCCCTCCCCTGCGAAAACAGGGAAGCATGGAGGGGCCGAGCCCCTCTTCTGCGAGCACAGGGTGCAGGGAGGGAAGCCGAGCCCCTCCTCTATGAATGGGAAGCACAGGGAGGGGCCGAGCCCCTCCCCTGCGAAAACAGGGAAGCATGGAGGGGTCAAGCCCCTCTTCTGCGAGCAGAGGGTGCAGGGAGGGGGGCCAAGCCCCTCCTCTATGAATGGGAAGCACAGGGAGGGGCCGAGCCCCTCCCATTCGAAAACAGGGAAGCATGGAGGGGTCGAGCCCCTCTTATGCGAGCAGAGGGTGCAGGGAGGGGGGCCGAGCCCCTCCTCTATGAATGGGAAGCACAGGGAGGGGCCGAGCCCCTCCCCTGCGAAAATAGGGAAGCATGGAGGGGTCGAGCCCCTCTTCTGCGAGCAGAGGGTGCAGGGAGGGGGTCCGAGCCCCTCTTCTGCGAGCAGAGGGTGCAGGGAGGGGGGCCGAGCCCCTCTTCTGCGAGCAAAGGGTGCAAGGAGGGAGGCTACGAGCAGAGGGTGCAGGAGGGTCGACATACCTGACGGAGGGGGAGACGATGGCTGCCTGTGGGTACCGTCGCCGGAGTCTGGATCGCCGGCGTGGGTGCAGGCGAAAGCTGCAGGGGCAGAGGGGGAGAGGCAAAATCGAGAGGGTAAGCCCCTCTCCCTGTCGATAAACCCCTTTTAGGGTTCGGCTGCCAAAAAAAAATTGGATCTGGGTCGGGTTTGGACCCGACCCGACCCGGATCCAAAACATAATTTAAAACTCGAAATGGACATTTTTGGACTCAGTCAAAGTTGACCGAGTCCAAAATGTCGACGGACTCGGCCTCGACTCGTTGACCGAGTCGGACTCGGCATTGACCGAGTCCGGGCCGAGTCCGAAGCCGCACCCGAGTCCGCACCCGTGTCGGGGCATGTCGACTCGGGTGCGGCAACCCTTTAGCCGAGTCCGTGTTACATAGGTGTTGCCCTTTGTTGGCTATTGTATTGTCTCATAATAGACTTGTGCTTGTGCACCTTGTGTTTGTGATCTTGCAAGCCCTTGGAGATATTTGTTTTATATTTGTCACTATTTCATTACATTGTATCATAGTGTTCATGGTCTTGTGGAAAGTGGCACCAAGTGTTCGTGATTGTGAGAAAGCATCAAGTGTTTGTGTGTTCGTATCTTCGCGGTGCTTGTGGTGACTCAAGTGGACGTGATCTTCCATATTCTTCTCTTTCTCTCTTTCTTTCTTCTACCACTCAAAATGGAGCATAAACAAAAAATTGATCTATCCTTCAAGCCAAATGGCTCCAACTACATGGTGTGGGCATCTACGATAGAAAATAACCTCAAAGGAAAGAAACTTTGGGAATATGTGATAGGTACTACACCAGAACCTCAACTCAAGCTCACCATACTAGGAGATCAAGAAAAGGCTTTAGAAGGAGATGCTTGAATGAAAGCTATTCAAAATCATCAATCTAATGTAGAAAATTGAAAAAGTAACTATGCAAAAATTCTTGTATGGTTTATGAATAATGTCGAACTCAAAATATGTGCAACATTGCAAAATTTCGTTGTGAGTTGATTACTTGTCTTGAACTAATATCCTACATAAATTTATCAAAAAGAGTTCCACATACACTTAGCCAGTGTACAAGACTACTATGGACAGTTGCTTTATCTGGTAACCTGGGGCAATTTTGCTTCACAAATAATTTCTTGAAAACTAGCCTAGCAAAAAGAGCTGGAAAGATACAGAGGTTTACCTGCAGATGATATTGTGAGAGGAAACACTTCAACTTCCTACAGGAATAGAGGTATATTGGGCCCAGCATTCTTTGTTTTATTATCTTCCTTAAGTCATGTTGATTGTTTTTCTTCTTTTTGTGCTTCAGTTCTTGTTGTTCACTAATTTAGCTTCTACCACTTAATTGCTGGCCCACCTATTCAAAGTGTAAAGCCCGAGATTTTTATTAGGAAATATTTCAAATTTTTCAATTTGGGCCTAGATCCACATTACGGATCCAGGACCCATAAAGGGGGGTAATTAGGATTTATTCATTTGAAACCTTGATTTAATGATAATAATGAATAAATAAAATTTTTAAATTTTAAAAATCTAATTTAATTCGAGGATCCACAGTGGATCCGTTTGGATCCACTTGTGGATCCATATCGATTGGGGCCGGGTTACGGGTCTCGGGTCCGGACCCGAGCCGCGCCCCTGTGTAACAGCCCTTTTAAAGAAAGGGGCAACCCGATAAGGGTTGCCCGATAGGTTTGTTACAGAAAAGGAAAGGGGGGCAAGAGGGGGGTTTTCCCTCTTCACTCGGGCACTCTCTCCTCCCCCATCTCTCCCCGTCTCTCTCACTCGCTCGGTGCGCACACGCCGGAAGAAAGAAGGTCGCCGACGAGCAACCAGCAGCCATCAGCGACTGCAGCGAGCTCCCTGTCGCGACTGCAGCAAGGTGCAACCCCCAGCCGACCCTTCTCTTGTAGCCGCGATAGCCTCCGATCGCCGGAAATCTTCATTAAGGTACGGGACTTCTTGGAATCGGGGTGAGGAATCGAACATGGGTTCGATTCCATGGGTGGATTGAGGAGAGGATTTGGGGATTAGGGTGTTCCCCATTTCGAAAACCCAAACGATTTGGGGATTTTCAGTTTTTCTGATAAAAGGGGGGGGGGGGGTTGATGTATGTTAAAGGGCTTAAGACATCGGTTAATGTATTTGTTTTGGATTTTTACTAAGAAGGCTTACAGATTTCTGATGGGAGCAAATACCCTGAAATCGTGAAACAGGGGTTTTCCCTGTTTCGGCCACCCTGAACGATTGGTTTGGGAGTGAAGGTTTCTCTTTGTTTTGATTGACAGTCCTTATGATAATCGATTTGCATTGTTGGTTTTTGTCATTTTATGCATGATATTAGTGAGGTCAGTGTATTTAAGTTAAAGTCTTGTGCTGTGAAATATAATTTTTGTAACCTATTTTCTGTGAGATGAAGAAGAATAGAGGAAATTACAGGTTTCTGGAAATATTTGTGCTAGCCCAGTACGTTGATACGTTAGGCTGTTTCCCTTATGGAAAGATTTATTTTCTTACTTATGGGATGCTGCTGAAGTTCAGGAGAAATGTTCATGTTAGGGTAAATTAAAGTTTTAGGGTGTTTAGTAGACTCTTGAATTGGGAAATTCCTGAATAGTTTGGGTTTCGGTTATTGTGATTGAATAACCAGATTGGGGTTCCTTCACCGTGAATATGCATAGGATGAGGGGATATATTTGATTCTGAAGTTTTTAATTTTTACATAACCTATTAATGGCAGATTGTAGCATATACCATGAGTTTTCCTTTGTTTTCTCTGCCAAGTGTTCTATGCTTGGATAAACTAGAGTAACAGTACTTTAAAGTCATGCAAACAGTTGATCTTGTGCATGGAGCTAAGTCTTGATATCATTACTTACCTGAAATGCGCTGTAATTGAATCTGCATACTTGAAATCTTGGAAACCAAGTTCATAAAGAATGTTTGGAAATTGTAGTTTATGTTGATAATGGAGTAAGTTGGTCTCATAAATTTACTGCAAAAATCTTAATGTGTTCTTTCCATAATGTAGCATTGTATGCTGGACTGAGAGGTTGGATTTCCAGAAATTGAAGTTATAAGTTCGATTTGATATTGGTTATTTTGATATCAAAAAGGGGACTGTGTGATGATATGCATATAGGCAATTTCTTGTTAATTAATTTTTGAAACTTGCTATCCTCAAAAACAGAATATTGTTATGTATACTAAAACAGGGAATAGATGGGTTTGATGATGCAACACCCTTCGATGTTTTAAATTATTAAAAGTCAGCATGTGTTCCAGCTGACTGCGTGTTTATGTATACATATATATATATAGTTAGATATATATATATATATATATATATATATATATATACACACGTCCTGATTTCTAGTGGCAGGGCTGATTTCCATATGTTTTCATAGTTAGCCGAATGATGTTAATCGGACTTCCTATTTTCATAAATGAATATACAAAGTTCTAAACCATTATAACATGAATGCACTGCTTCTAGGTTCATGAACTGTTTAAGTCCGACAGAATCTTGCATGCATTACCTAATGTAATGTTGTAGGCTGTCTATTGGCATAAGATGGTGCTTGAGTGTAGTAAGCTCAAAGTTTGTAAGATGCAGCGTGGTATCATTGAAACATAACCTGAAAATTTTCAGTTGTGTATAATAGTGCTCATGTTACACAGTTTAAGGAGGATGGATACATAAAACTGAAATTTTATATATGTAATGTATCTTGCTTGGATGTCTCTAGCTGAACATTATATTTTTGGCTAGAATCCATGTGTTAATTAAAAGCTTGTGTATTGGATTGTATGAAGACACTTGCCGTGGAGGTTTATGTTTTCACTTGACTGTTATGATTATGGTACGCATGAGTGGGAGCATGATTCAATTATTAGTAATGCTTCTTGAACATGTACGCTTGATTTATATGTGAAATGGTACATGTACACTCATACCCTGAAAGAAACCATGGATTGGTTAATACCCGTATGTGATGTAGGTAACACACACATATTGAAAATGCATATGAATGAATTATGACATGCATATGTTTGGGTTTATATTTGCATGAATATGTATGTTGTTTGGCATTTTGGCTTAGTGTTATAAAGGAAACACTGTTATGGTTTTATTATGTGATGCACCGATGGCCTATGGGACCATCACCGGCCTGGAGAGCTGTGGGTTTGGTTTTCTTTTATATATGTTTTTAACAGCATCACTTAAACCACATAAGATGGTTTGGCACTTTACTACACTGTTCTTTGTGTTTACACGGGCTGGAGTCCCGAATGGGTCCCTGCAAGGGAGGATGCGGGGTTTTCACTTTACTTTTGCATATAGTGTTGCAAACTTAAAGAATGAACTTTAAATAAAAATAAAGAATAAGAACAGTGTAATATACATTCTGGGATATCTCATCTGGAGTATGAGAATCTTGGATATCCGGTCTTGGGGAGACTGTGAGGATACAAAAACTCTGTGTGCGTTGTTGCCCCTGAACCCGATATTGAGGTTCTTCTCCTGGCCACGGTTTTAGGGAGAACCCGCCACTTTACCCGGGAGTGGTGTGTTAGTCACAGCTGTGAGTTTATGGTACCAAGGAAGTGGCACTTGTGGGCGTGGGGTGTCCCTTGTGTCCCCAACATTAGATGTGGAGGTCTAATGTTCCGATGGATGGTGTTGTTTCCTGATATCGGTCGAGGGCTAAGTTGGAACCCAGTAATAAAATACAAATTGTGTGTTAAGCTACCCTGGGAACCTACTTGACCTCGGGGTTTGTACTCGTTTGGTGTATCCGCGGGCCACGGTAATTAAAAAGAGGAACTTAAAGTTGTGTGCATTTAATAGGGCATGCATATGGAAAGATGGAACTTAAATGAAAGATAACAGAAGAAATCATACATTGCACATAATCATGCATTTTTCTGTTATGTATTAGATCATGCATGTTTGGATCATTCTTGATATCATGACATCATTTGTTGGTAGCATATGACTTACTTTGTGAAATCATGCTGAAAGGTTTGGTCATTTAGTTATTGATATATAACATTGTTTACTGTTCTTGACTGGTGAGTAAATGCAATTATTGGTAGTCATGGATATTGAAATGTTGCAAATTTTATATCTGCACTCACTCAAATCACTGCATGAAATCTTATCCATGTTCTTTCTCTCACCTGGTTTCTTTAGAAGTAGCTGTGCTCAGAATTTCGGTTCTGACACCCTACTTTGTTGGTTTTTCACAGGAAATGGTGAACAGTGAAGTTGAATATGCGTCTGGAGATGGATGAGTTACACTTGGGCTTGTCAGCTTCAGTAGAGGATAGATTGGCTTGTTCTTTTGTCATTCAGTTCTTTTAAATTCTGCAATTGTTACTTTACTTTCAGTTGAAGAAAACCTTGTCTTTGAAATTTTATTACTCATTAATAAAAGAGTTTTAGTTGGTTGATATGGATGATAATTGCAACTTCGTTTGTGGTGGATGGGCTATCCAATGGAAAGTGGAACTGTGAGGACCCCAGGTCTCTGGGAAGTTTTCCGCAACTCTTAGAAAAAAAAAAATATTCCGCATTTTTAAAAGGGTATGGATTGGGGTCGTTACACAAAGGCATTCTCTAATTTCATGCAAGTATACTGGGCCATTACTTTTTCTGCATTCTCACTTTGACATGTTTGGTTGAACATTCATATGGACTATGTATTTAAAAGGAAACTTTTCTACATGTATGGGGTTTGTCAGCTCTATCTCCCATCCTGTTTCACGGCCTGTTTTTTTTCTATAGTTTTATTGAAGCAATTGAAGGTGATAATGTTCACAACCTTTGGTTTTAAGCATAGTACTGGTACATGAATAAAAAAATGGAACCCATGAGATAAGCATTCAGAAGGATGACTTTATATTTATTTTACAAATAGAGTTCAGAATTGAGCAACTTGTTACAATGTCTGAGGAGAGTAAAGTTAGGATTAATGCATGGTACTGTAAATGAAAAACTATTTAACTTGGAAATATTACACTGAGAAAAGGCAAACATCTTATGAGCATTTACCCCAGGAAGTTGTCCAGCAAGCACAGCTAGGAAACCTGTAGTCCCAACCACTGTGAAGAGAAAAGCTGCCTGCATCATTGAGATATCAGGATTCTACAGTTGTAAAATTGGGACACCCTAGGTAGTTGCTAAATGAAAGAGGTAGACTCACAACAATATAAATTGAGGAAATCTTGGATATAATGGTTTACCAAAATTGAAGTTTTGAACATACATCATTTCTAACACTTGGTATTGCAAGGTTCTCTGCATTCTTTATACCAAGTGTTGTTAGCTCACGCAGGGATGTCTGCAACAAGTTTACATTCAATTGTCAAACATCTATAAAACCTAAAGATAGGCTGCATGAATGGACACAATCTTTTAAGTTTTATAAAATAAAGCATGCATTAGAAATTATGTCGTGCATATGATCATTTCATAAATGATCTGTTAGATATGTCTGCTACTTTTGAATATCAGTGGAAAGAGTCCACCTTGTATTGAAGAACTTACTGGTCGACGTGATACATATGGCTGTGAACTCCATTTCTTTGCCCAGCCAACCTCGCTCAACTGATCGAGTGCACCCCTTACAGCATTACTATCTTTCTGCCACAAATAATAACACCATGTTTGTATCTTGGAACAAGATATGCCACTTCACTAGCATGAAAAGAAATAGCAACTCAGCACCTTTAATTATCCAATCTAAGATGGTGGACAATTAGGGAGAGCGGACAGTTTGGCAGTTCATAATGTTAAAGGGGGATGAATTATACCAGGTCCTAGAGTTGAAAAGCAATGCCATTAGAGGCGGAAACACCTAGCAATTTTTCTTAAAACTCGGTTAATTGAACAAGATCAAGTCAAGAAGGGATTGATTTTCAGTTTTCACAAAGATAAACTAGCATTTGTTGGTAGGTAATGAAATCGAAAACATTTTAAAGTTGCTTATAAAAGGAAATTTCATCGGATGGGCAAGAAATTCTGTGAGAAACAATAGGCACTAACTTTTTTAACACATTAAATGTAAGACAAAAATTGAGCTGAGAAGAAACATTTACCAGTATTAACAGAACCTTTGAAATGGAGATCGAACTTTTCCGTGACAGACTAATTAGAATGTATAACATGTGGAGATATGAGATGGGAAGCAATATACACAACATTATTTCTAGGGAAATTCCAAACGGGCAACCGATAATTCAGTTGATAAACGACATGTACTAGTTCTCCCCGAAAAAGCAACCAAAAGGAAACAACTTTTTAGGTTGAGAGAGCATTCGTCGTTCGTTTCCGCTACTTTATGTAAAGGACGTGTCATTTTAATTGTGAGAAAACAACTGATTCCTTAAGCTTGCTCTAAGTGCGAACAGAACCACCCTCAACCATTCAATACCTTTGCCGTGCAAAACAGAATCAGTCCACCATCTGAATTCCAAGAGAAAATAACAGAAAAAAAATCGACAAAGAAAATAGTCAAGGCAAAGAAAGACTCACAGCTTGAATGGCAGTTTCCAAAGGCTTCAAGTCGATTTCTTGTGCAGAAGTAAGAGTAGCTTTAACCCTCCAGGGATTACCATCTTTGAAAGCACATCCTCGAGTCGTTGGGCACACTAATGGGGACGTCATAAGGCTCATCATCTCTACCTTCAACTCTCTTTCAGTGGTACTACTGTATGTGAAAAGATCAGGTGCAATACTGTATGACTATGGCCGACTTTGAATGAATCCAAGGCAGAGGGAAATGCTGATAATGGTTGTATAATCTGTTCATGTAGTGTAAGCCTTTCAAGTGGTGGGGAGTGAGACACAACATCAGCAGACAACATTGTGGGAGAATTGGGACCGTTTCGTTCTCTAGTCTTGTGCGGGTATCCATTGAGCAATGATGACTTGAGCACTTTGCTTTTGCACCTGGGATTTGAGCAGACATGTGAAATTGTGAACCATCCAACTTGAAAACAGATAATCCATGCAAATGGGTGGGTGGGACAGATACTTGGGAGAGCAATATGGATCTCACGGCCTTATATTCATGCTTGTTAGAACGGAGCAGATCCTATGTTCGATCCGGCGTAGATATGAATGTATTCGGTTGTCTAAATTCCCTCTCAGTGGTTGCCACGTGTTCTACCCATGGGACCCACTGGCATCTGTGCTACTGCCATTAGTTGGGAGAGGGTGGTGTATGTTCCCCCGGATGATTCACTGAATCCCACGTCTGTGTTCGGGGCTTTGAATGAGCACTACGTATACAAGCACATGGGGCTCGTATTTCCGTGTATGTTGACATAACTTTGCATCGGACTCTGGTGTTGTTGCAAAGACTTAAGTACCCTTTCTTACTATTCTTCTCATAAAGTGATGGTTTGAGAAAATAACAAAAATGCCCTTCATTCAAAAAAGAAAAAACAAATAGTTCAAAAAAAGGACAAACATGTCTTTCATCCAGAAAGTCGAGGATGATGTTGACTCTTCAAAGTCTTTTTTTTTTCTCCGTTCAAAAAAAGGACAAACATGTCCTCCATCCAAAAAGTTGACGATGATGTTGACTCTTCAAAGACTTATTCTTCTTTCTCCATTCAAAAAAAGGACAAACATGTCCTCAATCCAGAAAGTCGAGGATGACGTTGACTCTCCAAAGTCTTCTTCTTCTTCTTTCTCCGTAAAACACTATAAAACCCTCTCTCTCTAGAGAAGAAATCAAGGGAGGCAAAGAGTTCTCCCCAGAGAAGGCCATGAACATCAACTCTCTCACTCTCTCTCTCTTCTCTCTCTACTTCTGTGCACATCCAACAGACGATCCTACATTGCTCCATCAAACACCGATTGACCTGCACACTGACTGTAGCATCGTTCAACTTGAAGAGTTGTGGAGTCTGATTCAGAGTTTTTACCCTTACAGAAAGGGGTTTGAGGGCTCCTCCCAACGTGGGTAGCATCATTCAACTTAATGAGTTGTGGAGCTTGATTTAGAGTTTTTGCCCTTACAGGAGGGGGGTTCGGGGGTTCCCCCGGGCACGAATTTTTTGGGTCTTCCGCAAATTGCTATAGCGATTTGTAGTGTCTTCCGCAAATCGCTATAGCGATTTGTAGTGTTATTCAGTAAGCAAATCGTTGTAAATCGTTACCCGAATTAGGACCAACTTGTCAGTTTCATATCTCCCTAACCGGAGGTCATATTCCAAATCAGTAAAAAATGGTGTCTTTGTTATTAAGTCTAGTTTATTTCTGTAAATTTTCAGCGATTTCTATTTTCATTTCATTCTTCATTTTAACTAAAAACCAGACCCCTATTATTCTGTGTTATTTGAGTTGCACAATACCATTCTCGCTTGACATCCACATCTTGATTCTGGCATGCTCCTTGTTGGATTTTTCATTGATTTCTTTCAACTTTGCTTGGAACAAAAATATGTCTTTCTCATCACGATACTCTGTGCATTTTTTTACCACAACACCCAGAACCCGTGCCGGGGGGGGGGGGCAGACCCCCTTCCTGTAAGGGCAAAAACTCTAAATCAGACTCCACAATGAATCAAGTTGAACGATGCTACACACGCTAGGAGGAGCCCCCAAACTCTCATCCTATAAGGGCAAAAACTCTAAATCAAGCTCCACAACGAATCAAGTTGAACGATGCTATCCACGCTGGGAGAAGCCCCCAAACCCTCCTCCTATAAGGGCAAAAACTCTGAATCAGACTCCACAACTCATCAAGTTGAATGATGCTACCCACGCTGGGAGGAGCCCTCGGACCCCCCTTTTGTAAGGGTAAAAACTCTGAATCAGACTCCACAACTCTTCAAGTTGAATGATGCTACCCACGCTGGGAGGAGCCCTCAGACCCCCTTTTCTGTAAAAATGTAAAAACTCTGAATCAGACTCCACAACTCTTCAAGTTGAATGATGCTACCCACGCTGGGAGGAGCCCCCAAACCCTCCTTCTGTAAGGGTAAAAACTCTGATTCAGGCTCCACAACAGTCAATGTGCAGGTCAGTCGGTGCTTGATGAAACAATGTAGGATCTTCTGCTGGATGTGCACAGAAGCAGAAAGAGAAGGGAGAGAGAGAGAGAGAGAGTTGATGTTCATGGCCTCCTCCAGGGGAGATTTCTTTCTCGGATAATCCTGCAGTGCAGAGACTGGGTCTTAAATAATCATCTTCAGGGCACTTAAGTCTTTACAACCACTCTTTTTCAAGAATCGTCATTTTTTTTTACACCAATGGAGGAGAGGGTACTTAAGTATTTGCAATCGCATCAAACTCCAATGCTAATTAATGCTGACAAACATGGGGATACGAGACACACATGCTTACATACGTGGTGCTCTTTGGGACCCCCGAACATGAGATGTAGCTAACTGCCCTATTCGGGGGGGGAACATATAACCTGCTTCGGTTAGTTGGGGGCGACGTTAGCCTTTAATTCTTCCACCGAACCCCACTTACCCCTCAACGGATCTATAAGACCGACCCGTCCTTTGGTCTTTTTTCAGCATTCTGTTTGTTCATTTCCTTTTCTGGATCTGGAAAAGGTGAGAATATCTCTTCCTTTTTTTCGGAGTTTGTGGCGATTTGGCGGGATTTTGATGGTCCTTACAGGTGAGTGGTGCAAACTTAATTTTTTTTCGTGTTTTTGGCATGGTTTTCAATAGGCCTTGGATTTCATAAGGTCATTCGATTCTTTTTCTTGTTCTGGTTTTGAAGGAGCTCTGGTTTTTGCTTGAACTTCGTTTAACTTCCTTTTTCTTTTAATGATTTTGGAGTAACACCGTTTTTTGGCTTAAGAACTCATCTTTCATGTTGTAACTTGTACGTATTGCTTGTCCTTCTTCTCTTAGCGCTCTTATAAAACGGTTGAAGTTTTCTGTCGGATTTTGGCGGAAATTAGGCCTAAGTTTTAGAGAGTTTCCTTTCTAGTTTCTATCTTCTTTTTTTTTCTCACGTAGGGATTTTTGTTTACGTTTTCAGTTTTTTATTTTATTATAACTGCCTTATATTATGGAAGCAGGATAATATCTAACATCGATAATGCAAATGATGGATATATATATATATATATATATATAGAGAGAGAGAGAGAGAGAGAGAGGGAATGCAATTTGTAAGTTTTAGTTTCTATATGGTTGTGGAATGGTTCTCAAATTATTCATGGGAGATTTATAAAAGAGAAAGAAGTATTCAATTGCAATTATGTTCATATTCTATCATTGAAATGCCCCATCTCGACTAGGGATTTTTTTTTTTGAAACACAGAGAAAGACTTTTTCGAACCAATTCAAAACTATTCTCAAACTCGAGCACGTTAATCAGTTAGAATCAAACCATAATAATTTAAATATCACAAAAAGATTTCATTTATGTCATAAATGAAATTTCAGAGTTTGTACACAAAACACAAAAAAAACAGAAGGGTACAATCCAACACAACAGTCTCCATGTCTCTTGACATCCATCCACCTATTCCCGCAGAACTAAAAAAAAAATTAGAGCATAAAACACATCATGTCTCATCACAAGTTTGCAGACTCTTACTAGGTCTCAATAAGCAAATCATTCACGCATACTCTTGTATGTATATCAAACATACAATACATATATACATGTATGTGTACTTAAGCATACAATTTTACGCAAATATCTATGCATAAATAAAGTATACATACAACTAACACATATCTTTATGAATAAGTACACATACAATTCAAACATATAATCATATGTATTTGTATTCGTGCATACAATTATGCACACAGGTCATTGGAGCGTAAACTTACTATCGCATGCAATTTGTGCTTACACTTAAACATCTATCCCATTTAAGCATATAATCATGCTCACACATATTCCATAAATACAATTACACATATATCAAATTAAACATATGAGCAAACTCGTAAATAATTTAGTTGCATACAAATATGCAGTCATACCATAACTTTCCTCATGCATGAGTATTTCTTCTTTCTTTTAATTAACTTTCTTTTGCAATTCATGCAATGTTTGCAAATATCAAGCTTAAATTTTATCATATTACCCCGAGACACCACGTCCGACCAATTATAGGTACTCAGGTCTCCCTGAGGGTGTTCATTCATACAATTTGTATTTTTCACATTTTAATCTCCAAAAGAATAAGAGACTAGCATCAGAGTCTAGGACACGTCGTCACGTCATCCCTCAGACTGAAACATCGTAGGCACAATAGTATCCACACAAAGTTATAGCTCAAACTTTGTCATGTGTATCAGAGGACAAAGTCTACTTAATCCACTATAGTAGGAGAAGTGTTCACATTTGACTCGACAGGACTACCATAGTTCACGTTCAACAGGACTGTAATTCCCACGGTATTAGTGTAGATGTCGGTTCATACTTGATCCACTTGCTCAACCTCAATAGTATGAGCTAATGTCACACCATCTTTAAGAGTAACACATACTGTCTTAATTTTTGATAATTTTTTCTCAATGCATGTCATTTCACATAGTAAGTATACATGCTAGACAATATTCTATCAACAATTGCACACAAATCAATACCCATAAATTTCATGTTATTCAATTATACATATCATGCATCACATATGCTAAAATTGAATATTAAAATACAAATAACAAAAATTTAACACAACAAATAATAACTTGGGTCAACACCCATAAATCCATGCTATTCGATCACGCACTTTGTGCATAGATCAAACTTGTCATACTTGTAAGATTTAATGCATAGAATATAATTTCAGTATACAAAACAAATATTGGAATCAATACCAAATACGAAATATGTCTTTCGAACATGTATCGCCTTTGTAACCCACCATTTACCACATTCGCAAATGTCAAACACACGTCATAAGGATTCATATTTGAAATCATCGTAAGGGTTCGATCTTTGTTACGTAAAAATATCAAATCACACAGCTATGCCATCCACCTATATATATATATATATATATATATATATATATATATATATATATATATATATATATATATATATATCCCAAACATATACTTTTTAATATGTACGAACAACCCTATGCAGTTAATTTCTAATGCGTGCATCCATAAATTTTGTCTCATTTCATACATCATCTCAGAATTTGCGTATAATAATAAACATACATCTTATTCATTTATACATATATCAATGGCATATGTATACATTAATTTACATAAGTATTTGTATGTATGTCTTAACTGCATACGCATAAATCACAACATAACAATATTCATATGTATGCCTTAACTGCATACACACCAATCACAATATAGCAACATTTGTATGTATGTCTCAACTGCGAACGTATAAATCACAATACAACAACATTCATATGTATGCCTTAATTGCATACACACGAATTACATCGCATCAACAATCATATGCTTGTCTCAACTCCATACGTATGTATCATATTACAACAATATTCAATATTTGCAAACCATCACGATCACATGCACCTCATGAATATCGCCATCCACTCAATTTTTTCTGACGATACGAATCATATCTATAGTGATCCACCAACCAAACTAAGCTCTAGGAAAACCACCTGAGCGCAAATGCTAGTGTATGTTGGCTCACTAGGGCATAATTCATGAAGAAAATGATCCATAACAAGAGCTTAACCTCAAAAAATGAGTGTAACGAAGATATATCCTGGGCACACATGTATAAACAAACATTCACACATATATGTCGTAATTGCATATGTATCAATACACATCATAAACATTCAAGTGTATGCCTCGCTGGCATATGCTCACACAACATATACTTAAAATTCATCGTTACCTATAGCCAATTAATAATGTATGTCAATTTTATCTTTTTATATTAAGAAATCAACCTACAAAACAACACACTTTAAAACGTTCTAGATAAATTCAGTTTTACAATTATACATCTTGTCTACTAAACCAAACTCCAATTAGTTCAATAAAATATTATAATAAATTTATGAACCCCCAAAAAGACCATTTTTGGGTTCTAAATGCATCTACATGTAACTACTTATGCACCCCTTACATAATTAGAAACCCGATAAGCATGTGGGTATTATACCCTGAGCTCCAGTAAGGATTTGAAAATTATACCTCTGAAGATATATTCTTTGTTTGGGGATTTTCCAAACTTTTTTAATATGGCACGTACTTTGTTGTAGAATTGACTATGCGAGAGGGCATGCGATAGTGAGGGTGACTGTGGTGTGGACCACAAGGCAACATACACATAGGACATTAGTGGCATGATTCTTGAGGCAATGCATGTGGCATGACTTTTGAGGCAGTGATACGAAGGGAAAGGAGGGGGGAATTGCAAGGTGAGATGGAAAGAAGGCAAGAGGGAGGTGGCCAACAACTGTTGGGGGCTCCCTAGTGATGGTTTGGTGGTGTGCAGTGGTCGGTGGTGTCGTGAGCTATAGTGGTGGTGGTGGTGGAGCTCAGGTGAATAGGGAAACCGATAGTGGGTGGTGATAGAGGGTGGTGGCGATGGTGGCTTGGTGGTTGCAAGATCACGATTGTCGGCAGGTAGCTAGCGTCTGGCGACGGGGTGGTGGATCAGTGGGAAGGCGATGTACAGGTGGTTTGTGAAAGGAAAGTGAGTGAGATTTAAGGGAGAGCCATAAGTGCAGAGGTAGTCACCTGGGGCATCCTTGCTCACGTGACATTGGGAGATGTCTTCACTTTCGCGTGGGAATGTCCAAAGAAGGGGAGACAACCCTAGCAGTGACCCCAACAGTAGAACCTATAGTGACCGATGCAGTTGTACCTATCACCACCTCAACAACAACAATATTTCCCATCACATCAGCAGCAACACCCCCAACGAAACCAGCAACAGAGGCAAATCATCAGCCGAGTCTATGTGGCCACTACAGAGGAAGCAGGCCTGAGCGACAGAGTTGTCGAAGGTATAATTTTTGTAGTCGATCACTCTGCATGTGTGTTATTTGATTCAAGTGCTTTCCATTCATTTGTTTCTACTAGTTTTGTAAAACTCCTTTGTTTGGCGACAAAGGAGTTAGATTCGAGTCTTGAGGTGCTTAGTCCACTGGGAGTGAACACTATGTGTATTAGGTGTATTCCCAATGTGGTTGTCTATTGAGGGACACAGTTTGGCAGTTGATCTCATCCTAATAGAGATTATTGGTTAGGATGCCATACTCGAGATGGATTGGTTGTGCAAGCACTTTGCTAGTTTGAAGTGTCATGGAAGGAGGGTCTTTTTAGAGTGACCCAACCACCCAGTGATCGAGTTCAGTGCAGTGAATCACTCTCATGGTGGAAAATTGATTTTTACACTAAAGGTGAGGAAGTAAATTCAATAGGGATGCCAAATGTTCCTTGCGAGCGTACTCGCCTTAAATGGCAAAGTGGAAGCGATAGAAGATTTGGAAGTCATTTGGGAGTTCATAGATGTTGTTCCTGAGGACTTGACAAGTCTGCCACTCAAGTGAGAGATCGAATTTTCCATCGACTTGGTGCCCAAGACAACCTCAGTTTCAAAATCATCATACTGTATGGCTTTAGCTGAGTTGAAGAAGCAGTTGTAAGAGTTGATGGATGAGGGTTTCATCATACCCAGTGTGTTATCATGGGGTGAACTTGTAACACCCCAAATTTTAAAGTCAAAAAAAGCGTAGAATATTTTTTTTGAAATGCTTTTAAATTTTTTTATGAAGTTGCAATGAAAAAATCGATCGGGAATAAAACTTGTCACATTACTTTTCATTTACATTCAAATTCACAATGCATTTGAACTTAGAAATTGGACATTCATAAATGAAATAAATGTTTATACATGTCCATCATTAATAATAAAAATCTAATAAATAAATCCATTAATATATCATAGTTTTGAGCAACTAATATGCTCTTATTCTAGAACTTCAGAGGTTTGGAAAAGGTATGGCTCGGTTTCTGTCGCAACCTCCCACCATCACACATGAGCTCACTCACTTCTTGAAAAACATTAAAAATTTATGGGGTCAGACAAAACATGTCTCAATAGGGCAGAGCTATACTAAATATATAATATAGAATTCATAATCAAGAATCTCTTCAGACTTTCGTGCATTTAACAATTCAAATACGACAAAGTTCAACAAGTATTACAAATATCTCAAGTAAGCATGCAATTACAAAAGTTAACATTTATTCATCATTCATTCAACTTAATTAAGTAAAAATGCATAAACAGTTAAAAATACATGTACTTACCAATGCAGAACCCCTTCATATGCATGAATTGATTCTTATCTTTAATTATCTTTTCTTTCTTATATGATGCATATAATGCCTATCTAATATACATACATTTAGGTTTAACTTCTTAGTTCAATAAGTACAAAGATAAATACCTAGATCGGGCTATGGCGCATGCAGTATTTTCATAGAGGGATGACTTTGGCTTGGCCAAACACCTTTCACCAGTCTAGGTGATGGATGACAAAAGTGAGAGAGACTACCAACACCACCAACCTGATGCATTAGAATTCCACTCATGAGTTTCTTCCCCCTACATTGCAATCTATTGTAAAGGGTTTTCCCTATCTTCATGGGTGGGGAGGAGCAACCTTTCATACTCAAGACATATTTTTACGAAGCCAAATATACCGCTTGACCCCTCTTTGCAAGCTTTTGTTTTAGTGTTACATGTTTCACTTATTTGCATTAATGTCTTACATGTAACATCTTAATTGAGTCCATCAAATAGGGTTCGACCATTTCGACTATGAATAGATATTTAAAACTTTGTATTTGATATCAGGCTCATATTTCTTACTTTGCAAACATGTGCACATATAAATAAACAATATGATAAGTTTTTATAACTTTGCATGCATAACATCAAATACAATTAAGCATCCACAAATGTCATATTGTGCAAACTCGGATCTCTATTAACCCGATTTTGAAAAACCCACCAAAAATTATAAACACCAAATTGCACCCTTCCAATTTTATTGTGAATGCCAATATGTCTCATAAAAACAGTCCAAGAAACAAAATAGAAAATTTTATTATAATAAAATAAGGAAAATTCTGGGACTAAACCCTATTCAGGGAAAATATAAGACAAACCCTATTTTCTGCAGACATTTTTCCTGGTTTGAAGAATTTTCCATACCTATAGAGAAATCTTTTCATAAAACCCTTTTTACAAGATCATGTTATATATGTTAGCTTTCACCCAGATTTTTCTTGATTTATTTTTATCAGTCCTGGTTAAGTCTTTACAACTATCAAAACCGTAGGTTGAAACAGTCCCGCAGACAAGGCAGAAGACCTATGCTCTGTTGCAATGAACGTTTCGGCCTCCATACGGATCCAAACATAGCAAAATAAGATTATAAATTCAAGCTCTAGATGTTTAGAACACTCCAGCACTTTTATTTAAATTTAATGGCTTCATTTTTATTAAGATATTAATTTTTTTTTTGAAATAGATTGGGATCAAAACATAGACAGAAAAAATCAAGATTCAAACTCATGCAAGATTCATCAAGAAAAAACAAGATTCAAGGTAGAAATTCATATAATCATGAATTTTGATGCTCTAAACATGGTTACATCATCATATAATGGATACTCCCAAATCTATTTCCACTTAATAATTAAACCACTTAATAATTAACTAATTTATTTAATATTAAAGAGGTGTGCCACATGGCACCCTCATATTAGACCCTACACCTAGTGTGGGTCTTATCTCAAAATCGTGTAGAGGGGTTGGGCTCTATCCCAACCTCCTCTTAAATGAAATATTCTTAATATATTTCCCTTAATTATCTAAATATTAATTATTTAAAATATTTAATCTAAGAAGTTATGCCACTTGGCATCCCCATAAACACCCAAATAAGAAAAGAACTCCAAATTTGTTTATAGGGGTCTGGAGTCTATCTCAAGCCCACTTTAGATAGAATATTCTTTAGATCCCATCCATATACTAATTAATTTAATATTACTGTAATATAGTATTTTACCTAAACTATGTCATTTGGCATTTTTTTAATATGAACCTTTCTCTCCAAAATTGTGTAGAGGGGAGAGAGTCCATCCAAAATCCCCAACTACCCACATAAGTAGAGATTAGATCCCTTTTTGACTTAGGTAGTTTTATTTTTTGAACTTAATTAGTTTTACTTTTAGTGGTTTACCTAAGAATCTGTGCCACCTAGCCACTCCCAAGGTGGGACCCACTCCAAAACTGTGAAAGTGGTTAAATTCCTTAGTAAACTTCTCTTTTTTCCTTTTTACCTTCATAGTTTGATAATGCATGAAATGATAGTCATGCCTGATAGTCACCAACAACAGGCTACGACAGTAATGGCCCTTAGGAGTGGACACGAGTATCATGTAGTCCCGAGAGAGATGATCGATGTGCCCGGTGAGACCATGCCATCCACTTCTGCTCAATCGTCTACCCCCGATAAGAGAAATGATAGAGGTGAGTCTCCTCAGCAAGAGGAGGAACCCTTAGAATATGTCCCTAAACCACCCTATCCTAAAGCATTAGAATCTCCCATTGGCATCAACAAGCAAGGGGTTAAGATGCAAGACATACTTGAAGTATTCAAGCAAGTGTGGATCAACCTTCCCTTGTTGGATGCCATTCAACAAGTTTCGGCATACGCCAAATTTCTGAAGGGGCTTTATATACAAAAGCATAAATCCAGAGGAAAAGTTTCTACCAAGGTCCTTCTGACCGAGCAAGCGAGTTCGGTGCTTTAACATCAAACTCCACCTAAACTCAAGGACCCTGGCACCCGGATCATCTCATGTGTTATTGGAAATATCAAAATTGAGAGAGCATTGTTGGATTTAGGGGCCAGTGTGAATATCCTACTACATATTTTTATGATTCTTTTGGGTTAGGAGAAATGAAGCCGACACCTATAACCCTGCAACTAGCAGATCGTTCTATCAAGTTTTTGAGAGGAATCCTAGAGGACGTGCTAGTCAAGGTCGATGAGTTTTATTTCTCAGTTGACTTTATTATCCTAAATATAGAGGATGTGGTCAGCCAGTGCCAGACTCTGATCATTTTAGGCAGGCCATTCCTGGCAACAACCAATGCATGTATCAATTGTCGTACCGGAGCGATGGATTTATCATTTGGCAATAAGAAGGTGAGACTTAATATCCTTAATGTTGTCATGAGACCCGCCGGAGATGAGTCTTGTTTCCATGTAGATATTATTCAGAAGTTACTGGAAGAAGACTCAGACTTGTTGTTTAGAGATCCACTCGATGTATGTTATACAGTAAAGGATAGCCTAGATAGTGATTTTGTTAAGATGTCTTTTGTTGTGTCAGAGGAGGGGAGTGTGCTCAGGCATATTGTGCCTAAGAGAGGAATATGATAGGATCTGAAAAGAAATCGTGTACCATATGTACATAGTAGGAGTAGAATTTGATTTTTTATTTATTTTTTAGTGTCTACTTTGCTTTTTATTTTTATTTTATTTTCATTAGTCATTTGATCTAATCTCTTGTGCTAGAATGGTGATTATGTTTACAAGACATGAGGATGGAGAAGCAATTAAGATGTCAACTTCATGTCATGTTCGTAGAAAATTATGCACTTGTGTGTGCACGATGGTGGTGCATGGATGTGGTAATGGAGTATTTAGATGAGCTTTAGCACATAGTCAGGTTGTATCTATCCTTGTCTCAAATTATATTTATTTTATGGTACATTCATTCATGCATATAGTTTCATCTAAGCATGGGGGAGTGCTGCTGAGGACAACATCATTTAAGCATGGGGGAGGGATTGTTAAAAAAAATTCTTTTTTTGTAGATAATCAATTTCCATCCATTCATGGAATGTCTTTTGTAGGATTTGACATATGCTTAGAATTTTAAATCCCATGTTCAATTTTTTTTTGAAAAATTGATCTAAAAAGAGTGATTGTTGCATAGATTTTAACAAAATGAGAACATGTAATCATTGGAGTCTTGATAGAATTACTTGTATGATAATGCATAGTATAATATAAATAAAAACAGTGAAAACATATATTGTAGAGCAAATATAGTTGTTCTAAGTCTTCTAAGTTGTCACTTGAGTAGTGGAGACAAACACTAGTTGATGTGTTTTGTTTCTGTGAAAAGAGACAACTGGGGGGTCGAACTCTTTGCTTAGACATTGTCAGTGAGGCCTATTGGGTTTGAGTAATTAAGTTTGAGGAGTGTTTTTTACCTGATGCGCTAAAGCCGTCTGGCTTGGGAGTTATCGACCTAAAGCTCGCTACACAGACCCAATAGAAAGCCTAATAGGTGATGACATTGCACACAACAAAGGCTACATACACTACAAAAGTCTAGGACCTAGTAACTCAAGTTATTAAGGCTAAGGAATCTTTGTATTTGGTACCCTAAGGTCGTCTGGCCTGGGAGATATCGCCTCAATGCTTGTTACAAGGGTTACGAAGTCTGATGATGGATGTAGAGCTCAAATGAAAATTGAAAAAAAGGTAATAAGAGCTTGAAAGAAAAATGCACTGCTTACAAAGGAAAGAGGAAAATTTAAACTATGCAGAAACCATACAAGTAAGGAGAGAAAGATGACAACATGAAGGTGTTCAAATTTTTGAGAAGAAATGTAGATGATTGCAAATTTTAGAAAAAATTGAGAAAAAATATTTATATTGTGGGGGTGCATTTTCTTTTCATATTTATCTCTTGCATGTACATAAAATGAAAGCTAGAAATGATTAGTAGTTAGTTAGTTTCATTATGTTTTTAGTTTTGGTGTTGCTCGAGGACTAGCAACATTCAAGCATGGGGGAATCTGATATTGCATGAAATATATTATAAATTAAGCATAATATACATGTTATTATCCATATTTTTGGAGTTAAAACCCATTCTTATGTTGATTCAAATCATAGGAAGCTATGTTTCAAATTTCATCCAATTCTGAGTTAAATTCGCGAAGTTATAAGCATTTTTGTGTAATGGAGCGAAACTTGTCGAGATCCAGATCCAAACCCATATATACATGACACCTTTTGGATTTTGGATCACATTGACCAAATCCATAGATCCATTCATGTTTTTCCAAAAAAGTTTGTGAGTGTTTATGAAAATACATTTTCAAAAGTGTCTTGGAAATTTTTGAAAAAAGAAACAAACATATAGGGGACGCCCCTCTTGCTGCAATTCTTGTCCAGAATTTTGAGAATTACTCCACAGCACCAACCACCTCCATTTCCCATCTTCCATCACCGTTTTGTGGCACCGAGGAGCTTTTTGGGTGTTGCGCCATCGAGGAGTTTTCTGGGCATCTTTCATTTCCTTCTTTCCATGTCTTTTTGTAAGTTTTATTTTTGTGTCTAGTTTTTAATAATTTCTAATTTTTGTTTGCAGCACTACAACAGCCATTGAAGGAGCTTTGTCTTCGTACCGAGGAGTTTTCCAGGTGCTATATGGCCGAGGAGTTTTCCATGTGCTATATGGCCGAGGAGTTTTCTGGGCCCTCAAGTGAGCCGAGGAGTTTTTCAGGTTCATCTTTCTTTCCCACCTACCGTCCTTCAAACCACCGACCACCATTCCTTCCGTGAGTTGTTGAAAATTGCAGACCTTCTCAGAGGATTAGAAGTTGTGGGAGGCCTCAAATCTTGGGCCAAGCACAGATCGTCCGGTAAGATCCTCGTTCCTTGTTTTTTTATATTTTATTTGTTATTTTGTGAAAATCGGCTAGACATAGTCTAGCCATTTTTGAGGTTTTAATTTTTTTTTTATGTTTGTTTTTTTATAGCAATTTGAAAACCTTAAATACAACCTTTTGATAGCCTAGGATCGAGTCTTGAAGTGTGTGATTGTTTAGAATTTTTTTTCTCTTAGCTTAGCATTTTAGCCCAAATCATTTTTTAGTTTTGCTTGAAATTCAAGCTCAATAATGGTTGTCGTCTTCTCCATAGAGGAAGGCAACCATTGTTGAACCTTGAAGCTTTTAGTTTTAGTAAGTTAATTAATTTTAGCCATTCCTTAAGTCCAAATTCATTGCATTTAGGTTAGGAATATATGTTAGTCAATAGTTAGCTAAATTAGCATATGAATTTTTTAGGAATTTTAGCTATTCATGATTTTTGTGTTAATTCAATTTTTACCCATACATTAGTTAGTCTAGTTAGCATATAGAATAGACTACATTAGTTTAGCTTAGTAACATTTTAAGACTTCAAATTTTTATGAAGAGCATTTTGAGAATTTCTAAGTGTTAGGCAATTTTGTTATTTAAGTGGGGTTTCCAATTTTCGTGAGGTTTCATTGTGGAAAGTCTAGGTCTTCCTTGAAGACCTAGCCTAGATAGGATCTCTTCCTCTTTGTAATTTAGGTAAGAAGACTTAAAATTCAAATCCCTTACCTAAATTCACATTGATTTGATTTAAAAAAAGATAGCATCTTAATTAAGGAGATCATCTCCTTAATTAAGAAGCTAATCCAAAAATGTGTGGTCCCACTTGGTGCTGACGTTTTTGGTTTAGTTAGGTCAAGTATTCTCCTAAGGAAAGAATGTATGGGACCTACCTCAATCCAAGCCAGCCTAATTAGTCATTAATGACCCTTCTTTTAGTTAGGTTAGTATAATATGCATGATTTCATATTTCATTGACTTAGGAAAGCTTGACTTAGATATTTTTACTAATTGCATGTCATTTACTAATTAATCTTGCACATTATTTAGGTTAGTTAGATATTTGTAATTAACTTTTCTTTTCATTTTATTATTTACTTAAATGTTAAGTAGGTCCCACATAGGGGACGGTTCATAGTAGGTAGCATTTAACTTCATTCTAGTGTGTTATTTAGGTAAGTATTTTTTTTTTTATATATACATGTTTTACATGTCATACCTTTTAATTTTCATAGTGCTCAAGTAGGATTCATAGTGATCAAGTGAAGCTTGTGAATTAGGTAAATCTTGCATTTACATTTTCTTATTATCTCATGTTAATTAAGAATTAAAATAGCATAGTAGTATTTTCTCATTTTTTACTTACATTCGTTATTATTCTTTTCATTGTGAGTATAGTTTGAGTAGGTCCCACATAGGGGCCGGCTGACATATAGGTGTATTAACCTTAGTATTAGTTTCACATGTTAGTTATCTTAGTTGTTTAGTTTACTTGATGCCTTAGAATTAAATTGTTGTTTCCTTAAAGGTAATTTAGATTTTTTTAGATTTAATTTTTTTAGCATAATTAAGTTTTGTTTATTGTGTTTTAGTAGAGTGTTAGGACTGATACGTCTGCTATTGCATGTATATAAGATTATTAGTGCATGAATTGAACGATTTCCAATTGTTTTTTAATTCATTTTAAAAACAAGAAATTACAGTCTTTTGCATTCATCAAATTTTCGTGGAGTTTTAAATCTAAACCAGTTCTATTCTATTCATCCATGTGTTCTCTAAGTGCAGACCAAATTTCAACTCATTTGGAGTTGATTTGGGATTTTTAAGCATTTTTCAAAAACTGGTTTATCGAAAGATTGAATTTTGGGACAGACCAATTTCCAGATTTTATGTGTTCTTGAAATGCTTATATTTGGAGATTCTAGATGAATTTCTAAGTTCTATAAAATGGGTCTGATTCCTGCATGTGTCAGGAATCCAACAAAACAAATTTCATCAAAATTAGATTTCATTAGCCCTTCAAATTACCTATTTTCTGAAGTCTGTCAGAAAGTCGATTCTGCACTATTGCGAGGGCAAAATAGACATTTCAATAGTTAATTAGAATTCTGTAGTTTTTCATATTTTTTTGCAACTTACATCGTTTAATTATAGAATTTAACATAGTTAGTATTAGAATAACTTAGTGGTTTTTATAGAATTAGCACAATAGTATTTTTCTATTTTGTTTTAATTATAGATTAATTGTTAGAATTATTTTTAGGATTAGTTTTAGTGATATTTTTAAATTAGTTGCAGTAACTTCATTTTCTAACTTGTTATTTCTTTTTTTATAGGTTTACAAGTCGAAAGGCATTTTTATGTCAAGGGAGTGAATGCCATACTTGCGAAAGGATGAAAATACCCTTTTGAACTTGAAGGAGTGCTTGAGTAGCGTAGTTTAGATTTTGATGTTTTTAGTTAATTTTTGTTCATATTAGTGTTTGAATTAACTTGTACTTTTCCCTGTAGACATTTTGAAATATTAATAAATTAAAGTATTTAGATTTGAATTTGGATATTATCTTGTTCCCTGTGGATTCGACCCGTACTCACCACGACTGTAGAAGTTTGGCTTTTATATATTTGGTTGCTAAATTTCCAAAATATTTATTGAAAATATATTTTTAAAATTATCATTGCAAAAGAATAACCATAGTTCACTTAACCCATGTAGTAATTAGTTTAGAATTCAAATTATAAATTTTACCTAAGTAATTTGTTAGGTTGTTACATATTACTTTACCTGAGTTCCACCTAAGAGAGAGAATGAGAGGGTGAGAAATGTCTCATCCTGATCTTGTTCAAATTTGTTCATAATTTGGTTTCAGTGCCACTTGGCAATTGGATCTAGGTGGGGCCCAGTAGAGGGGCGACTCACCCTATGGATCCAGTTTCGAAGTGAATCCGTTTGAAAAGTCTAATTTTAGATCTAAATCCAACTAAATTGGGTACTAATAATTCCCAAGTAAACTTTACTTTGAAATTAAAACTACAGTACACCTTTAAAATCAAGTCAAACTTCACTTTCACTTTAAATTCGACTTAGGTACTAATTCAACTTCAAATTGAACATTAAATTAACAAAATTGTTGGAGTAAATTCCAAATTAAATCAAGATAAATCCAGAACCAAATTCAAGCCATAAATGCACGTAAAATTCATATTTATTTCATTTATAATTGTCGGAACTTCATGGGTATTACACAAACAACACAACTTTAAAAAGATTTTCTAAAATTTTCCAAACCAATTAATTTTGAGATAATCTTTTGGTCATAAAACCTACTTCTTGAACCAAGTGTGATCAATAAAACCAAATTTTCTGAAAAATGATTGATCAAAATAGTTGTAAGAATTTCAAAAGTGCAATGAGTCTATTCAAAACTCTCTAAATAAAATTCGTCAACAAAGTCATTTACTCTCATTTTTTGTTTTCAAAATTAGATTTTTTGACTTTCTTTCAAGGTTTTTTTTTTTGCATAAAACTATTTTTTCCAAAGCACAAGGAGGCACAAGTGAAGCAAAGAGGATTGACCATACAATCATCAAGTGAAGTGAAAATGTATGTGTCAAGAAAACCCCTCATGTTTATGTTCTTTATAAAAACCCCCATATTCCTTTCAAAGTTCTCAAAAGGAATCCCAAGTTTTCTAATCGCCTCATGATTTCTTTCCAAAATTATATTAAAAAACCTTTCCCTTTATCCAAAAATAAACCTATGTTTTAAAAAATTTGTTTTTTGCCAAAGATTTTCAAAGATCACCTAGCTTTTAAAAGCATAGAATCTTTAAAACACTAGATTTTGAAAAAGATCCAAATTGTTTTCACCATTCCAAACAAGTTTGGAAATTTTCTCCAAATGCCTTCATCCTTTTATTCATGGTTCTAAAGCATGAATATAAAGAAAATTCATGAAAATCCAGAGAAAATCTTGAAAAATATTTTAAAAAATCTAAAAATTTCAAGGATAGTTCTTTGAGAAATCAAAAGCTTATAAAAAATCCTTGGAAATTAGAAAGAATCCATGAAAAAAAGGGAAAAAACTCTCTTTAAATCATCAAACACCAAATTAATATTTCAAAATGATTAAAAAACCATTAAAATCCTTGAAATCTTTAAGATATTTTGAAACTTGTTACATTGCATCACAGTTTGTAGTAAGCATAATACTGGAGAAAAATCATTAAATCAAATCCTTTAAAATCCAGCACAAATTTATTAAAAAACTTTTCTGGAGGATCTTGGAAATCCTTATTTTTTATCTCATCACGGATTTGCCCATAAAGCAAGATTCCAAGACCTCTTCCACTTATTTCTCACTTTTGTCCCATTGCAGATATTTTTTGGGAAAGCAAACAATAAACAAGGTAAAAGTCATAGAATATCTAAAACCCCAACTCATTCTTAAAATCATGACAAAATTTCAAGAAAAATCATCAAAGATCATCAAAAACCTTGAAAAATATTAATGTTATGACAATTTCAAAATTCCATGAGCTATCAAAGTGGAACACATGCATCCCCATTCTCCAAACATTCATCTTCACACCATTGCTAACATGTTTTGGAAAGACATGTAGGTCTTTTAACCTTGTTTTCATAACAAGTTGTCTCATTTATGCATGTTCACTTGTTTGGATTATCCTTGAGACAAGAAATCCTTGAGCTTAAAAGAGTATTCATAAAAGTTGCAAGCTTCTCAACAAAAGAAAGGAATCCAAAAATTGAATATGCCCACCACCCAATCAAAATCAAAGTTCTTCTTGTTTTGTCTTGAGACTGGCGACCTAAGTTCGTCAAGACCCCTACCTCTAGGTGACCTTCCTGTGGAACTTGATACTTACATTGTCCTAGCAAAGCCAATACCAAAGATCGTTGTGCATCGACACAAGTTTGGTAGGACCCCAGCTCGACAAGAGTAATAGGGAACCTTGTATAAGGAAGCATATAAAACAAACAAAATCAACACCCACCAACTTCAAAATATCATTGTCTTTGGATTCTTCACTCGTGGAGAAAATCCCCAGCTTTGACTGGATCAAATTTTGAGCTTTTCAAATTCTTTGTTATCAACTGAGCTTCACATGATCGATAACAAAGAGGGGCATTTGTTGACACCCAACATTTTTTGGGTTCCCAAGCAACTTACATGTTGGCCTCGACATATTAGAGTTACCTTTATGACTTGTCAGAAATGGGATGGTTTGCATTGGATGTAAGCTTGAAGTATTTATGTTGTAAAGAGAGAAATACTTCATGAAGGAACTCTTTTGCGTAGGTTGACGAGAAATTTTGAGCACAAATTCCATCAAAATTCTTTTCACAAATTGAGAGAGAGAAATTTTTTCATCAAACCCCATAAGAAACTCAAGAATATTTTGAACCAAACCTTTTACACCGGCAATTTTTGTTTTAACTTTTAAATTTAAGTGAAATCAAGTTAAATTCAGGTTAAATTCATGCAAAATTTTAAGAGTTTAAATTAAACTAGGACTATAGTTAGGTCCGTTATGACCCATAGATCTCGTAGGAGATCAGATTTGGTGATTTTGGTTATGGGTTGGTTCAAAAAATATAATTTTTAAAATTGATCGACTTCTATTTTAGGTTTTCCAACTTGGATAAGGTTCAAAATTTGGTTGTTTAAAATTTATCGAACTGTATTTTGGATCTAACCCAATTAGTTTGTATATAATACGTGTCATTTGAATCTAATTAGGGATGTATTAGATCGAATATAACTCAGGATATTTGAATCTAATATCAATGGATTGGACCATAGGGTGGGACGCTTTAAACAACAACATTATTGTTTCAATAAAAATTTCAGCTGATTGGTGGCTCACCTATTAAATCAGAGTTTACCTTGACATTTCTTATTTTGAGAGCATCGAAATCGACTATCTACATGCCCAAATTTGTGTCGATTTGAGTGTTTTATCATCGATCAAAGTTCATGCTTAATTGTAGGTCAAACATCAATGTTTTTCAATGTTGACTAAATTTTCTTGTTGATCCGTATACATACAATTAAATCTAAGACCACTACGATAGTCTATGTTTCAAGGGCTATCAAATCGACTATTTTAATGTTAAATTTTGTTAAGTCTTTGGGTCTGTAGGCCTCCCAGAAGGTTACCATGTTACTAGAGCCAAAGTCAGGATAAGAAGTCATCACCTTTCTTCTCTAGCTTAGTTAATTTTGAAATTTAATAAGTTAGAACTCATAATTTATTTACTTTTTTATTAATAAAGTAAATTAATATATATTAACCTCTTATAATAGAGATGAGACTCTTGCCTAAGTCCATGAGGATTAAAAAGGTTAGTTCTCTCTCCTTTCCCTATTGAAGTATATCGCTTTCTTCTTCTTCCTCCCAACCATTAAGGTAGTCCAAACCTCCATTAGAGACATACAACCACATTGGTAAAGGTCTAATTCATCCCAAAATGAGGTGCGAGTAAAGGAAAAAGCAACGGTGTCGTTGTAGGAAGTGCGTTTTCGATAGGAAATCTCTACTTTTATGATATTCGATTTCGGGATGCATTAGCATACCCTCTTTTTTATCCAGAGCTTAGATCTACATGTAATCTAAGTATAGAACATCTATGGCTATTAGATCTACATGAAAAAGATTTTTGAAAACCCAAACTAATGTTTTGGAAGATCGATTTTGAGAAAATGATTTGGAAAAGACTAGATTCAAAACCTTCAAAAGCAAAAATCGTGTGAGTAGATAGATTTATATTTTATTAAATTGTCCAGCATGTATAATGAATAGAGAAGCATGTTTTTGACTATTTTTTCATAGATCTTGATATTGTAAATATATCTCTTGCATAGATCTTGGTTAAAAATACATGAAAATTATTTTAAAGAAGGTTTTTGCCAAAAATGTTTTAGGGTTTTGATGTTTTATGATAAAGAAAGTTAATCTGATTATATATGGTAGATTAAGACATGATTAAACATGTTATTGCATAAATAATCCATAATTCCATATTACTTTTATGTCTCTTATAATTCTTGCATAGATGAAATTGTATTTGAGATATTCACTAAAGGTTTTGCGATTTCTGAATTATGGATGTTAATGTTTTAGTAAGATGAGCATAAATATGATCAAATATGTATTGTATGATGTTGTATATATGATTAGAGCATAAAAAATTATGATTATATGAATTTCACCATGATTCTTGTTCTTGCTTAATAGATCTTGCATGAGTTTGAATCTTGGTAATTTTGTCTTCGTTTTTTGTTATGACTAGTTTCAGAAACAAAATCAACATCTTTATGAAAATGAGGTCAATAAATAAAAATATTAGAGTGTTCTACACATCTAGGGCTTGAATTTAGAATCTTTTTTCATTCTGTTTGGTTCTCTTTTAAGGCAAAAATGTCAATTACAATAGAGCATATGTTTTCTGCCCTATTAGCAGGACTATTTTGACAAAAGATTTTAAAAGCTCTAAAACCTTAATCAAATCTGATAAAAAATTTGTGAAATATCTAGGTGAAAGGTAACATTTATAACAAGATTTTGTAAAAAGAATTTTTTCAAAAGATTTTTCTATAAATCTTGAGAATTTCCTCAAATCAGATTAAATTTCTGGAGTTAACAAGATTTGTCTGATATTTTTTCTGAATAGGGTTCAGTCCTTAAATTTTCTTGATTTTATTACAATGAAGTTTGCAATTCTATTTTTTGGAATGTGTTCCTAAGATAATTGGAAAATCTTAGTAAAAGTTTGAGTATTAAATTCGGTTTCTGTGATTTTTGGTGGGTTTTTCAAAATCGGGTTAACAAGGATCTGAACTACATAGTATGTCATGTGTTGATGCTGGGTTGTATTTTACTTTGTGCAGTATGTTTATTAATGCTTAAATGAGATATTGGACTGATATGCATGTTAACTGAATGTATTTCATTATTGATTAAATTGAGCATGTGTAAATATCAATGATTAACCTACCTTTACTGTGTAAATGTACAACGATTGCATTATTGTATTGATTTTATTGTACAGACTAATCAAAAGCATATATAGAATGTCATGAATATTGTTGCATATGAACCTTGAATGTGGTTGCATGTTTGCAGTGACATGATTAATAAAAGAGTTAATTAAGAAATCAAAATAAAATTAATTTTTGTGGGGCTTATTGAGAGAGTAAGCATGATACTAACTATTCTGTGGGATATTTGGCTTAACACGGAAGGTTACTTTTGTCTCCCATCCACAGGACCAGTAACCAGGGGAACTACCATGATTTGTCTGCGGTATGGTAGGTAAGACTCATGAGGAAAATCTGATATATCGGGATTGCAGGAGTTGAGAACTCTCTATAAAATTATATTCTTTCTCCAGAGTATGCATAGTTGGAGCGTTATTCAAGTTAATAAGACACAATTGTTTGAAAATACAAACTTGGGTCGTACCTTTATCTGAGAGAGTTTGTGATGTACCTACAAATAGATATTGGCAAGTGAAACAAGATTATGAATTGCATATAGATAAAATATGACATGCATCATTTACGCAAGAAAACAATAAGTGAAGATAAGAAGTTATTCATGCATGAAGGACTCACAACACTAGAATGGTAAGTTTGTGCATATTGTATATTATATTGATGTGAATCTTAGCATAAGTGGATGTGTATTAAATTGACCTGTTATTTTAATTGTTAGCATGATTTTTATGTTATATCTGTTGAGATATGTGTTACATAACTAGTACATGAGGTGTTTGAATGTATTCTGATATCGTGCATTTATTGCAAGTATGTTATTTCCTACCAGACTTTCACGAGTCTGACTTGTTTTATAGGGTTTCAAGTAGATTATGATGTGCAACTATGGAGCGGATGCAAAATGTTTGGGCCGCGTCGAGAGTCGGTCATTTTCTTTTCTAGGGATAGTTTTGAAAAAATAATTATTGTTATCAAAATACTCTGATATGTATTTTAAATTATTAAAACTGAATTAAATCTTAATGTTCACATTTTAATTCCGTTACAAAGATTGTTTGTACTGTAACCTACCCAGAATGATTAACCCTAAGAAAAATATCGTTTCTATTGTTTTAAAAAAAAATGTTTTCTCTGAAATTTTAGGGTTTAACATTTTGAGGCGTTACAAAACTATATTTCAAAGTGTTTTGAAATATTCCAACTAAAAAACAATTTTTTGCTATATTTTAGCCTACAAAACATTTGCCAAATATTTTTATCCAAAACTAGAAATTTAAAGCTTTCCAACCAAATAATTACTTTTATTCGATATCGGAGTGAAGAGTTCCACCTAAAACAAGTTTCTTTTATGAAGACGTCTGGTTTAAAAAATAAGCCCTACTTTGAGTCCATTTTTGACCAACAAAATAACTAAATTTTGTTTGCATTCAAAATATTTTTAGTAGAGTATGTTAGCTCTCCAACGCACCAAATTGTGCATCGATACGAGACACACGGTTTGGGCGATATGCCCAAAATCCTAGCATCATGTAGGGACCCATTGCTGCCAGCATGACTGGCAGCAAGTATGGGTCTTGCCACCAGCTGCTGGTGGCAAGAATGGGTATTGGTGCCAGCTACTGGCGGCAAGACTCACACTTGCAACCAACAGGATAGCGTTAATACTTAGTCTTGCTACCAAGCCTTGGCGGCAAGTGTGGGACTTGCTACAAAACTCCCTTTGGGGCAGGCGCCAGACATAGTGCATTTTTTGGGGGGGTATGGGGGACGGGACTCCAAAGCCTATCATGACCCCCCTCCTCCCTATTTTCCATCTTCACTCATTCTCACCTTGAATGCTTCAACTTATGGGTTTTCTTGAGGTTTTTTGGGGATTTTCATCCCTTGGGTTCCCTAACCTCACTCTTATTATTTCTCCTTTTCAAAATCTTTTTGCCCCGAAGTGCCACCCAAGCTCGAATCAAGCGACCCTTCACACATCCGGAGAGGGGGGCCATAGGTAAATCCTAAACTCTTCTCAGTTCCATTAAAATAATTGTAACATTGTCCATTGTGTTGGCTTCTTCGTACTTGCTCTTAATAAAAGCTCTATGTTTTCCCACACACAAAAGGTGAATAGGGGCCATGGGTTCTCTCCACCAAAAACTACAATGCAACTCCAAGACTTGCTAACCATGATATGCTTCTACTTTCTTTGACTTAACTATTATCATAAGAAGCATGGCTACATTTTTGTTTCAAGGGAAATTTTCAAAAGCGCACCTAAAGTTTTGGCAATAAAAGCAAATACTGAAGTGTTTTTATATTGTTAAAAACACACCTAATTTTTTGTTCCATTAATCAAAAACACACTTTCATCAATTTAACTTGGGTTATTATTGACCCAGTCAGAGTTAACAGGATAAATCTACGGATTTATCTTCAATTTCTTTTTTTTTTGAAAAAAAAAATCGAAAACACACCCAAAGTTTTGGGAATAATAAAAAAGACACCAATTTTTGGTAATTGCAGCACACATTTAATAGCAGATTTGGCAGAAGTAAACCCTGAGTTTTTTTATTGACCATAAAAAAGTTTAGGCATTTTAACAATGTTGAAAACTTAGGTGTGTTTTTGGTTATTGCCAAAAATTTAAGTGTTATTGGAAATTTCCCTTTCCCACACTCCAAAATTTATGTGAACAGTCAAACCGAATCAAGATGACTACGTATTTGCCAAGGAAGATTGTTCCATTTCCAATTGCTCAAAAAGAGCATGTGATCAACTTTCAAAAGAAGATATATCCAAAATTACGTCTTCAGCACTTTTTATCAAACCCTTCACATGGCCTCTCACGACATCTGGTCTTAAGGCGTTTCATTTAGTTGCTGCACAACATTTCATAGATCATAATATCAAGTTGTTCCCATGTATGCTACATGAATGCGGATGGCAGGATCACACGATTTGAATATGATTGGTACAACATGATTCTCAAAAATTGACTTGGGGAGACAGTTGTACACACACACACTGTGTGTGAGAGAGAGCGTATAATAGAATATGAGAACTAGAGTCTGAACTCTGCATTTTTTATTCTTTATTTGCAAATCCAACCTTGCAGCTGCGTTCAGTAAGGTCCATTTGCTGACAATCAACTGTTGGATCATGCTTTTAAGACAAAATAAAACATGATTTTTGGTTGTTTGAATATTTACCAAAATTTTAAGCCATCAATTTTTAAGCCTTAAAAAAAATCCTGCTTATGCTTCACGATCGATTGATTCAATAGTCATTCCCTTTAAAATAAAGCATGTAGATCGCATCTCACCAACGGGTGCTCCGCGTGATTGGTAGGAGGTGTCATGCACGTTCCCGTGTGGTGGGATGTTGCAGGTTCAAAACCCAATGACCCGTTGTGAATAACCGGTGGGGGTCTGCCTAGCTAACCCCAGCTTGCCTTTAAAAAAATGCAGATCGCATCTGTATGGTCAAATTTAAGAAAAAACACATGAAAAATCTCATTTCACAGTTCTCGTATTTTAGTAGACAGACATATAAGCAGGAGACTGACACCGGTTTGACTATGTCCATGAAGTCTCCTAATGTGTCCAAGTGTAAATGAAGGGACCATGTGACACATTTTTCATCCCAATGGACAATCATGTTTTCTTATATCTAGACATTCTTCAACCTTTATAACGTGCTTTGCATGTAAAAGCAACTTACATGCATGGAAAACTCAGCAAATCATATTGAGAATCGACCTAGTTGACTCATTAGATTGTTTCTAAGTCAAGAAATGGTGTGACAACATTCGTTCAGCAGTCCGTGAAAGGGGGAGGTGCATAGCATACAATTAATTGGTGCAGAAAATGATGGTACTGTAAGGCTAATTTGACACATTTCTCGAAATACCATATAATTTTTTATATTATTTTTATGTTCAAAATCACAAATATCTGGATTTGAAAAGACTTTTTTTACCCTTCGCACATGTGAACTTCCTATATATGTGAACAAGACTGTTTTTTTTTTAAAACAGTCTTTCTTCTATATCTCTGATTCGACATCAAAAACTTATGTTTTTACGATAGTTGAAAAGATGAGACATAAGACTACAACTTTCATGTTTTAAGAACCTAAAACCCCCTCTAGGGTTTCTATTTCTAATTTCCAAAATCGGAATAGAAACATACTCAACAGACTGCAACAACTAAACAATCTATCTCCAGAGGACATTTTAACTCATAAAATGAAGGATTATGAAAATACACAAAAAAATCCGAAACTAAACAAAAATATTTTTCCAATGACACCCGATTTGCTAAAAAAATGATGAACGAGCATGAGATACATCCCTGACAGTGTTCCTAAAATAATAGATAAGCAGGCGCAGTTGCGCCTTTTTTGTCTATTCTATGATATTTTCTAGCTATCTGCGCTGAAAATATGAAAAAATAAAAAAAGAAAAAGACAAATCGAGATGTTAGCTTTCCAATGCCACTACAACAAAGCAGTGGATTAGCGACGACCACATTCCGTCGCTAATCCGTCGCTAACATGGTTAGCGACGGATTAGCGACAACGAGGCGACAATATGCTTACGTCGCGAATATTTCGACGCTAACTGGCGACGGAATAATTTTGTCGCCAGGTCCATCGCTAATTGCGACGGAATAACGAGCGCTATATTCCGTCGCCAATCCGCCGGTACTAAACGGCGACCACGGCTTGGCGACGGATTTACTGCCGTCGCTAGATTAATATGAATAGCGACGGATGGTTCCGTCGCTAATCCGTCGCAAACACGAAAAAAAATTTAAAAAAAATTATTTGAAAATTAAATACCGAGAACTGTACAATTTCTATTTCCTGTACAATTTATATTTCCTGTAAATAAAAAACAAACCACACAAAAAAATTCATATAACAAGAATCTACAACAATTAATCGTTCCACCTTAAAATTAAGAAGTTTAATTATTTACAATTCAACAATTACAATTAGGAAAAATAAAAAAATAGAACTTCTTCAACACAGTCCTCTAATCATCGCCAAGATTGTGTGCGTCTTCTTGTTCATTGTCTTTATCTGTCCCTTCAGCTCCACTACGCTGATTATCGCTAGCAGCCTACACAAGAAAAAAACAGTCAGTATTGATAAACAAAATATAATGAAATAAATTACACACTATATGTGATCTAAGGCAATAAAAAAACTCTATATGTGATTCTATCATGCTCATATGTGTTCTAAGGCAGACAAAAAGTTATATATATATATGATTCTATCATGCTCATATGTGTGCTAAGGCAGTCAAAAAATTGAATATGTGTTTATAGCATGTTCATATGTGTTCTAAGGCATCTAGAAAAACTCTATATGTGATTCTACCATGCTCAGATGTGCTTTAAGGCAGGCAAAAAACTATATATGTGATTCGATCATGCTCGTATGTGTGCTAAGGCAGTAAAAAAATTGAATATGTGAATATAGCATGCTCATATGTGCTCTAAGGCAGGCAAAGCAAAAAAATTTATATGTGATTCTATCATAAATGATATATAACATGTTCATATGTGTTCTAAGGCAGTAAAAAAACTCTATATGTTATTATAGCATGCTCATATGTGTGCTAAGGCAGTCAAAAAACTGAATATGTGATTATAATATGCTCATATGTGTTCTTAGGCAGTCAAAAAACTGAATATGTGATTATAGCATGCTCATATGTGTTCTAATGCAGTCAAAAAAACTTTATATGTGATTCTATCATGCTCATATGTGTTCTTAGGCAAGCAAAAAAATTTATATGTGATTATAGCATGCTCATATGTGCTCTAATGCAATAAAAAAACTCTATATGTTATTATAGCATGCTCATATGTGCTCTAAGGCAGTCAAAAAACTGAATATGTGATTATAACATGCTCATATGTGTTCTTAGGCAGGCAAAAAACTGAATATGTGATTCGAGCATGCTCATATGTGTTCTAATGCAGTCAAAAAACTTTATATGTGATTCTATCATGCTCATATGTGCTCTAAGGCAGACAAAAAGTTATATATATATGTGATTCTATCATGCTCATATGTGTGCTAAGGCAGTAAAAAAATTGAATATGTGATTATAGCATGTTCATATGTGTTCTAAGGCATCTAGAAAAACTTTATATGTGATTCTACCATGCTCAGATGTGCTTTAAGGCAGTCAAAAAAATTATATATGTGATTATACCTGAGAGGGACCTGGAATCGAAGATCTCCTATCCTGAACAGCGGCCTTGATCTCATTTCGGAGAAAGGGGGCGACGGTGTATTGGAAGTAGTTATTCAGTGATTCATTAATGATCTCGCATACATCATCACCGGAAAGAATAGTCGGCTGCTTGGAGCTTATGTCGGTGAGCCGTAACTGGAAGAACCAATAACTGGTGAAGTGTTCATATTACTCCCAAACCCGAACACGCGACCTTTTTTGGGTTCACCTGCTGCAGTCACCCATGCTGTAGGATCAAATGATGGATGCTGAGTAGCGTCTTCGCCATATCGCTCTACCATCTGTTGCTCATATGCCTCCTACAAAATAATGTTTAAAGTATTCATTAATAATTAATGATAACATTATGATAACTTGCATATATATTGCAATGATTATTAATAGAATTAATACATACCGTTGTCGTTCTCGCCTTCTCTGATACGAAGACTCCTGTGGTCTTCCGTTTATGTGTTTCTACAAACACATCCTTATATGTTACACTGCCTCCTTTTTCTGCTTCCTGCGAAGTTAAATGACAAAAGATTTAGTACACAAGTTTGCAAAAATACTTATAAAATTAATATTATATATTAATGAGTTATCATTTTCTTTAGGTGGCTCCCAAATGTCTTAGATCCACCTGTGTATAGATGGGCTTCGGGCATCTTCGATCGATTTTGTGCAGCCTTCGCAGAGCGATTTCTAAATGCATCTCCCGCCCACTTATAGCACATTTCATCCCAGTAATCTCTCCTGATAGTAATAGGACCATGACCCTTCCACAGTAATGGATCATCTACAACGCCAGATGTTTTTTTTGCTGCAGTCTTCATAGTGTGCAGCATGTCTGCAAATCGATTGGCAGCCACCTTCTGCCACACCTTCCTTGCATCATTTTCTTCCACCGTAGTTGCGAAGCGATTCGAAGCCTACAAATATTTTCAGAAAGTTAGTAGACATTGCTTAAATAAATTAAATATGAAACACATTAACTATGAGGAACAACTGTATACCATGAATGAGGACCACAATCTGTCTAACACCTCCTTTGGGTACTCTTTCCATTGAGCAACTGGTCCTGGTAGATGTTGAAGAAGTGAATTCCTAATCTCCCGTACTACTTCTTGTGGCTCAAACCTCGTGCTGCACATGAATTGTTACACAGTAAATATCAATATAAAATATTTAAAAGATATGCAATAATTGAAAACAAAATACTTACGGTCGATTATCGATATACACTATTCGAATGAGTCTTCTTGTGCCAGCCTGAGAAGACCCTGTTTCCTGTGTTGGCTATTGACTTGTGCGATCAACTGGTGTAGGTGGGTCGTGTACAGACGCAACATCATCTGTAAAAAAATACATTAGAAATTCTCAGAATGCGCATTTGAACTAATCAAGCATCCAATTAGTTATATGATATACCTATCATAGGAGCCCGTGAAGATGAAGGCTGAGCCTGGCTACTACTGGATGGGCGACCACTATAACCTCCACGAACCATATTCTAACAAATAACATATGTCATACAATACATTCAAATAATTCACATCAAGTATTACAATGCATTCAAGTCATTCACATCAAGCATTGCAATGCATTCAAATAATTCAAATCATTCACATCAAGTATTGCACTAATTCAAATCATTCGTTAATTGCATAAATTATAATACATTCAGATAATTGAAATCATTCACATCAAGTATTACAATGCATTCGAATCATTCGTATCAAGTATTAATATACATTCAAATAAAATTTTTAATCATTCACACCAAGTATTGCAATACAACTCACATCAAGTATTACAATGCATTTAAATAGAGGTTTGTAGTATAAGATTTTGCTCACTAGATTGAGAATTCTTCCTCGTCACTAGTTTGACTTTCTTCTTCTTCTTCTTCTTCTTCTTCTTCATTGTTTGCCCATCCACTTGGTACATCATTTGGATCACATTCCTCTATGAATGTTTCATCGGCCAATGGAGATATGACATGCATATCATGCGCAACATCGTGACCATAAGCGAAGTCATAGACATCATCTGATTGATAGTAATCACTGTCTTCAGCTAACTCATCTTCTTGTAACTGATCATACTCGGGGTATAGTTTGGATTTCACCTTGCAAACTGCCCACCATTCATTTCTATCTGACTTTTTTATACTCGGATATGAAGTATAATAAACTTGTTGAGCTTGCGAGGCTAATATGAATGGTTCATATGTTCCAAACCTGGATTTATGATTCACCTCCACAATGCCTGAAACTTTGTCGAGTTTTGTTGCAGTTGGATCAAACCAATGACACTTGAATATCGTAACCCTGTTATTCATGCCTAAGTAAGTCAACTCCATTATTTCCTCTATAACACCGTAGCAATCATGTTCATTTTCACCGTAGCTGCTACCCTTGACACACACGCCACTATTTATCGTTGATTTGTTTGTACCGTAGTCTTTTGTATGGAATCGATAACCATTTACGATATACCCGTTGTAGCATTGCACAACTTTGGTCGAACCATTTTCTAAATCACATATTCCTTGATCTTTAACATCACCATGGCGAACCTACGCACAAACATAAACAATTATTGTGATCACGATCAATTAAGTAACTTAGTGTTGTTTATAAGTACAAAATTTATGTTAGCTTATTTACCAACTGCTTCAACCACTTCACAAACTTAGTTTCACGTTCTTTTTGTACTTCTGCATCAGTGAGATGTGAAACTTCGCTTTGCAACTCCAGATCAAATCGTCTGCAAACCACAAATACTTATATTACCGAGCCATGTATCCACATATAGAACATAAAAGGATTTATAATTGAGTTGCATATACATATACTTACTCGATGTATGGGTCGATCGCTGAGCAATTAAAAAGAATATAGATGTGTGCTGCATCTTGCTCTCGATCTGTCAATAGCCTTGATCGGCAACTACCAAATGCATGCCCAAGTGGTTGAAATATCGACAGTTTGTCAGCTACAGTTACTTGTTCTCCATCATCGTTACGAGGCGGGCATGTGTAACGTGTTGGAATATGAGGTTCGAAGTACATAGATGAGAAATTTGAAATCTCTTCTAAAGTGTACGCCTCACAAATAGAGCCTTCTACTCTTGCTTTATTACGAACCTTTTTTTTTAGGTCGAACATGCATCTGACAAGAATATACATTTCAAATTTTAAATATCTGTCATTAAAGAGATGTGCTATAAAAAAACATATACCTTTCAAATGGGTACATCCATCGATATTGCACAGGGCCACCAACCATTAGTTCATATGGCAGATGTATGATCAAATGTTCCATAACATCGAAAAATGCTGGCGGAAATATCTTTTCTAACAGACAAACAGTGGTGATGACAGAGTCCTCGAGATTCTTTACATCTAATACAACGACCTCCGATGCGCACAATGTTCTGAAAAATCCGCTCAACTCAGACAATACCCCCCATATAGGTTTGTCTAACATATCATGGAATGCTAGGGGTATCAATCGTTGCATAAAGATATGACAATCATGGCTCTTCAACCCATATAACTGTCTATCGTCAATCTTCACAGCCCGAGCAATGTTAGAGACATATCCATCTGGAAATCTCAGTTGTCTCAACCATTGACATACATGTTTTATTTTATCAGGTCCGAGCACGTACTTCGCCTTTGGTTTCAGTACTTTGCCATTATACTCTTTGAGTTCCAATTCTGGTCTTTTACATATTAATTTTAAATCCATACGGGCCTTCGGATTATCCTTCGTTTTTCCTTTAATATTCATTACTGTATTGAACACATTATCAAACACATTTTTCTCTACATGCATCACATCCAAATTATGTCGTATCAATAGGGTCGGCCAATACGGTAGTTCCCAAAAAATAGATTTTTTCGTCCAATTGTGATCCTTCCCAAATCCACGGAAGGGTGTAGGACTGCGGGCATCTGTTAATACATCTGGAAAGTATCGCAATCTTCTTAGAATCTCTATGCCGGACAATCTTGAGGATGGACCTTCCATTTCAGTTGTGCCTGCTTTAAATGCATTCTTTTGACGTCGGAACGGATGATCGCTGGGTAGGAATCGACGATGGCACTCAAACCAGCAAGGCTTCCTTCCATGTCTCAATATAAAAGCTTTGGAATCCTCCATGCAGTACGGACAAGCCAACCTCCCATGTGTGCTCCAACCAGATAACATACCATATGCAGGAAAGTCACTGATTGTCCATAGAACAACGGCCTTCATGTTGAAATTTTGTTTTTTGTGGGCATCATACGTGGTAACACCGTCATCCCATAGTACTTTTAATTCATTAATCAATGGCCTTAGATATACATCAAGATTTTGGCCAGGTGAGGTCGGACCAGGGATCAACAGAGACAAGAAAAGATTTGGACGTTTCATACACAAGCTTGGTGGAAGGTTGTATGGAGTAACAAATACTGGCCAGCATGAGTATGGAGTTGATCTACCCCCAAATGGATTAAATCCATCTGTACATAGACCGAGTCTAACATTTCGCACTTCTATTGCGAAGTTCTGATGAGTACGATCAAAGTGCTTCCAAGCTTCAGCGTCAACAGGATGCGTGATCTTGTTTTCATCGTGTCGAACTTTATTTGCATGCCATCTCATGTGTTTAGCTGTCCTTGAAGACATATACAATCGCTGCAATCTAGGAGTGATAGGAAAGTAGCGGAGCGACTTGTATGAAACTTTCTTTGATCTCGTGCTACCATTGCCTCTTGTCTTTGGCTTGAACCGAGGATGCCCATATGACGAGCATGATATGTCGTTTTCCTGCTCCTTGAAATACAACATGCAGTGATTTGGACAAACATCAATCTTTTTGTAACCCATACCTAGAGCGTTGACCATAACTTTCGCACGATAGAAATTTTGTGGCAATTTCTCATCTTTAGGCAACATACTCTTCACAATCATGCACAAACGGTCAAAACATGATTGACTCAAATTATACTCGGACTTCAAATTCATTAGTTGAAGAACTGCAGACAAGATAGTGTGACTCTCACAACCGTTCCAAAGTGGCTCATCAGCATCTCTAAGTAAATCATAAAATCTACTAGCTGCATCGTTTGGTGATTCTTCATCTATGGCAGTTCTTACATCACTAGAACTCATAGCAGAACCCAGTTTTGTTCCTGCAGCATCAAATATCAAATTCGTATATGGATTATCGTGCACCACATTCACCCATGCATCAAAATCGTTTCTAAATTCTTCTCCATGAAACGTTCAGTTCTGATAATCACTCACATAACCCTTCCTGTATAGGTGATGTCTAACGCCATGAGGTTCTAAAAATCGATTATTCTTACAAATCTTGCAGGGACACCTAATCCGACCTGTAGGATCTACTGTACTGACACTTGCCGTTTCAAATTCAATAAAACTGTCAACACCATCCATATATTCATGCGATAACTCATTGTCCACTATCCTACGGTACATCCATTCACGGTTTGCAGTCATTTTGTCGTATGATGGTGTGAATAGTATCCTAACCAGTTAAAAGAGAACCATCAGAATGCTATGATGAAGAAAATATCAAATTTATCATGCAATATATGATGTCATACAATCACAAGAATTATGATACATGCATTGATAACTTAATATTTTCATGTGCAAACTATTCATGACACGATACATTCATTTGAAGCATGATTTCAGTATACAATTTCACATGGTAAACATAATCAAATTGAAAGTAACTACATGTAAGCATGGATACAATCACATCAAACATTGGAATACATTGAAATAATTCATATCAAACAAATCTCAAACATGTACCTGCAGCAAACACACTCAAATATCCCACTAACTACTACCATGCCTAGCATGGACTCTGTACTCCAAAAATAAGAACACTTCCATATATATACATTAAAATCATGCTCAGCATGATCTCCGAACTCCAACAAAGCAGTCCTAGATATCAACAACTAAGTGAGTGTGTGAACAATAAAGTGTTACATTCAATAAATTAAATAACATGTGATGCGCTTGCATCACTTACTCACCACGGGTATTTACTCGATTTGCATTGTTTTTGTCACTTACTTACCACGGGTGGCGGGGCACAAGCGAGTTCCGTTGAAAAATCTGCACAAAAAAACACTGTTTTAAAATGAAGTCACCACAGAAAAAAACTGTTCTGGCAAGGGGTCGACTCCCCTGCTGTTCCGGCAGGGGGTCGACCCCCTTACGGAACATAGGGGGTTAACCCCCTTACAGAACGTAGGGAGTTAACTGACCCCCTGTTCGGGCAGCGGGTCGACCCCCAGCCTGTTATGGCAGGTGGTTAACCCTCTGCTGGGGTCGACCCCCTGCCCGGGTCGACCCCCTACCAGAAAGGCAGGGGGTTAGCCCTCTGCAAGAAACGCAAGGGGTTAACCCCCTTCCGGAAAATGCGGGGGTTAACCCTCTGCCGAAAAACGCGGGGGTTAACCCCCTCCGTTTTCCAAAAGGGGGTTAACCCCCTGCAGGAAACGACAGGGGACGCAGGGTGTTAATCCCTTGCGTTTTCCGGCAGGGGGTTAACCCCCTGCGTGAACCGGGAGGGGGTTAACCCCCTGCTGGAAACGACAGGGGGTTAACCCCCTGTGTGAACCGGGAGGGGGTTAACCCCCTGCCGAAAACGGCAGGGGGTTAACCCTCTGCGTGAACCGAGAGGGGGTTAACCCCCTGCGTTTTTCGGCAAGGGGTTAACCCCCTGCCGGAAACGGGAGGGCGTTACCTTTCTCCGGGCGGCGAACGGTGGGACCGACGGACGGTGGGACCGGCGAACGGCGGGAGCGGCGAACGGCAGAAGCAGCGAAAGAAGAAAAGGAAAAGCTGCCTGGGATTAGGGTTATTCGAAAGTTAGCAACGGCTTAGCGACAGATTCATTCCGTCGCTAAGCCAACGTAAAATCAAATTCGCGAAACTAGCGACGGATTATATTCTGTCGCCACATCCGTCGCTATTTAGCGACAGACTAGGTTTCGTCGTTAACGTCGTCGGTAAATGGTGCGATCGTACCGACGAAACAGTCTGTCGCAACATCCGTCGCTAATTAGCGACGGACTAGGCGACAGACTATCTTCCGTTGCTACTTTCATAAGATTCAGTAATAATAGCGACGAATATTTGTCGCTCGCCAATCCGTCGCTAACTAGCGACGAAAAGATTCTGTCGCTAACGTCCGTCGCTAACAACGTATTTTCTTGTAGTGTGCCACCAAGATCACTTTGATCTGGTGAGTGGTTGGAAAAAAATGTCTTCTGAAAAATTGACGGTTCAATATAGGCAAAGATATGAAAGTATGCATAAAATGAAGAAGTCCGAATAAAATATAGGTAAGGATGAAAAAGTACACATAAAACATACGCGAAGATGTAAAAGTATGCATAAAATGAAGAAGTCCGAATAAAATATAGGCAAGGATGAAAAAGTACACATAAAACATATGCGAAGATGTAAAAGTATGCATAAAATATACGAGTGTATGAGAAACTCTATACAAAATATATGCATAAAATGAAAAAGTTTGCATAAAAATAAGCGCGAACATCCTGTTAAACTCAAACCTCGAAACTTTACAAATATCTGACTAAGTTCGCATATACCTCAGAAGTTTGCATAAAAATATGTGCGAACATCCAATTAAACTTAGAAAATTACATGTATATAAGAGGAAAACACATGTTTACAAGAAAAATCACATATATAAGAGGAACTCCACATATATTTAGGAGAAAATCACATGTATAGGAGAAACTCCGCATATATTTAAGAGAAAATCACATATAAAAGAGGAACTCCGCATATATATAGGAGAAAAATCATATATATAAGAGAAAAATTGCATATATTAAAGGAAAATCATATATATATATATATATATATATATATATATATATATATATATATATATATATTTAAGAGAAAATTGCATATATTGGAGAAAAAATACATATATTTAAGAAAAAAATCACATATATTTTCTGCAGAACAATCTCTATTCTCAAATTTGTATCTCTTTGATCTGACAATGAAACCTATATTTTTATAGTCGTTGGAAATCTAAGACATGCCTATAACTTTTTTGTTTTGAGTCAAAGTCGAAAACCCTGCTAAAGTTTATGTTTTTGAGTTTTAAAATCGGAATAGAAGCATACTCTGTAGACTGAAACAATCGAACAATCTATCTTCTAGAGAATGTTTCTCCCCAACCGCTCATCAAATCAAGGTGATCTTGGTGACATTGAAAAGCTAATGTCTTGATCTCTTTTTTTTTTTATATTTTTCTTAATTTTCAGCGCATGTAGCTAGAAAATAGCATAGAACTGACAGAAAAGACGCAGCCACGCTTGTTCCAATCTACAGAGCATGCTTCTATTCCAATTTTGGAACTCAAAAATAGAAACCCTAGAGGGATTTTCGGTTCTAACTCAGAACAAGTAAGTTACAGGTCTATGTTTTAGCTTTCCAACGACTATAAAAACTCAAGTTTTTGACGTCGGATCGAAAAGATACATATATGAGAACAAAGACTTCTACAAAAAATAGTCATATATTTGATAGAAAATTCACATATATTTAAGAACTTTGCATGTGCGAAGGTTAAAATAGTCTTTTTAAAATTGAATATTTGTGATTTTGGACATGGGGAGAATAGCAAAAAATTTGAGGCATTTCGAAAAACGTTTTATTTTTGCCATACAGTACGATCATTTTCCGTTATTGGTGTCCAATTTTGATGTTAGATTGGTTTGCTTTAATGAGCTGTGTGTGTCGATGGGTTATGTCTTTCTTATTTTGTGTAATAACCATTTTGTGTATTGAAAAGATAAGCCACCGGATTGGCTCCCACCCTTGGGGTGAATGATGTAATTTAAAATTTACTTATTAATAGAATTCGGAGCACTGCTCCAGCGTTCACATTCAGAACAAAAAAAGTCAAGAAACATGTATGCCTAGTAATATCCTAGACTTAAGCTTATTTCATGGTTGACTCGATCAACTTAACCAAGTTTAATGGTTAACTCGGTTGACTCTCTCTCTCCATTAATAGAAATTTCTTAAGCGCTTGAGGCATTTGATAATTGATAATCTGTTATGGATGATTATGAATGCACTAAGTCAGTTATGGTTTTTTTTATTATCGAAAATGTATGATGTTAGATGCAGAATTTAGATAAATATAAATAATACCTTAGTAAAAGTTTGTTCTTTTATATTTATTGGTTAAGGTTATTCAATTTTTTGTAGTATAGCTATAAAACTATAATTTTATATATTTATTATTTATTTTTGGTGAATTAATAGATAACTTGGCCAAGTCAACAAGCTAACTCACCCAAGCCACTGGGTCACCTGGAAAATTCAAGGCTGAGTTTCAAGATTGCCAACCATGATTCATTACAGTTGAAAAGCAACGTTTTCCTTCTCAAAATCGCCACTCCTGAATCGTATTAAACTCCAAAAGATGTGCAACACATTGTATAGGTCTCTATTACATAGCGTTATGGCAGAAAAAATGAAACGAGCAGCTTGGGTCTTGCCTCAGCTCGGTTCACCCCAAGCTTGTTCAGGCTCGTGACATACTGCCCATGGAATGTGGATGTGTTTGCGTGTGTTAACTTCACAGATTATATGACACAGCTGAGGTTTTAGGTCAGCAAACAAGTATTTTGTTGTTTGAATCTCAGCGTTATCACATTTAAAAAAATGGAAAATAATATTGTATGGGTAATTTGATGTGATTCCTTAAAAACTCTACAAATTTCAATATTCTTTTGATGTCCAAAATCACAAATATCATACATCGTCAGGATACTTTTACCCTTTATAACTGCGAATTTAAGCATTTTTGCGATAAAATTGTACTGCCCATCGAATATGTCCAACACTCACTTAAATCCAGAATCACATGTTATTTTATACAAATTTAGACCTCTAGAACTTGCATAAATTTATTTGTGAAATCTTGGTGAAACTGAAACCACCAAAATCACAAATATCCTACTCTTTTGCATATATTTCATATTTTGCATAATTATATTTGCAAAACTCTACTTACCACTAATTTTACAAATAACTTACTTTGACATATAATTCTCGAAATTACATAAATTTACGTGCAAAACTGCACTTACCATCAAATTTGCAAATATCTTATTCGCATATACGACACAATATCCCATAAATTTATAACATTATTCCATTTTGCGAAACCCCATTAAATTCACAAATATCTTACTTATTTGCACATAATGCATGTTCTCGTATAAAATAATTTGTGAATCGCCTTATATCGCAAATATCATACATAACTATTTGTGAAAGCATGATACATGCGATATTGTTTATTTGTTGTGAAATATTTTCTCGAATCATATATAAACCTGCTGCCTGACTATTTTTGCATAATCTAAGGTTTTTTTTATCTTTTGTCCCCAGCTAGTGGTCTCCGACAAGCTTCTCTTCTGACAACTATTTTCATCAAATATTTTTAACAACTATTTTCAACAACTATTCATCAGAGGCATTGCATCCATGAACCATCGACGATGTATTTTTTTGGTAAGCACAATATGCCCTTTTGTTTAACGACTGAATCAAACATTGTTCCATTATATTTAATGACAAAATCTAACATTGTTTCATTTTGTTTAACGACTGAACGAAACAATGTTCACTTTTATTTTTTTAAATGTTTTTTAAATACAACTATGTTGTTTATTTTTTGTAATGCTGGTTCAATATTTTATGTATTGTGATTATAAAAAAAATCGAATCTATTTATTAATACAATATGACCAATAAGAAGAAGACTGTGTTGAAGGGGACCACACCTAAGTACAACAACAAAATCCAACAAAAAACTATGAACTGGGTCATCCTGGTAATTTAGAAGCACGACTTAGTGTACATAAGTAGGTAAGATAGAAAACCACATTCATTGCTAAAAATGTGGTGGTCGACATTCTCCACAAAAAATGCACCATCGATAATCACATATAGATGTATTCAAGCAGTGAGCTAAAAAAAAACCTAAATTATCGTATAGTGAACAACTACAAATTCCAAAGTGGCCCGTATCTAAGGCGGAATGTGCAGCAAAAATGTTAAGCAATTTGTAGGCACAATCTTGACTCCCATCCTACAAGCATCAACGAAGGGGGAGGGTGACCCATTAGCTAGCTATGAAGTTGTTGCTAACCTCAATGCTCAGAAAAATGAAGTTGGAGATGCGATCACATGTAGTGGCAGTGGTGGGAGGGTAGAGAAAGTACCTGACCAAGGTGCTGAGGTTAATATGGACCCTCCTCATGAAGTAGATGGAAGTGAGGGTCAAGTGGTGGAGTTGGATGCAAACACCGCTTAGAAGTGTGATGCTACTCTTCATGCGCAAAAGAAAGTGCATGCTCTGACGAAGAGGTCGCAACAGGCAAGAAGGTCTGGTGCTCGTGGACAGGTAAAAATTTATTCTAATTGACTTATTTCATTATATATATATATATATATATTTCAATTTAAATTGCTACTATACATGAATGAAATTGATTAGTTTATCATATATATATATATATGTAAAATATAGAAATTCATTGCAATTGATTGATTTCATGGATTAAATTGATATATATATATATATATATATATATCAATTTAAATTGCTACTATATATATGAATGCAAATGATTAGTTTGTCATGTATGTGCAAAATGTAGAAACTCATTGAAATTGATGGATTTGAGTAAAATTAATTTGGATTGCAGGATTCTCAGCCAATTGATTCAGAAGAGTCATACTACATGTATCAGTTCTACTGGAACCAAGCACACCAATGGTTTTTAACATTAACAGAAGGAGTTGTTGGATCAAATGCATTTTTGCAAATTCTTAGAGATCACACTATGCAATAGCAGTCACCCCCTCTTAGAGGTCGTTGTGCAGTTTTGGAATCCGACAACCAACACATTCCAGTTCGGGGATCTTGAAATGACAATCACGTTGGAGGATGTGACACAAATAACTGAATTGACAAACTGAAGTGCCATGGGAAGTCAGTTAGTGGACAACAATGGAAAATTTTCAAGCAGTTATATGATATTTATTTGCAAGTAGATGATGATGCATTCAGAGCAGATAATATCAAGTTTTCATGGCTTAGGAGCAATTATGACCCCAGTAAGGCGAGGAGGGTGAAGGGCAGTAATAAGGTTGACAAGACGGTGAGAGCATTCTTGCTATACTTCTTTGGCTCATGCTTATTTATCGACACTGGTAGGAAGTCAGTCCATGCATCGTACATCGAATTATTGGAAGAACTGAATCACGTCGATCAATATGCATGGGAAGTAGCTGCACTTACACACGTGTATGAAATTTTTAGTAGCACGAGGAATGAAAGAAAAGACCTTGTCGAGATATTGGTATTGTTTGAGGTATTTATTCCTTCATTATACCTAAACTTTTGATTTATAGTTATTCTTATACTTACGTACTATGTTTTGATACATACTATGTAGTAATCTTTGTTAATCATGTTATGCAGGTTTGGATATGAGAGCACATATCCATTGAAAGGCCCCAGATGTATGACGTTGCACATGAATTTTTATGTGCTGCAATGTGAAGTCAGTAATGAAATGAAGAGGGTCGTGATCGAAGATTGGTGGGTCCTCGCATGTCACGTGCCGACTACGCTGCATCGCTTCATAGGATAAGTAGAGCAAACATAAGTATTGTTGTTGATATTTTATATATTTTTTAAATAAATACATATTTGTAGGCCTAACTATAAAGAAAATGTAGATAAATCGGTGCCTCTATGAAGGCGTATTGGAAGAGGAGGAGAGTGTCGATGTGGTTGTAGGGGAGGACATTGTCAAGGACATTTGAATGCACAACATAAATAAAGTTGAGCGCCAAATGGCCAGCCGAGTCATTCAACAGTTTGGGTTTGTTCAACAACCAACCAGTCATCCTTGCGCAGTTAGTAAATTTTTATCGCATGCTACAAATGATCGAATGAAAGATTACCCCACAATATTCCTCACCAAACTTCAAGACTAACGCAAATACGACGAAGACATCGGCTTATCATCGATCAAACGTGCCACCAATGAAAATTTTGGCTCTTGCACTTTAAGAAATCCGCATGCTGAAGAATATGGTACATACTCAAGAGGATATGATACGTACTCAAGTTGGTCTTCTGGAAAACGCAAATAAGGTCATCGAGGAGCTACGATTGTGGCAATCACAACATTCTCAACCATAGAAATTCATTTGATTATTTTTTTTTTTTACATATTCAAAGATCATTGTAACTCATTGACTTACTCATTGATTGCATATACTGTCATTTGAATGTTTCTATGAATGAATTTTTATATAAAGTTGTTTGTTTGTCATTGATTTGTATATAATGTCATTTGAATGCTTTTATAAATAATTTTTTTATATAAGGTCATTTGTTTGTCATTCATTTGTATATAATGTTATTGATTGAATGCTTAAATGATTTGAACGTAAAACTTAAACCACTATTGAATATTTAAATAGTTTGAATGTAAAACTCAACATTGTTGAATGTTTAAACTGAAACAACCATTGAATGTTTAAATAATTTGAATATTCAAACTGAAAGCACTCTTGAATGATTTGTATATAACATCATTGTTTATATGTTTTTAAATTATTTGAATGTTTAAATGATTTGAATGATTATTTGCTTATATTCATTGTTATTTGGTTTGTTACATACGAAAATCCACAATGGATTTATATATGATTCAAGAAATTCATAAAAAATAATTTTTTTTGCATATTTGTTATAATTTTGTAAATATGTAAATACAATATTTATGCTTTCTAGAGATTCACAAATAACTTCATGCGAGAGCATTCAATATATGTGAAAAGTAAGCTATTTACGAAATTAGTGGTAAGAGTTTCGCAAATATACATATGTGAAATATGAAATTTATGCAAAAGAGTAGGATATTTGTGATTTTGGTGGTTTCAATTTCACTGAGATTTCACAAATAATTTTATGCAAGTTCATGAGGTCTAAATTCGCATAAAAAACCTATGATTCTGGATTTAAGTGGGTGTTGGACATATTCGAAGGATAAAATGCCAAAATTCGCAATTGTGAAGGATAAAAGTGTCCTAATGATGTCGGATATTTGTGATTTTGGACATCAGGAGAATATAAAAAAATTGTAGGGTTTTTAGGAAATCATACCAAGTTACTCTTATAATACGATCATTTTTTGTTTAAAAAACAATTTTCCCCCAAACAATCTTGACTCATCTCGCTCTACTTTGCCATGAGCTCAAGCTCAACTCATTTAACAAGCAGGGCTCATAAATGAGCCAAAGGAAAGGAACAGAGAGCATTCAAGCTCGACTCATTTTTTGTGACGAATGAGCTGAGCGCAAGCTCATGGTAAACCTGAGTTAAAAAAAGTCAAGCTCGAGCTAGCTCATTTACAAATAAATTATGTTTTTAAAATTGGAAAAAATTGCATTAATTCTTTAAACCTATTGATTCAAGCAAAAAATGATTCATATACAAAATAATTGTAGTATATATAAGCAATAGGAATTGAACTCCAAGCTTAATGCTTGCAAGCCAAACACTTCAATCATCTACACTATATATATATATATATATATATATATATATATATATATATATATATATATATATATATATAGAGATAGAGAGAGAGAGAGAGAGAGAGAGAGAGAGAGAGAGAGAGAGAGAGAGAGAGAGAGTAGGGTGTATCATCAAACACCTAATTTGTCCATTGCAAATTGGACAAATTTGTGTTGCTAATTGCAAGCGCAATTAACAACAAAATATTTTTGTGCTGAAACAACACTTTAAAAGCAATCTTGACTACCACAGTCTTTTTTAAAAGGCATTTTTTTTTACAAAAAATGATTGTACTGTATAGGTAATTTGACATATTTACCTAAAAACCCTAAAAAATTTATATTCTCTTCCATGTCCAAAATCGAAAATATCTGGATTTAAAAGACCTTTTTACTCTTCACACATGCAAACATCTCCTGTATATGTGAATTTCCTCTCAAATATGTGACTATTTTTTACAAAACAATCTCTGCGCTCATATCTTTATCTCTCCAATCAAACGTCGAAAACTTTTTTTTTATAGTCGTTGAAAAGCTGAGACACAAGCATATAACTTTCATGTCTTCAATCAAAACCGAAAACCCCTCTAAGATTCTCATTTCTGAATTCTAAAATTAAAATAGAAGCATGCTCTACACCTCTAGGGTTAAATATTTTTTGTCTGTTCTATGCTATTTTCTAGCCATCTGCACCAGAAACCTGAAAGAAATAGAAAAAAAAAGAGACATTAAAATGTTAGCTTTTTACTACCACTGTGATCACCTTGATGTGATGAGTAATTAGGGATAAACGCCTTCTAAAAAATAGGCAGTTCCTCCTAAACATGCAAACAAAGAACATAAGAGAGGATGAAGAAGTCCACAAAAGATATAGGCGGACTTAAGGAACTCCGTATAAAATATATCCATAAAATATACGCAAACTTCCTTATTTTATTCAAGTCTAACAAGTTCACATATAATTTAATGCAAACTTCGTGAAGTAAAAAAAAAAAGAAGATGTGGACCTCCTTTTAAGTGGGCATATGTGCGAGAAATGGAGCAATATATCGCACAAACTTCATCAATTCCGCACATGCGAAGGGTAAAAAGGATGCTAGCTATTTGTGACTTTGAACATGAAGAAAATATCACAAATTGTAGGGTTTTTAGAGAAACATGTTATTCTTACCATATAGTACTTTTTTTTAAGTGTGGTGCATAGCTGCGCATCCAAGCATCATTCGATGACAAAGGCATACATTCTCGTATGTAATATATATATATATATATATATATATATATATATATATATATATATATATATATATATATATATTATTTATTTATATTTATACACTACTAGTTAATGAGACGAACCGAACCAAGCCAAACACCCGTTTAAGCGCAGTGCATGGTCGTGCATCTCGTTCAGTGACAGAGGCATTCACTCTCATATATATACACTAGTTAATGAGCTATATGAACAGAACCAAGCCAAACACCCGTTTGTTCGTGTTTGGCTGGCCAAGCCAATCTCACGAGTTTGAACAAGCCCCTTACGAGCCAACACAAGCCGAAGCACGAGCAGCTTGTCCCGTTTCAAGACCCTATTAACAGCCCTACTTGGCACACTCTACATAAAGTGACGAACAAATTGAAGTTCGGATGTCAGGACATTTCTGAACTTCTATGAGAATAGGGGCCTTTATACATTGCTGCCTTCATTAAAGAAAAGGAGATGGCAACCAACCACATAACCACCGAATGACATTCAATTCCACATAAAGTACAAGGAAAAAGCTTAATGAAAATTTTATTTAGCTTAAAAATGTGCACATTCAACAAGAATGATAATAGAAAGCCGTCTTCAACGTTTGTTCTTTTTCCAGAGAACTTATGAAGAATGTTTTGATACAACATGGGCAACTTAAACAATCAAGTATAACATTCCATATCAGTACTTGTTCTCATTTTTGGTGCAACAGGAACAAAAATTGATTTAGAACATATGAGCAAGGTAAACAATAAAAAGTGTAGCAGATCACTGCTAACTATAAACAAAGAGAGACACCCAAAAACTGAAATTTGCAGACATAATTTATTCAACTACAGACAAAGTAAATAACTTCTTGGAATTGTCTTTCATAGTCAACTTGGCCCGGCGTTCATCATAGGATGCTGCAGACAAGTGAAAAGGATAAAAAAAAAGAAAGAAATATATATAGTGTCAGAAACATGATTTAGAAAAAGAATTTTCAAATTTTACAGATGAAAAACAAAAAAATAGAATTATATGGGAAGGGAAGAAAAGAGAATCATATTGAGAAACCTGTTCAAATAGTTAAACTGCATCCACAATGGAAGCAGGCTTCTTTGAACATCCACTGTTTACTAACAAAATAAGAGTTTGGAGGACAAAGGGAATCCTCATTGCTCTAGTAAGCATTACAGTGTCCTTAATTATCAATTATCTTTCCTATTGAAAAACAAAAAATTAACTATCTTAATGTCATGATGCTGTAGAGAGGCTTCAAACAAGCCAATCATGAATATATATATATATATATATGGAAAATATATGGTGGTTCTATATGGTGGTTCTGTACCATGACACCTTATGGTGGTACACACTCTTTTATGTATGGATCTAGACACCAAATGGTATATCTAACCATACAGATGTGTTCAGTATGGTGTATTTAATATGTTAAAAGGTTCTATCATGTCTAATACACCATCAGATTCATTTTTGAGATGGTGGAAAATCAACTGCTCACAATTCATGAAAATAGGGGTGGTTTAGAAACATCCTATTTGAGTCAACTTTAACAAATGAAAATAGTAAATAGGAGACGCTAAACATCATCCAAAGGTTACATTTCGCGTTTGGAGCTTAGATCTGTGTAAATCAAATGGGTAGCACCGAAGAAGCACCCATATATATATATATATATATATATATATATATATATATATATATATATATATATATATATATATAGGATAAGTCTCTGGTGCAGATGTGCATACAGTATCAATGAGTTGAAATGAACAATAACTTATTGTTCACATTTTTTTAAGCGAATCTAACCTTACAAATATGATCTACATGGTCTGTTTGGTGGGGATCTACTTTTGAATCGCCAGAATCTGGTGTGTGCATAGGTTTTTATGGTGATTCAATAATCAATGGCCATCAATACTTAAAAAAGGTATTTTTTTGTAAAAAAAAACATGATCCAAGGGTCAATCCTTAACAAATTGACAATACTGAACACATCTGCAGGGTAAGATTGAGCCAAAACAACTTGCACCTATGATTTTCAACTCATTGATACCATATGCATACCAGCACGAAAGACTATATATATATATATATAACAGATACTGCCAATATATATATATATATATATATATATATATATATATATATTGGCATTTTATATATATTGTGAACTCCATGTTCGTGATAGGAACATTTTGAGAGTTTTTTTAAAAGTGTTAGTGTAAGGGTATTTTGGGATTTTAGAAAAGAAGGATATATATATATATATATATATATATATATATATATATATATATATATATATATATATATATATATATATGTCAGTAGTTTTTTAAAATGGCACTTTTAGTATCAGCTTTTTAGGAGATTTAAAACTTTAAGGGGGGGGGGGGGGGGTGTATTTGGGTCTTGACTCTTGATAGAAGGGAGTCTTTGATACCATGTAAAATCAAGTCACCAAGAACGACACAAGAGGGAAGGTGAGGGAAAAGAGAGGAAGGTTGCAGCAAATATTCTCTGCACCCTACCTCATGGGTAATGGGTTTCTTATAAAATCAAAATTAATGTTAAGATTATTGAGACGTGACGTTCTGGGTCTGGATCCAGACCCATAATGGCGTGTTTGGGTGTAATGCACCTTCATGTATTTAGTGTTTTCATTGTTTCCTCTCTTACGTAAAATTTATCTTGTATACTAATCAAGGGTATTATTGATATGTATTTTAATTTTGATATAAAAGAAACCCATGAGGTAGGGTGCGGAGAATATTTGATGCAGCCTTCTTCTTCTCCTTTCCCTCACCTTCCCTCCTGTGCAGTTCTCGGTGACGTGACCTGATTTTACATGGTATTGGATCCAGGTTGGGCCTTAATCTCCCCACTCAGGTAAGTCTGAAAAGATCTTTGGTTTCTTTTTCTTCTTCTAACTTTTTCTCCCTGCTGTGACATCCTTCCTTTGTTATTCAAAACCTAAATCTAATATCGGCTTTGGGTTCTTCCCTTTATTTAAAAAAAAAGGCAAAGAGAAGGGAAAATCAAATTGTTTTTTTTTTTTTTTCATTCCTTAAATCTGTTTGGGTTTCTTTCCTATTTCTTTTTTATCTAGATTTGATTCAGATCTGATCCTACTTTTAGTTAAGGCTTTCTTGGATTTACGTTAAACCCTTTCCTTTCTTTGTGGCTTCTGGTGTCGTTTTCCATATCTGCCGTTAGCAATACATATTTTTAGTAACTGTATCTGATTTGCAAAGAAAACAAATTTGCAATTGAATTTTCAGTCCTTTCTTTTATACAACAAAAGCAACCCTTCAAAAAAAAAATCGTCAATTTCATTTGTATCCTATCTGTTATGGATTCCTCTTCTTCGATCCTCTCAACTAGCTTTCTTCACCAGCTAGTTTCTGAAAAATTGACTACCTCAAACTTCCTTGGAAAAGAAATAATTTCTTTCATCGGAAGCCAAGATCTTTCAGGATATGCGGATGAGTCAGTTAAGATCCCACCAGAATTCATTTTGTGGGAAGAAATGGATGAAAAAGGGGTTGTCGTCACTACAGTACATGTTTGGAATTCGGATTATGTTTCCTGGATGAAATGTGATCAAGCAATGGTTGCCTATATCACGTCCACTCTATCACAAGAGGTCTTAGTGAGTTATGGGCCAGAATTGTGCAGACATACTCAGGTTTCAAAGGTAAGAACTATGTTTTTGAAAAAGGAATTAAAAAGGGCTCTATGTCAATCACAGAGTACCTTAATAAGATGAAGAAATTATAGATCTGCTAGCGATGGTTGGGTGCGCAATACCTGATAAGGATAAGGTGTGTAATGAAAATAGCGGAAGCACCGATAATCCAAAGAACTCTTTAAAAGAGTTAAGCAAAGAGTCAAGAACACAAACACGTAAAGTGCACAAATAACCCACTAAAGGGCTATGTTGTCAAAAGCGCTAGGCGGGGCTAGTCGGTGGACTTTCGAAAAGGCCTAGGCGGCTGACTAGGCGGACAAAAAAAAATTAAAAACAAACAATGTAGAAAAAGATAAACTACACAATATTGAGATAAATAAAGCATGTATGAAGCATAACAATTAATATTAAAGGGTCAAAACAAAAGAGTGAATGACAAACAAACAATTAATATTACTTGGGTTTGCATCTTCCATTGTTCTAATTAAACATTTTAAAACAAACAATTATTAATCAATAAAGTAGATAAACAAAACATACACAATATATATATAACAATATATAAACAATACATATATAAAATATATAACTGTTTATATATATATATATACACTGAACCAACTAGGTAGCTCGCCTAGTCGAGCTGGGTGGTGCCCAGCGCCTAGGCACGCCTTTGACAACATAGCTAAAGGGTAAAGTGCCTAAAAGGCAAAGAATATTATTGAAGAGAGGAATTAAGTGGGCTGAAAAGACATACTTTACAAGAGGGTGACCCCTCTAATTTATAGAGAAAAAAAAAGTAAGAGAGGGGACCACATGGGGCTCCCTTCTAGTCGTTGGGAGCCCCAACGATCACATTAATGACCGTTGGGGCCCCAACGACTAGATGGGTGGGGCCCCATGTGGTCCTATTCATATTTAAATAAAAAAGAAAAAAGAAAAAAAACTAAAAATAAAATGGTACAGGGAAATTACCAAAATACCCCCATCAAGATTTTGGATATACAATACAACAACAACAACTACACCTTCATCCCAAAACAATTGGGGTCGGCGATATGAACAAAAAAGAAAATCATTCTGGGTCTTCCACATGAATCCTTCTCCTCCAATCATTTTTATCCAATGCCATGTCCTCGATGAGGTTCAAAGCATTTATATCCTTTCCTATAGTCTCCATCCAAGTCTTCCTAGGCCTACCCCGACCTCTTTTAACTAATATATTTTCCCATTTCTCCATCCTTCTAACTGGAGCATCATTAGGCCTTCGCCGAATATGTCCAAACCACCGTAAATGATTCTCTCTCATCTTATTTTCAATGGATGCAACACCTACCTTCTTACGTATCTCCTCGTTCCGAATCTTATCTTTTATTGTATTTCCACACATCCATCTAAGCATACGCATCTCAGCTACACTCATTTTTTGAATATGATGTCTCTTGGCAGCCCAACATTCCGTACCATATAGTAAAGCGGGCCTAATAGTCATCCTATAGAACTTTTCCTTCAACACTCCAATTGCACTTTTTGGATATACAATAAAGAAAAGATATATATATAGCTTCAATGGATGATAGTGAAACCTTTTGCTGCTTCTTACATCTCCACAAGATAAGAGATTCACCTTAAAAAATGCAAAAACCAGTGGTTGAGATTCGATCATTGGGATTTCCTCCCCAGTCTGCATCAGTAAAGCAGTTAATTCAAAAGATGAAGAAGAGGATAAGAAAAGCCCTTTGAAAATGGTGTTCTTGATGTATCAAACAATTTGCATCATAGCCGCCATATGAACTATAGTAGAAACGTGTTGAAACTGGCTTGCAGCATGAACCACATGAGCTATATCCGAACGGATGATGGATAAGTAAGAAAGAGATCCAATCAATTGTCGATAAAGGGTAGGATCCTCAAGTAGAACACCATCCTCAAGTCTCAACTTTGCATTAATAACTTCAGGAGTTTCAACTTTCTTTTCATCTGAAACTCCCGACTTGGTCCATATGTCTTCTGCTAGTTTTATTTGAGATATTATGTATCCTCGAAGAGAATATGCCACTTCAATACCTAAAAAATATCTCAAAAAACCCAAGTCAGACATATCAAAAGTTTTCTTTAACATAGATTTAACACCATTTACTCTCTTTTTGTCACTTTCAATGATGATCATATCATCAACATATAGAAGTAGGATAACAATGATATCACATGTTTTCTTAATAAAGAGAGCAGTGTTAGTATAACAAGAACTGAAACCCAAATTGATTAGTACATTACTAAATTTGTCATACCAAGCTTTAGGAGCTTACTTAAAGCCATATAATGACTTTTTTAATTTTAAAATTTTACCATTCAAATTCATGCCAGGAGGTGGTTCCATATAAACTTCTTCACCAAGGTCTCCATTTAAAAAGGCATTCTTAACATCAAGTTGAAAAATGACCCATTTTTTAATAGAAGCTATTGCGATAAGGGCTTGAACACTAGTCATTCGAGCAACAGGGGCAAAAGTCTCATCATAATCCACCACATACTCTTGGGCATATCCTTTGGCTACTAATCTAGCCTTAAATCTTTCTAAAGAACTCACTTTTAGTTTTTAATTTAAAGACCCATCTACATCCAGTGGGTTTCTTGCCATTAGGGGGATCAATAATTTCCCAAGTTTGTGCTTTTTTAAGTGCATTAAGTTCAAGTTTCATTGCTTCATTCCAATGGGCATATTGTTTGGCATCATTATAATGAGATGGTTCATGGAAAGAGTGAATAGCTAATAAGCATGCTCGAAAATTCGGAGAAAAAGAATCATAAGATACAAATCTATTAGGTATTTTATAAATACGATTTGATCTTCTTTGAGAGGATTCTTCTAATGATTCATTTTGAGAGAATTTGTCAAGGGCACTAGGATGATTATTTTCATTTCTTCTAGTATAAACTTGAGTATGACTTGATATATTTTCATTTATGTTTTCATGTTCATTGTTTGGAGAATCAACAAGATCCTCAATGAGAGCTTCAAAAGGTTCAATAGTTTCAACATGATTATCTATGGATTTTTCTTGAGGTAACAAGTCAAATAGAAAAGAATAATCAACATTTTCATTTTGGTTATGCGAAAACCCATTTTCTTCTTCTAGAAAAGTGACATCTTTTGAAATATAAAGTTTGTTATTTACTAGGTCAAAACATCAGCAACCTTTTTGTTTTTCGCCGTATCCTAAGAAAATGCATTCAATTGCCCTTGAAGAAAGTTTATCGTTCTTGTGAGTTAGAATAAAACACTTACATCCAAAAATTCTTAATCTTTTATAGTTGGGAGACATATTGTAAAGTTTTTCAAATGGAGAAAGATTTTTCAACGAGGATGAGGGAGTTCTATTAATTAGATATGTCGAAGTTAGAACAACTTCGGCCCAAAAAGATTTGGAATATTTTTTGAAATTAATAGAGTTCTTGTTGTTTCTAATACGTGTCTATGCTTTCTTTCCGCAAGACCATTTTGTTGCGGAGTGTTTGGATAAGAACGTTGGTGACAAATTCCGTTTTCTTTTAAATAGTTTTGAAATTCATTGGACATATATTCTCCTCCCGAATCGGATTTAAGAATGGACAGGTTTCCTAAAAATTGACTTTTAACCATTACATGAAATTCTTTAAAAACGAAAAAACCCTCATATTTGCGGTTTAGGAAGAAAATCCATGTAAATCTAGTAAAATCGTCAACAAAGACAACGTAATATGAAAAACTCCTTTAGGTACAACAGGAGAGAGATTTCATACATCGGAATGAACAAGTTCAAATGGCCGTGTGGGAACATAATTCCTTTGAGGAAATGGAATAGCTTTAGATTTCCCAAATATGCAATCTTTACAAGTCATGTGTTTGTCATTACAAGTATTGTCCAAAAAAAAAGAAAGAGACATCTTTAAAAAGTTCGGATAACCAAGTCTCTTATGACAAACTTCAATACTTTTGACATTTACAAAATTACAAAATGACTTGGATGGAAGATTCAAAAAATCTATAAAATAAAGATCGCCCCTCTTATGGCCTTGCCCAATCAGCTTCCCTGATTGGAGATCCTGCAAGGTGCAATCTTTGGGTGAGAAAGAGACTTGGCAACCATGATCAGTGATTTGAGAAACCGAAAAAAGATTTAAGTTAACTTTTGGAACAACTCTTTAGGAACAAAAAAATTTTGAGAAGATTTTAAATCAAGTGTTCCAATACTTTCAATTTTTAAAGATGTCCCATCGACCGTTGAAACATAAGAAGATATGGGGTTGAAAAAAAATTAGAAAGAGAGTTTTTATGAGATGTCATATAAAAATAAGCACCGGAGTCTAGTATCCACATACCTGGAGGTGATGATGAATAGGCTATGGCGACTCCTGAAGTTGATGTTGAAGATGTTTTGAGAAGATGTTGGAGGACTTACGAAATATGGCTAAGAGTCTTTAATATCTCCTCCATTAACATCTTCTTCTTTCTTTAGAGAACTTTCACCAACCGCGACCACCTTTCCTTTAAGCTTTGGACAAACCGGTTTAATATGTCCCGGTTCATTACAATAGTGGCAAATCACACCCTTTCTATACCCATTAATTTTAAAAAAGTGTGGAGGTTTATATACTTTTACATTTGTTCCCGACCTAGTGACGGCCAAAATTTCATCATTCTAGAAACTTATGTCAAGACGAGTTTCCGCTTGGCATACTTCGGCAGGAGCATCTTCAATAGGTAGGGCTTTGCTTATATGAAGAAGAGATGCCCGAACTTGCTCAAATTCTGGCCTAAGGCCGTGTAGAAATTGAAAGAAATGTTCTTTTTCAAATTGTTCTCTTCTTAACTCAATGTCTTCCGAAGCCACCTATTTGGGCTCAAGAAGAGCAAGCTCATCCCAAAGAGGGGTTAGAGCACTAAAATAATCACGGACACTCATGTCCGCTTGTCTAGTACATCTAATTTTTTCTTGACAAAAAAATCGTCTAGCTAGATCTTTTGGGATATACATGCCCTTAAAGAAGAACCATGCTTCATTGGCTCTCCTAAATTTTGCAATGTTGGTACAATTTTTAATATCAACATTGTTCATGAACCATGCCAAAATTTTGGCATGGCTACTTTCTCAATCCTCTACTTTTAAAGTAGGTTCAAGAGTGGTGCCCATCACAAAGCCCCACAATTTCTTACCTCTTAGAAGATTTTCCATAGTCGATGCCCACATAAGGTAGTTTGCGCCATTGAGTCTGAAGGAGAGCTCAACTCTTGATTCATGCTCCATTGATGAAGAGAAATAAAGAATATAAATAGCTCCAAAGATCCTCCAAGATTATTGAAAATCCAATGGCTCTGATACCATGTAATGAAAATAGCGGAAGCACCAATAATGCAAAGAACTCTTTAAAAGAGTTAAGCAAAGAGCCAAGAACACAAGCACATAAAGTGCACAAATAACCCACTAAGGGGTAAAGTGCCTAAAAGGCAAAGAATATTATTGAAGAGAGGAACTAAGTGGGCTGAAAAGCCATACTTAACAAGAGGGAGACCCCTCTAATTTATAGAGGAAAAACAAAGTGAGAGAGGGGACCACATGGGGCTCCCTTCTAGTCGTTGGGAGCCCCAACGGTCACATTAATGACCGTTGGGGACCCAACGACTAGATGGGTGGGGCCCCATGTGGTCCTATTACATATTTAAATAAAAAAGAAAAAAGGAAAAGAAAAAAGAAGTAAAAGAAAAAAACCTAAAAATAAAATGGTACAGGAAAATTTCCAAAATACCCCCATCGGGTTTTTGGATATACAATAAAGAAAAGATATATGTATATATATATACATATGTATATATATATATACATATGTATATATATACTTATATATATATATATATATATATATATATATATATATATATATATATATATATATATATATATACACGAATGTATATATATTAGTATATGTATATATATACATATTTTAACAAAAGTGTAACAGGCCCTCAATGAACTAGGGCCCAAGTATTTTATACCACCTTGTCTTGTTTTAATGTGCTGCCCATGTTTGAAGCTTTTCATCCCAAACTGCTTTAGTTTGAGATGAATTTGACAGGTACGACTAAAAGCTCCTCAGTTAAAGTGGATAGTCATAATGAAATCATGTCAAGTACTCAGTATGGGAGAGAGAGGAAGTATGCAAGGAGGATAAGGAAGAAAACGAGGAGGAAATCAGGGAGGTCATGGACGGCTTCCACTTCCAACACTCCTCCTTATCAAAGCAGAAGAATTTCCACATGTTATATTTATAAGAAACCGGGTCATCTTAAGACCAACTGTTGGTTTAAAGATGACCCAAGGTACTCTAGAGAGACAAATTCACAAGAAAAAAGTACAAGTAAATCAGGAGAGTCAGGGACAAAACAATAATTACCGGTGGACAAACAACTTTTATCGACCGTCACTGCAGGGCTAAATTTGAAACAAAATGATTAGGAAGTTTGGTATATGTACTCCATACTTTGGTAGAAATAGATTTATTACTGGAGATGGAACTCATCACCCCATCACACATACTGGAAAAGTTTTTATTCCCATGTTCAATTTTAATCTTTACTTGTCAAACATTTTTCTTAATCCCAATATAAAAGAGAATCTTGTTTTCATTTCTAAACTTGTTGATGATACAAATTCTTGTGTCGTTTTTACTCCTGCTTATGTGAAGATTCTTCACATGAAGAGGACATTCGCTGAAGGAGAAAGATGGGAGAATACGTATCTCTTCAAAGAAAATCTATTGGTTCATGTTCCGATCAAGCCTTCTAAAAAATCTAGAAGCTCTTCTTCTCCTTGTTTTGTGAATGAGTCAGAGTCAAATCAGCCAAGAGTTTGGCGTAGTCGCCTAGCACATTGTAATAAGGATTTTGTTGAGAAGCTAATTTCTAGTGGTTTAATTTCTTCATCCAGTTTGAGTCAAGAGTCTTTTTTTTATAAGACAGTTTGAGTAAGTGTCAAATAATAAAATTTGTCCCAATTGTCAAGTCTCAAAAAGTCATGTACTCCATTTGTTTCTACTAATAAAAGAGCTTATAAATTGTTTGAGATTGTTCATTCTGATGTATGGGAACCGACTCGAGTCGATATTATATTACCTTTATTAATAACTATTCTAGGTATACTTTGATATATTTTATGATGCAAAGCATGAAGTTTTTAAAATCTTCATGAAGTTTTTAAAATCTTTAAAAACTTTCATGCTTTGGTTCACAAACAGTTCTCACTGCCCATTCTTAATTTTCACTATGATGGTGGGGCTGAGTACTCTTCAAAAGACTTTATTGAATATCTTAAAGAAAATGGAGTCCATCGAAGAATATCTTGTCCCCGAAAACCTCAACAAAATGGGCTTGTTGAGAAAAAAAATAGGCGCATAGTAGAGAGTGTTCTTGCCATGATACATGAAGGATGTATTCCTTTGTTTCTCTGGACGAAAGCGCTTTATACTGTAACGACCCCAACTCATACCCTTTGAAAATGCAGAATAATTTTTTTTTTCAATCAATGCGGAAACCTTCCTAGAGACCCGGGGTCCTCACAGTTCCAATTTCCATTGGATAGCCCAACACCACAAATGAACTCACAATCATCATCCATAAGTATCAACACTAATGCTTTATTTATGAATAAGAGTAAATTTCAGAGACAAGTTTTATTCGACTGAAAATAAAGCAACAACTGAAATAGTAAGAAGAACTAAAACAAAAGAAAGAGTCATTCTGTCCCCTGCTGAAACCGTCAAGATCCAAATATGAATCTCATTCATCCCCAGTAGTCAGTCCAACCTCACTGCTCACCATTTCCTGTGAAAAACCAATAAAGTAGGGTATCAGAACCGAAATTCCGAGCACAACTACTTTTAAAGAAACCAAGTGAGACAAAGAACATAAATAAGATTTCATATAATGATTTGAGTGAGTGTATATATAACAATTTGCAGAATTTAAGTAACCATACATGCAACTAGTTACATATGCAAAGCAGGAAGAAGCAATAAGGCTTGAGCATATACAAGAACTAAGTAATAAGATCTTTCAACATGCTTTTTAGGAAGTAAATAACATACACCCACCATTCTATCATGATTCGGAGAATAATTCAATTATGCATGATCTAGTGCAAACAGAAAAATGCATGATTCCTTTTGTTATCTTTCATTTAAGTTTTCTTTTTTCCATATGCATGCCCTATTAAATGCATACAACTTTAAGTTCCTCTTTTTAATTATCGTTGCCCGCGGATACACCAAACAGGTACAATCCCCGAGGTCAAGTAGGTTCCCAGGGTAGCTTAGCACACAATTTGTATTTTATTACTGGGTTCCAACTTAGCCCTCGACTGAATCACCTTCGGAACATTAGACCTCCACATCTAATGTCGGGAACACAAGGGACACCCCACGCCCACATGTGCCACTTCCGTGGTACTATAAACAACAACTGTGTCAAAACACACCACTCTCGGGTAAAGTGGCGGACTCTCCCTAAAACTGTGGCCAGGAGAAAGAACCTTAATAGCAGGTTAAGGGGACAAAATTACAGTACACGGAGTTTTTGTATCCTCGCAGTCTCCCCAAGACCGGATCTCTAAGATTCTCATACTCCAGTTGAAATATCCCAAAACGTATATTACACTGTTATTATTCATTATATTTTTATTTAAGTCAATTCTTTAAGTTTGCAACACCATATGCAAAAGTAAAGTGAAAACTCGCATCCTCCCTTGCGGGGACCCTTATGGGATTCCAGCCCGTATAAACTAGAACAGTGTAGTAATGTGTTATACCAACTTGTGTGGTTCAAGTGATGAAATCCAAACATATGTGAAAATGAATCAACCCACGACTCTCCAGGCCGATGATGATCCATTTGGGCCATCGATACATCACATAACCAAACCAAAGTAGTGTTTCATTCATAACACTAGGCCAAAGTGCCAAAAGTATGTGCACTCATGCAAAAAATAAACCCAACCATATGCATGTCATTACTCAATCATATGCATTTTCACTATGTGTGGTACCTACATCATATACGTATATTAACCAATGCACATTTCTTTTGAGTGTGTAAGTGTACACATGCAATATAGATTCTCATCAAGCGTACATGCTCACAAAAATATTAATAACCGATCCATGATCACATTAACGATTGTACAACCAGTAGAGTGATATGCTAAGATAATACTTCACATATTCACTGGGCAGAAGTGTAAGTTTCTGCATATGCTAGAGAAGTTGGTCGGGCTTACCAATCCTGGACCCGCCATCCTCCTAGCTAAATAAAAGATATAGTAAATTCAGTCCAGCCGACTGAGCCTGTCAACCAGCCCAGCCGACTGGATCAGCTGGAGTTGGCTGTCCAGCAAAAACCACCGATTATGATGAAAATGCATAAGCGTATAAAAAGTAGCGCCTTAACCGACTGGCAAGGGCAAGTACAACATTTGATTCTTGTTAAACTGTGGATCATGGCGTAGGCAACTTTTATGTGCAGTGCAGGTGAAAATGAAAAGATGTAAAATACTAAGTTTTAGTTTTCCCTAAGTGTAGATTTCCAATTAACAGTCATCAGCATCACATAAGTAAGAAAGTAAACATTTCGATAAGGTTTCAGTTTACCGTAACATGTATGTTGAGATTAAGAGGTTTTAAGTTTAAGTTTTCTTAAACTAGAGGTTATTTGATATTTAGTTTTTAATGAGGGACTTGAGTGTAATTTTTTACATTGGCCTCTCTCTATTTAACATAGAGATTAGCCCTAATCAAGAGTACAAGTTCTCTCAGCCGATCTCTCTCTCTCTCTTTCTCTCTCTCTCTCTCCTCTCCTCTCCTCTCCTCTGCCTCGGCTCGGGTGCTCCTCATTCAAGTCGCAACATGGTATCAAAGCCGTGAATCTCTGGAGCTTGAAAACGTGACTGTTCTACACCAAATCGTAAACAGGTGTGGGGTTTTTTTCTTCTTCTCTCTAATTACATAGATCTGATCACAGATCTGATGTCTGACTCACGTCATGACACAAATCTGTAATCAGGTCTATAGATTGATTGCAGCTGGGAGTTACGGAAGAGCAGGCGTGCTTTTATGTGTCGTGGAAAGCCTTTTCTCTTCTCAGGCGTGAGTTCTGTGCAATAGTAGCATCCTGTTAATTAGTTTTTTTTGTGTTGTGGAAGTTGCAGTCGTGATTCCCTGCTGTGTGGAATTTTTTTTTGTGGAAGCTGCAGTCGTGATTCCCTGCTATGTGGAATTTTTTTTTTGAAAGCCTTCATCTACTGTCGTGGCAAACTGCTTTTCGTGGATTTTTTTTAGCAGCATGTGTGTCGTGGAATCAACATGTTAAGCTTTTATCTACTGTCGTGGCAAACTACTTTTCGTGTTTTTCTTAGCAGCTTGTGTACCGTGGCAGCAACATGTTATTACAATTTTTTTTTTGTGGCGTGGAAGCAACAAACGTGATTCCCTGCTTTATGGAAAGTGCTAAAATCTGACCATGAACAAGTCGTCATGTTGGACGTTGTTCGGGCTTTCTCAGATCTATATTTCTGAGGTGTTTACCTATTGTATCTGACGTGGGTTGAATAGTCAGGTGCAAGTAGGTCGTGGTATTGGCTGATGCGTGATTGTGGAACATGCTACTTTCTGTGTCAATTGTAGTATGTCGTGATTCTTATTTCAGGTGTGGCAAACTTTGTGTAGTCGTGGAGTTGACTGACATGTGATTATAAAACACGTTGCTCAAGTGAGTGAATCTGATTTTTTTTTGTGACAGCTGAAATAGCATCAAATATTCAGTATGGGTGAAACTTCGAAATGTGATTCCAAAATTGAACATATTGGGGAGTATAAGTGTAACGCCCCGAAATTTTAACCCAAATTTTTGAGGTTTTATATATATATATATATATATATATATATATAGCATAACAACTAATATTTCCAGGGTTAAGCAGTTCAGAACGATACAGGAAGGTAAAAGCAAACCACACCATTTATTTTTATTTCAATAATAATAAAATGCAACATCAGAGTTTTCACATTATGAGTCTCAAAATAAAATTTCCAATCCGAAAGAAAGTAGGACCGCCAGGGAACAAGTAGATCAAATCTTGGTCAGCGCCTCATCCTGCGTCTCTCATAGAACTACTCTGTGCCTGAAAATGATAAAAATTATAGGAATTAGACTACCACGTCTAAGTAGAAAAGACTGTACTCTTAATGTAGGTATGTCATGAATCTAGTATGTGATGTGTAAATTTTTCAGCCTTTTAAGAATCACACAAAGCAGACTATGCATCAGTAGTAACCAACATATATCTAAGCAGCCATGCAGATTATACAACAGTTATAATTAAGCAACTTAAACATTTCATGCCACGACAACAATTAAACAAGTAAGGCATTAGGCAATTAAAACATTTTATGCAACGACAACAATTAAACAAGTAAGGCATTAAGCAATTAAAACATTTTATGCAACGACAACAATTAAACAAGTAAGGCATTAAGCAATTAAAACATTTTATGCAACAACAACAATTAAACAAGGCATTAAGCAATTAAAACATTTTATGCAACACAATAATTAAACAAGGCATTAAGCAATTAAAACATTTTATGCAACACAATAACAATCATGCGTAACATTCGTGTAGTAGTCCCAATACGAATTTGATTATCTCATATCTACACATTGCAGGATGTCATATCATCACAAACTCAGAACATGCTGGAAGAATATAAACCGGTCTCCCTAGTAACTCCACTCAAGGTGATACCTAACATGTTCTAACTGATGTTTATTTTGTCTTATCCCGTGGGTACACACGGGCCGAGGCAACCATCACAGAAGAGAACGTTCGGGGGTATATTATTCAAGGTTGTTTTATTAACCCGAACATTCTAACTATGATTGAAATCCCAAGGGAGCGGCCAGTGACCGAGAGAAACTCCCAAAGGCCAAAACCAAAAACAGGATGCATCCCTAACTTCTGCAGAAGAACAAAGAGCTACCACCTAGGACATATTGGTAGTCCGGGTCCCCCAACTCTGAGGACTGGGGACCAACGAGTCACTTTAGCTCGAAACAGTAAACATGTCCCCGGAGCTTTGTACCACCTACCCTCTCCAAGGTAAGCCCGAAACTGAGTGGGTTAATCTTTTCTTTTAATTTATTTCCCGAAGTACAGGGCATTTTCCCAACTTCCTTCTACTACCACAACAGTAGAATTCCCAACCTTAGTCATTTTGCCAAGGTGTGTAGAACAGTCTCAATTCTTTGTCATATTACTTGCATAACCCTCCCAAAGTGCTCTGGTGCCTTTAAACCGGTCAAGCACGAATGCCCCGATGCCTTTGAACCAGTCGGGCAACAATATTATATTCAAGTTTCTTATCAGTGTTATGCTCATTATTCTAATTTCTACGGTACCTCCAAACTGTAAAGTGCCTAGACCCTGGTACCTTTAAACCAGTCGGTCGCACAACCTTTATGATTAAGTTTTCATTATTTTTGTTGCCCAAACACACAGGCTAATAGCCCAAATACCCGTATCAGGTAATCCAATTTGTCTTGCCCATTAGACAAGGCACATGTCTAAGAATCGCAACGTGCACCAGGTTATGTGTTGAGTGTGTTGAGTCAACCTCTAATATATATAACAACTTCTATGTATGCTCAGCATAGTTTATTGTCATGTCGGGTCTCAATCTTGAAATGAAAATTTCCCACAAACATGGTAACTACAAGTATCTTCAACAACTAACATGAGTTATCATAAGCATGCCATATCTCACAGCATAAGACAGAGACAAAATTAGGCTAACAGGAATTTATCTAGACAAGTTAGGTTTTACATAATGAAATTGTTTCTATCGGCCAACATAAACATGCTATGTTTTACAGGATGAACAATTAGCATCTGTCACCACAAATTATGTTGTGTTCAGCATAGGTTTACAGAATAAAACAATCAACATCGGCTGATCATAAACTGTGTTAAGTTCAGGATAGCTTTACAGAATAAAGTAATCAACATTGGCCAATCATAATTATGATAGTTCAGCATAGATTTACATAATAAAACAATCAACCTCGACTGATCATAAACTGTGCTAAGTTCAGCATAGCTTTACAGAATAAAGTAATCAACACCGGCCAATCAGAATTATGATAGTTCAGCATAGATTTACAGAATAAAACAATCAACATCGGCTAATCATATACTGTGCTAAGTTCAACATAACTTTACAACATGAAATAATCAACATTGGATGATGTAATTTAGCATAATCCTGTTATAGATTGAAACGCATGCAATCAGCCAACGTAGCTTAACCCAAGAGTGATATATTTTTCAGAATAAGAAAAATATGATTTGTCAATCAAAATTTACATAAGCATAATTTGTATTACAGAATTAAGTATACAGAAAAATCAGCATTCGTCATCACAAGTCTGGAAGAAAACCCTTTTTATAATAATCTGAAACACCCCCCCCCCCCAAATCTCAGATTTGGGGTTCTCGGTTTGGGGTTGACAGACAACCCTAAATCGGAAGTTTTCCTTTCCCCAATAATTTTTTTTTTGATATTAGGGTGTTCCGACCACCCTCACCTCATGCTCGACCCATAGCATACCCGAAAAAGGAACAACCACCTACCATTATCCGGCGAGGGTGTTGCGGCATCCACTAGAGGGGTCGGTCGGCCTGGACAGCACTACCACCGGAGGGGTCGGCTTCTCCCTGCAAGGTTTCGAGCTGCAGGCCCGAGATCGGAGGGTGATTCGAGGGTTAGAGAGGTAGAAGAGAGAGAGAGAGAGAATGGGATATCGAGAGAGAGGTTCGGGGGTCCCCTTTTGTAGGAGGGTGGCCACCCAAAAAGGAAGGAAGCTCCTCCTCCCGGTGGCTGCGATCTCCCCCAACTCCCATACTCTTTGCGTGTTAGGGTTCCATTGAACCCTAACAGGTGATTTATCGGGGGAGGGGTTTTCCCCCCCTTTGTATTTCTTTTTATCGGGCAACCCATATCGGGTTGCCCCCCCCCCCCCCTTTTAACCATTTTCCTGTTTCCCTTTTTACAGGGTGTGGGTCGGGTCCGGGTCCGACCCGCGACCCGCACTCGGGATCCAACCACGTGTTGGATCCGGGTCTTAAAAAAATTGTGGATTCATAATTGGATCCAAAACCCCACTTATATATTTATTTTATTTATTTTCTTATTTACGTATTTTAATATTTAAATAGGTTTATCTTGTATAATAGGTGTCACATAGATATGGGTTCTGGATCCGAAACTTGGATCCGTGCCCAGATCCGCCCATTTTACACCTAAAATACTAAAATTTTTAAATGTAAAAATTGCGGTTATTACAATAAGGCTTTTGCAAATCCCTTCTCGTATGATTCCTCTGTAAGGTTGAATGAAACCAACTATGTCAGGTGGTCCAGAAGTTTTATGATGTCGGTATCTGAACATCGTAGAAAGCATATTTTGTTGGAAGACGAACCCAATGAAAAGGTGGGAAAATACGTTACTTGGGACGAAGATAATGACATCGTTATGTCATGAATCATGAATAGTGTCGAAACTCATATTGCAGATGGTTTAATTTACTATAATACAGCCAAACAGATGTGGGACAATCTTCGAGATACGTACTCGCAAGAGACTAATGTGAGTCGTATCCTGCAAGTTGAACATGAGATATATAATTTGCAACAGGGAGATCAGACCTTGGCCCAGTACTATGCCTCCGTCAAAGCTGCGTTTGAAAGACTCAATGCTCACAGGCCTCTTTGTTGTTCGAAGCAAAAGGATCATCAAGAACAGACTATGGTTGCTCGGTTTCTTACAGGTTTATCTTTAGAATTCTCTGTTGCAAAAGTCCAAATGTTGACTGGATCAGATGTACCTACTCTTGCTGATGCATACAATCGTCTGAGTAGACTTGCCATCTCTCTTCCATAATCTCATCCTGTGTCCCAATCATCTGCTCTAACTGTCTCATCTGGTTATGGGCATGGAAATATTCAGAATATCAGAGGACGCGGTCGTGGGAGAGGTATAGGAGGCAGAGAAAAACTTCAATGTACATTCTGTGAAAAATCTGGACATTTAGAAGATCGTTGCTGGGATAAGCATGGTCAGCCAACCTCTTCTTCATCAAAGTCATATGGTCCAAAAGCAAATGTTACTACACTAGAGGCAACAAATGCACATGATAATCTCTCTGCAAGTGACAGTATCACCCTCAGTCGAACAGAATATGATGAGCTGATAGCTCTTTGCCCTTCGAGTTCCACCTCTCATGTAGCCGGTGTTGCCTACTCAACAGGGAATCATCTTCCTCTGAATGATAGTAAGTGGATTATTGATTCTGGCGCATCCAGACATTTGTGTGGAAATTCACTTGTTTTTTCTGATCTAAAGGATATTATTGTTCATATAGGAGTCTCATTAGCCGATGGGAGTTCCTCACCAGTTGTTGGTCAGGGAAATATTTCTATATCCTCCACCTTACAGTTGAAAAATGTTCTTCATGCTCCCAACTTTCCTCAAAGTTTACTCTGTGTTAGTTGCCTTACAAAAGAATTAAACTGTAGAGTGATATTTGATCCGATGGGTTTATTAAAATGTATCTCCAAAACCTTGTTGTAAGTATAAATATATATACTTATATACATAGAGATACATATACATATAATATATATATATATGTATCTCTACATATATAAATATATATATTTATACATATTTTATTTTCTTACTCGAAAAGGGTATTCTTGTAAATCCTATCTTGCGCATATTCCAATTGGGAATATGTTGTAATTTATTTTTGTATTTTTTATTCCTTTTATTTTTTATTTTTTGTTTTTTATTGTTTTTCATAAAAGTGCATTGGGGGTCCCCCAATAGAGTCGTTGGGGGCTCCCCAACGACTCCTTTGGGAGCCCCCCCTTTGCACCTCTTTGCTTTTGTATAAATAGGGGTGTTCCCCCTTGTAATTCCCTAAGCTTTAGAGTCTCAAGCATTTGCTCCTTTTTTATGGAATACATGCATTATTGCATGTTTATTACTTTTACGCTTTTTGCGTATTTTGTTCAAGTGTTGTGAGAGTGTCTTCGTGCACTTCTTTTATAAAGTATTTATGCTTGTATGCGTATTGTCTCTTCATAGACAATTTTACATGGTATCAGAGCTTGGTTGGTGATAGAGGATTGTGGGACTCTCCTCTTTTCAAGTGCCTCGAAAAGCGTGCCTTCGGATCTTTGGAGGTTGGAGTGGTGGATCTTGCTTCTCAAATATTTTAGAAGAATCTTGCGCAAGTTAGCATTTGAAATATCGTGTTGGTACGTCATTTCTTCCTTTCTCTTTACTTCATAATGGGCGAAAAAGAGTCTCATTTTATTCTTGGCTTCAAATTAAATGGGTCCAACTATCATATTTGGGCCGGAAACATGGAGGCTCACATAAAAGGGAAGGGGCTATGGGGTTATGTGCAAGGCACAATTCCGGAACCAGAACCCAAAATAACTGTGGTAAACGGAAGTGAAATCAAGATTCTTGAAGGAGAAGAAAGGGTTGAAGCTCTTGAAGAGTATTCTAAGAAGCACGATGAATGGGAAATGAAGAATTTCAAGATTCTTTTTTGGTTCTTTTCATCCGTTGAAACTAATTTTAATGCCAACATTATTAAGTTAAAAAAGGCATCGAAAGCTTGGCATTATCTTGAGAAAATGTATACATCGAGGGGCCTATCTCATAAGTATTATCTTTAAAAGAAGGCTCTCTCTCTTACTCAAGGTGAAATGACTAATAGGGAATATTTTGCCGATATTTCCTCCATTTGGGATGAACTTGCCATGCTTGAACCAAAATGGAGTGGAGAGGCAATTGAACTCCGTCACAAGCAGCTTGAATAAGATCGGTTCTTCAATTTTTTGAATGAGCTAAGGCCCGAATTTGAGAAAATAAGGTATTCTCTTCTATCCTCATTTACTCCTCCCTCTCTTGAAGATGTACTTACCAAATTAAGTGGTGAGGAGACTCGTATGAGTTTATGTAAACAAGGATCAAGTGTTCTTGCAGTACCTTGTAATCATGAAGAAAGCAATGAGGTCAATGCCGTATCAAGACCCAGGAACAATGTTAAAACCTATCGTCCCCCTCATTTTAAACCACAAAATCAAGGTGAAAATGGTGGGCAAAGAGGAAAAATGGACTATAGCAAAATTATTTATCATTTTTGTAAAGAACCCGGACATATCAAACTCATATGTCCCAAATGGAAAAAGCTTCTCACAATGGCTACCACCGGTGCACCACAAAAGGAGGAGGCATCATCAAGTGGGTCACTCTCTTTGAATCAAATAGTGGAAGCCCTTCAACCTCTCCTCAAGGGAGCTACCTCCGGTGCCGCTGTGTTTACTTCATCTTTTCCAGGTAAAGTCTCTTGGCTTTTGGACTCCGATGCATCTTTTCATATGTCCCCAAACATGTCTTCACTTTTCGATTACTCAAAAAATGTTTCTCCCTCTTTTGTTTCCAATGCGGATGAAACCTCTCTTGAAATTAAAGGAATAGGTAATTTTGAAACTCAAGATTTTTTTATTCCAAAAATTAGATTTATACATAAACTAAACTTAAACCTTCTCTCTGTTTCTCAACTCTCGGACCATGGTTGCGATATTAAATTCTCTTGTGATAAATGTTTAATACAGGATCGCTGGTCTGAGAAATTGATTGGGGAAGGCCTTAGAAAAGAAGACTTATACTATATGGAATCTCTTTAAGTTCCAAAATCTTTTTATAATGTAGCCCAAAACAAAGATATAAATGTATGGCACAAGAGACTTGGTCATCCTAATATCACCAAGTTGTCTTATTTACATTTTGCAAAAGACCTATGTAAAAGTTATTTTTCTTGTAATGATTGTATTCTCGGAAAAATGCAAAGTTTACCTTCTGAGCAAAGAACAATGTTCTCTTCTAAAACTTTCGAAATTGTTCATTCGGATGTTTGGGGACCCGCACCTGTTGCTTCAAAAGGAGGCTTTTCTTATTATATCATTTTTGTGGATGATTTTTCCAGATATTCGTGGATCTATTTTCTTAAGTTCAAACATAAAGTTTTTTCGTGTTTTAAAACCTTCCATTCAATGATCAAGAATCAATTCAACAGTAATATAAAGATATTTAGAAGTGATTCTGGAGGGGAATATCTCTCCAATCAATTTAAAGTATATCTTGAGGATCATGGAATTGTCCACCAAAGATCTTGTCCTAAAACTCCTCAACAGAATGGGTTGGTCGAAAGAAAACATAGGCACATCATTGAAACCACTAGGACCCTTCTTATTTTCCAAAACATTCCTAAAAACTTTTGGGCAGAAGCAGTTCTTGCTTCTGTTTATCTGATAAATCGCTTACCATCTAGAATATTAGGAAAGATATCCCCTTTTGAGATTTTATATAAGCTTGAACCTGATTATAGTAGGTTACGAGTTTTTGGGTGTAAGTGTTTTATACTTACGGATAAGAATGACAAAATCTCAACCAAGGCTATCCCTTGCACCTTTCTTGGATATTCCGAAACTCAAAAAGGGTTTCGTTGTTATGACCTTCGAGATGATAAGTTATATGTCTCTAGAAATGTAACTTTTTTGGAAAATGAAAGTGGCTTTGAAAAAAATGTTTCTCAACAAGAAAATTTTGATTATTCCTTCCTATTTGACTTATTGTCTAGTAATGATGATATATCGAGTGATGATGATGTATCATCAAATCATGATGAGGAAAATGATGGTGACGTTGGTGAACATAACTAAGCCAATGAACAAGAAAGTAGAATTTCAAGTGATCCAATAACCTACTCGTAGAAATCAAGACACCTTTAGAAGTGCTATGGACCAATATAGTGAGTTTGTTCCTACCCTCGATCACCGAAGATCTGAAAGGAATAGGAGACCTCCAACTCGTTTTGATTCTTTCTCATCCCGATATAGGGCTTGTCTTAGTGCCATTCACTCTTATTTTGAGCCAAGGAATTTTGAAGAAGCTAAAAAATGTATAGAACGGCAAGAAGCTATGCAAAATGAACTTAATGCTCTTAAAAAGGCTGAAACTTGGGATTTCCAAACTCTAACCATAGGAAAGAAAACTATAGGTTGTCGATAGGTTTTTAAGGTTAAAACTAAGAGCGACGGATCTCTGAAAAGGTATAAAGCTCACTTAGTTGCAAAAGGGTATGAGCAAGAGTATGAAATTGATTATGAAGAAATTTTTGTTCTTGTAGCCCGAATGGTTAAAGTTAGATGTCATATTACTATTGCATCTATTAAAAATTGGAACATTTTTCAAATGGATGTGAAAAATGCTTTTTTAAATGGTGATCTTAACGAAGAAGTGTATATGGATGCTCCACCAGGCATGAAGATTCCTAAAGATAAAGTTTTTTGTCTTCGAAAGGCCCTCTATAGTTTGAAACAGGCCCCCAAAGCCTGGTATGGCAGGTTTACCAGTGTAATGCTGGAAAATGGTTTCTCCTCATATTATACTGACACTGCTCTATTTACTAGAAAATCTAATGCAGGGATTGTGATATTATTACTCTATGTTGATGACATGTTAATTACAGGTGATTATGTTCAAGGAGTCAAGGGTATTAAGTCCGTCTTGACTTCAAAATTTGAGATGTCAGACTTGGGTTTTCTGACATATTTTCTTGGAATTGAGGTTGTTTATTCGCAACGTGGTTATTTTCTATCCCAGTCTAAACTTGCTTGTGAGATTATTGACAGATCAAGAATTTTTGATGACAAAGTATGCGAAACTCCTGAAGTTGTGGGAGCAAAAATGAAGATTGACGACAGTGTTCCTCTAACCGATCCTACTCCTCTTACAGGCAGTTGGTAGGTTCTTTAATGTACCTTAGCATTACTCGACCTGATTTGTCACATGCTATACACATCGCCAGTCAGTTTCAACACGCTCCTACAACCGTTCATATGAGTGTTGTCCTTCGCATCATCAGATATTTGAAGAGAACAATGAATAAGGGAGTATTTCTATCTTCTTCTTCTTAATTAAAATTACTTGCTTATACTGACTCAGATTGGAGAGGTGACCCTAGTAACCGTCACTCCACCACTGGCTTTTGTGTTTTCTTAGGTGAGTCTTTGATCTCATGGCGATGCAAAAAGCAGCAGAAAGTCTCTCTGTCATCCACTGAAGCCGAATATAAAGCCATGGCATCTACCACCATGAAAATCGTATGGATTTGACGCCTTTTGGAAGATATGGGAGTGTTTATCAGAGAACCAACAAAGCTATGCTGTGACAATAAAAGTGCAATTTATATTGCCAAGAATCACACATTTCACGAGCGAACAAAGCATATAGAAATGGACTGCCATTATGTCAGAGAAGAATATTTAAAGAAGGTCATTGATCTACCATACGTGACATCCGAGTATCAACTTGCAAACTTCTTCACAAAGGCACTATGTTCGCCCAGATTTTATTTCCTTCTTGACAAACTTGAAGTTATCGCACTGTAAGTTTGAGGGGGGGTGTTAAAATGTATCTCCAAAACCTTGTTGTAAGTATAATATATATACTTATATACATAGAAATACATATACATATAATATATTATATGTATATGTATCTCTACATATATAAATATATATATTTATACATATTTTATTTTCTTACCCGAAAAGGGTATTCCTGTAAATCCTATCTTGCACATATTCCAATTGGGAATATGTTGTAATTTATTTTTTGTATTTTGTATTCCTTTTATTTTTTATTTTTTTTGTTTTTCATAAAAGTGCATTGGGGGTCCCCCAATAGAGTCGTTGGGCCCCCCCCAACGGTCACAAATATGACAGTTGGGGGATCCCCAACGACTCCTTTGGGAGCCCCCCTTTGCACCTCTTTGCTTTTGTATAAATAGGGGTGTTCCCCTTTGTAATTCCCTAAGCTTGAGAGTCTCAAGCATTTGCTCCTTTTTTATGAAATACATGTATTATTGTATGTTTATTACTTTTACGCTTTTTGCGTATTTTGTTCAAGTGTTGTGAGAGTGTCTTCGTGCACTTATTTTATAAAGTATTTATGCTTGTATGCGTATTGTCTCTTCATAGACAATTTTACAGGGTTGTCATTTTCAGGATTTGCTGACGGGGAAGAAGATTGGTGGAGGCTACAAAGAAAATGGAGTCTACTACCTACATCATCCAGTGGGTAAGGTTTATGCTGCAGTGGAACACTCATCCAGTCCTTTTCAGCGGCATCGTCGTCTTGGTCATCCTTCATTGTCAAAGCTTCGTTATGTCTTTCTTCAAATTCCTTCTACTATATCATTTCAGTGTGAAGCATGTCAGTTGGGCAAGCATCATCGAAGTTCGTTCCCTCTGAGTCTGATTCAGTCTAGTCATAAAGTTTTTGAACTTCTTCATGCAGATGTATGGGGTCCTAGTAAGATTCCTACTAGGACTCAGTGTCGATATTATCTTGTTATTGTTGATGATTTTTCTAAGTTGTCGTGGGTATTTTTAATAAAAGAACGATATGAAGTTCCAAGTATTATCAAATCCTTAATTCTTGAAATAAAACCTCAGTTTGAATATGTTGTCAAGATTGTTCGCACTAATAATGCTCTTGAGTTCAAATCAAAAGTTTTGTTACAATTTTACCAAGATCATGGCATTCAACCCCAAACTACATGTGTCTATTCATCTCAACAAAATGGGGTGGCTGAACGCAAACACCGGCACCTGCTTGATGTTGCCCGGACCCTTATGATTCAATACAATGTTCCTGCATTATATTAGGGTGATACGATTAGCACTGCTTGTTATCTGATCAACCGCATGCCTTCATCTTCTGTGGGTGATCAAATTCCATTACATATCCTAAAACCTAATGCCCCACTCTTTTCTTTCTCACCAAAAATATTTGGATGTGTTTGTTTTGTACACAAACTTGGTCCTGACCGTGATAAATTAGTTGCTCAAGCTACAAAATGCATATTTATAGGTTATCCAAAAAATCAAAAGGGATATCGATGTTATGATCATATCTTTGGCCGAGAGTATGTCAGTGCAGATGTATCTTTCTTGGAATCTATTCCATATTACTCTAGTACCGGTTTCCCGCTACAGGTTGATCCAGCTGAGTCTTTTCCATTACCTATACCTCATTTTCCTTTGGAATTTGTGCCCCCAGTACCAAACCAAACTTCATCCTCTTCACGATTTCATAATCCTCCATTGGTATATGTGCGTAGAGCTCCACCTCCGCAAGTGCCTTCATCCACTTCTTCTCCTGAGGTAAGTATTACTGACAATAGTGATCTTCAAGATGATGATAACAGGCCTATCGCTCTACGAAAGGGGACACGACAATGTACTTTATATCCCATATCTCATTTTGTCGCTGAGGTTAGAATTGGAAATCAGATAAAGACTTTTGTTTCAGCCTTATCTGCTAAAACTATTCCTCTGAACTATCAACAGGCAGAGCTAGATAACCGGTGGAAGCTGGCTATGCAGGAAGAAATGAATGTTTTATTGTCTCAGCATACATAGGATCTAGTTGATTCCCCAGTGGATGTTGACATTGTTGGATGCAAATGGGTTTATACCATCAAGTACAAATCAGATGGTTGTATTGAAATGTACAAGGCCAGATTAGTAGCAAAAGGGTATACTCAGACTTATGGTATTGATTTTTTTGAAACCTTTTCTCCTGTTGCACGGATGGGCACCATTCGTCTTGTTCTCTCAGTAGTTGTTCATCATGGTTGGAGCTTGTGTCAACTAGATGTGAAAAATGCATTTCTATATAAGGATCTATCTGAGACAGTTTACATGCAACAACTTCCAGGATTCGAGGTTGAGGGGGAGTGTCAGAAGGTGTGTAGGTTGAGAAAGGCGATTTATGGCTTGAAACAAAGTCCGCGTGCATGGTTTCAAAAGTTGTTTGAAGTGATGTCACGCTTTGGCTTTCATAGGTTAGAGGCAGATCATACACTATTTATCAAGAAAACTAACTCAGGCATAGTTGTTATGGTGGTATATGCAGATGACATCATTCTTACAGGAGATGATGGGAAAGCTATTGAAGCCACAAAGGCTCATCTTCAAAAACACTTTGTTACAAAAGACCTTGGTTCACTTAGATATTTTCTGGGTATAGAAGCTGCCAGGAGCCGTGAAGGGATGGTTTTGTCTCAACGGAAGTATGTTCTTGACTTATTAAAGGAAATTGAAATGTTGGGAGCTAAACCAGCAAATGGTGGGTCCTCGCATGTCACGTGCCGACTACGCTGCATCGCTTCATAGGATAAGTAGAGCAAACATAAGTATTGTTGTTGATATTTTATATATTTTTTAAATAAATACATATTTGTAGGCCTAACTATAAAGAAAATGTAGATAAATTGGTGCCTCTATGAAGGCGTATTGGAAGAGGAGGAGAGTGTCGATGTGGTTGTAGGGGAGGACATTGTCAAGGACATTTGAATGCACAACATAAATAAAGTTGAGCGCCAAATGGCCAGCCGAGTCATTCAACAGTTTGGGTTTGTTCAACAACCAACCAGTCATCCTTGCGCAGTTAGTAAATTTTTATTGCATGCTACAAATGATCGAATGAAAGATTACCCCACAATATTCCTCACCAAACTTCAAGACTAACGCAAATACGACGAAGACATCGGCTTATCATCGATCAAACGTGCCACCAATGAAAATTTTGGCTCTTGCACTTTAAGAAATCCGCATGCTGAAGAATATGGTACATACTCAAGAGGATATGATACGTACTCAAGTTGGTCTTCTGGAAAACGCAAATAAGGTCATCGAGGAGCTACGATTGTGGCAATCACAACATTCTCAACCATAGAAATTCATTTGATTATTTTTTTTTTGTACATATTCAAAGATCATTGTAACTCATTGACTTACTCATTGATTGCATATACTGTCATTTGAATGTTTCTATGAATGAATTTTTATATAAAGTTGTTTGTTTGTCATTGATTTGTATATAATGTCATTTGAATGCTTTTATAAATAATTTTTTTATATAAAGTCATTTGTTTGTCATTCAATTGTATATAATGTTATTGATTGAATGCTTAAATGATTTGAATGTAAAACTTAAACCACTATTGAATATTTAAATAGTTTGAATGTAAAACTCAACATTGTTGAATGTTTAAACTGAAACAACCATTGAATGTTTAAATAATTTGAATATTCAAACTGAAAGCACTCTTGAATGATTTGTATATAACATCATTGTTTATATGTTTTTAAATTATTTGAATGTTTAAATGATTTGAATGATTATTTGCTTATATTCATTGTTATTTGGTTTGTTACATACGAAAATCCGCAATGGATTTATATATGATTCAAGAAATTCATAAAAAATAATTTTTTTTGCATATTTGTTATAATTTTGTAAATATGTAAATACAATATTTATGCTTTCTAGAGATTCACAAATAACTTCATGCGAGAGCATTCAATATATGTGAAAAGTAAGCTATTTACGAAATTAGTGGTAAGAGTTTCGCAAATATACATATGTGAAATATGAAATTTATGCAAAAGAGTAGGATATTTGTGATTTTGGTGGTTTCAATTTCACTGAGATTTCACAAATAATTTTATGCAAGTTCATGAGGTCTAAATTCGCATAAAAAACCTATGATTCTGGATTTAAGTGGGTGTTGGACATATTCGAAGGATAAAATGCCAAAATTCGCAATTGTGAAGGATAAAAGTGTCCTAATGATGTCGGATATTTGTGATTTTGGACATCAGGAGAATATAAAAAAATTGTAGGGTTTTTAGGAAATCATACCAAGTTACTCTTATAATACGATCATTTTTTGTTTAAAAAACAATTTTCCCCCAAACAATCTTGACTCATATCGCTCTACTTTGCCATGAGCTCAAGCTCAACTCATTTAACAAGCAGGGCTCATAAATGAGCCAAAGGAAAGGAACAAAGAGCATTCAAGCTCGACTCATTTTTTGTGACGAATGAGCTGAGCGCAAGCTCATGGTAAACCTGAGTTAAAAAAAGTCAAGCTCGAGCTAGCTCATTTACAAATAAATTATGTTTTTAAAATTGAAAGAAATTGCATTAATTCTTTAAACCTATTGATTCAAGCAAAAAATGATTCATATACAAAATAATTGTAGTATATATAAGCAATAGGAATTGAACTCCAAGCTTAATGCTTGCAAGCCAAACACTTCAATCATCTACACTATATATATATATATATATATATATATATATATATATATATATATATATATATATATATATATAGAGAGAGAGAGAGAGAGAGAGAGAGTAGGGTGTATCATCAAACACCTAATTTGTCCATTGCAAATTGGACAAATTTGTGTTGCTAATTGCGAGCGCAATTAACAACAAAATATTTTTGTGCTGAAACAACACTTTAAAAGCAATCTTGACTACCACAGTCTTTTTTAAAAGGCATTTTTTTTTACAAAAAATGATTGTACTGTATAGGTAATTTGACATATTTACCTAAAAACCCTAAAAAATTTATATTCTCTTCCATGTCCAAAATCGAAAATATCTGGATTTAAAAGACCTTTTTACTCTTCACACATGCAAACATCTCCTGTATATGTGAATTTCCTCTCAAATATGTGACTATTTTTTACAAAACAATCTCTGCGCTCATATCTTTATCTCTCCAATCAAACGTCGAAAACTTTTTTTTTATAGTCGTTGAAAAGCTGAGACACAAGCATATAACTTTCATGTCTTCAATCAAAACCGAAAACCCCTCTAAGATTCTCATTTCTGAATTCCAAAATTAAAATAGAAGCATGCTCTACACCTCTAGGGTTAAATATTTTTTGTCTGTTCTATGCTATTTTCTAGCCACCTGCACCAGAAACCTGAAAGAAATAGAAAAAAAGAGACATTAAAATGTTAGCTTTTTACTACCACTGTGATCACCTTGATGTGATGAGTAATTAGGGATAAACGCCTTCTAAAAAATAGGCAGTTCCTCCTAAACATGCAAACAAAGAACATAAGAGAGGATGAAGAAGTCCACAAAAGATATAGGCGGACTTAAGGAACTCCGTATAAAATATATCCATAAAATATACGCAAACTTCCTTATTTTATTCAAGTCTAACAAGTTCACATATAATTTAATGCAAACTTCGTGAAGTCAAAAAAAGAAGAAGATGTGGACCTCCTTTTAAGTGGGCATATGTGCGAGAAATGGAGCAATATATCGCACAAACTTCATCAATTCCGCACATGCGAAGGGTAAAAAGGATGCTAGCTATTTGTGACTTTGAACATGAAGAAAATATCACAAATTGTAGGGTTTTTAGAGAAACATGTTATTCTTACCATATAGTACTTTTTTTTAAGTGTGGTGCATAGCTGCGCATCCAAGCATCATTCGATGACAAAGGCATACATTCTCGTATGTAATATATATATTTATACACTACTAGTTAATGAGACGAACCGAACCAAGCTAAACACCCGTTTAAGCGCAGTGCATGGTCGTGCATCTCGTTCAGTGACAGAGGCATTCACTCTCATATATATACACTAGTTAATGAGCTATATGAACAGAACCAAGCCAAACACCCGTTTGTTCGTGTTTGGCTGGCCAAGCCAATCTCACGAGTTTGAACAAGCCCCTTACGAGCCAACACAAGCCGAAGCACGAGCAGCTTGTCCCGTTTCAAGACCCTATTAACAGCCCTACTTGGCACACTCTACATAAAGTGACGAACAAATTGAAGTTCGGATGTCAGGACATTTCTGAACTTCTATGAGAATAGGGGCCTTTATACATTGCTGCCTTCATTAAAGAAAAGGAGATGGCAACCAACCACATAACCACCGAATGACATTCAATTCCACATAAAGTACAAGGAAAAAGCTTAATGAAAATTTTATTTAGCTTAAAAATGTGCACATTCAACAAGAATGATAATAGAAAGCCGTCTTCAACGTTTGTTCTTTTTCCAGAGAACTTATGAAGAATGTTTTGATACAACATGGGCAACTTAAACAATCAAGTATAACATTCCATATCAGTACTTGTTCTCATTTTTGGTGCAACAGGAACAAAAATTGATTTAGAACATATGAGCAAGGTAAACAATAAAAAGTGTAGCAGATCACTGCTAACTATAAACAAAGAGAGACACCCAAAAACTGAAATTTGCAGACATAATTTATTCAACTACAGACAAAGTAAATAACTTCTTGGAATTGTCTTTCATAGTCAACTTGGCCCGGCGTTCATCATAGGATGCTGCAGACAAATGAAAAGGATAAAAAAAAAGAAAGAAATATATATAGTGTCAGAAACATGATTTAGAAAAAGAATTTTCAAATTTTACAGATGAAAAACAAAAAAATAGAATTATATGGGAAGGGAAGAAAAGAGAATCATATTGAGAAACCTGTTCAAATAGTTAAACTGCATCCATAATGGAAGCAGGCTTCTTTGAACATCCACTGTTTACTAACAAAATAAGAGTTTGGAGGACAAAGGGAATCCTCATTGCTCTAGTAAGCATTACAGTGTCCTTAATTATCAATTATCTTTCCTATTGAAAAACAAAAAATTAACTATCTTAATGTCATGATGCTGTAGAGAGGCTTCAAACAAGCCAATCATGAATATATATATATATATATATATATATATGGAAAATATAAGGTGGTTCTGTACCATGACACCTTATGGTGGTACACACTCTTTTATGTATGGATCTAGATACCAAATGGTATATCTAACCATACAGATGTGTTCAGTATGGTGTATTTAATATGTTAAAAGGTTCTATCATGTCTAATACACCATCAGATTCATTTTTGAGATGGTGGAAAATCAACTGCTCACAATTCATGAAAATAGGGGTGGTTTAGAAACATCCTATTTGAGTCAACTTTAACAAATGAAAATAGTAAATAGGAGACGCTAAACATCATCCAAAGGTTACATTTCGCGTTTGGAGCTTAGATCTGTGTAAATCAAATGGGTAGCACCGAAGAAGCACCCATATATATATATATATATATATAGGATAAGTCTCTGGTGCAGATGTGCATACAGTATCAATGAGTTGAAATGAACAATAACTTATTGTTCACATTTTTTTAAGCGAATCTAACCTTACAAATATGATCTACATGGTCTGTTTGGTGGGGATCTACTTTTGAATCGCCAGAATCTGGTGTGTGCATAGGTTTTTATGGTGATTCAATAATCAATGGCCATCAATACTTAAAAAAGGTATTTTTTTGTAAAAAAAAACATGATCCAAGGGTCAATCCTTAACAAATTGACAATACTGAACACATCTGCAGGGTAAGATTGAGCCAAAACAACTTGCACCTATGATTTTCAACTCAATGATACCATATGCATACCAGCACGAAAGACTATATATATATATAACAGATACTGCCAATATATATATATATATATATATATTGGCATTTTATATATATTGTGAACTCCATGTTCGTGATAGGAACATTTTGAGAGTTTTTTTAAAAGTGTTAGTGTAAGGGTATTTTGGGATTTTAGAAAAGAAGGATATATATATATATATATATATATATATATGTCAGTAGTTTTTTAAAATGGCACTTTTAGTATCAGCTTTTTAGGAGATTTAAAACTTTAAGGGGGGGGGTGTATTTGGGTCTTGACTCTTGATAGAAGGGAGTCTTTGATACCATGTAAAATCAAGTCACCAAGAACGACACAAGAGGGAAGGTGAGGGAAAAGAGAGGAAGGTTGCAGCAAATATTCTCTGCACCCTACCTCATGGGTAATGGGTTTCTTATAAAATCAAAATTAATGTTAAGATTATTGAGACGTGACGTTCTGGGTCTGGATCCAGACCCATAATGGCGTGTTTGGGTGTAATGCACCTTCATGTATTTAGTGTTTTCATTGTTTCCTCTCTTACATAAAATTTATCTTGTATACTAATCAAGGGTATTATTGATATGTATTTTAATTTTGATATAAAAGAAACCCATGAGGTAGGGTGCGGAGAATATTTGATGCAGCCTTCTTCTTCTCCTTTCCCTCACCTTCCCTCCTGTGCAGTTCTCGGTGACGTGACCTGATTTTACATGGTATTGGAGCCAGGTTGGGCCTTAATCTCCCCACTCAGGTAAGTCTGAAAAGATCTTTGGTTTCTTTTTCTTCTTCTTCTAACTTTTTCTCCCTGCTGTGACATCCTTCCTTTGTTATTCAAAACCTAAATCTAATATCGGCTTTGGGTTCTTCCCTTTATTTAAAAAAAAAGGCAAAGAGAAGGGAAAATCAATTTGTTTTTTTTTTTTCATTCCTTAAATCTGTTTGGGTTTCTTTCCTATTTCTTTTTCATCTAGATTTGATTCAGATCTGATCCTACTTTTAGTTAAGGCTTTCTTGGATTTACGTTAAACCCTTTCCTTTCTTTGTGGCTTCTGGTGTCGTTTTCCATATCTGCCGTTAGCAATACATATTTTTCGTAACTGTATCTGATTTGCAAAGAAAACAAATTTGCAATTGAATTTTCAGTCCTTTCTTTTATACAACAAAAGCAACCCTTCAAAAAAAAAATCGTCAATTTCATTTGTATCCTATCTGTTATGGATTCCTCTTCTTCGATCCTCTCAACTAGCTTTCTTCACCAGCTAGTTTCTGAAAAATTGACTACCTCAAACTTCCTTGGAAAAGAAATAATTTCTTTCATCCGAAGCCAAGATCTTTCAAGATATGCGGATGAGTCAGTTAAGATCCCACCAGAATTCATTTTGTGGGAAGAAATGGATGAAAAAGGGGTTGTCGTCACTACAGTACATGTTTGGAATTCGGATTATGTTTCCTGGATGAAATGTGATCAAGCAATGGTTGCCTATATCACGTCCACTCTATCACAAGAGGTCTTAGTGAGTTATGGGCCAGAATTGTGCAGACATACTCACAGGTTTCAAAGGTAAGAACTATGTTTTTGAAAAAGGAATTAAAAAGGGCTCTATGTCAATCATAGAGTACCTTAATAAGATGAAGAAATTATAGATCTGCTAGCGATGGTTGGGTGCGCAATACCTGATAAGGATAAGGTGTGTAATGAAAATAGCGGAAGCACCGATAATCCAAAGAACTCTTTAAAAGAGTTAAGCAAAGAGCCAAGAACACAAACACGTAAAGTGCACAAATAACCCACTAAAGGGCTATGTTGTCAAAAGCGCTAGGCGGGGCTAGTCGGTGGACTTTCGAAAAGGCCTAGGCGGCTGACTAGGCGGCCAAAAAAAAAATTAAAAACAAACAATGTAGAAAAAGATAAACTACACAATATTGAGATAAATAAAGCATGTATGAAGCATAACAATTAATATTAAAGGGTCAAAACATAAGAGTGAATGACAATAAACATCGAACAAACAATTAATATTACTTGGGTTTGCATCTTCCATTGTTCTAATTAAACATTTTAAAACAAACAATTATTAATCAATAAAGTAGATAAACAAAACATACACAATATATATATAACAATATATAAACAATACATATATAAAATATATAACTGTTTATATATATATATATATATATATATATATATATATATATATATATATATATATATATATATATACACTGAACCAACTAGGTAGCTCGCCTAGTCGAGCTGGGTGGTGCCCAGCGCCTAGGCACGCCTTTGACAACATAGCTAAAGGGTAAAGTGCCTAAAAGGCAAAGAATATTATTGAAGAGAGGAATTAAGTGGGCTGAAAATACATACTTTACAAGAGGGTGACCCCTCTAATTTATAGAGAAAAAAAAAGTAAGAGAGGGGACCACATGGGGCTCCCTTCTAGTCGTTGGGAGCCCCAACGATCACATTAATGACCGTTGGGGCCCCAACGACTAGATGGGTGGGGCCCCATGTGGTCCTATTCATATTTAAATAAAAAAGAAAAAAGAAAAAAAACTAAAAATAAAATTATACAGGGAAATTACCAAAATACCCCCATCAAGATTTTGGATATACAATACAACAACAACAACTACACCTTCATCCCAAAACAATTGGGGTCGGCGATATGAACAAAAAAGAAAATCATTCTGGGTCTTCCACATGAATCCTTCTCCTCCAATCATTTTTATCCAATGCCATGTCCTCGATGAGGTTCAAAGCATTTATATCCTTTCCTATAGTCTCCATCCAAGTCTTCCTAGGCCTACCCCGACCTCTTTTAACTAATATATTTTCCCATTTCTCCATCCTTCTAACTGGAGCATCATTAGGCCTTCGCCGAATATGTCCAAACCACCGTAAATGATTCTCTCTCATCTTATTTTCAATGGATGCAACACCTACCTTCTTACGTATCTCCTCGTTCTGAATCTTATCTTTTATTGTATTTCCACACATCCATCTAAGCATACGCATCTCAGCTACACTCATTTTTTGAATATGATGTCTCTTGGCAGCCCAACATTCCGTACCATATAGTAAAGCGGGCCTAATAGTCATCCTATTGAACTTTTCCTTCAACACTCCAATTGCACTTTTTGGATATACAATAAAGAAAAGATATATATATAGCTTCAATGGATGATAGTGAAACCTTTTGCTGCTTCTTACATCTCCACAAGATAAGAGATTCACCTTAAAAAATGCAAAAACCAGTGGTTGAGATTCGATCATTGGGATTTCCTCCCCAGTCTGCATCAGTAAAGCAGTTAATTCAAAAGATGAAGAAGAGGATAAGAAAAGCCCTTTGAAAATGGTGTTCTTGATGTATCAAACAATTTGCATCATAGCCGCCATATGAACTATAGTAGAAACGTGTTGAAACTGGCTTGCAGCATGAACCACATGAGCTATATCCGAACGGATGATGGATAAGTAAGAAAGAGATCCAATCAATTGTCGATAAAGGGTAGGATCCTCAAGTAGAACACCATCCTCAAGTCTCAACTTTGCATTAATAACTTCAGGAGTTTCAACTTTCTTTTCATCTGAAACTCCCGACTTGGTCCATATGTCTTCTGCTAGTTTTATTTGAGATATTATGTATCCTCGAAGAGAATATGCCACTTCAATACCTAAAAAATATCTCAAAAAACCCAAGTCAGACATATCAAAAGTTTTCTTTAACATAGATTTAACACCATTTACTCTCTTTTTGTCACTTTCAATGATGATCATATCATCAACATATAGAAGTAGGATAACAATGATATCACATGTTTTCTTAATAAAGAGAGCAGTGTTAGTATAACAAGAACTGAAACCCAAATTGATTAGTACATTAATAAATTTGTCATACCAAGCTTTAGGAGCTTACTTAAAGCCATATAATGACTTTTTTAATTTTAAAATTTTACCATTCAAATTCATGCCAGGAGGTGGTTCCATATAAACTTCTTCACCAAGGTCTCCATTTAAAAAGGCATTCTTAACATCAAGTTGAAAAATGACCCATTTTTTAATAGAAGCTATTGCGATAAGGGCTTGAACACTAGTCATTCGAGCAACAGGGGCAAAAGTCTCATCATAATCCACCACATACTCTTGGGCATATCCTTTGGCTACTAATCTAGCCTTAAATCTTTCTAAAGAACTCACTTTTAGTTTTTACTTTAAAGACCCATCTACATCCAGTGGGTTTCTTGCCATTAGGGGGGATCAATAATTTCCCAAGTTTGTGCTTTTTTAAGTGCATTAAGTTCAAGTTTCATTGCTTCATTCCAATGGGCATATTGTTTGGCATCATTATAATGAGATGGTTCATGGAAAGAGTGAATAACTAATAAGCATGCTCGAAAATTCGGAGAAAAAGAATCATAAGATACAAATCTATTAGGTATTTTATAAATACGATTTGATCTTCTTTGAGAGGATTCTTCTAATGATTCATTTTGAGAGAATTTCTCAAGGGCACTAGGATGATTATTTTCATTTCTTCTAGTATAAACTTGAGTATGACTTGATATATTTTCATTTATGTTTTCATGTTCATTGTTTGGAGAATCAACAAGATCCTCAATGAGAGCTTCAAAAGGTTCAATAGTTTCAACATGATTATCTATGGATTTTTCTTGAGGTAACAAGTCAAATAGAAAAGAATAATCAACATTTTCATTTTGGTTATGCGAAAACCCATTTTCTTCTTCTAGAAAAGTGACATCTTTTGAAATATAAAGTTTGTTATTTACTAGGTCAAAACATCAGCAACCTTTTTGTTTTTCGCCGTATCCTAAGAAAATGCATTCAATTGCCCTTGAAGAAAGTTTATCGTTCTTGTGAGTTAGAATAAAACACTTACATCCAAAAATTCTTAATCTTTTATAGTTGGGAGACATATTGTAAAGTTTTTCAAATGGAGAAAGATTTTTCAACGAGGATGAGGGAGTTCTATTAATTAGATATGTCGAAGTTAGAACAACTTCGGCCCAAAAAGATTTGGAATATTTTTTGAAATTAATAGAGTTCTTGTTGTTTCTAATACGTGTCTATGCTTTCTTTCCGCAAGACCATTTTGTTGCGGAGTGTTTGGATAAGAACGTTGGTGACAAATTCCGTTTTCTTTTAAATAGTTTTGAAATTCATTGGACATATATTCTCCTCCCGAATCGGATTTAAGAATGGACAGGTTTCCTAAAAATTGACTTTTAACCATTACATGAAATTCTTTAAAAACGAAAAAACCCTCATATTTGCGGTTTAGGAAGAAAATCCATGTAAATCTAGTAAAATCGTCAACAAAGACAACGTAATATGAAAAAACTCCTTTAGGTACAACAGGAGAGAGATTCCATACATCGGAATGAACAAGTTCAAATGGCCGTGTGGGAACATAATTCCTTTAAGGAAATGGAATAGCTTTAGATTTCCCAAATATGCAATCTTTACAAGTCATGTGTTTGTCATTACAAGTATTGTCCAAAAAAAAAAGAAAGAGACATCTTTAAAAAGTTCGGATAACCAAGTCTCTTATGACAAACTTCAATACTTTTGACATTTACAAAATTACAAAATGACTTGGATGGAAGATTCAAAAAATCTATAAAATAAAGATCGCCCCTCTTATGGCCTTGCCCAATCAGCTTCCCTGATTGGAGATCCTGCAAGGTGCAATCTTTGGGTGAGAAAGAGACTTGGCAACCATGATCAGTGATTTGAGAAACCGAAAAAAGATTTAAGTTAACTTTTGGAACAACTCTTTAGGAACAAAAAAATTTTGAGAAGATTTTAAATCAAGTGTTCCAATACTTTCAATTTTTAAAGATGTGCCATCGGCCGTTGAAACATAAGAAGATATGGGGTTGAAAAAAAATTAGAAAGAGAGTTTTTATGAGATGTCATATAAAAATAAGCACCGGAGTCTAGTATCCACATACCTGGAGGTGATGATGAATAGGCTATGGCGACTCCTGAAGTTGATGTTGAAGATGTTTTGAGAAGATGTTGGAGGACTTACGAAATATGGCTAAGAGTCTTTAATATCTCCTCCATTAACATCTTCTTCTTTCTTTAGAGAACTTTCACCAACCGCGACCACCTTTCCTTTAAGCTTTGGACAAACCGGTTTAATATGTCCCGGTTCATTACAATAGTGGCAAATCACACCCTTTCTATACCCATTAATTTTAAAAAAGTGTGGAGGTTTATATACTTTTACATTTGTTCCCGACCTAGTGACGGCCAAAATTTCATCATTCTAGAAACTTATGTCAAGACGAGTTTCCGCTTGGCATACTTCGGCAGGAGCATCTTCAATAGGTAGGGCTTTGCTTATATGAAGAAGAGATGCCCGAACTTGCTCAAATTCCGGCCTAAGGCCGTGTAGAAATTGAAAGAAATGTTCTTTTTCAAATTGTTCTCTTCTTAACTCAATGTCTTCCGAAGCCACCTATTTGGGCTCAAGAAGAGCAAGCTCATCCCAAAGAGGGGTTAGAGCACTAAAATAATCACGGACACTCATGTCCGCTTGTCTAGTACATCTAATTTTTTCTTGACAAAAAAATCGTCTAGCTAGATCTTTTGGGATATACATGCCCTTAAAGAAGAACCATGCTTCATTGGCTCTCCTAAATTTTGCAATGTTGGTACAATTTTTAATATCAACATTGTTCATGAACCATGCCAAAATTTTGGCATGGCTACTTTCTCAATCCTCTACTTTTAAAGTAGGTTCAAGAGTGGTGCCCATCACAAAGCCCCACAATTTCTTACCTCTTAGAAGATTTTCCATAGTCGATGCCCACATAAGGTAGTTTGCGCCATTGAGTCTGAAGGAGAGCTCAACTCTTGATTCATGCTCCATTGATGAAGAGAAATAAAGAATATAAATAGCTCCAAAGATCCTCCAAGATTATTGAAAATCCAATGGCTCTGATACCATGTAATGAAAATAGCGGAAGCACCAATAATGCAAAGAACTCTTTAAAAGAGTTAAGCAAAGAGCCAAGAACACAAGCACATAAAGTGCACAAATAACCCACTAAGGGGTAAAGTGCCTAAAAGGCAAAGAATATTATTGAAGAGAGGAACTAAGTGGGCTGAAAAGCCATACTTAACAAGAGGGAGACCCCTCTAATTTATAGAGGAAAAACAAAGTGAGAGAGGGGACCACATGGGGCTCCCTTCTAGTCGTTGGGAGCCCCAACGGTCACATTAATGACCGTTGGGGACCCAACGACTAGATGGGTGGGGCCCCATGTGGTCCTATTACATATTTAAATAAAAAAGAAAAAAGGAAAAGAAAAAAGAAGTAAAAGAAAAAAACCTAAAAATAAAATGGTACAGGAAAATTTCCAAAATACCCCCATCGGGTTTTTGGATATACAATAAAGAAAAGATATATGTATATATATATACACGAATGTATATATATTAGTATATGTATATATATACATATTTTAACAAAAGTGTAACAGGCCCTCAATGAACTAGGGCCCAAGTATTTTATACCACCTTGTCTTGTTTTAATGTGCTGCCCACGTTTGAAGCTTTTCATCCCAAACTGCTTTAGTTTGAGATGAATTTGACAGGTACGACTAAAAGCTCCTCAGTTAAAGTGGATAGTCATAATGAAATCATGTCAAGTACTCAGTATGGGAGAGAGAGGAAGTATGCAAGGAGGATAAGGAAGAAAACGAGGAGGAAATCAGGGAGGTCATGGACGGCTTCCACTTCCAACACTCCTCCTTATCAAAGCAGAAGAATTTCCACATGTTATATTTATAAGAAGCCGGGTCATCTTAAGACCAACTGTTGGTTTAAAGATGACCCAAGGTACTCTAGAGAGACAAATTCACAAGAAAAAAGTACAAGTAAATCAGGAGAGTCAGGGACAAAACAACAATTACCGGTGGACAAACAACTTTTATCGACCGTCACTGCAGGGCTAAATTTGAAACAAAATGATTAGGAAGTTTGGTATATGTACTCCATACTTTGGTAGAAATAGATTTATTACTGGAGATGGAACTCATCACCCCATCACACATACTGGAAAAGTTTTTATTCCCATGTTCAATTTTAATCTTTACTTGTCAAACATTTTTCTTAATCCCAATATAAAAGAGAATCTTGTTTTCATTTCTAAACTTGTTGATGATACAAATTCTTGTGTCGTTTTTACTCCTGCTTATGTGAAGATTCTTCACATGAAGAGGACATTCGCTGAAGGAGAAAGATGGGAGAATACGTATCTCTTCAAAGAAAATCTATTGGTTCATGTTCCGATCAAGCCTTCTAAAAAATCCAGAAGCTCTTCTTCTCCTTGTTTTGTGAATGAGTCAGAGTCAAATCAGCCAAGAGTTTGGCGTAGTCGCCTAGCACATTGTAATAAGGATTTTGTTGAGAAGCTAATTTCTAGTGGTTTAATTTCTTCATCCAGTTTGAGTCAAGAGTCTTTTTTTTATAAGACAGTTTGAGTAAGTGTCAAATAATAAAATTTGTCCCAATTGTCAAGTCTCAAAAAGTCATGTACTCCATTTGTTTCTACTAATAAAAGAGCTTATAAATTGTTTGAGATTGTTCATTCTGATGTATGGGAACCGACTCGAGTCGATATTATATTACCTTTATTAATAACTATTCTAGGTATAATTTGATATATTTTATGATGCAAAGCATGAAGTTTTTAAAATCTTCATGAAGTTTTTAAAATCTTTAAAAACTTTCATGCTTTGGTTCACAAACAGTTCTCACTGCCCATTCTTAATTTTCACTATGATGGTGGGGCTGAGTACTCTTCAAAAGACTTTATTGAATATCTTAAAGAAAATGGAGTCCATCGAAGAATATCTTGTCCCCGAAAACCTCAACAAAATGGGCTTGTTGAGAAAAAAAATAGGCGCATAGTAGAGAGTGTTCTTGCCATGATACATGAAGGATGTATTCCTTTGTTTCTCTGGACGAAAGCGCTTTATACTGTAACGACCCCAACTCATACCCTTTGAAAATGCAGAATAATTTTTTTTTTCAATCAATGCGGAAACCTTCTTAGAGACCCGGGGTCCTCACAGTTCCAATTTTCATTGGATAGCCCAACACCACAAATGAACTCACAATCATCATCCATAAGTATCAACACTAATGCTTTATTTATGAATAAGAGTAAATTTCAGAGACAAGTTTTATTCGACTGAAAATAAAGCAACAACTGAAATAGTAAGAAGAACTAAAACAAAAGAAAGAGTCATTCTGTCCCCTGCTGAAACCGTCAAGATCCAAATATGAATCTCATTCATCCCCAGTAGTCAGTCCAACCTCAATGCTCACCATTTCCTGTGAAAAACTAATAAAGTAGGGTGTCAGAACCGAAATTCTGAGCACAACTACTTTTAAAGAAACCAAGTGAGACAAAGAACATAAATAAGATTTCATATAATGATTTGAGTGAGTGTAGATATAACAATTTGCAGAATTTAAGTAACCATACATGCAACTAGTTACATATGCAAAGCAGGAAGAAGCAATAAGGCTTGAGCATATACAAGAACTAAGTAATAAGATCTTTCAGCATGCTTTTTAGGAAGTAAATAACATACACCCACCATTCTATCATGATTCGGAGAACAATTCAATTATGCATGATCTAGTGCAAACAGAAAAATGCATGATTCCTTTTGTTATCTTTCATTTAAGTTTTCTTTTTTCCATATGCATGCCCTATTAAATGCATACAACTTTAAGTTCCTCTTTTTAATTATCGTTGCCCGCGGATACACCAAACAGGTACAATCCCCGAGGTCAAGTAGGTTCCCAGGGTAGCTTAGCACACAATTTGTATTTTATTACTGGGTTCCAACTTAGCCCTCGACTGAATCACCTTCGGAACATTAGACCTCCACATCTAATGTCGGGAACACAAGGGACACCCCACGCCCACATGTGCCACTTCCGTGGTACTATAAACAACAACTGTGTCAAAACACACCACTCTCGGGTAAAGTGGCGGACTCTCCCTAAAACTGTGGCCAGGAGAAAGAACCTTAATAGCAGGTTAAGGGGACAAAATTACAGTACACGGAGTTTTTGTATCCTCGCAGTCTCCCCAAGACCGGATCTCTAAGATTCTCATACTCCAGTTGAAATATCCCAAAACGTATATTACACTGTTATTATTCATTATATTTTTATTTAAGTCAATTCTTTAAGTTTGCAACACCATATGCAAAAGTAAAGTGAAAACCCGCATCCTCCCTTGCGGGACCCTTATGGGATTCCAGCCCGTATAAACTAGAACAGTGTAGTAATGTGTTATACCAACTTGTGTGGTTCAAGTGATGAAATCCAAACATATGTGAAAATGAATCAACCCACGACTCTCCAGGCCGATGATGATCCATTTGAGCCATCGATACATCACATAACCAAACCAAAGTAGTGTTTCATTCATAACACTAGGCCAAAGTGCCAAAAGTATGTGCACTCATGCAAAAATAAACCCAACCATATGCATGTCATTACTCAATCATATGCATTTTCACTATGTGTGGTACCTACATCATATACGTGTATTAACCAATGCACATTTCTTTTGAGTGTGTAAGTGTACACATGCAATATAGATTCTCATCAAGCGTACATGCTCACAAAAATATTAATAACCGATCCATGATCACATTAACGATTGTACAACCAGTAGAGTGATATGCTAAGATAATACTTCACATATTCACTGGGCAGAAGTGTAAGTTTCTGCATATGCTAGAGAAGTTGGTCGGGCTTACCAATCCTGGACCCGCCATCCTCCTAGCTAAATAAAAGATATAGTAAATTCAGTCCAGCCGACTGAGCCTGTCAACCAGCCCAGCCGACTGGATCAGCTGGAGTTGGCTGTCCAGCAAAAACCACCGATTATGATGAAAATGCATAAGCGTATAAAAAGTAGCGCCTTAACCGACTGGCAAGGGCAAGTACAACATTTGATTCTTGTTAAACTGTGGATCATGGCGTAGGCAACTTTTATGTGCAGTGCAGGTGAAAATGAAAAGATGTAAAATACTAAGTTTTAGTTTTCCCTAAGTGCAGATTTCCAATTAACAGTCATCAGCATCACATAAGTAAGAAAGTAAACATTTCGATAAGGTTTCAGTTTACCGTAACATGTATGTTGAGATTAAGAGGTTTTAAGTTTAAGTTTTCTTAAACTAGAGGTTATTTGATATTTAGTTTTTAATGAGGGACTTGAGTGTAATTTTTTACATTGGCCTCTCTCTATTTAACATAGAGATTAGCCCTAATCAAGAGTACAAGTTCTCTCAGCCGATCTCTCTCTCTCTCTTTCTCTCTCTCTCTCTCCTCTCCTCTCCTCTCCTCTGCCTCGGCTCGGGTGCTCCTCATTCAAGTCGCAACATGGTATCAAAGCCGTGAATCTCTGGAGCTTGAAAACGTGACTGTTCTACACCAAATCGTAAACAGGTGTGGGGTTTTTTTCTTCTTCTCTCTAATTACATAGATCTGATCACAGATCTGATGTCTGACTCACGTCATGACACAAATCTGTAATCAGGTCTATAGATTGATTGCAGCTGGGAGTTACGGAAGAGCAGGCGTGCTTTTATGTGTCGTGGAAAGCCTTTTCTCTTCTCAGGCGTGAGTTCTGTGCAATAGTAGCATCCTGTTAATTAGTTTTTTTTGTGTTGTGGAAGTTGCAGTCGTGATTCCCTGCTGTGTGGAATTTTTTTTTGTGGAAGCTGCAGTCGTGATTCCCTGCTATGTGGAATTTTTTTTTTGAAAGCCTTCATCTACTGTCGTGGCAAACTGCTTTTCGTGGATTTTTTTTAGCAGCATGTGTGTCGTGGAATCAACATGTTAAGCTTTTATCTACTGTCGTGGCAAACTACTTTTCGTGTTTTTCTTAGCAGCTTGTGTACCGTGGCAGCAACATGTTATTACAATTTTTTTTTTGTGGCGTGGAAGCAACAAACGTGATTCCCTGCTTTATGGAAAGTGCTAAAATCTGACCATGAACAAGTCGTCATGTTGGACGTTGTTCGGGCTTTCTCAGATCTATATTTCTGAGGTGTTTACCTATTGTATCTGACGTGGGTTGAATAGTCAGGTGCAAGTAGGTCGTGGTATTGGCTGATGCGTGATTGTGGAACATGCTACTTTCTGTGTCAATTGTAGTATGTCGTGATTCTTATTTCAGGTGTGGCAAACTTTGTGTAGTCGTGGAGTTGACTGACATGTGATTATAAAACACGTTGCTCAAGTGAGTGAATCTGATTTTTTTTTGTGACAGCTGAAATAGCATCAAATATTCAGTATGGGTGAAACTTCGAAATGTGATTCCAAAATTGAACATATTGGGGAGTATAAGTGTAACGCCCCGAAATTTTAACCCAAATTTTTGAGGTTTTATATATATATATATATATATATATATATAGCATAACAACTAATATTTCCAGGGTTAAGCAGTTCAGAACGATACAGGAAGGTAAAAGCAAACCACACCATTTATTTTTATTTCAATAATAATAAAATGCAACATCAGAGTTTTCACATTATAAGTCTCAAAATAAAATTTCCAATCCGAAAGAAAGTAGGACCGCCAGGGAACAAGTAGATCAAATCTTGGTCAGCGCCTCATCCTGCGTCGCTCATAGAACTACTCTGTGCCTGAAAATGATAAAAATTATAGGAATTAGACTACCACGTCTAAGTAGAAAAGACTGTACTCTTAATGTAGGTATGTCATGAATCTAGTATGTGATGTGTAAATTTTTCAGCCTTTTAAAAATCGCACAAAGAAGACTATGCATCAGCAGTAACCGACATATATCTAAGCAGGCATGCAGATTAGACAACAGTTATAATGAAGCAACTTAAACATTTCATGCCACGACAACAATTAAACAAGTAAGGCATTAAGCAATTAAAACATTTTATGCAACGACAACAATTAAACAAGTAAGGCATTAAGCAATTAAAACATTTTATGCAACGACAACAATTAAACAAGGCATTAAGCAATTAAAACATTTTATGCAACAACAACAATTAAACAAGGCATTAAGCAATTAAAACATTTTATGCAACACAATAATTAAACAAGGCATTAAGCAATTAAAACATTTTATGCAACACAATAACAATCATGTATAACATTCGTGTAGTAGTCCCAATACGAATTTGATTATCTCATATCTACACATTGCAGGATGTCATATCATCACAAGCTAAGAACATGCTGGAAGAATATAAACCGGTCTCCCTAGTAACTCCACTCAAGGTGATACCTAACATGTTCTAACTGATGTTTATCTTGTCTTATCCCGTGGGTACACACGGGCCGAGGCAACCATCACAGAAGAGAACGTTCGGGGGTATATTATTCAAGGTTGTTTTATTAACCCGAACATTCTAACTATGATTGAAATCCCAAGGGAGTGGCCAGTGACCGAGAGAAACTCCCAAAGGCCAAAACCAAAAACAGGATGCATCCCTAACTTCTGCAGAAGAACAAAGAGCTACCACCTAGGACATATTGGTAGTCCGGGTCCCCCAACTCTGAGGACTGGGGACCAACGAGTCACTTTAGCTCGAAACAGTAAACATGTCCCCGGAGCTTTGTACCACCTACCCTCTCCAAGGTAAGCCCGAAACTGAGTGGGTTAATCTTTTCTTTTAATTTATTTCCCGAAGTACAGGGCATTTTCCCAACTTCCTTCTACTACCACAGCAGTAGAATTCCCAACCTTAGTCATTTTGCCAAGGTGTGTAGAACAGTCTCAATTCTTTGTCATATTACTTGCATAACCCTCCCAAAGTGCTCTGGTGCCTTTAAACCGGTCAAGCACGAATGCCCCGGTGCCTTTGAACCAGTCGGGCAACAATATTATATTCAAGTTTCTTATCAGTGTTATGCTCATTATTCTAATTTCTACGGTACCTCCAAACTGTAAAGTGCCTAGACCCTGGTACCTTTAAACCAGTCGGTCGCACAACCTTTATGATTAAGTTTTCATTATTTTTCTTGCCCAAACACACAGGTTAATAGCCCAAATACCCGTATCAGGTAATCCAATTTGTCTTGCCCATTAGACAAGGCACATGTCTAAGGATCGCAGCGTGCACCAGGTTATGTGTTGAGTGTGTTGAGTCAACCTCTAATATATATAACAACTTCTATGTATGCTCAGCATAGTTTATTGTCATGTCGGGTCTCAATCTTGAAATGAAAATTTCCCACAAACATGGTAACTACAAGTATCTTCAACAACTAACATGAGTTATCATAAGCATGCCATATCTCACAGCATAAGACAGAGACAAAATTAGGCTAACAGGAATTTACCTAGACAAGTTAGGTTTTACATAATGAAATTGTTTCTATCGGCCAACATAAACATGCTATGTTTTACAGGATGAACAATTAGCATCTGTCACCACAAATTATGTTGTGTTCAGCATAGGTTTACAGAATAAAACAATCAACATCGGCTGATCATAAACTGTGTTAAGTTCAGGATAGCTTTACAGAATAAAGTAATCAACATCGGCCAATCATAATTATGATAGTTCAGCATAGATTTACAGAATAAAACAATCAACCTCGGCTGATCATAAACTGTGCTAAGTTCAGCATAGCTTTACAAAATAAAGTAATCAACACCGGCCAATCAGAATTATGATAGTTCAGCATAGATTTACAGAATAAAACAATCAACATCGGCTAATCATATATTGTGCTAAGTTCAGCATAACTTTACAGCATGAAATAATCAACATTGGCTGATGTAATTTAGCATAATCCTGTTATAGATTGAAACGCATGCAATCAGCCAACGTAGCTTAACCCAAGAGTGATATATTTTTCAAAATAAGAAAAATATGATCTGTCAATCAAAATTTACATAAGCATAATTTGTATTACAGAATTAAGTATACAGAAAAATCAGCATTCGTTATCACAAGTCTGGAAGAAAACCCTTTTTATAATAATCTGAAACACCCCCCCCCCAAATCTCAGATTTGGGGTTCTCGGTTTGGGGTTGACAGACAACCCTAAATCGGAAGTTTTCCTTTCCCCAATAATTTTTTTTTTGATATTAGGGTGTTCCGACCACCCTCACCTCATGCTCGACCCATAGCATACCCGAAAAAGGAACAACCACCTACCATTATCCGGCGAGGGTGTTGCGGCATCCACTAGAGGGGTCGGTCGGCCTGGACAGCACCACCACCGGAGGGGTCGGCTTCTCCCTGCAAGGTTTCGAGCTGCAGGCCCGAGATCGGAGGGTGATTCGAGGGTTAGAGAGGTAGAAGAGAGAGAGAGAGAGAATGGGATATCGAGAGAGAGGTTCGGGGGTCCCCTTTTGTAGGAGGGTGGCCACCCGAAAAGGAAGAAAGCTCCTCCTCCCGGCGGCTGCGATCTCCCCCAACTCCCATACTCTTTGCGTGTTAGGGTTCCATTGAACCCTAACAGGTGATTTATCGGGGGAGGGGTTTTCCCCCCCTTTGTATTTCTTTTTATCGAGCAACCCATATCGGGTTGCCCCCCCCCCCCCTTTAACCATTTTCCTGTTTCCCTTTTTACAGGGTGTGGGCCGGGTCCGGGTCCGACCCGCGACCCGCACTCGAGATCCAACCACGTGTTGGATCCGGGTCTTAAAAAAATTGTGGATTCATAATTGGATCCAAAACCCCACTTATATATTTATTTTATTTATTTTCTTATTTACGTATTTTAATATTTAAATAGGTTTATCTTGTATAATAGGTGTCACATAGATATGGGTTCTGGATCCGAAACTTGGATCCGTGCCCAGATCCGCCCATTTTACACCTAAAATACTAAAATTTTTAAATGTAAAAATTGCGGTTATTACAATAAGGCTTTTGCAAATCCCTTCTCGTATGATTCCTCTGTAAGGTTGAATGAAACCAACTATGTCAGGTGGTCCAGAAGTTTTATGATGTCGGTATCTGAACATCGTAGAAAGCATATTTTGTTGGAAGACGAACCCAATGAAAAGGTGGGAAAATACGTTACTTGGGACGAAGATAATGACATCGTTATGTCATGAATCATGAATAGTGTCGAAACTCATATTGCAGATGGTTTAATTTACTATAATACAGCCAAACAGATGTGGGACAATCTTCGAGATACGTACTCGCAAGAGACTAATGTGAGTCGTATCCTGCAAGTTGAACATGAGATATATAATTTGCAACAGGGAGATCAGACCTTGGCCCAGTACTATGCCTCCGTCAAAGCTGCGTTTGAAAGACTCAATGCTCACAGGCCTCTTTGTTGTTCGAAGCAAAAGGATCATCAAGAACAGACTATGGTTGCTCGGTTTCTTACAGGTTTATCTTTAAAATTCTCTGTTGCAAAAGTCCAAATGTTGACTGGATCAGATGTACCTACTGTTGCTGATGCATACAATCGTCTGAGTAGACTTGCCATCTCTCTTCCATAATCTCATCCTGTGTCCCAGTCATCTGCTCTAACTGTCTCATCTGGTTATGGGCATGGAAATATTCAGAATATCAGAGGACGCGGTCGTGGGAGAGGTATAGGAGGCAAAGGAAAACTTCAATGTACATTCTGTGAAAAATCTGGACATTTAGAAGATCGTTGCTGGGATAAGCATGGTCAGCCAACCTCTTCTTCATCAAAGTCATATGGTCCAAAAGCAAATGTTACTACACTAGAGGCAACAAATGCACATGATAATCTCTCTGCAAGTGACAGTATCACCCTCAGTCGAACAGAATATGATGAGCTGATAGCTCTTTGCCCTTCGAGTTCCACCTCTCATGTAGCCGGTGTTGCCTACTCAACAGGGAATCATCTTCCTCTGAATGATAGTAAGTGGATTATTGATTCTGGCGCATCCAGACATTTGTGTGGAAATTCACTTGTTTTTTCTGATCTAAAGGATATTATTGTTCATATAGGAGTCTCATTAGCCGATGGGAGTTCCTCACCAGTTGTTGGTCAGGGAAATATTTCTATATCCTCCACCTTACAGTTGAAAAATGTTCTTCATGCTCCCAACTTTCCTCAAAGTTTACTCTGTGTTAGTTGCCTTACAAAAGAATTAAACTGTAGAGTGATATTTGATCCGATGGGTTTATTAAAATGTATCTCCAAAACCTTGTTGTAAGTATAAATATATATACTTATATACATAGAGATACATATACATATAATATATATATATATGTATCTCTACATATATAAATATATATATTTATACATATTTTATTTTCTTACCCGAAAAGGGTATTCTTGTAAATCCTATCTTGCGCATATTCCAATTGGGAATATGTTGTAATTTATTTTTGTATTTTTTATTCCTTTTATTTTTTATTTTTTGTTTTTTATTGTTTTTCATGCGCAAGATTCAAAAGAAAGAAATTGCAGAGGCTTTGAAGAAAATGAAATCAAGAAGGGCAGTTGGCCCAGATGGTATACCTATCGAGGCTTGGAAATGCTTGGGAGAGAAAGGTTTAGAATGGTTGACAAATCTTTTTAACTTGATTTGGCGAACAAATAAGATGCCTAATGAGTGGAGGAAGAGTACTTTGGTGCCTTTATATAAGAATAAGGGTGATATACAAGATTGCACAAACTATCGTGGTATAAAACTCATGAGTCATACTATGAAACTTTGGGAGAGGGTGATTGAGTCTAGGTTGAGGAAGGTTGTCATGATATCGGAGAATCAATTTGGTTTTATGCCTGGAAGATCAACTATGGAAGCTATACATCTTCTTAGACAACTTATTGAAAGATATAGAGAGAGGAACAAAGATTTGCATATGGTTTTTATTGATTTAGAGAAGGCATACGATAGAGTACCTAGGGACGTTCTCTGGTGGACAATGATGAAGAAAGGTGTTTCTCTCAAGTACATTAGTATAATTAAAGATATGTATGAAGGAGTAGTAACCAATGTCCGCACTTGTGGAGGGGTGACAACCAATTTTCCGATAACGGTTGGGTTACATCAAGGATCTGCTTTAAGCCCTTTCCTATTTGCGATAGTGATGGATGAGCTTACGAGATCAATTCAAGAAAATGTACCGTGGTGTATGTTGTTTGCTGATGATATTGTTTTGATTGATGAGTCTAGAGCTGGGGTTAATGCTAAGTTAGAATTATGGAGACAGACATTGGAAGCTAGAGGTTTTAAGTTGAGTAAGAGTAAGACTGAATATATGGAATGTCGGTTTAGTAAGCAACGAAGTAGTGATGGGAGTGTAGTGAAGCTTGGTGAGCAAGATATACCGGTGAATGATTATTTCAAATATTTGGGATCCATCATTCAAAAGTATGGAGAAATTGATGGAGATGTAAATCATAAGATAAAGGTTGGGTGGATGAAATGGAAAAGTGCTACTGGCGTGTTGTGCGATCGTAGAATGCCATTGCGGTTGAAGGGAAAGTTTTATAGGACGACTATTAGACCCGCTTTACTATATGGTACGGAATGTTGGGCTGCCAAGAGACATCATATTCAAAAAATGAGTGTAGCTGAGATGCGGATGCTTAGATGGATATGTGGAAATACAATAAAAGATAAGATTCGGAACGAAGAGATACGTAAGAAGGTAGGTGTTGCACCCATTGAAAATAAGATGCGAGAGAATCGTTTACGGTGGTTTGGACATATTCGGCGAAGGCCTAATGATGCTCCAGTCAAAAGGTTGGAGAAATGGGAAAATATATTAGTTAAAAGAGGTCGGGGTAGGCCTAGGAAGACTTGGATGGAGATGATAGGAAAGGATATGAATGCTTTGAACCTCACCGAGGACATGGCGTTGGATAGAAATGATTGGAGGAAAAGGATTCATGTGGAAGACCCAAAATGAATTTCTTTTTTGGTTCATATCGCTGACCCCAATTGTTTTGGGATGAAGGCGTAGTTGTTGTTGTTGTTGTTGTTGTTGTTGTATTGTTTTTCATAAAAGTGCATTGGGGGTCCCCCAATAGATCGTTGGGGGCTCCCCAACGACTCCTTTGGGAGCCCCCCTTTGCACCTCTTTGCTTTTGTATAAATAGGGGTGTTCCCCCTTGTAATTCCCTAAGCTTTAGAGTCTCAAGCATTTGCTCTTTTTTTATGGAATACATGCATTATTGCATGTTTATTACTTTTACGCTTTTTGCGTATTTTGTTCAAGTGTTGTGAGAGTGTCTTCGTGCACTTCTTTTATAAAGTACTTATGCTTGTATGTGTATTGTCTCTTCATAGACAATTTTACATGGTATCAGAGCTTGGTTGGTGATAGAGGATTGTGGGACTCTCCTCTTTTCAAGTGCCTCGAAAAGCGTGCCTTCGGATCTTTGGAGGTTGGAGTGGTGGATCTTGCTTCTCAAATATTTTAGAAGAATCTTGCGCAAGTTAGCATTTGAAATATCGTGTTGGTACGTCATTTCTTCCTTTCTCTTTACTTCATAATGGGCGAAAAAAAGTCTCATTTTATTCTTGGCTTCAAATTAAATGGGTCCAACTATCATATTTGGGACGGAAACATGGAGGCTCACATAAAAGGGAAGGGGCTATGGGGTTATGTGCAAGGCACAATTCCGGAACCGGAACCCAAAATAACTGTGGTAAACGGAAGTGAAATCAAGATTCTTGAAGGAGAAGAAAGGGTTGAAGCTCTTGAAGAGTATTCTAAGAAGCACGATGAATGAGAAATGAAGAATTTCAAGATTCTTTTTTGGTTCTTTTCATCCGTTGAAACTAAGATTAATGCCAACATTATTAAGTTAAAAAAGGCATCGAAAGCTTGGCATTATCTTGAGAAAATGTATACATCGAGGGGCCTATCTCATAAGTATTATCTTTAAAAGAAAGCTCTCTCTCTTACTCAAGGTGAAATGACTAATAGGGAATATTTTGCGATATTTCCTCCATTTGGGATGAACTTGCCATGCTTGAACCAAAATGGAGTGAAGAGGCAATTGAACTCCGTCACAAGCAGCTTGAATAAGATCGGTTCTTCATTTTTTTGAATGAGCTAAGGCCCGAATTTGAGCAAATAAGGTCTTCTCTTCTATCCTCATTACTCCTCCCTCTCTTGAAGATGTACTTACCAAATTAAGTGGTGAGGAGACTCGTATGAGTTTATGTAAACAAGGATCAAGTGTACTTGCAGTACCTTGTAATCATGAAGAAAGCAATGAGGTCAATGCCGTATCAAGACCCAGGAACAATGTTAAAACCTATCGTCCCCATCATTTTAAACCACAAAATCAAGGTGAAAATGGTGGGCAAAGAGGAAAAATGGACTATAGCAAAATTATTTGTCATTTTTGTAAAGAACCCGGACATATCAAACCCATATGTCCCAAATGGAAAAAGCTTCTCACAATGGCTACCACCGGTGTACCTCAAAAGGAGGAGGCATCATCAAGTGGGTCACTCTCTTTAAATCAAATAGTGGAAGCCCTTCAACCTCTCCTCAAGGGAGCTACCTCCGGTGCCGCTGTGTTTACTTCATCTTTATCAGGTAAAGTCTCTTAGCTTTTGGACTCCGATGCATCTTTTCATATGTCCCCAAACATGTCTTCACTTTCCAATTACTCAAAAAATGTTTCTCCCTCTTTTGTTTCCAATGCAGATGAAACCTTTCTTGAAATTAAAGGAATAGGTAGTTTTGAAACTCAAGATTTTTTTATTCCAAAAATTAGATTTATACATAAACTAAACTTAAACCTTCTCTCTGTTTCTCAACTCTCGGACCATGGTTGCGATATTAAATTCTCTTGTGATAAATGTTTAATACAGGATCGCTGGTCTGAGAAATTGATTGGGGAAGGCCTTAGAAAAGAAGACTTATACTATATGGAATCTCTTTAAGTTCCAAAATCTTTTTATAATGTAGCCCAAAACAAAGATATAAATGTATGGCACAAGAGACTTGGTCATCCTAATATCACCAAGTTGTCTTATTTACATTTTGCAAAAGACCTATGTAAAAGTTATTTTTCTTGTAATGATTGTATTCTCGGAAAAATGCAAAGTTTACCTTCTGAGCAAAGAACAATGTTCTCTTCTAAAACTTTCGAAATTGTTCATTCGGATGTTTGGGGACCCGCACCTGTTGCTTCAAAAGGAGGCTTTTCTTATTATATCATTTTTGTGGATGATTTTTCCAGATATTCGTGGATCTATTTTCTTAAGTTCAAACATAAAGTTTTTTCGTGTTTTAAAACCTTCCATTCAATGATCAAGAATCAATTCAACAGTAATATAAAGATATTTAGAAGTGATTCTGGAGGGGAATATCTCTCCAATCAATTTAAAGTATATCTTGAGGATCATGGAATTGTCCACCAAAGATCTTGTCCTAAAACTCCTCAACAGAATGGGTTGGTCGAAAGAAAACATAGGCACATCATTGAAACCACTAGGACCCTTCTTATTTTCCAAAACATTCCTAAAAACTTTTGGGCAGAAGCAGTTCTTGCTTCTGTTTATCTGATAAATCGCTTACCATCTAGAATATTAGGAAAGATATCCCCTTTTGAGATTTTATATAAGCTTGAACCTGATTATAGTAGGTTACGAGTTTTTGGGTGTAAGTGTTTTATACTTACAGATAAGAATGACAAACTCTCAACCAAGGCTATCCCTTGCACCTTTCTTGGATATTCCGAAACTCAAAAAGGGTTTCGTTGTTATGACCTTCGAGATGATAAGTTATATGTCTCTAGAAATGTAACTTTTTTGGAAAATGAAAGTGGCTTTGAAAAAAATGTTTCTCAACAAGAAAATTTTGATTATTCCTTCCTATTTGACTTATTGTCTAGTAATGATGATATATCGAGTGATGATGATGTATCATCAAATCATGATGAGGAAAATGATGGTGACGTTGGTGAACATAACTAAGCCAATGAACAAGAAAGTAGAATTTCAAGTGATCCAATAACCTACTCGTAGAAATCAAGACACCTTTAGAAGTGCTATGGACCAATATAGTGAGTTTGTTCCTACCCTCGATCACCGAAGATCTGAAAGGAATAGGAGACCTCCAACTCGTTTTGATTCTTTCTCATCCCGATATAGGGCTTGTCTTAGTGCCATTCACTCTTATTTTGAGCCAAGGAATTTTGAAGAAGCTAAAAAATGTATAGAACGGCAAGAAGCTATGCAAAATGAACTTAATGCTCTTAAAAAGGCTGAAACTTGGGATTTCCAAACTCTAACCATAGGAAAGAAAACTATAGGTTGTCGATAGGTTTTTAAGGTTAAAACTAAGAGCGACGGATCTCTGAAAAGGTATAAAGCTCACTTAGTTGCAAAAGGGTATGAGCAAGAGTATGAAATTGATTATGAAGAAACTTTTGTTCTTGTAGCCCGAATGGTTAAAGTTAGATGTCATATTACTATTGCATCTATTAAAAATTGAAACATTTTTCAAATGGATGTGAAAAATGCTTTTTTAAATGGTGATCTTAACGAAGAAGTGTATATGGATGCTCCACCAGGCATGAAGATTCCTAAAGATAAAGTTTTTTGTCTTCGAAAGGCCCTCTATGGTTTGAAACAGGCCCCCAAAGCCTGGTATGACAGGTTTACCAGTGTAATGCTGGAAAATGGTTTCTCCTCATATTATACTGACACTGCTCTATTTACTAGAAAATCTAATGCAGGGATTGTGATATTATTACTCTATGTTGATGACATGTTAATTACAGGTGATTATGTTCAAGGAGTCAAGGGTATTAAGTCCGTCTTGACTTCAAAATTTGAGATGTCAGACTTGGGTTTTCTGACATATTTTCTTGGAATTGAGGTTGTTTATTCGCAACGTGGTTATTTTCTATCCCAGTCTAAACTTGCTTGTGAGATTATTGACAGATCAAGAATTTCTGATGACAAAGTATGCGAAACTCCTGAAGTTGTGGGAGCAAAAATGAAGATTGACGACAGTGTTCCTCTAACCGATCCTACTCCTCTTACAGGCAGTTGGTAGGTTCTTTAATGTACCTTAGCATTACTCGACCTGATTTGTCACATGCTATACACATCGCCAGTCAGTTTCAACACGCTCCTACAACCGTTCATATGAGTGTTGTCCTTCGCATCATCAGATATTTGAAGAGAACAATGAATAAGGGAGTATTTCTATCTTCTTCTTCTTAATTAAAATTACTTGCTTATACTGACTCAGATTGGAGAGGTGACCCTAGTAACCGTCACTCCACCACTGGCTTTTGTGTTTTCTTAGGTGAGTCTTTGATCTCATGGCGATGCAAAAAGCAGCAGAAGGTCTCTCTGTCATCCACTGAAGCCGAATATAAAGCCATGGCATCTACCACCATGAAAATCGTATGGATTTGACGCCTTTTGGAAGATATGGGAGTGTTTATCAGAGAACCAACAAAGCTATGCTGTGACAATAAAAGTGCAATTTATATTGCCAAGAATCACACATTTCACGAGCGAACAAAGCATATAGAAATGGACTGCCATTATGTCAGAGAAGAATATTTGAAGGTCATTGATCTACCATACGTGACATCCGAGTATCAACTTGCAAACTTCTTCACAAAGGCACTATGTTCGCCCAGATTTCATTTCCTTCTTGACAAACTTGAAGTTATTACACCGTAAGTTTGAGGGGGGTGTTAAAATGTATCTCCAAAACCTTGTTGTAAGTATAATATATATACTTATATACATAGAAATACATATACATATAATATATTATATGTATATGTATCTCTACATATATAAATATATATATATTTATACATATTTTATTTTCTTACCCGAAAAGGGTATTCCTGTAAATCCTATCTTGCACATATTCCAAATGGGAATATGTTGTAATTTATTTTTTGTATTTTGTATTCCTTTTATTTTTTATTTTTTTTGTTTTTCATAAAAGTGCATTGGGGGTCCCCCAATAGAGTCGTTGGGGGCCCCCCAACGGTCACAAATATGACAGTTGGGGGCTCCCCAACGACTCCTTTGGGAGCCCCCCCTTTGCACCTCTTTGCTTTTATATAAATAAGGGTGTTCCCCTTTGTAATTCCCTAAGCTTGAGAGTCTCAAGCATTTGCTCCTTTTTTATGAAATACATGTATTATTGCATGTTTATTACTTTTACGCTTTTTGCGTATTTTGTTCAAGTGTTGTGAGAGTGTCTTCGTGCACTTATTTTATAAAGTATTTATGCTTGTATGCGTATTGTCTCTTCATAGACAATTTTACAGGGTTGTCATTTTCAGGATTTGCCGACGGGGAAGAAGATTGGTGGAGGCTACAAAGAAAATGGAGTCTACTACCTACATCATCCAGTGGGTAAGGTTTATGCTGCAGTGGAACACTCATCCAGTCCTTTTCAGCGGCATCGTCGTCTTCGTCATCCTTCATTGTCAAAGCTTCGTTATATCTTTCTTCAAATTCCTTCTACTATATCATTTCAGTGTGAAGCATGTCAGTTGGGCAAGCATCATCGAAGTTCGTTCCCTCTGAGTCAGATTCAGTCTAGTCATAAAGTTTTTGAACTTCTTCATGCAGATGTATGGGGTCCTAGTAAGATTCCTACTAGGACTCAGTGTCGATATTATCTTGTTATTGTTGATGATTTTTCTAAGTTGTCGTGGGTATTTTTAATAAAAGAACGATATGAAGTTCCAAGTATTATCAAATCCTTAATTCTTGAAATAAAACCTCAGTTTGAATATGTTGTCAAGATTGTTCGCACTAATAATGCTCTTGAGTTCAAATCAAAAGTTCTGTTACAATTTTACCAAGATCATGGCATTCAACCCCAAACTACATGTGTCTATTCATCTCAACAAAATGGGGTGGCTGAACGCAAACACCGGCACCTGCTTGATGTTGCCCGGACCCTTATGATTCAATACAATGTTCCTGCGTTATATTGGGGTGATACGATTAGCACTGCTTGTTATCTGATCAACCGCATGCCTTCATCTTCTGTGGGTGATCAAATTCCATTACATATCCTAAAACCTAATGCCCCACTCTTTTCTTTCTCACCAAAAATATTTGGATGTATTTGTTTTGTACACAAACTTGGTCCTGACCGTGATAAATTAGCTGCTCAAGCTACAAAATGCATATTTATAGGTTATCCAAAAAATCAAAAGGGATATCGATGTTATGATCATATCTTTGGCCGAGAGTATGTCAGTGCAGATGTATCTTTCTTGGAATCTATTCTATATTACTCTAGTACCGGTTTCCCGCTACAGGTTGATCCAGCTGAGTCTTTTCCATTACCTATACCTCCTTTTCCTTTGGAATTTGTGCCCCGAGTACCAAACCAAACTTCATCCTCTTCACGATTTCATAATCCTCCATTGGTATATGTGCGTAGAGCTCCACCTCCGCAAGTGCCTTCATCCACTTCTTCTCCTGAGGTAAGTATTACTGACAATAGTGATCTTCAAGATGATGATAACAGGCCTATCGCTCTACGAAAGGGGACACGACAATGAACTTTATATCCCATATCTCATTTTGTCGCTGAGGTTAGAATTGGAAATCAGATAAAGACTTTTGTTTCAGCCTTATCTGCTAAAACTATTCCTCTGAACTATCAACAGGCAGAGCTAGATAACCGGTGGAAGCTGGCTATGCAGGAAGAAATGGATGTTTTATTGTCTCAGCATACATAGGATCTAGTTGATTCCCCAGTGGATGTTGACATTGTTGGATGCAAATGGGTTTATACCATCAAGTACAAATCGGATGGTTGTATTGAAATGTACAAGGCCAGATTAGTAGCAAAAGGGTATACTCAGACTTATGGTATTGATTTTTTTGAAACCTTTTCTCCTGTTGCACGGATGGGCACCATTCGTCTTGTTCTCTCAGTAGTTGTTCATCATGGTTGGAGCTTGTGTCAACTAGATGTGAAAAATGCATTTCTATATAGGGATCTATCTGAGATAGTTTACATGCAGCAACCTCCAGGATTCGAGGTTGAGGTGGAGTGTCAGAAGGTGTGTAGGTTGAGAAAGGCGATTTATGGCTTGAAACAAAGTCCGCGTGCATGGTTTCAAAAGTTGTTTGAAGTGATGTCACGCTTTGGCTTTCATAGGTTAGAGGCAGATCATACACTATTTATCAAGAAAACTAACTCAGGCATAGTTGTTATGGTGGTATATGCAGATGACATCATTCTTACAGGAGATGATGGGAAAGCTATTGAAGCCACAAAGGCTCATCTTCAAAAACACTTTGTTACAAAAGACCTTGGTTCACTTAGATATTTTCTGGGTATAGAAGCTGCCAGGAGCCGTGAAGGGATGGTTTTGTCTCAACGGAAGTATGTTCTTGACTTATTAAAGGAAATTGAAATGTTGGGAGCTAAACCAGCAAATATTCCCATGGATCATAAAGTTCAGTTGTTTAAAGAAGGGTCAAAACCGGTTGATAGCAAAAGCTATCACTCACTAGTAGGGAAGCTACTTTATGTAACTGTGACCAGACCGGATATTCTTTAGCAGTAAGCAAAGTTAGCCAATTTATGGATAAACCAACTGAGGTACACTGGAATGCAGCTATAATGATTCTCAGGTATTTAAAATCTTCTCCTGGAAAAGGGTTATTATTCAGGAAAAGTGAAACTCTGGAGATAGTGGCCTACTCTGATGCTGACTATGTAGGATCTGTAGTGGATAGAAAATCTACCACAAGATTCTGTGTGTTTTTGGGAGACAACTTAATTTCATGGAGAAGTAAGAAGCAAAATGTGGTTTCTAGGTCAAGTGCAGAATCAGAATATAGGGCTATGGCCCAAACAGCTGCTGAATTAATGTGGGTCCGTACTGTTCTTCATGATCTTCAGGTGAAGGTCTCCTCTCCTATGACCATGATGTGTGATAACAAGGTTGCCACATATATAGCGAACAATCTTGTCTTTCATGAGAGAACAAAGCACATTGAAGTTGATTGCCACTATGTAAGAGATATGGTTCAAGCTGGTCATATCACTACCAAATATCTAAAGTCGGAGGGACCAAGTTGCAAATATGTTTACAAAGCCTCTTGCTAGACCAAATTTCTCAAAATGTTGTGACAAGCTGAGCGTGATTGATATCTATGCTCCAGTTTGAGGGGGAGTGTTGAGATTAAGAGGTTTTAAGTTTAAGTTTTCTTAAACTAGAGGTTATTTGATATTTAGTTTTTAATGAGGGACTTGAGTGTAATTTTTTACATTGGCCTCTTTCTATTTAACATAGAGATTAGCCCTAATCAAGAGTACGAGTTCTCTCTCTCTCTCTCTCTCTCTCTCTCCTCTGCCTCAGCTCGGGTGCTCATTCAAGTAGCAACAATGTAGATTTTAAACTATCTGTCCTCAACATTATATAAAAATGAAAATGAGCATTTCTACTGAGCTTCAACAACATCACATAAGTAAGAATATAAACATTTCTATAAGGTTTTAGTTTACCGTAACATGTAGATTTTAAACTATCTGTCCTCAACATTATATAAAAATGAAAATGAGCATTTCTACTGAGCTTCAACAACATCACATAAGTAAAAAAATAAACATTTCTATAAGGGAATTTTTTTTGGCAGCCTAACGTATCAATGTACTAGGGCTAGTATAAATATTTCCAGAAACCCGTAAATTCATTTATCACCCTTCATCTCACAGAAAATAGATTACAAAGGTTATATTTCACAGAACAAAACTATAACTTCAATACACCGATCTCACTAATATCGTGCATAAAATGACAAAAATCAACAAGGCAGATCGATTATCATAAGGACTGTCAAACAAAACAAAAAGAGAAACATTCATTCCCAAACCAATCGCTCAAGGTGATCAAAACAGGGAAAACCCCTGTTTCACGATTTCAGGGTATCTGTCCCCATTAGAATTCCGTAAGCCCTCTTAGGAAAATCCAAGAACAAAATCGTTAACAGAGGTCTGAAGACATTTAACATAAATCAAACCCCCTTCTATCAGGAAAACCCAAAATCCCCAAAATTTGCAGATTTCAGATTCCCTGCCCCCATTCACTCAGATTTTCATAGTTGCTCAAATCGACTCGGTTTGCAGAAATCGAAAGGTACCCCAAATCTCCCTTTCATTGCCTGTTTCCGGCAACCACAAAACCGGAATCGAAAACCCCCAAAATTACAATTCGGGTTGCCATTCACAAAACCCACACACACCTCTCGACAGATGGGAACCCTAAAGAAGAAAAACAAAAAATCCTACCAACCACGCAGAGCTCCCTGGGTTTCTCATCTCGAATCCATACACGGAATCGAACCCATCCTCGATTCCTCACCCAGACTCCAAAGAAGAACCGTACCTTTCTCCGATGAGTTTTCCGGTGATTGGAGGCTGCAGTCGTGAGGGCAGTGCCGGCTGGTGTAAAAGTCGGAAAAAAAAATTTGATTGGATCCAGATCCGACTCGGGTAAATCAGTTAGCTGCGTGCTTTTAAAAGCACACAACAACTGAGGGGGGGGAGGTTCTCGAAACCTCCTTCCCCCTCTCGTCTCTCGGTCGCCCTCACCGCCTCTCGAACACCACCACCGTCGTCGGCGACCCTTCCCCCCCTCCGGCAAACTCCTTCCAGCGAGCCAGCCGACGACCTACCCCTCACCGTCTCTGCACTCTCTCCCTCCGCCGCCGCCGCCGCTGCCGCCGGCGACATTCAGGTACGCTTTCCCCCCTTTCTTCTCTTCTTTGTTTCCCCTTATCCCCCTCTCCTTTTCCTTTCTTTTCATCGGCAGGGGGCTCTGCCCCCTGTCACTTACTGTGTCAACAGAGGGCTCCGCTCCCCCTGTCCCTCTTGTTTTGCCGGCAGGGAGCGGAGCTCCCTGTGTCGGCCTATCTTTTCGGCAGGGGCTTCTGCCCCCCTGCCTTTTGTAGTTTTCTCGGCAGGGACAAAGCCCATGCCTCTTCGTGGTTCTTCCGGCAGGGGAGGGTCGAGCCCTCCCTACTACCTATGACGGCAGGGGAGGGTCGAGCCCTCCCTGCTGCCTCTTTTGGTAAGGAGGGGTCGAGCCCCCCTCCCTGCACCCTCGTCTTCTTCTCCTCTCAGTCGACAGGGGGGGGGGGGGGGGGGGGGGTTGCGCCCCTTTCCCTTTGCTAGCTGATATCCGGGAAGGGGTGTAACCCCTTCCCTTTGTTTCCCATTCGACAGGGAAGGGGCCCAACCCCCTCCCTATTCTCTCTCTTCTCTTTTGACAGGGAGGGCCGCGACCTCCCTCCCTGCTCTCTCTTGCTGGCCGATCGGAGGGCACCAGCCTTTCGGCACCCTCCGCTCGGTGAGGTCAGGGAAGGGGTGCAACCCCCCTTCCCTTCTCTTTTTCTCCTTTTGACCCGCCGACAGGGGCTATGCCCCTGTTCACATCTTTTCCAGCGGACTGGCATAGGCGACGCCCCTCTACCGCCACCTTCCTTTTTGGTCGGAAGGTAGAGGTGATGCCTTTGCCGCCCCTGCCTTCGTTTGTTGTTCCGACAAGGGGGCTCCGTTCCGCTCTGCCCCCCTCGTCCTCTGGCAGGTCGGCAGGGGTTGGACCCTAGCCGCCTGAGTCTTCTACAAATAGGGAGCGACTGCTCCCTACTTGTCTTCTCGGTCTGCTTTAGCTGGCAGGGAGCAGGCCTACCTGCCTCTGTTCGCTGGCAGAAAGCCAGAGCTCTCCTCCCCTGTTCCTGCCGTGCTAAGCAGGGCTCGTGCCCCAGGCCTCTGCTTCCGCAGCGTGTCTGCAAGGAGCGAAGTCCCTTGTTTTGCTTCGCGTCGGGTCTTGTCGGACTCACCTCCTGTTTGTTTTCTTTATGGTATAGCATACTAAAGCTCTAAGCATCGCAGGTTGAACGATGGATCCTGCTCACTCTTCATGGCTTGAGCTCGTGCTTACCTACGCAGCTGGAATATGAGGATCGTCACCTCTCAAGGTAGAGGAAGATTACACAAAAAACTTGGACAATTGAATTGAGTTCAATTAACTAAAAAGGACAATTAAATAAATATATATCATATATATATCATATATATTCATACGAGTACGCATTTAACTCAAGGATGCGGTTTCACGATCCTTGTCCTTTACTTTGCCGTCGCGCACCGCGCAAAGCTTTTGCGTTGCACTCCTGCTTACGGTCTTTACTTTGCCGTCGCGCATCACGCAAAGGTTTTGCGCTGCACTCCTATTTACAGTCTTTACTTTGCCGTCGCGCTTTGCGCCAGGCTCTTGCTTTTGCATATGTGTTGTTACTGCCTTGCTATTGCAGATGACGTGCAGGTTCTTGCTCTTTGCGTATGCCTTAAAGGCATCCTCGTGGAGGATGCAAAGGGCATTTACCCCTCTCCCTCTTGCGACAAGAGTTCAGTCGGGAGCGAGCGACACATCCTCGTCTAAGGAGAGGGATACCTCGCAAGGATCCTGGCTCTTCGTGTGTGCAGTCCGGCAGAGTCGACTTGAGATTTTAGGGAGCTGCGCAAAAGCATCAAAGACTGCTCCAAATCGAAGCATTTGGAAGGATGTGACTGGCCGGTTCTGCTCACCCTTTTTTCGCATATCTCGGGTGATCCCGAATTGGGGGTTCGCGCGAACTTCTTAGCGGGTGTTCTATTGAGAAACCCGTATCCTGTCTATCGAGGTCGGTATCGAGTCATGCGAGACATATAGATACCCCGATAGCGGATGTGATTCGAGATAATCACATGCATAATGTTGACACAAGGTACTGTTGTTTCAAAAGATAAAGTAAAGTTGATAAACTTTACATCTTTGTGAAACACTCCTGTTGAGGCTTCTATTGAGGAGTTATACCCCCTTCATCCTGGAGTACTTGTAGTCGTGCACGACACGTCTAGTACTGCGATGATCGGATGAGACGGTCGTGCGACCTCGAACAGCGCTAAATGCAAAATGTTGTAATCACATAAATGGCCTCACATTCGCCTTCACAGGCAAGATGCTCAAGTGGTTTAAAGACCACAACATAGAATGGGTCGTTAGTTAAGCAACCCCTAACGCACTCGTTCGCTTCTGGTTGTCTGTCAAGGGAGAGGACAGATCGGTACAAAAACTCCAATGGACAGGTTGTTAACAACCACCTCATGGGCAAAGATCCGGCCTCCCCAGTCATTGGAGTTAGGGGATAGGGGCTACACAAGTTAGCTCAACACTTCTGCAGAAGTTGGATGCATCCATGTCACTGCTTTTCAGCCTCTGGGGAATTCTCTCTCGGCTAATGTCGTCCCCTTTGGAGCGGACTCAACTAGTTATTCGGGTTATTGAAAATACATAGAATAACAGACGCCCGAACCAGTCTCAGTTGTTTCTACGTTTTGCCTGCGCGTACCCGCAGGCCAGTAATTATCGAAACATAAGGTCTGTTCACACTGGTCGTTGAGTCGTGAGCTTCGCTTGCACTACTACTTCACTTGCACTACTGCTTCGCTTGCACTACTGATTCGCTTGCACTACTGCTTCGCTTGCACTACTAATTCGCTTGCTCGATAGTTCAGTATGCTACTCGTTGAACTGTGCACTCATGTCAAGGCGTTACTCTAGTTGGTTAAACTGCTTACGCAGTTCCTTGTGGAGAAATAAAGAGTTTCTCATACTAGTTAAATGCTTATAATAATAGCATTATACCAGTTGCTACATATTAGCATGTGACTTCCTTTATCCCTTGATCGAACTGTTTGGTGCTTATTGTAGCGTAGCACTTGTTGGCTTGCATCTCTTATGATTGATGTGATTGCATACAGCTCGTAATCTACGAACTGGTGGCAACTAGGATTGATGTGGCCGCTTGTCTTATAAGCGGCTTACATATTGTGATATAACTGTTGCCGTATGATTGCTTATGAATGGCTTGTGATGTAATGGTTTATGCCTTACAATTAATTTAATTACTTGTTGATGGACTGAGCCATTTTATGGTAATTATATGTTTTACGAGCATTGTTATGAGTGTTTGTCTTATTCAGTTGTTTTGTTTGGCTGACGGGTAGAGTTAGTTACCCTTCGCCCATAGAATCAACTGAATTGTCATATCTTCACGTTCTCATGTGTCGTTTACACATGCTTTGAGGGCCTATTTGAGGATCACAATATTTCTTGTGGCAATAACACGATGCATAGGATTTTATGCTTCTATGTGAAGTGATACGATGCATATTGCTGATATGCAAGCTTGTGCCCATATTGTGGCTACCGACCCCGAGGCGGTCAATGGTTCAGAACACTCGATTATTGATGCATGTATCACTGAGTGGGGTGTCTGTCGAGCACCTGATCTCCAAAGGATTATCTGCGAGGGAGTGTATGATCAAGACCAGGTACCCGGCTAGAGTGGTAGATTCTCTGTGAGGATATACACTGTCCATGAACGGGTAGCCGCAAAGACGGTGAACTCCTGTGAGGAAGTGTATGGTCCAAGACCAGGTATACCATCTAGGGCGGAATTCCTTGTGAGGTTATACATGTCCCAGACCAGGTGATCCGGGCGTTGATCTTGTTGTTTGTATTAGTAGCTATCGACCCTGAGAGCGGTCATTTGTGTGGATGCGTGTATCGCAATGATTTTCATTGGATATGGCATTTGTTAGGGACCGGTCTCCCAAAGGTTTCGTTGTGAGGTTATACATTTCCCAGATCAGGTGACCCGACTAGAGTGGGAGATCTATGTGAGGATGTACACTGTCCACGAACGGGTAGCCGCAAAGGCGGTGAACTCCTGTGAGGAAGTGTAGGGTCCAAGATCAGGTATACCCTCTAGGGCGGTAATTCCTTGTCTGGTCGTATATCTTTCGGATCGAACGATCCGACGTGGATCTTGTGTTTTTGCTTACCATAAAAAGTTATGGTGAGCTGTGACGATCTTCTGAGATTGTTTGTGATAGCCAACTATGAATTCATAGTTTCAGCTTTCTATTTTAGCATGATTACATGCTTGACTCAGGTGTGAGAATCATATCGTTAGCGATTTGAGTTAGTGATCATGTTTTGGACCTTCTATGGAAGGGTGAGCTTTTCTGAGAAAGTATGACGCCTTAGTGCGTCATAACCGGTGACGGTTAGCCGCGTAAGACTTTGAGAGATGATGATAGATTAAGGTCGTTCAGGACAAAGCGTTGGTTAAAAGTAGTGAGTGACAAACGATGTCCTGATGGTGATTAGATGCAGAGACCTCGTTCTAGGAACGAGGACAAGCTTGTTGCGTAGTAGTTCCCAACTTACGATCAAATGGATCGTATGCTGCGTTGGTCAGTTGCACTGCTTACTTGCGTTGAACTGCTTACTGTTGCACTACTTACGCATTTGCACTGCTTACTCGCTTGCACTACTTACTCGCTCGCACGCCTTATTCGCTTGTACTGCTTACGTGTTTGCACTATTCACCTGCTTACATTGCTTACCTGTTTAACTGTCTATCTGCTTTAAACTGCATAGCCTACTGAATTAAATGTACTTAATTCAGTTTTCTGTTAGTCTCTCTTGTGCACCTACTAGTTTTTTGCGAAACTAACCCATTCTATGGGTACAGGTGATGATTAGGTACACTACGGGCGATGGCGCGATTGCAAGATGGCTTCAAGACTTCTTCTTCCTGCTCTTAGTTCGCGTCCTGGACGCTTGGGTTTGTATCAGATTTCCCTTAGGATATTCGAATCTTGTGACTTTTGGTTCTTTTAGCTAACGTGCCCAAAGTTGTCAGCTTGCCTTATGATTTATCAAAGAAAAATCTTCCACTGATTTCATAAACAAACTTTGAAGGAAAGAGATATATCTAGTCTGTTTCCTGTTTTTCTAATGAAATATGCGGAAAAGCAAAGAGTGCATTAAGCACTTACATCATCCACCAATGAATAAACAAAATGGCTAACACCCAAACCCACAAGAGACAACACAACATAAAAATATAAATGTCTCTTATTGAAAAGAGAGAGAGCTCTCAAGAGTGAAGAATACAAGAGGGGTTCACCCCTATTTATACACAAAAGAAGGAGAGGAGAAGTGGCCTTATAGCCTTAAAAGGAGAGCCACCTAGGGGCTCCCATGGAGTCGTTGGCAGCCCCCAACGGTTACAAATGTGACCGTTGGGAGCCCCATCGACTCCATGGTGGGGCCCCTTTTAGGTGGGCAAAAATACAAAAAATAAAAGGTAAAAAAAGAAAAAAGAATTTACAAAAAATAAAGAAAAGAAACAAGTACCCCTATCGGGTACTTGTGAAATGACTAAAATACCCTTATCGGGTATTTTAGATAATACATATATATATATGTATATAAACATATACATATATATGAATTACATATATTTTAACACCCTCCCTCAAGCTTTACGGGGATATAACCGAAAGCTTGTTAAGGAGAAACAAAAAACGAGGAGCAACAAGGGCCTTAGTGAAGAAGTCCGTCAACTGGTACTCAGATGTGACATAAGGTAGTGCTATGGTTCCTCTCAGGTACTCATCGCGTACGTAATGGCAGTCCATCTCAATATGCTTAGTACGTTCATGGAAGGTGTGATTGCTTGCAATATAAATTGCACTTTTGTTGTCACAACACATCTTCGAAGGAATAGAGATGACAATGCCCATATCACCGAGAAGACTTCTTAGCCACACAAGTTACATGGTTGTAGTGGTCATAGCACGATATTCCGCTTCCGTTGAGGACAAGGATACTTTGTGTTGCTTCTTGCATCTCCAAGAAATCATAGTCACATAAGAAAACACAAAATCCAGTAATTGAGACTCGGTCATTGGGATTTCCTCCCCAATCAGCATCAGTATAAGCAATTAAATCAAGTGATGAGGAGGAGGAAAGAAAAACTCCCTTAGTTATGGTGTTTTTGATATATCTGACGATCCTTAAGACTGCACTCATGTGCACGGTTGTATGTGCATGTTGAAACTGACTCACAGAGTGGACAGCATGAGCTATGTCTGGCCGAGTAATGAATAAGTAGGTTAGAGACACAACAAGTTGCCGGTAGAGAATAGGATCCTCGAGAGGTGTTTCATCTTCCAACCGTAATTTTGCATTGATGACTTCAGGGGTTTTTGTCTTCTTATCATCGGAGATACCAGATTTGGAACAAATGTCAACAACCAGTTTCATTTGAGAGAGAATGTACCCTCGAGGAGAGTACGCCACTTCAATCCCTAAAAAGTATCTTAAGAAACCAAGATCAGACATGTCAAAATGTTCTTTTAAAACTTTCTTAATATCATAAATTCATTGTTCATCACTTCCAGTGATGATCATATCATCAACATAAAGTAGTAAAATAACTACTGAAGACCCTGCACTTTTCACAAACAAAGCAGTGTCAGTATAACATGAACGAAAATTCAAACTTGTCATTAAATTACTAAATCTATCATGCCAAGCCTTTGGGGCTTGTTTTAAACCATATAATGTCTTTTTAAGTTTGAGAATTTTATTTTTACCAATACATACTCCAGGTGGGGGATCCATGTAAACTTCTTCATTTAATTCGCCATTTAGAAATGCATTTTTAACATCTAATTGATAGATAGGCCATTTTTCACTGACGCAATGGCAATAAGAGTCCTAACACTGGTCATTCTAGCAACGGGTGCGAAGGTTTCTTCATAATCTATATCATATTCTTGAGCATATCCTTTAGCTACTAACCGGGCTTTATAACGTTCTAATGAACCATCACTCTTAGTTTTAATTTTGAAGACTCATCTACATCTAATTGATTTCTTTCCAGTGGGTAACGAAGTTATTTCCCAAGTTTTTGCCTTTTCAAGGGCACTAAGCTCTAAGTTCATAGCTTCAACCCATTGAGGAATGTTTTTGGCCTCATTATAGTGTGAAGGTTCATGAAATGAGTGTAACGCAATTAGACACGCTCTATACCTTGGAGTTAGGGACTCATAGGAAACAAACCTATTAGGAGGATTAAAGATCCGACCGGATCTCCTTCAAGAGGTTTCTTCTATGTTGGATCCTTGAGAGTATTTTTCTAAGGCGCTCATTTGAGTTTGTTGACCACGCCTAACATAGGTTTGGATTGGTCTATCACTTTCATCTACAACATTGTCAAGAGGAATATCCTCTAGGTCATTCAAAGACTCATTAGAGATTTCATCTTCTTGAGGAGTCTCATCTTCTTGAGATAGAAGATCAAATAAAAAAGCATATTCACTTTCGTCAATATCTTTAGTTTTCACAAAACCATTTTCATTTTTCAAAAAGGTTACATCTTTGGATACATAGAGTTTGTTATTTTTCAAGTCAAAGCATCTAAAACCCTTTTGATTTTCTCCATATCCCAAGAAAACACATTCAATAGCTTTAGGAGGTAATTTGTCCCGTTTATGTGTAAGGACAAAACATTTACATCCAAAATTCTTAATCTATTGAAATCGGGTGTTATTTCAAATAGTTTTTCATATGGAGATGTATTTTGTAAGGATGAAGATATCATTCTATTTATTAAGTAAGTTGAGGTTAAGGCCGCTTCGGCCCAAAAACTCTTCGGAATTTCTTTGGAAATAAGGAGTGTCCTAGTGGTTTCCATGATGTGTCTATGCTTTCTTTCAGCCAAGCCGTTTTGTTGGGGAGTCCTAGGACACGATCTTTGATGACAAATTCCATTTACTTCTAAATAATTTTGAAATTCATTTGATAAATATTCTCCACCCGAATCGGATCTAAGAGTAGAGATATTACTTGAAAATTGATTTTTAACTATCATATGAAATTCTTTGAAGAAGTCAAAGACTTCGGATTTTAAATTGAGAAAGTAGATTCATACATACCTAGTAAAGTCATCAATGAAAGTAACATAATAGGAGTACCCTCCTTTAGACATGACCGAGGAAGGACCCCAAACGTCCGAATGGACAAACTCAAAAGGTATTTTGGACACAAAAGTTCGGTTTGGAAAAGGAGTAGATTTCATTTTGCCAAAAATACAATTCTTGCAAACAAAATGTTTTTTATTACAAAATTTCTTTCCAAATGGAAAGGAGTACATTTTTGAGAAACTTGGATGTCCAAGTCTTTGATGCCAAATTTCAATATTTTTATCTTGGACATGGTTACAAAAAGAGTTAGTGGGGAGTTTCAAGTTGCTCATGTAATAGAGATCTCCCCTCCTATGGCCTTGCCCAATCTGCTTCTCGGACCGAAGATCCTGTATAGAGCAATCCTTAGCTGAGAAGGAGATTTCACATTCATGATCACATATTTGAGCAACAGAGAGGAGATTTAAATTAAGTTGAGGTACAACTCTCACGTTTGGCACAAAGAAATCTTTTGAAAAGTTTAAAGTTCCAAAACTTTTTACTTGTAAAGATGTACCATCAGCAGTTGAAACATAGGAGTTTTTAGAATTATTACACAAATCGGAAAGCTCATTTTCAAGTGGGGTCACATGAAAGGAAGCTCCAGAGTCAAGGATGCAAGAAGACATACCTGGAGGAGAGGAAGAAGCTATGGCGGCACCCGAGGTTGATGGTATCTTGAGTAGAGTTTGTAGGGCTTCCGATAGTTGAGCAAGAGAAAAAGATTCCTTCCCTTTGATGGTTTCCTCTTTCTTTTGAGTAGCTTCTTCAACGGAAGCAACCTTATTTTTAGGTGCTTCATTCAACTTAGGGAAATTAGGTCTTATATGACCCGACTCTTGACAATGATGGCAAATGGCTTTTCTATAGTTGCCATTATAATTATTTTGCCTTCCAAAATGTGGAGGTTTGTAAGCTTTCATATGGTTGCCGGGTTTTGATACGGCCAAGACATCATCTCCTCGTTTAATCATGCCAAGACGAGTTTCTTCTTGGCATATTTCGGCTATGGTATCTTCCAAGGGAAGATGCTTAGATCTATGTAGGAGGGAAGATCTAACTTGTTCATATTCGGGCCTAAGCCCATGTAAAAATTGGAAAAAGTGTTCTTTTTCCATTTGTTCTCTCCTTAATTCCACATCCACACTAGAAACCCATTTTGGTTCTAGTAAAGATAGTTCATCCCATAGGGGACCAAGAGTGCTAAAGTAATCCCTTACACTCATTTCTCCTTGCTTGATAGTCCGGATTTTTTCTTGAAGAAAGAATTGACGAGCAAGGTCTTTTTGAGTAAACATACCTTTCATAAAGAACCATGCTTCATTAGCCATCCGAAACTTGACAATGTTGGCGCAAATCTTGAGCTCCACATTGTTCATGAACCAAGCAAGAATCCTGGCATGCTTACTTTCCCAACCTTCCACTTTAGATTGATCTTCAATGGCCTTCATGCGGGCATTTCCTTCAAGAGCTTTTTCTTGATCACCATCCATCTTAGTTAGTTGGAGTTGTGGTTCCGAAATGGTGCCCATAACGTATCCCCAAAGTTTTTTACCTTTGAGGTTGTTCTCCATAGCGGCGACCCACATCATGTAGTTGGAGCCATTGAGCTTGAAGGAGAGATCAATCTTTTGTTCTCCTTCCATTTTAATCACTCACAAGAGGATAAATGAAGAGAGATACAACAAGAAAAAAATATAGCTACACAACTAGCTATATTAAGAAGAAGAACATACACAAGGCTCTGATACCATGTAATGAAATATGCGGAAAAGCAAAGAGTGCATTAAGCACTTACAACATCCACTAATGAACAAACAAAAGGGCTAACACCCAAACCCACAAGAGACAACACAACATAAAAATATAAATGTCTCTTATTGAAAAGAGAGAGAGCTCTCAAGAGTGAAGAATACCAGAGGGGTTCACCCCTATTTATACACAAAAGAAGGAGAGGAGGAGTGGCCTTATGGCCTTAAAAAGGAGAGCCACCTAGGGGCTCCCATGGAGTCGTTGGGAGCCCCCAACGGTCACAAATGTGACCGTTGGGAGCCCCATCGACTCCATGGTGGGGCCCCTTTTAGGTGGGCAAAAATACAAAAAATAAAAGGTAAAAAAAGAAAAAAGAATTTACAAAAAATAAAGAAAAGAAACAAGTACCCCTATCGGGTACTTGTGAAATGACTAAAATACCCCTATAATACATATATATATATATATATGTATATAAACATATACATATATATGAATTACATATATTTTAACATATACATATAAGATTTACGAGGTAAATTTATTCGTAAAGATCCCTTTGTGGGTCTTGGATCCGAAATTTGGTTCCCAAGCCCAAATCATATAGAATCACTTAAATTTTTCGGGTACATATACTGCAGTTCATATAATTAGCATGCTGCCTATGAAGGTGCTCCATCAGAAATCACCCTATTCTGGACTGTTTGGACAATATCCCAATTATGACTAGCTATGATGTTGAAAACAAATGCATTCGTATATCGAGAAACGTTTTTGATGAACTGAATTTTGAATTAAAAGATAACAAGTCTCAAAGTACACAATCACAGCCAAATCAACTATATCAGCCCTGGTTGGATGACAGTTTGTTTCCCATGGAGCTGGCTGCAGAGAATAATGAAGTTGACCATGAAATTGGTGATTCAGAAAATCAAATAGAGGAGCATATTATTACAGGACAACAAATCAGCAGAACATATTTCGTAGATGGGAGGTTCAAAGGAATTACATACAGCCGCAGGGATCAAAATGCATCAGAAAATTGTTTGGAACAAGGATCCATTGAATTGTCAGATTACCAAAACGTCCAAACAACTAGAAGATCTGGAAGAGTACGACATCCTATTGAACAGTGGGTGAGTTATGAAAACTTTAGTGTTGAGCATCAAGCATTTTTAACATGGGATGTTGTCAAGAGGCCTATAGGGAAGAATGTGGTTGGATCAAAGTGGGTTTTTAAAATCAAATACAAACCAGATGGCAGCATAGAAAGGTACAATGCAAGCCTGGTTGCAAAGGGGTTCACCTAAGAGCATGGGTTAGATTATGAAGAAACATTCAGTCTGGTTGTAAAAATAGGGACTAAAAGAGTTGTTCTTTCATTAGCAGTGGATCACATATGGTTCTGAGTCAGCTAGATGTTAAAAATGCCTTTTTACATAAAGACCTCAAAAAAAAAAGTGTACATGGAACAACCACAAGGATATAGTGAAAAGGATCCAATCAGTTATGTGTGTAAGTTGAACAAGGTCATATATGGGCTAAAACAAGCATCAAGATCATGGTTTGAAAGCTTCTCACTTGAAATTCAGAAGCATGGCTTCCGCAGATCTCATCTGGATCACTCTCTTTTTATTTATAAAGGTCAGAACTGGATAACCGTGTCACTTATCTATGTTGATGATATCATAGTTGCAGGGGATTTTGAAGATCATATTAATGAGATCAAGGTGTTGAGTCAGAGATTTAAAATGAAGGACCTAGGAGATCTCAAGTATTTCCTGGGTGTAGAAGTCTATAGGAAAAAAGATGCATTGATGTTGACTTAACATAAATATACAATTCATTTGCTTACCAAGGCTGGGATGAAAGACTGCAAGGCGATATTAACACTAAGTGTGTTGCAACAAAAACTTGGACATGATGAAAGACAAATTTATGATGATCCTACCAGATATAGAAGTATTGTGGGTATGCTTCAATATCTTTTACTCGTCTTAATGTTGTTTATGTGGTAAATCAAGTGTCTCAATTCATGCACTGTCCACAGACTAGTCATGTTGAAGTTGTTAAAATCCTTAGATATCTAAAGGGCACTCTTGGAGATGGACTTTGTTATCAAAGGAGAGACAGTGGTGAAAGTATGTTGACAGTGATGGACCCTTAAAATGCAGACCGGGCAGGGGACCCAGATGAGAGAAGATAGGTTTTTGGGTATTATGTTTTCATTGGAAAAAATCTAGTTTCATAGAGTAGCAAGAAGCAAAAGGCAGTGGCTCGTTCCAGTACTGAGGCCAAATATCAGTCAATGGCAACAACTTCATCAGAAATAACCTGGATCAGGTATTTTTTGTTTGATCTAAACCAACAAATGCCAAGCTCAATATTGTTTTGTGATAATCAAAGTACGATTAAGATCTCACTTAATCCAATTCAACACAAAAGAACCAAACATATTGAGATAGATCAACATTGTATCAGAAGCAAAATAGGAAGTGGGGAGATTACGACTCAATTTGTTGGGACTCAGGATCAAGTAGCTGACCTGTTCACAAAAAGGCCAAGTAAGCAACATTTTTGGTACTTGAAGAGCAAGTTGTCCATGGTTCTCATCTATGTCACATGGGTGCGGGTGTGGGTACGGTTGCGGGGATTCGGCACTTCCAAAAAACCCGGGTGTGTCCATGGTTCTCACCTATGTCACATGGGTGCGGCAGGGGCAAAATTATAATATATATATATATATATATATATATATATATATATATATATATATATATATATATATATATATATATATATATATATAGTGTATATGTATGAATGTATGGTAGCTGTTAAGGTCCATGTGTAATGCCCGTAAAAAAAAAAGTGTCAGACTCATGTCAGACACGTGTCGGGGGGGGGGGCGTTTGGTCCAGTGTGTCGGGTCCGAACCGGACCCTAGCCTAACCCGGACCCGAGTTCTCAAAGCCTCGAGAACCTGCGTCTTTTAAAAGACGCATGTGTCTCGGGCGAGGGGCAAAAACCCTCGCCCCTTCTCTCTCCTCCCTCGTTCTCCTCTCGCTCCTCCCTGCGGCCACCGAGCGTCGGCGACTCGTTGTCGGCCACCTGTTCGCCTCCTCTCTCAGTCCGGCAGACCCCTCGACGACGCAAGCACCCCCCCCTCTCCGTCCCCTGTGTCGCAGGACGTCGACGATCGAAGCCGACGGCAGCCTCCAAGCTTCGTTGATCCCCCACCTTCCCCGCCTGTGTCCCTCGTCGTTGCCGACCTCCGAACCTCTTCGCCTCCCCCTCTCTGAGTTCGGCAGACCTCCCGGCGGCCACCTGCAACATCAGTGGCGACCTCCTGACTGGCAATCGGCTGCGCCAGAACCCCGACGCCGGGAAAGTCGGCGCCCCTTCCACTCAACCTCTCTCCCTGTTACATTGGCGATCTCGTTTCTTCCGGCCACCTGACGTTTACAGCTGTGGGCGACAACACCGTCGTTGTCCCCTCTCTGCTATGGTTGTCGTGGTTCCCGATGATCGCCGCCGTCAGCGAGGAACCCCGACGGCCCTATTGCTGCGGCCTTTCGAAGTGAAAAACCCCCCCCTCCTTTTCTTCTCCTTTGTGAGGAGTTGGTCGACAGGGGGCTGAGCAACCCAATTTTTTTTTTTAAATTCCGCAGCCCATTTCATAAAGCAAAAGATTTTTTAAAAAAAAAAAACCAAAAAACAATGGACAAAAATGACCCTGGGTGCGGTCAACGCACCCAGGGTCGGGTTGACCGCACCCGCGTCGACGCGGGTGCGGCACCTTGCTAGCCGAATCCCTGTGACATAGGTTCTCACCATGCACAACTTGAGGGAGGCTATTGAGACGTGACATTCTAGATGGCTTGTTTGGAGTGTTTGGGTGTAATGCGCCTTCATGTATTTAGTGTTTTCATTTTTGCTTTATCTTGTATACTAAGCAGGGGTATTATTGTTATGTATTTTAATTTTGATATAAAAGAAACCCATGAGCCAAGAGGTAGGGTGCAGAGAATATTTGTTGCAGCCTTCTTCTTTTCCTCACCTTTCCTCTTGTGCAGTTCTTGGTGACGTGACCTAATTTTACAAAAATTGGGAAAAAACTATAGTTTAAACTTAAAGAGGACCCACCTTAGGAAATCAAAACATGTAACTGATATTAAAGGTGAACCACGGATATAAGTGGGTTAAAACCTATAAATGGAAAATACAGTTATGTGAATTGTGAAGAATCCTTGCAAACAATCAAGTTTTCAAATAACTTGATACTTCAAATACTCAAGACACAAAATAAATGCACCAGTGTTTATAAGCTTTACACCGCAAAAGAAGTGCAATAAATGCACAGTATTTATAAGCTTTACACCACAAAAGAAGTGCAATAAATGCAGTGTTTATAAGCTTAAGGAGACAAAACTCCTTATTGTAATACATATGCTCAATGGGCTCACATAGCCCTTATTTATAAGGCACACTTAAAGAGTCATTGGGCTATTCCCAACGGCTCTTATTAGAGACGTTGGGAATCAGCCCAACGTCTATCTTTTTAAACTGTACAACAGTCAGTGGCTGACTGTTGTACACTGTACACAGTCAGCTACAGAAATATTACATAAAAAGAACAAAAATAAGAAATGAAAAAATTACAAAAATAAGAATAATTAAAAAGGAGGAATTACAATCATATTCAAAAACATGAATATGCGTAAAATGTAGAAATAACTAAAATACCCCTACAGCTAATACAAGAAAGAAATATATATTTTATATATATAAGTATATGGAATATATATATATATGTATCTTCTTTTATATATATAAAATATATATAGAAAATACATTGTCTTATGAATTACAATTTAACAGTGAATAACATCCATAACAGAGATACACATCAGTGGGATCCATTTTGGTGTCTTCCCCATCTCTTTAGTAATAAACTTATAGTATTTCCATTTCTCCAATTATTATCCTTAAGCAGAACCACACACACACACCTGTTATTGAATGATAAGAAACACATTGACACACCCCTTTTATCTTCGACAAGAGATCAAATATAGGTTACATAAAAATGACATTCAAATTTTCAATATTTATAGGCAAAAGGAATGCCCCTTCTAAGGCATTCAAAATAACATGGTCTAAGCTCTTCCACACACCCCGCCCCTACCCCTTCCCGGGTTCCTTTTCCAGAGGCAGCTCATAGTGAAAATTGAATGATGAAAGAACAGAAACAGCAAAATGAATCTGGTGGAGAACTTGGCATCTCATGCACAAGGCATAAGGCAAAATAACCAATTCCAATAAATAGCGCTAATACATCATACGCATGATGCCATTTCAAACTAACAAAGGGAAGAAAAAGAAGCAAGATGAGTAACCAAAACAATTGGATAAGATAATTAATAAGACATTTATCCATCCTCCAGCCAAGCATGAGAAAGTGATGATGTTGCTTTTCTGCATTAATATGCAAAATACTGATGTTTTTTCAAGAACTAATGAAGGGAAATCAGAAAGCAATGAGATGATTAACACAAATAGTTGGAAAAGACAATCAATGTGATACATTATCCTCCTCTAAGCAAGTATGAGAAAAAGGTTTCAGTAATATATCTTCCTCTTTGGTTTTGGGGGAAATTGTTATTACTTTAGAATTTAGAGGATATGTGACTTACGCTCAGTAGGACGTGATTTGAGGGGAATATAGGTTCCTTTACTCCTTCTAGAGGGCATGGCTCTCACATCTGAAATGTAAAGGCTCAGCAGTTAACTTGCTTTGACGAAAAAACAGGCTAGCTCATTCATGTCATAATAAATAAAGTTGAATAAATTTATTCACCAGGAATAGACAAAGTTGCCAGAGCCTCCTGAAAGATTGCAGCTTGTAGAACATAAGTATGAAAGCTATCCCTTAACTGCTCAGCCAAAGCTTGTGTTGCATCTGCACATGGTACCTCTTTTAGCATACGGTAAATTGACATTGGAAGTACTTGATAAAAACGCGCAAAGATATATTCAAGTACATAACAAAATCAAGTTTAAAAGTAGTGGGATAAGAACATAGTACCATAAGGCACACAAGCAATTTAAGGCATGCAAGTGATTCACATTCAAAGCAAAACAATTTCACAATACAGGTTTATTCAACCACAATTTTTTGAATGAGATTAGTAGAGCAAGAATGCAAAGAGACACCAGAAATATATGCATGAGTGAAACATCCGATCCATCATTAAGTCCAATCATTTCCTACTAGGTGCATTCAATCATATAAGAGAAAAAAAATACAATGCTATCTCAAGAGTTTACTTGTTCAATTAGCAATCATTAACTATAAATACAGATATCCTTTGAAAAATTCCTTGTATAACCCAAATAATGACTGGTTGTTGCAAGCAACTGTGACTGATTAGACAGGCTTGAAATGCAGAGTTACCATTTGCAATTGAAGGCTTTGTAGCACTCTAGCACATTTTATGTGGCCCAAAATATACAGTTATTGAAAACTGATGCTTGAACAGGACCGATGCATGCCCAAGCATGGCACTGTTCTTGAGTGAGCCCTCAGGATCCAGTTCAGACCAAGTCTGGCAATTTCATTATGGAAATTATTCATCTCAGTAGCACCAAGTCAAACACTCTCAAATATACCACACATTCAGTTCAAAAGGAGCTACATTAATATCAGGTCAGATTAGAAATACACAAGGTAGGCATGAGTCCAATAGGAACCGCTGGACCCACTTCACTTAAGTGAGCCCTCATGATCCAGTTCAGACCAAGTCTGGCAATTTCATCATGGAAAATATTCATCTCAGTAGCACCCAAGTCATTCTGAAATATATCATATATTTTGTTCAATGGGCCTGACAGGAACAGATGAACCCACTTACGTGGGTCCAGTTCCAGGTCCTATCAGAACGGGATCACGTACCCTGTTGAGAAAGATGAAAGATTGTATTTCTAAGTGTTTTTGTTGCCCTTCTTGTATATTACTGTAACGCCCCAAAATCGTGGACTTGAAACCTTTTATGAAAAAGGTTGAAAGCTTTGAAATCAATCATTTATCAGAGTTTAAAACAGAAGTTCAGCGGAAGATCAAGTTCAAAACAACAAGTCCCTAGACCTTGGGCACATTACAACCAAAAGCAGATTCCCCCTTAAAAACCGATTTGCAGTTCAAATATATATTTTATTGAAATAAAAAGAAGAACCACATTTTGGTAATACAGTTTTAGAAATGCAGAGTTATAATCAAAATAGATGCTTTCAAAGAAACCTTATACCACATCTATCAAAAGTATCCCCAGGAGCGCAACGTCAGGAAAGGGCATTGCCTTGAATGCATCGCGTCATCGTGTCATCGCAAGCTGTCTCAATCTGTTCACCACCTGCCCATGAAAATGGGTCAGTCTCACAACAGACTAGTAGGGGTGCAAAGGACAAGAAGGAACAAAGGCTGCAATAAGCAAAATAAACGCTAGCTCAAACAGGAACAAGCAAGACTAGCAGATCTAACCAAGTGTGCTGTGAAGTGAGCAAGGCTCTAGTAAGGCAAATAGCTACGTACAAGAGAATAAGGATTATAGTGCTAAACAAGCAACTATAGCAATCCCACAGATATAATAGGTGAAGAATAACTAACTCTATCCACCAGCCAAGCAAAGCAATTGCATAAGACAGGTATTCATAACAACACTCGTAATACATACAAGTACCATTATATGGTTCAGTCTATCGGCCCGTAGCTATGATAGGCAAACATGTAGCAGTTATATCACAACATGCAACAACTAGCATAATGCTAGTATTATAAGTAATTGACTAGTATGAGAAGCTAGTCATTACTTAGCAGAACTGCGCAAGCAGTTTAACCAACAAGGGTAACGCCTCGACAGGCGTACCTAGCTCAACGAGTAGCATACCGAACTAACAAGCAAGCAAGCAATGCACGTCACAACATGCATATCTCATGATCATGTGTATAAGTTATATCTTGTCTCATTACTGAGCAGGCCGTTGTGGGTACGCACAAGGCAAAACGTAAAAACAACCGAGATTGATTCGGGGGTCCATTATGCTGTGTATTTTATTATACCCCGAATGACTGATTGAGTCCGCTTCCTAAGGGGACGGTCTGTGACCAAGAGAGTAAATCCCCAAAGGCAAACAAAGGCCCAATGGATGCGCATCCGTACTTCTGCAGAAGTGGCCCGAAGGATTTCCCCTAACCTCCGATGACTGAGGAAGGTCGGATCTTTGCCTGAGATTGCCATTAATGATTGTCCATCGGAGTTTTGTACCATCCATCTTCTCTCTTGATGAACCGTCCCGAATGAGCACGACGGAGGGTTTCTTAATCGCCGTCTCATTCTCATGCTCTGGTCTTTCAACCCAATCGAGCATCTTGCCTGTGAAGGCGCATGATTATTATTTAGGTGAGTTATACGCGCCATTGCGCGTTCGAGACAACCATACAATTCACATCCTACTCACCGCAGTACGCATCGTAACTATTCAAATGTACAATCACGATGAAAGGGGTCAATCCCCAGTGAGGGTAGAAACATCACTCTTATGATCTTAAACACATGCCATTGCATGTTCGAGGCAGACATAGACCTCTCATCCTACTCATCGTAGTACGCAACGTACCTGTTCAAAAGTACAACCACGATGAGAGGGGTATTAGAATATGGGTTGGATATGGATCCATTTAATATTGGATCCATATCCATTCCCAGGCTTTGTATTTTAATATAATCAGTTACTTATACAAGGGCATTTTTGTCCACGTGTGAACTATTGTAACCCTATTAAACTAATGATGTATTAGCGCAGACCCGTGAAGGAAAGAGGCTGCCAATTCTCAACAACATCAGAGCTCTCTCTCTCTCTCTCTCTCTCTCTCTCTCTCTCTCTCTCTCTCTCTCTCTCGTCTTTGATTTCTGCAGGTATTCTATTATGGTATCAGAGCGGTGGCAGGTCTGGGCATAAAGCACGATCCTTCAGCTTCTTCAGTCAGCCGAGTCTTTCCCATTCAGCATCGGCTCCATCTCTTCTTCCAGTTAGCCGAGTTTTCTTCTCATTCAGGGGCTGAAATCATTCAGCCGAGTCTTCTTCATCTTCTTCAGCCACATCCAACAGTTGACCCTCATCTTATCCAGCGTAACGTGCAAAGCACGATCCTTCAGCCGAGTCCTGACATTCATCTAATCCAGCGTAACGTGAAAAGAACGATTCTTCAGATCGAGTCCCCTGTGCCGAGTCCCCTTCACCACTTCAGCAAATCACGTGAAAAGCACGATTCTTCAGATCGAGTCCCCTGTGCCGAGTCCCCTTCACCACTTCAGCAAATCACCTTCTCCAGGTCGAGTTCCCTGTGCCGAGTCCCCTTCATCCTCTGCAGCAGATCACCTTCTCCAGGTCGAGTTCCCTGTGCCGAGTCCTATCTTTCTAGTTTCTAGTTTGACAGAAAAAGATTACCTATCTTTCTAGCTTCTGCTGTGAATATCTATTGGTCGAAGTTTGTTTTTCAGTTTTCCTCTAATATTTCTTCTTTCTATTCTTTAGTTGTGAAAATTTATTCTTTAGTTTCCTGTTGATTCATCATATTTAACATCTTATATTCTGATTTCAGTAAAATCGAGTTCCCTGGTTTTCCAACCAGGAATCTGTTTTGATATCCTCATTCCTTTTCTGTCAAACTTTCCATACCCTAGAGCTCTTATTTCCCTTGTCGTGACATTGTGTCGATTTCTGCCAACTGTAATAAAACAGCTCAGTTTCAGTCACTAGTATTATTTCTCTCTCTAAAAAAAAAAAGGTTGTCAACAAGCCTACAAATGGATACTTCAACCAATTCGGGTCTTTCTTCCAATTTCTTGGGGCAGCTAGTTTCGGAAAAGCTAACTACAAACAACTATCTGACTTGGAAAAGGCAAATTGCTCCTTTTATTCGAAGTCAAGACCTTTCAGGTCACTTGGATGGCTCCATTCCTATGCCCCCAGAATCCATCATAACTGAAGCCAAAGAGGATGGAGGATTGCCGAATATTGTTCGCAATCCTGCCTTTGTTTCTTGGATGAAGCGCGATCAGGCACTTGTCGCATACATCACTTCCACGTTATCACAAGAAGTACTGATTTTCATTCCTGATGATTGCACATCCAAAGTTTTGTGGGAGGCTTTAGCTCAAACCTACTCTCAGATATCGGAGGCCAAAGTGTTGTTTCTCAAACGCGAATTTCAAATGCTAAAAAAGGGGGCAATGAGCATCATTGAATTCTTAAATCAAGTCAAAAGCATCACAGATCAGTTAGCCATGGTTGGATATCCAGTGTCAGATAAAGAAAAAGTGCAGCAGACACTGAATGCTTTGGGACCAGAATATCATGTTCTTGTAACGTCTTTATTGTGTCTACCTACGCTACTCAGCTTTGAAGAATTACGTGCTAAACTCTTTCAGTACGAGATGACTCTGAAAAGCATGTCTGATGCTTCAGCAGGACAATCATCTACGCATGAAGTTCTTGCCACAGGAATAATAGCTGATCGTTCACGAGGAGGACGTGGCAGAAGCAGAGGAACTCCAATCCAGGGTGGACGTGGGTTACTACCTACACCAAATCCTAATGTCAGTACTTCAAAGAATGTTCTCACATGCTACCAGTGTAACAAACGTGGTCACATCAAAGCCAACTGCTGGTTCAATCCACAAAATCGGAATAGAACACAAAATAATAGAAATGTTGCTACATCAGGAACTGCAGGTACATTTCGAGTCAGTGATGATACCAAGGATCTTCTCTTATCTGCGATGGCCAACTTGAATCTAAAACAGAGTGATGATGGAATATGGTATGTTGACTCTGGGGCAGCAACACATGTCACTGGCAATGCAGGTAAGTTCTCTGCGTTGAGTCCTTATCTTGGTAAATCTAATATCGTAACTGGAGATGGGACTCACCACCCTATTTCAAACATTGGCAATGTCCTCATTCCTTTGTCTGAGTCATCTATTTCTTTATCTGATGTTGTTCATGCGCCAAATATAAAGAAAAATATTATCTCTGTTTCTAAGCTTGTTGACTCTACCAATTCATCTGTGGAATTTACTCCTACTTCTGTCTTTGTCAAGGATCTTCAAACGAAGGAGATGTTCGCTAAAGGAGAGCGACGTGGAAACATGTATGTCTTCAATGAAGATTCAACCTCCAGTGTCCTGAAGCCCAAGTCTGATCATATCTCCAAAAGCGTCTTAAGTATATCCAAATGTAATAAGCCAGATCTCTGGCATTCTCGTCTTGGTCATTGTAGTCAAGTCTTTATTGAAAAGTTAGTGTCCAATGGTTTTCTTTCAGAGTATGTTTCATCTTCATTGAAGGATAAAATGTGTCCCAGTTGTCAGGTCAGCAAAAGTCATGTACTTCCTTTCCATCAAATAAATAAAAGAACCTTCATGCCCTTTGAAATAATATGTTCTGATGTTTGGGGCCCAGCCCCCAATCCTTCCTCTTCTGGAAGCAAATATTATGTATCTTTTATTGACAGTTTCTCTCGTTTTACCTGGATATTCTTTATGAAACACAAATCAGAGGTTTTTTCCATCTTTCGTCATTTTCATGCCTATGTTAAAACTCAATTCTCCCAAAACATTCAAATTCTCCAATGTGATGGAGGTGGTGAGTATTCCTCCAAAGAATTTTTAGACTTTCTCCAAGATAATGGGATACATCGTAGAGTTTCTTGCTCGTACACTCCACAACAAAATGGAATTGCTGAACGTAAACATAGACATATTGTGGAAAGTGCAATGAGTATGATGCATGATTGTAACTTGCCCATTAGTCTTTGGACAGAAGCTTTTCACACTGCCACTCATGTGATAAATCGTCTTCCTATGTCTATCCTTGAAAATCAGTCTCCCTATTACGTTCTCTTTGGTGCACATCCTGATTATGATGAGTTACGAGTTTTTGGATGCACATGTTATGTACACATTGATAAATCCATGAGAACTAAATTTCAGGACAAAGCCTCCATATGTCAATTTGTTGGTTATGCAGATGAACATAAGGGCTACAGGTGTTATGACCCTGCCAATAAGAAGGTCAGGATTTCCAGAAATGTTGTTTTTGATGAAAATAGTTTTCTGAAAAGTAAAGCAAATCACAATCGAGAACACGGTGATGCAGCTGGTAATTGGTATGATCCATGGCTTAGTGCTGAACTTATTTCACATATTGCCGAAGATACTATTTTGATCCCCGAAGACGTACATGGTGAGACAATTTCAGATGATGCATCACAAACAGCATGTCTGAGATACAAAGGTAATGTGTATACCAGGAGACCCAAAGAGCAAACAAATGTACCTGCTGAAGAAAACGTTGCATTGCCTGATAACAAAGAAGCACCAAGAAGATCAGGTAAGATAAGACATCCTATTGAAAAATGGATTAGTTATGACAACTTTTCTATGGACTTTCAAATTTTTCTATCCAAGATTGAGAAACATGATGAACAACTTGGTTTTCATCAAGCTGTCCAATCCAACAAATGGATTGAAGCGATGAATGAGGAGATCGAGGCACTTCATGAGTGTCAAACATGGGAGATAGTTGGGCGTCCTCCAGATAAGAATGTTGTTGGTTCTAAATGGGTATATAAAATTAAATATAAACCGGATGGTAGCATTGAACGGTACAAGGCACGTCTCGTAGCCAAGGGTTTCACTCAAGAATATGGTCAGGATTACGATGAGACATTCAGCCCAGTGGTGAAAATGGGAACTATTCGCATCATACTTGGCTTGGCAATTGAACATGGCTGGACCCTTAGTCAACTTGATGTTAAAAATGCATTTCTTCATGGAAATTTAAAGGAAGAGGTCTACATGGAGCAGCCTCAAGGTTATACAGAGGGAGACCCAAAAGAGTATGTATGCAAGTTAACCAGAGCCTTGTATGGTTTGAAGCAAGCTTCCAGGTCATGGTTCGAAAGCTTCTCCTTAGAAATTCAGAAACATGGTTTCTTTCGTTCCCAACTAGATCATTCTTTGTTCATATACAGAAATGATACCACCCTGGTTTTCTTACTCATATATGTTGATGACATTGTGATCACTGGTAATGCTCCAGACCACATTCAACGAATTAAAGTTTTATTGAGTATGCAGTTCAAAATGAAAGACCTTGGGGAACTGAGATATTTTCTTGGTGTAGAGGTGGACAGACAAGATAACAAAATGTCATTAACTCAACACAAATACACTCTTGATCTTCTGGCTAAAGCAGGAATGACAGATTGTAAACCTCTACCTACACCCAGTGTTGTCAACCAAAAGCTCAGTATTTGTGATGGTGAGTTATATCCTGATGCAGTCAAGTATCGCAGTTTAGTGGGTATGTTGCAATATCTTACCTTTACTAGACCAGACATTGTATATTCTGTTAATCAAGTATCTCAGTTCATGCATGAACCAAAGACTGGTCACATGGATGCTGTCAAACGCATCATTCGCTATCTAAAAGGAACAGTAGGCGATGGACTTACGTATATTCAATCTTCATGGAAGCTCCCAAAACATAACATACTGTCCTATACAGATGCAGACTGGGCAGGGGATCCAGATGAGAGGAGGTCTGTTTCAGGATACTGTGTTTTCATTGGAAGAAATCTTGTCTCATGGAGTAGCAGAAAACAGAAAGCTGTGGCAAGGTCTAGCACAGAGGCAGAGTATAGATCTATGGCAGCCACCACTGCAGAAGTGACCTGGATTAGGCATCTACTTACAGAAATGGGGGAGGATATTTCAAATTCGACACTTATGTGTGATAACAAAAGTGTTATACAAATTGCATTCAATCCCATTCATCACAGTCGAACTAAGCATATTGAGATTGATCAACATTTCATCAGACAAAAGATAGCAGACAAAGAGATTGAACCAGTTTATGTGCCTTCAGAAGATCAAATTGCTGATATGTTTACCAAAGATCTTACAAGTCAACGTTTCTGGTATCTGAAGAACAAGTTGCACATGGTTCACTCCCATGCACAACTTGAGGGAGGGTATTAGAATATGGGTTGGATATGGATCCATTTAATATTGGATCCATATCCATTCCCAGGCTTTGTATTTTAATATAATGAGTTACTTATACAAGGGCATTTTTGTCCACGTGTGAACTATTGTAACCCTATTAAACTAATGATGTATTAGCGCAGACCCGTGAAGGAAAGAGGTTGCCGATTCTCAACAACATCAGAGCTCTCTCTCTCTCTCTCTCTCTCTCTCTCTCTCTCTCTCTCTCGTCTTTGATTTCTGCAGGTATTCTATTAAGGGGTATGGATCTCTCGCAGAAAATCCCAATACTTCTGCTTTACAGAAGCCCACAGTGAACTCATTGCAGTTCCAACTGATCATGCTCGGATCCTATAGACAATCGCGAGCAATCTGCCTATTAGGCGAAAACAATATAACAGGATTAGCTCAATGTGTCAATACACGCTTAGAGATTACTAGAGACCTTTCGTCCTGCTCTTCGTAGTCCAAACATATCGTACGTGACTAAGGGTACAACTACTAGAGGAGGAACATGGATCCCTCGTAAGAGATCCAACAATACCTTCACGAAGGAAGGCGCTACAAACATGGTTGAACCAGAAAGCCTAGAAACTAGGTCTCGTATCAGAGACGAGGTAATGCCGATCTAATGATGGCGCAAGTACCTCGCTAGGATCCCCGCCCTACTCGTGCACAGGATCCTAAACAAGGTTATCTAAGTCGTATCGAATAGGCAAACTAAGGTTGTAGACATTTATCCCAAATACATTGATTTGGGAGGTCCGGCCGCTACCTTTGCTTTACAAGCTATACATCTTGAAAATAGGTTTGCACCTAAGACAATGTCTTTGGAGAATCGAAGTGCATAAGTGTGTGTCGTGGCTTGTAAGACAAGTGAAACGATATACACTATACATTCGAAGCTACACTCAGGGAGTGCAAGCTGACAAGAGGCAAACTCATGCACATACTAATACAAAGGCAAAACAAGGGGCAAGACTTGTTGGACGGAGCTGTACCGTGAGGATAGAACGCTAGGGCTACTCACGAGGTATGAGATCATGCCTCGATCATCGTAACGCACAAGCAAGCAACTACGTAAGCAACTCGTGAGGTAAGAGATCCTATACTGACCACGCAAATGTAAAGGACGACTCACGAGGCATGGGGTTGTACCTCGATAACGAAAAGCGTAGGCAAGAAAGAAAACATACGACAGAGATAAGAATACATGAATGAAAGGCAACATCAAGGTAAGGACGAACACAAGCAAAAAGGCAAGTGCAAGAGCAAGCACGACAGTACAAGAAAGTAAAGCACGAAAAGTAAAGCGAGAAGCAAAGGTCATGGCGCATAAAGCGTGGGGCAACAAGTAATTGCAGGAAGTAAAGTGCAAGAACGTAAAGGAGGACCAGGATGTCCTGGAGAACAAGGCAAACATAAGTAAATGCCAGGGCGCAAAGCGCGGGGCAGCAGGAAAGTAAAGTCGAGAAAGTAAAGATGACAAGGATCGCGAAACCGCGTCCTTGAGTTAAAAGACATGAAATGTAAAGACAGAAATGGAAAGCCTAGGCACATATAGTGCGGCGACGACAGAAAGGAAAGTGCAGGAAAGTAAAGAGGACAAGGATCGCGAAACCGCGTCCTTGAAGGTAAAGACATACGTATATACATTATACGTATACATATATCGTCCTCTTTTAGTTATCTTTCTTATTTTAGCATTTATCAGTTCATTGTCCTTTCACGCAAGAATCCCCTACCTTAAGGGGTTGTGGGTCCTCGTACGCATGCAGCGTAGGCAAGCAAGATCTCGAGCCACAGAGGGCGAGCCGGATCCACCGTTCAACCTGGAGAGCTTAGAACGTTAGCATATGCCAAAGATAAACAAGAAGAAACAAGGCAGCAAGGCCTCCTTCCTGCAGGAGGCAGAGGCAGAAGCTCTGCATCCTGCAGAAAAGGGTGCCAGAGGCAGGGGCCTCAGCCCTGCTTGGCAACAGCAGCAGAGGAAGGGAGCAGGAGCTCCCTGTCTGCCAGGCATAAAGAAAGGCAGGAGAGGGAGCAGAGGCTCCCTGCCACAACAAGGCAAGGGGGAACACCCCCTGTCAAAGCACGAGACAGGGGCTGCGCCCCTGTCGGCAGAAGAACAAGGCAAGGGGGCAAAGCCCCTTGCCGGAGAACAAACACTGAGATGCAGGGGGCAAGCCCCTGCTCGAAAACAGGAAAGCAGGGGGGCGAAGCCCCCTGCCGAGAAGCAACACAAAGGCAGGGGGACCTCGCCCCTACCGAAAAGCAATCAGGCGAGCAGGGGGGCCCACCCCCTGCCGACAAAACAAACGCAGGGGGGGAGCTCGCCCCCTGCAAGCAAACACAAAAAGGGACAAGGGGAGAGGAACCCCCTGTCAACAGGATAAATGGTAGGGGGTCGGAGCCCCCTACCGGGACACAAATGCAGGGGGGACTTCGCCCCCTGCATGCATGCACAAGGACAGGGGGATAGAGCCCCCTGCCGAGACAGAAAGAGACAAGGGGGGGTTGGAGCCCACTGTCGACAACAGGTGACGACAGGGGGCTCAGCCCCCCCCCCCCCCCCCCTATCGATCAACCCTCAAAGGAAGGCAGGGGAGGCGAATAGGGCTACTGCCGGTTGAGCTGCTCAGGTCGCTGGTGGCTGAGGATGCTGGCTGCGAGTCGTCGGCGATTGAGGGGGAGACAGCGCCTCCCGGCAGCAGCTGCAGGGAGAAACAACAGCAAAGGGGGAAGAAACAGGTGACCGGCGGCAAGTCACCGGCGCTCGGTGGCCGCAGGGAGGATGGCTGGTTGCCGGAACTCAGAGGCTGTCGTCGGCATCGATCGCCGACATCCTGCAACACCGGGGACGAAGAGGGGAGTGTTGGTGCTTGCGTCGCCGGGAAGCTAGCCGGACGGAGAGGAGGTGGCCGGACGGAGCTGCTCGCCGGCTTCTCCTGTCGCCGACGGCCGCAGCGTGAGGGGGGGGCGGAGCAGATGAGAGAGAGAAGGGGCGAGCGTTTTGAACCCTCGCCCGAGACGCCTGCGTCTTTTTAAAAGACGCAGGTTCTCGAGAGTTCGAGAACCCGGGTCCGGGTTCGGGCTTGGGTCCGGTACGGACCCGGATCCGGGCCCGACAAAGCTGCCCAGACCCCCGACACGTGTCTGACAAGTGCAGGGCACGTGTCTGACACGAGTCAGACACAATTTTTTTTTTCACGGTTGTTACAATTTCCTTTACAATGCATGAAGCTTCCAGCATTCTTCTCTTCTTCTTGCTTCTTCCTCATGACTGCATCCTATCTCTACGGGCACTAATATGGTATCAGAGCCATATTGGAGGCTAGAAGGAGCATCTGATTGTGCTAGACAAGACACTGGACTGCACCTCCACATCGAAGCTGAGTTCTGCTGATGTCAGCCAAGAGAGGAGCGACTGTATTGTCAGTGAGGGCTTTCCCTTATTTGAGCTGGGGGTTTTGGACAGTTTGATTTTAGATGTTTTGCAAATCAAACCTCACTCTTTTTCGGTTCGTATTGGATAGTTTAGAGATTTTCCAGTGATTGTTTTTTGAAAGACTTAAAAATATGGACAGATTCTAGAAATCTGTAAATCTGATCAGATTTTCAGGTTTTTGAAGGCCCAGATTGTCTCTATTTGAGTCGTTTTTGGAGTAAGAAACTGCTGTGATGGTTTTCTTGGTGTGTTGGGTGGATTATGAAGAGTTTTCTTGTGTTTCCCAAGTCTTCAATAGTGGTGGTGACGTGATTTGTGAGTTCTGAAGGCATAGCTGCATATCAGGTGCTTCTTCATGTGACTGTATCTCTGTTATTCAGTGGTTTTCTTGACAGCAGACTTTTGAGTATTGGTGAATCGGCTGTTGGGTTATCTTGTTAGTTAGTACGCTTGGTGTGAAGAGCAGTTTTTTTGTTGGATTGATCGACTGCCTCTTTATTCTGACTTGACCAGTTGTTGCATTGAGTTTTCTTGATGAGTTATTTTCATCTACAGAAACCTGGTGTTGTCTAGCTATGCTTTTGTGGATTGTGCAACTTGTCTTGTACTTTGGAGGTTGGTGTGTAAGGGAGAAGAAAGAACTAGTACAGCTCATTCCAGTTAAGTTGGATGGGACCAACTATTCTTATTGGGCTGAATACATGAGGACTGTTATTGGGGTTTGGTTATGGAGGATATTTGGATGGGTCAAAATGGGAAACCAGAGGAGGTTGAGGATTATGCCATTAGGTTTCTTGAATGTGACCAAGAAAATTCAAAGGTGAAGTCATGGATTTTGGGATCGGTAGAATAAAATATTGCTTTGAATATAGTGAGTATGAGCATACTAAAGACATGGAACTACTTGAAGCAAATTTATGAACAGTTTAATTGGGCTTGTAGATATCAATTAGGACAAGACTTAAAGACTTTAAGGCAAGGAAATGAATCAATCCAAGTCCCCTTCACTAAATTTCAGCAGTTATAGCATAGTCTTATGGTTATGTTGCCTAACGTGAAGTGTGCCAAGTGCAAGAATTGCTCAGAATGTAAAAAACTTGAAGCAGAGGCAAAGGACCAGCAGCAAGTGATTGTTCTGATGGCTCTACGAGCAGAATTTGATAGTATTCGCAATGGTATCCTTCATTCTTCCACTTTACCCACACTTGTGCAGACTCTTGTTGAGCTTGTTGAGGAAATACTATAGTTCTATTGTGTGTAATACCCTTTAATGTATCTTTTTGTACATAAATTCTAGTATAGGGGTATTATTATAAACTAGCTTATATCCTACTACTGCACTATTTCTGTTTTGTCTTGTAGTGGGCTCTATGGGGGTCGACACTGTAAGAACGGAGCATATCACCAAGAGCAAAGGAGAGAGAGAGAGAGAGAGGGAAGATTAGAGAAGAGAAAAATAGGGCTGCAGCAAAACTGATTCCACACAGCCCACTGTGGGTCGTGGATAGCTATATATCAATAGTATTGAACTGTTACAAAAATACCCCGATTTAATATACATGTGAATACAAAAAAGATAGGGGCAATAAAGGAAAGATAAAACTAATTAAACACATGACTATTACAAACATTATAAAGATGTCATCATGGGTCTGGATCTAGACTCGAAACCTCACATTTTAATAGCCTCCCTCAAGTTGTGCATGGTAAGGAGCATGGACAACTTGCTCTTCAAGTATCAAAATCTATGCTTGGTCAATCCTTTTGTGAATAGATCGGCCACTTGATCCTGAGTTCCAATGTGTTGTGATTTCACCATTTTCAATCTTGCTTCTGATAAAGTGTTGATCGATCTTAATATGTTTAGTTCTCCTATGTTGAATAGGATTAAGTGAGATCTAAATGGCACTTTGATTGTCACAAAACAATATTGAGCTTGGCACTTGTTGATTCAAATCAGATAGTAAATATCTAATCCATGTGATTTCAGATGAAGCTGCTGCCATGGATCTATATTTTGCCTCAGTACTGGAATGAGCTACGACTTTCTGCTTTTTGCTACTCCACGAAACTAAATCTTGTCCAATAAAAACATAATATCCAGAAACGGATCTTCTCTCATCTGGGTCTCCAGCCCAGTCTACATCTGAAAAGGCCATTATTGTCAACTTGGTGTCATTGTTATTGTTTCTACGATAACAAAACCCATCTCCAAGTGTGCCCTTTAAATATCGAAGGATCCTTTTAATTGCTTCAACATGACTAGTAATTGTGAAACTTGATTTACTAGATAAACGATATCTGGTGGAGTAAAGGTAAGGTATCAAAGCATACCTACAATGCACCTGTACCTTTTGGGATCATCAAAAATTCCACCTTCATCTCGTCCAAGTTTTTTGTTGCAATATGATTTGCAGTCTTTCATTCCAGCCTTGGTAAGCAAGTCAACAATATACTTGTGTTGAGTTAATTTCAAGTAATCTCCTTTTCTCTCTAGTAACACCCAAGAAATACTTGAGATCCCCCAAGTCCTTCATTTTAAATTTCTGAATCAACACTTTCTTGACATCATGAATATGTTATGTAGCTTAGAATCTGTTGCAACTATGATGTCATCAACATAAATGAGTAAAATAGTTATTTTGACCTTTATAAATAAAGAGAGAGTTATCTAGATGGGATTTGCAAAACCTATGTTTTTGAATTTTCAGGGAGAAGTTTTCAAACCATGATCTAGATGCTTGTTTTAACACATATATGGACCTATTCAACTTACATACATAATTAATTAGATCATTTTCACCATACCCTTGAGGTTGCTCTATGCATACTTCTTTAAGATCACGATGTAGAAACACATTTTTGATGTCTAGCTGACTTAAGAACCAGCCATGATCTATTGCCAAAGAGAGAACAATTCTAATAGTCCCCATTTTCATCACCGGATTAAAAGTTTTTTTATAATCTAACCCTTATTCTTGAGTGAGTCCTTTTGCAACCAGCCTTGCTTTGTACCTTTAAATGTTGTCATCTGGTTTATATTTTATCTTGAAAACCCACTTAGAACTAACCACATTCTTTCCAGGACTTCTCACAATATCCCATGTTTTACATTCATATAGCGTTTGCATTTCCTTGTTCATTATCTCAATCTATTTATTAGATTTTACAACTTGATTATATGATTTTGGTTCCTCATTTTTCATGACAGCAGTTATGAAAACTTGATCATCAATACTAAAATTTTCATAACTTACCCAACAATCAATGGGATGTCGCACTCTTTCAGATCTTCTAACTATTTGAACACTTTGAATGTCTGGTGCAGCAGTGTTCTCCTTTTCCATACTGTTTTTTGTTGTCGTCCAATCCCTGCGCTCATACACAATACCCTTAAATCTCCTGGCCATCATATCTGAGTTGCTGGTTCGCTGATCTGTTATATGCTGCTCCTCTATTTGACCTTCTGAGTCATCAAGTGTATCATCACCTTCATTATTTTTTGATGTCATCCCTATAAAGAATAAATTGTCATCTAACCAGGGCTGATATGATTGATTGGATTGCGATCTAACACCGCTTGAATGTTGTCTCCTTTTTTACTGAATTTTTGTTTATAAAAAATAATATTTCTTGAAATGCGAATGCACTTATTTTCAACGTCATAGCACTGGTACCCCTTGTAATCATTAGAATACCCAATGAACTTGCAAATATACGCTTTTCTGTCAAACTTGGTTCTCAAAGATGCATCAATATAAACATAACAAATACATCCATACGCTTTTAGAAAGCCATAGTCAAGATGTACAAACAGTCCGTAATATGGTGATTTATGTTGAAGAACTTTCATTGGCAGCATATTAATTATACGGACTGTTGTATGGAATGCTTCAGTCCACAAATATAAAGGGACGCATCCTGCGAGGGCACTTTCTACGGTATGTTTGTGCTTCCTCTCAATAAGGCTATTTCGTTGAGGGGTCCGTAGACAAAATACTATTCAATTAATTTCATTTTCCTTAAGGTATTCAATAAAATCATTTGAAGAGTACTCGCCTCCACCATCACACTGGAAATTAAGGATGGACAATGAAAATTGATTGCAAACAAAAGCATGAAAGTTCTTAAATATTTTGAAAACTTTATACCTATGTTTCATAAAATATATCCAGGTATATCGGGAATAATTATCAATGAAGATAACATAATATTGACTTACAGAAGAAGAAAAATTGGGAGTTGGTCCTTATATATCATAATGAATAATATCAAATAATTTAGAAGCTCTTTTATTAGAAGTAAATAGAAGTACATGACTGTTTGAAACTTGACAACTAGGACATATTTTATTTGACTCGTAACTCAAACTGGACAAAGGAATTAAACCATCATAAACAAGTTTCTCAACAAAAGCCTTATTACAATGTGCTAGGCGGTTGTGCCAGACTCTTTGTTGTTTAGATTGTGACTCATTGACCCTTCATCCTCGGTTATATGATTGGCTGCCCCGAAATCAACGTAGGTCATTCTGCTTTAAGTTCAGCCCTGCTATGACAGCCAAAAGAAGTTGCTTATCCACTGGTAACTGTACTTGGTGCCCAAATCCTCCAGATAACTTGATGCATTCTTTGCTGGAGAGTTTGCCTCCCTAGAATATTTCGGGTCATCTTCATACCAACAATTAGCTTTAACATGACCTGGCTTCTTGCAAAATAAACTCTAGTGGAATCATTTTCTTCCAGTAAAATGAACTCTAGTGGAATCTTGACTGATCCATCTAGGTGTCCAAAGAGATCTTGGCTATAAATAAAAGGAGTTATTTGATGTTTCCACATCAAAAAATTTGATGTAGTCAATTTTTCATAAACTAGCTAATTAAGAAAGCTAGTTAGAGAATAAATGAAGATGAAGAATCCATGTTTGGAAATTTCAAGTAAAAGTTGTTGCTAACACCCACAAGTCTGACTATTTTATTTTTTGCAGATTAGAGATTATTACAAATAATAAATGTTATCAGCAACAAAAGTAAGCCGATAATAAAATGAATAAGAAAAGATTTGTAATGAAGAGTTTTTGTCAAAAGAATTTAAAGATTACCTCAATTTACATGGCATTATACATCAAAAATCTTGCCCACACACACCATAACAAAACGGCTTAGCTGAAAGAAAACATAGGCACATTGTGGAAACCACAAGAACTTTACTTATTGCAAGTCATGTTCCTAAGGTTTGTTGGCGAAGGCCGCTTTAACCGTTGTGCACCTTATAAATAGAATGCCATCTTCATCATTACAAAATATCTCTCTAGCTGAAAAACATTTTAAACTCACTCTCAATTATGCAGGATTAAGAGTTTTTGAATGCAAGTGTTTTATCTTAACCAACAAAAATGAAAAACTTTCTCTGAGGGCTATTTATTGTGCTTTCTTTGGATATGCTGGCAACCAAAAAGGTTATAGGCTTATGATTCTAAAAATGGAAAATTATATGTTTCCAAAAATGTGTCCATTTTGGGAAAAATTTTGATTGTGAAAAATCTAAGTAATTAGTATTCTTTCCTACTTGATTTTGTTTCAAAACATGACATTGATGATTGTAATTGTGACTTTGGTCTTGAGAACGTCGATGGATCAAGTGATGAAGTGTCTTTTGAAGAGTAACCCCATGGTGATAGAACCTACTTGCAATACGCTAGACGTAGGGTTCAAAAACCTCCATGTGCACCTTGGTTGTCAAAGGCGGCGCCTAGGTGGCCTGAGCATAGCCCCACCGCCTGGGCGATGCAGTTTGAGCGGTGAGGCCCTAATTTTCCGTTGAGGCACCGCGTAGGATGCCTAGGCGGTTTATAGTCGTTGACCAAGTATCAACGACTATAAAAGGGATGCCCTTTTCCCTTTTCTTTTCATTTACTCTTGCATTTAACTCTCTTAGGGCACGAAGAAGAAGAAGAACAATTTCAAAAAAAAAAGGTATGATCTCTCTCTATCTCTATCTCACCTCTCTCTCTCGCTCGATCTCTCTTTGTCACTCACCTCTCTCTCTCTATCACTCGCCTCTCTCTCTCTCTCTCGCTCGGTCTCTCTCTATCACTCGCCTCTCTCTTTTGAAATGTTAATAGGATGGTTTGAAAACATTGGCAACTTTTTTTTGAAATTGTTGAGTAAGAGGTTTCAAGTTTAAGTTTTCTTAGATTAGAGGTTATTTGAAATTTTAAGTTAATGAGGGACTTATATGTAATTTCTCCTTTTTGGCATCTCTCTATTTAACTTAGAGAGTAGCCCTAATATTAGATTAACGAGTTCTCCTTTTCTAAACAGCTCTCTCTCTCTCTCTCTCTCTCTCTCTCTCTCTCTCTCTCTCTCTCTACCTAGGGTTCGATGCATCTCATATATTCTTCAACATGGTATCAGGGCACTGATCTCGGGAGCGTGATCGATCGTGATCAATCTGCAATCGATCTACACCAACGAGAAAACTATTGGAACCAGGTGTGTATTATATTTTTTTTCGTAAGATCTGATAACAGATCTGGTGTCAGACTATGGTCATGACCCAGATCTGTCATCAAATCTAAGAGACATCGTGGGTGTGTATCTTCAGGTCTGGCAGCCGTAACCCTTGAGCCCTTGAGTTCCACCATTCTTTCTTGAAACAGCTGCCGTGATTTTTGGGTTTGGGAGCAGCGAAAATCTCTTTTCATATGCTGCTATTTGTGATCGAGCTCGAGATGTGCTGCTGCCATGATTTTTTTATCGTGTCCCCCGAAGAAATGAGATTCCTCTTTTTGGTTGTCGTGCTTTATTTGTCTGGAAGCAGCAACTGTCGTGATTTACAACACCTGTCAATATGATTTCAGCAGTCGTGATTCCCTGCTGTGTCGTGATTTTTTTTTATGCTGTGAAAGAAGCATAAAAACTCATGAGTCATACTATGAAACTTTGGGAGAGGGTGATTGAGTCTAGGTTGAGGAAGGTTGTCATGATATCGGAGAATCAATTTGGTTTTATGCCTGGAAGATCAACTATGGAAGCTATACATCTTCTTAGACAACTTATTGAGAGAAATAGAGAGAGGAACAAAGATTTGCATATGGTTTTTATTGATTTCGAGAAGGCATACGATAGAGTACCTAGGGACGTTCTCTAGTGGACAATGATGAAGAAAGGTGTTTCTCTCAAGTACATTAGTATAATTAAGGATATGTATGAAGGAGTAGTAACCAATGTCCGCACTTATGGAGGGGTGACAACCAATTTTCCTATAACGGTTGGGTTACATCAAGGATCTGCTTTAAGCCCTTTCCTATTTGCTATAGTGATGGATGAGCTTACGAGATCAATTCAAGAAAATGTGTTGTGGTGTATGTTGTTTGCTGATGATATTGTTTTGATTGATGAGTCTAGAGTTGGGGTTAATGCTAAGTTAGAATTATGGAGACAGACATTGGAAGCAAGCGGTTTTAAGTTGAGTAAGAGTAAGACATAATACATGGAATGTCGGTTTAGTAAGCAACGAAGTAGTGATGGGAGTGTAGTGAAGCTTGGTGAGCAAGAAATACCGATGGATGATTATTTCAAATATTTGGGATCTATCATTCAAAAGTATGGAGAAATTGATGGAGATGTAAATCATAGGATAAAGGTTGGGTGGATGAAATGGAAAAGTGCAACTGGAGTGTTGTGCGATCGTAGAATGCCATTGCGGTTGAAGGGAAAGTTTTATAGGACGACTATTAGGCCCGCTTTACTATATGGTACGGAATGTTGGGCTGCCAAGAGACATCATATTCAAAAAATGAGTGTAGCAGAGATGCGTATGCTGAGATGGATGTGTGGAAATACAATAAAAGATAAGATTCGGAACAAGGAGATACGTAAGAAGGTAGGCGTTGCGCCCATTGAAAAAAAGATGAGAGAGAATCGTTTGCGGTGGTTTGGACATATTCGGCGAAGGCCTAATGATGCTCCAGTTAGAAGGATGGAGAAATGGGAAAATATATTAGTTAAAAGAGGTCGGGGTAGGCCTAGGAAGACATGGATGGAGGTGATAGGAAAGGATATGAATGCTTTGAACCTTACCGAGGACATGGCATTGGATAGAAATGATTGGAGGAGAAGGATTCATGTGGAAGACCCATAATGATTTTCTTTTTTGGTTCATATCGCCGACCCCAATTGTTTTGGGATGATGGCGTTGTTGTTGTTTGTTGTGAAAGAAGCATGTTAGTATCAGTTGTGTTCATGTCGTGGAAGCAGCAGGCGTGAGTCTCTGCTGTGTTGAAAAATATCCTGTTTATGTGAAAGTTATTCTGCTGTCGTGGGATTCTGTGTTGGGCAGCAAGCGTGATTCCCTGCTGTGTTGGAAAATATCCCTGTTTATGTGAAAGTTTTTCTATTGTCGTGGGATTCTGTGTTGAGCAGCAGGCGTGATTCCCTGCTGTGTTGGAAAATATCCTTGTTTATGTGAAAGTTTTTCTGCTGTCGTGGGATTTTGTGTTGGGCAGCAGGCGTGATTCACTATTGTGTTGGAAAATATCCCTGTTTATGGGTTGTTGTTCATTACTGTCGTGGCATTCTGTGTTGGGTACAGCTGCTGGTTGTCATATTGGCTAACGCATGATTCTAAAATTTGTTCGAGTGAATTTTTTTTGCAGCTGAAATAGTATTAAATCTTCAGTATGGCTGAAACTTCGAAATGTGATTCCAAAATTGAACATATTGGGGAGTATAAGGCTTTTGCCAATCCGTTCTCGTACGGCTCTTCTGTAAGGTTGAATGAAACTAGCTATGTCAGGTGGTCCAGAACTTTTATGATGTCGGTATCTGGACATCGTAGAAAACATATTTTGTTGGAAGACGAACCCACTGAAAAGTGAGAAAATATGTTACTTGGGATGAAGATAATGATATAGTTATGTCATGGATCATGAACAGTGTCGAACCCCATATTGCAGATGGTTTAATTTACAATAATACAGCCAAACAGATGTGGGACAATCTTCGAGATACGTACTCACAAGAGACTAATGTGAGTCGTATCCTGCAAGTTGAACAGGAGATATATAATTTACAGCAGGAAGATCAGACCTTGGCCCAGTATTATGCCTCCGTCAAGGCTGCGTTTGAAATACTCAATGCTCACAGGCCTCTTTGTTGCTCGAAGCAAAAGGATCATCAAGAACAGACTATGGTTGCTCGGTTTCTTACAGGTCTATCCTCAAAATTCTCTGTTGCAAAAGTCCAAATGTTGACTGGCTCAAATGTACCTACTCTTGCTGATGCATATAATCGTTTGAGTAGACTTGCGATCTCTCTTCCACAATCTCAGCCTGTGACGCGGTCATCTGCTCTAGTTGTCTCCTCTGGTTATCGGCGTGAAAATCTTCGTAATATCAGAGGACGAGGTCGTGGACGAGGTATGGGAGGCAGAGGAATGCTTCAAAGTACATTCTGTGGAAAATCTGGACATCTAGAAGATCGTTGCTGGGATAAGCATGGTCGGCCAACCACTTCTTCATCAAAGCCATATGCTCCTAAAGCAAATGTAACTACACTAGAGGCAACAAATGTACATGATAATATCTCTGCAAGTGACAGTATCACCCTCAGTCGACCTGAATATGATGAGCTGATAGCTCTTCGCCCCTTGAGCTCCACCCCTCCTGCAGCCGGTGTTGCCTACTCAACAGGGAATCATCTTCCTCCAAATGACAGTAAGTGGATTATTGACTCTGGTGCATCCAGACACTTGTGTGGAAATTCACTTGCTTTTTCAGATCTAAAGGATATTACTGTTCATCGAGGAGTCTGATTAACCGATGGGAGTTCCTCCTCGGTTGTTGGTCAGGGAAACATTTCTATATCCTCCTCCTTACAGTTAAAAAATGTTCTTCATGCTCCAGCTTTCCTCAAAGTTTATTCTTTGTTAGTTGTCTTACAAAAGAATTAAACTGTAGAGTGATATTTGATCCGATGGGTTGTCATTTTCAGGATTTGCTGACGGGGAAGAAGATTGGTGGAGGCTATGAAGAAAATGGAGTCTACTACCTACATCATCCAGTAGGGATTGTTCATGCGGCAGTGGAACACTCATCCAGTCCTGTTCAGTGGCATCGGCGTCTTGGTCATCCTTCATTGTCAAAGCTTCGTTCTATCTCTCCTCAAATTCCTTCCACTATATCATTTCAATGTGAAGCATGTCAGTTGAGCAAGCATCATCGAAGTTCGTTCCCTTCAAGTCAGAGTCAGTCTAGTCATAAAGTCTTTGAACTTCTTCATGCAGATGTATGGGGTCCTAGTAAGATTCCTACTAGGACTCCGTGTCGATATTATCTTGTTATTGTTGATGACTTCTCTAAGTTGTCATGGGTGTTTTTAATAAAGGAACGATCTGAAGTTCCAAGTATTATCAAATCCTTAATTCTTGAAATAAAAACTCAGTTTAAATCTATTGTCAAGATTGTTCGCACTGATAATGCTCTTGAGTTTAAATCAAAACTTCTGTTACAATTTTACCAAGATCATGGCATTTAACCCCAAACTTCCTGTGTCTATTCATCGCAACAAAATGGGGTGGCTGAGCGAAAACATCAGCACCTGCTTGATGTTGCCAGGACCATTATGATTCAATCCAATGTTCCTGCGTTATATTGGGGTGATGCGATTACCACTGCTTATTATCTGATCAACTGCATGCCTTCATCTTCTGTGGGTGATCAAATTCCATTACATATCCTAAAACCTAATGCCCCACTCTTCTCTTTCTCACCAAAAATATTCGGATGTGTTTGTTTTGTACACAAACTTGGTCCTGACCGTGATAAATTATCTGCTCAAGCTACAAAATGCATATTTATAGGTTATCCAAAAAATTGAAAGGGATATCAATGTTATGATCTTATTTATCGCCGAGAGTATGTCAGCGCGGATGTATCTTTTTGGAATCCACTCCATATTTCTCTAGTTCTGGTTCCCCGCTGCAGGTTGGTCCAGCTGACCCTTTTCTCTTACCTATCTATACCTCCTTTTCCTTTGGAATCTGTGCCCTTGGTACCTAACCAAACTTCATCATCTTCACGATTTAATAATCCTCCATTGGTATATGTACGTAGAGCTCCACCTCTGCCTGTGCCTCCACCATCTTCTTCTCCTGAGGTAAGTACTACTGACAACAGTGATCTTCATGATGATGATAACAGGCCAATTGCTCTACGCAAGGAGACACGACAATGTACCTTATATCCCATATCTCATTTTGTCTCCGATGTCAGAAATGGAAATCAGATGAAAAATTTTATTTCAGCCCTATCTGTTGAAACGAGTCCTCTGAACTATCACCAGGCATAGCTAGATAACCGTTGGAAGCTGGCTATGCAAGAAGAAATGGATGCTTTAGTGTCTCAACATACATGGGATTTAGTTGATCCCCCAGTAGATGCTGACATTGTTGGATGCAAATCGGTATATACAATAAAGTACAAATCAGATGGATCTATTGAAAGGTACAAGGCCAGATTAGTAGCAAAAGGATATACTCAGACATATGGTATTGATTTCTTTGAAACCTTTTCTCATGTTGCACGAATGGGCACCATTCGTCTTGTTCTCTCAGTAGTTGTTCATCATGGTTGGAGCTTATGTCAATTAGATGTGAAGAATGTGTTTCTATATGGGGATCTATCTGAGACTGTTTTCATGCAACAACCTCCAGGTTTCGAGGTTGAGGGGGAGTGTCAGAAGGTGTGTAGATTGAAAAAGGCAATTTATGGCTTGAAACAAAGCCCTCGTGCATGGTTTTAAAAGTTGTTTGAAGTGATGTCACGCTTTGGCTTCAACAGGTCAGCGGCAGATCATACACTATTTACCAAGAAAACTAACTCAGGCATAGTTGTTATGGTGGTATATGTGGATGACATCATTCTTACAGGAGATGATGGGAAAGCTATTGAAGCCACAAAGGCTCATCTTCAAAAACACTTTGTTACAAAAGACCTTGGTTCACTCAGATACTTTCTAGGTATAGAAGTTGCCAGGAACCGTGAAGGGATAGTTTTGTCTCAACGGAAGTATGTTCTTGACTTATTAAAGGAAACAGGAATGTTGGGAGTTAAACCAGCAAATATTCCCATGGACCACAAAGGTCAGTTGTTTGAAGAAGGGTCAAAACCGGTTGATAGCAAAAGTTATCGCTCACTAGTAGGGAAGCTACTGTATGTAACTGTTACCAGGCCGGATATTGCTTTAGCAGTAAGCAAAGTTAGCCAGTTTATGGACAAACCAACTGAGGTACACTGGAATGCAGCTATAATGATTCTCAGGCATTTAAAATCTTCTTCTGGAAAAGGGTTATTGTTCAGGAAAGGTGGTAATCTGGAGATAGTGGCCTATTCTGATGTTGACTATGCAGGATCTATAGTGGATAGAAAATCTACCACAGGATTCTGTGTGTTTCTGGGAGACAACCTGATTTCATGGAGAAGTAAGAAGCAAAATGTGGTTTCTAGATCGAGTGCAGAATCAGAATATAGGGCTATGGCCCAAACAACTACTGAATTGATGTGGGTTCGTGTTGTTCTTCATGACCTTCAGGTGAAGGTTTCCTCTCCTATGACCATGATGTGTGATAACAAGGCTGCCACATATATAGCGAACAATCATGTCTTTCATGAGAGAACAAAGCACATTGAGGTTGATTGTCACTATATAAGAGATATGGTTCAAGCTGGTTATATCTTTACCAAATATCTAAAGTCGGAGGACCAAGTTGCAAATATGTTTACAAAGCCTCTTGCTAGACCAAATTTCTCAAAATGTTGTGACAAGTTGAGCATGATTGATATCTATGCTCCAGCTTGAGGGGGAGTGTTGAGAGTAAGAGGTTTCAAGTTTAAGTTTTCTTAGATTAGAGGCTATTTGAAATTTTAAGTTAATGAGGGACTTATATGTAATTTCTCCTTTTTGGCATCTCTCTATTTAACATAGAGTAGCCCTAATATTAGATTAACGAGTTCTCCTTTTCTAAACAGCCGTCTCTCTCTCTCTCTCTACCTAGGGTTCGGTGCATCTCATATATTCTTCAACAGAAATAATGCAATTTTTGCATTGATTTGAGAACAATCATTTCTAAAGATATCATTTCAGGAACAATTTCTAGAGTTCGTCATTTATGTGTTACTAAATGATGCATCTAATCTTACTACATGATGCTTGAATCAGGTAAAGTTAGGCCCCCAAATCTACAAAGCTTTATCAAGTAGTTTCCTGGTGCTTCCTTTGATCCTAGTAGTAGTATAGCTCCTTTTATTTCAGCAAAATTTATGTATATATATCATGTAAGCTTTGATCCCTTAGTGCAGATGATGTAAACTGATTAGATCTTAAAAACTCATGTTGGATATAGTTGGCCAATTTATGAGGTATCACATTATGCATGGTTATCTGTTTGTTTTGAAAGCATGTAGTTAACCTTTGTTCTAGATGTATATGTTGTTTATTTGGCTTCCCTAAGATATTCTTTGTTATCTTTGTCCCCATTGAAAAACTAAGAACCCCATATCAAGAGCCCAAACAAAACTTTTAAAGAGTGAAATATGGAACAGGTGAAGTTGGGGATGGTGTTTACCATTAGTCTGAATTGTTACACGAACAACATATCATCTACATAGAAGAGATTTCAGGATATGGAAACTCACGTGGAAAAAGCATGAAGAACACATACTGCGTTGTCCTGCTGCTGATTTCTCCATCTTTTGGCCCTTGTTGTGGTGAAGTTTGAAGTTTGCTTGTCCTAGTGAAATTAAGATATTATATTTGAAGTTTGGTTGGTAGGTTATTTGTTTGATTTATCTGCCCCTAGCTCGTGCAGTTTGTGTTACTCTCTCAATTTAAGTGTGCATATTTGTGAAATGGTTTTGTTTGTACAGCCTATTTTTACTTGTCACTAGGACCTATACTTTCCCTTGATTTCTCTAGGTTGATAGGGCTGCTCACCTTCCTTTTGCCAGATTTTAAGCACAACTAATAGTGCAATAAAACCAACAAATATCTTCCACTGATGCAGCTGCAGCGTTACTCTCACTTAGATCTAGCACCAGGCTTGCCAGGTTTATAGTGTTGATTAATTTTATGCTGGATGCATGTTTGTTGTTAGTTTTAGCACTTTCTTTTAAGAATTTAGATTATTTTTAAATTATTTGGCATTTGTTGATGGTTGTTTGCTTTGCTTATTTAATTGTTTTACTTATCATTGATCCAACACATTATTTACTTGATTGTTATGATTTTTTAGAACAATGATGGAAGGGATTTCTTCTGCAAGTGCTAGCGGGTTAACTCCAAGCTCGACATTTCCAAATTTGGAAGATATGCAAAACTTCAAGCATAGATCAAGTGATCTAACATGGAAGTGGGCCTACATTAAGGATAAACACGATCCAAATTTTGTGACATGCCTTAGATGTGGAATAACTTATCAACATCATTGTGAAATTATGTACACATAGGATTCCTTCGGATACTCGTGTTGAGCTTCTTATTAGTCTTAGAGAAGATGATGAGAGAAAGGCACAAAGTACATGCAGCATTTATGGGACAGAAATTGCCAGAGGTGGTCCCTGATTCAAAAGATGAAGACGACCCACCATCATCATCTCAAGCCACTAAACAATACAATAAACAAAGGAAATCGTTGAAATGAAGTTTGCTACTGAAGAATGAAAATGACTTTCATATATAGACATGTTTTTAACTTTATGTTTAGTTAAATATATTATGTTGTTAAATGTTAAATGTTTTGTGTTGGAAAATGTATTGAGCAGGTTATTTAACTGCTATTTCTTATTGATGATTGATTTTATGTTGTATACATGTTTGTTATTAATTTTAGTAGTTTGTTTACAAATTTTTATGTTTTTTTGTTTTTTTGTTTTTTTATTTAGGGTACCATCTAGACCGCCTAGGCTTTTTAGGGGGCTCACCGCCTAGCGCCTATGACAACTAAGACGTGCACTTGAAAATTATTCAAAGATTGGAAGTGAAAATGATATGCAATCCAGGACATCCTCTAGAATATCAGAGCCCCCAGAAAATTTTGTATCCTATGATTCCTTTTCATCCAAATATAAGACATGTACTGCATTAATTCACTCTTATGTAAAACCCTCATCTTATGCCCAAGCCAAAGAAAATTACGAATGGGTTAAAGCCATGAAAGTAGAACTAGATGCATTAGAAAAAGGCAAAAACTTGGACTCTTCAAAACCTCCCACAAGAAAAGAAACCTATACAATATAAGTGAGTGTATAAGGTAAAAACCAAGAGTGATGGGACCCTGAAGAGGTATAAAGCTAGATTAGTAGTCAAAAGATAATCTATGCAATATGGGATAGACTATAAAGAAACCCTTGCTCACGTTGCCCGAATGACCACTATTAGGACTTGTATAGCAGTTGCATCTAATAGGAATTGATTCATATATCAAATTAATGTTAAAAATGCATTTCTTAATGAAGAACTTGTTGAAGTATACATTGAGGCACCACTTAAATTATATAAGAACAAAAGCAAAAGAGTGCCTCTTATAGGCTTACAAGAACACAATCAACCCACAAAGAACCACTTATGGGTCAACGCACATCACCCACACAAGGGCCAAGAGAGTAAAAATAAATGCTTTCGTATTACGAAAATGCTTGAAAAAGCACTGAGAATATACAAGGGGAGAACCCCTATTTATAAAAAGAGAGAAGGATTGGGGGCAGCCCAACTAGCTGTTGGGCCGGCTCCCAACGGTCACAAATGTGACCATTGAGAGGAGCTCCAATAGCTACTTGGAGATGTCCCTATCATGCTCAATCCCAATGTGAGCAAAAGAAAATTATAAAAAATAAAAAGGAGCACAGTCAGACCCTAATGGGCTGACCATTTATTACAAAGTGAAATGACTGAAATACTCATTATGGGTATTTCGATTTATATACATTAGAATATATATATCCATATATATATAGATAGATAGATAGATATATAGATACACAATCTTAACACCCCTCTCAAACTTACGAACCGAGAGTTTGCCAAGTAGAAAGTGAAATCTAGGTGATAGGAGCGCTTTAGTGAAAAAGTCCGTCAGTTGATACTAAGATGTTACATATCACAACATGACGGTCTTCTTTAGAAATTCCTCATGAATGTAGTGGCAATCCATTTCAATGTGTTTGGTGAAATGAAATGGGGATCTTCGAAACACGAGCTTAGATTCACAAGGGCAAGTGTCAAGAATGACACTAAAGCATAACCCTTAAAAAGGGTATAAATGGAAACAAAATAAAAATAAAAATGTATTCTTTATTGATATGAAAAACCAATTGCTTAAGAAGCATTGGGGATGAAATACAAGAGGGGCTGCACCACTTTATATACACAGCTGAAAAAGAGCTCAATAGAGTTGTTGGACGGTCAGTCCAACAACTCTATTTAGAGCTGTTGGATTGTCAATCCAACAGCTCTATTGCTAGTCAAGTCTGGACAGGACTTGACTAGCAACAGTCATTCTAGTTCAAACTGAACTAGATGACATAAAGACAAAAAATAAAAATAAAGGAAAAAATTTACAGAAAAGAAAGAAATGAAAAATATATTTATATATATAATAATATAATATTATTATATATATATATATATGTACAGTTTTACATTTTAACACTCCCCTTCAAACTTACAGTACAATGAGCGAAAGTTTGTCTAAGAGAAAGTGAAATCGGGGAGCAGCGAGAGGCTTTGTAAAGAAGTCTGCTAACTGATATTCTGAAGTGACATATGGCAGATCAATTATCCCGTGTAGATATTCCTCTCTGACGTAGTGACAATCCATTTCGATGTGTTTGGTGCATTCATGGAATGTTCTGTGGCAATGTAGATTGCACTTTTGTTGTCACAACACATTTGTGAAACCTTTGTTGCTTCAGCTCCCATGTCAGCAAGCAGTCGTCGGAGCCAAACTACTTTCATGGTCGTGGTTACCATGGCTCTGTATTCAGCTTCAGTGGATGAGAGAGATACCTTATGCTGTTTTTTACACCTCCACGAGATCAATGATTCCCCTAAAAAGACACAAAAGCCAGTGGTTGAGTGTCTGTTATTGGGATCACCTCCCCAATCAGCATCAGTATATACAATTAAATCAAGAGAAGAGGAGGAAGATAAGAAAAGTCCTCGTGAAAGAGAGGACTTGATGTATCTGATAATACGCATGACTGCTCCCATATGAACAGAAGTAGGAGCATGTTGAAATTGACTTGCTGTGTAAACAACATGTGTTATATCTGGTATGGTAATGGATAGGTAGGAAAGTACCCCGACAAGCTGTCTGTAAGGAGTAGGGTCTGCAAGAAGTTCTTCATCATCAATCTTCATTTTAACATTAATAACTTCTGGAGTGTCAACTTTCTTATCATCAGTAATACCAGACCTGAAAACAATATCAACAGCAAATTTAGTCTGAGATAATAAATATCCTTTAGGAGAATAAACAACTTCAATACCTAAAAAATATCTCAACAAAACCAAATCAGTCATTTCAAAATGAGATTTAAGAAGTGTTTTGATTGTTTCAACTCCCTGTTTATCGCTTCCGGTGATAATCATATCATCCACATAGAGAAAAAGCGCAATGATCCCTGCATCAGAATTCTTAATAAACAAAGCAGTGTCAATTAAACAGAATTGAAAACTAATATCAATCATAACACGACTAAACCTATCATACCAAGCTTTTGGTGCTTGTTTAAGTCCATAAAGAGCTTTTTCTAAGCGAAGAACTTTACCCTTAGGAATACTTAGACCAGGACGGGGTTCCATGTATACTTCTTCAACTAGCTTTCTATTTAAAAAAGTATTTTTGACATCCATTTGAAAAATAGACCATTTTTTATAGACGCTAAGGCAATTAAGGTTCAGACAGTTGTCATACGAGCCACCAGAGCAAAGGTTTCTTCATAATCAATCCCATATTTTTGGGCATAACCTTTGGCTACTAAACGGGCTTTATATCTTTCAAGAGTATCATCACTCTTGGTTTTAATTTTATAAACCCATCGGCATCCTATAGTTTTCTTCCCTAGAGGAAGATCTTGAATATTCCATGTAACGACCCCAATCCATACCCTTTAAAAATGCGAAATATTTTTTTTCTTTTTAAGAGTTGCAGAAACCTTCCCAGAGATCTGGGGTCCTCACAGTTCCACTTTTCATTGGATAGCCCAACCACCACAAACGAAGTAGCAATTATCATCCATATCAACCAACTAAAACTCTTTTATTAATGAGTAAGAAAATTTCAAAGACAAGATTTTCTTCAACTAAAAGTAAAGTAACGATTGCAAAAATTAAAAGAACTAAAAGACAAAAGAAAGAGCCACTATGTCCTCTACTGAAGCTGACAAGCCCAAGTATAACTCATCCATCCACAGATGCATGTCCAACTTCACTGTTCACCATTTCCTGTGAAAAACCAACAAAGTAGGGTGTCAGAACCGAAATTCTAAGCACAGCTACTTCTAAAGAAACCAAGTGAGAGAAAGAACATGGATAAGATTTCATGCAGTGATTTGAGTGAGTGCAAATATAAAGTTTGCAACATTCAAATATCTATAACTACCAACAATTGCATGTGCTCACTAGTCAAGAATAGTAAAACAGTGCATATATCAGGAACTAAATAATTAAACCTTGCAGCATGATTTCAAGAAATAAATCATATGCTAATACCAAATCATGTCATAACATCAAGAGTGATTCAAACATTCATGGTCTAATGCATAACAGAAAAATGCATGATTATGTGCAATGCATGATTTCTTCTGTTATCTTTCATTTAAGTTTCATCTTTTCATATGCATGCCCTATTAGATGCACACTTCTTTAAGTTTCTCTTTTTTATTACCATGGCCCGCGGATACACCAAACAGGTACAAACCCCGAGGTCAAGTAGGTTCCCAAGGTAGTTTAACACACAATTTGTATTTTATTACTAGGTTCCAACTTAGCCCTCGACCGATATCAGGAAACAGCACCATCCATCGGAACATTAAACCTCCACATCTAATGTCGGGGACACAAGGGACACCCCACGCCCACAAGTGTCACTTCCTTGGTACCATAAACTCACAGCTGTGACTAACACACTACTCCCGGGTAAAGTGGCGGACTCTCCCTAAAACCGTGGCCAGGAGAAGAACCTCAATATCGGGTTCAGGGGCAACAACGCACACGGAGTTTTTGTATCCTCACAATCTCCCCAAGACCGGATATCTAAGATTCTCATACTCCAGATGAGATATCCCAGAATGTATATTACACTGTTCTTATTCATTATATTTTTAATTAAATCCATTTCTTTAAGTTTGCCACACATATGCAAAAGTAAAGTAAAAACCCCGCATCCCCCTTTGTAGGGACCCATTCGGGACTCCAGCCCGTATAAACCATTAGAACAGTGTAGTAATGTGCCAAACCATCTTATGTGGTTTAAGTGATGAATTTAAAAACATATGTGAAAGACAACCAAACCCACGGCTCTCCAGGCCGACAATAGTCCATTTAGGCCATCGATGCATCCTACAACCAAAATCATAACTTGCAATGCATGCAATAATACCAACATAATTACAAATGCACCTTCATTCAAGCTTCCACAATCATCTGCATGTGTGACCATTCATGTGTAAGTGTTTTCATGTAATCACTTAACATACATGCATTCATCCATAGTTTCATAAGTATATGGGAATATTTATGCATGGTAATTAAACATGTCTCATCATGTAGATACATGAAATCTTCCATTCATAGCATGAGATATCATCCACACACAAGCACATAAACCGAATCTAGAAATTTATATGTCAAGGCTGCACGCATTTACATCATGTATGCACCCCCCCCACCAACCAAACTTTGCAATCATATTAATGGTACAAGACATTCAAGAGAAGCTATATCAAATATTCATAAGTATGGAAAAGTAAATGATCTGGTGTAACCTAACACAAAATCCAATAGTCAATGTTAATTTAATCCAGTGAAGTCAATTCCTACTGATTCAAGAAAATCGGAGATGTGAAAGAAACTCATAATGGTGCAATAAAAAAAAAAACCATTTTGACCCAGCCGACTACGAATCCACCGATCATACTGACCACACGGTCAATGCCATCAATGACTTCCCAAATGTTGCAGATCAGAGATACAAAGATGATCCCAACGATGATGGTGTTGGGGATAACACCACTACTTATAACCCTCAAGCTACAGGATATTAGATTGATGTGAAACATTCTGTCAATGTGAAAGTGAAAAGTACCGTGAAGAAATTCCAATTTCTATCAATAAATTGCCTGACAGAAATAAAATACTAATGAACCCAAATCAATATTCCATTAATAAATAACCTGAATCTACAACCCATAAAATTATGTGCTTATAAACAGAAACGGAATTTGATACTGTATATACAGCTATTAGTTATTCTGAAATCTGACATAGGCATCAAGAACTCAGGTTCTCCATACAATACAGAATTATTACATTAAATAGACCTGGATCATGTCATATGTATATAGATCATCTGGATAATAATCCACTCCACATCAGGTAAAAAGGATTCATGGTCCTGGCAGCCCTAGAAGAACCATCTGGGAAGATTCGCCTTGCTATGGAAAAAAATGAGGCTAGATTCCGAGCTGGTAATTATTCATTTTCAGAACTAGCAAATAAAGCTCAACTCAGAGAAGCTCTATTAGATATAGATAACATGATAGACACTGTATCTAGTCCGTAGAAGTGTTTGAAAGGATCATACAAGGGAGGCATCAATCAAATAGCCCAATAGGTCATACAACAGCTTGATGCCCATAATGTGGTGCCACCACAGAAGAAAAGAAAAAAAAACTATAAAGAAGAACCTAATTGTCAGTGTGCTCGACTCAGAAATATTAACCTTCTGATATACTGAAATCAGTCAATCGTTTATAAGATTGGACTCCATGTAATAAAACAAATCAAAAGAAACTAAATATATACTAACTTGACATATGGATCTTTACAAAATGATTGAAGCTACACAACTCACTTCCTACTTTCCTCTTTTTTTTAAACAGTCTACTTTCACACGAATACCAAATAAAAATGATACAGGATAAAAACACAAAACAATAAATGATCTGGTATAGCATTAGAAAATGCCCAAATAAATTAGAAAGAAAAGAGTCAAAGAAGGTTGTATGGATCACCCACAGAAATTTAAATGTGAGTTATGCTGTATGGATCACCCACGGAAATTCTGAACTCAGGTTCTTTATGATGTTACAGAAATTAAATGTGAGATATGCTGTATAGATCACCCACAGAATTCTGTGCTTGTAAACAGAAATTCTGTTCTCAACAGGGAAAAATCAAAATCTAACTAAGAAGAATCAATCTGCTCAACAACATATATGATCAAGAAACCATACGCTCAAGAGAATGAACCTAAGCGTGAAGAAATAAAAAAAAAAACATCTGATCACAAGCATATACGATTAATGTTTTCCATAGAATGAATTAATTAAGGGAAGGAATGACCCCCAAACTGTTCCGATTTCAAGATTTAGGGCTTATTAAGAAAAAACCCCAAATCAATCTGATTTGGGTATTTAGGGTTTATCAAGAAAACCCCAAATCAACGTATGGAATCGAACCCCTGTTCGATTCCTCACCCAAGTTCGAAGAAGAACCGTACCTTTTTCGCTGGTTTTCCGGCGATCTTTCCGGCGATCGGAGGCTGGAATCGTGGTTGACGCACCTCACTGCTGCTGTGAAGAAAAAGGGAGTACTCAATGTTGTTTGCCGCGGCCCCCGGTGGTCGTTGGTGGCCAAAACTCGTCGGCGACCTCCTCTCCTCCGGCGCACGCACACAGACAGAGAGAACGAGAGAGATGAGGGACTGAGTGGAGAGAGAGAGACGAGTGAAGAGAGTCCCCTCTCCACTCCCTCTTATCGGGCAAGACCCCTCCCCCTCTTCATGCCGAGATGGGCGTGGGGTCGTTACGCTCTGCGTAACCCCCCTGCGCCGCCTTTCTGTTTTTTTTTGTGTTATGTTTTATCGGGCAACCCTTATCGGGTTGCCCTTTTTATTTAACAGGGTAGAACATATGGGGTGGGGCTCGGGTCCGAACCCGAGACCCGCAACCCGGCCCCAAGTCAAAATGGATCCACAAGTTGGATCCGAATGGATCCAATTGTGGATCCTCAGATTAAATTTAATTTTTAAAATTTAAAAAATTTTATTTATTTATTATTATCATTAAATCGAGGTTTCAAATAAATAAATCCTAATTACCCCCTTTATGGGTCCTAGATCCGTAATGTGGATCTAGGCCCAAATTGCATAATTTGGCATATTTTATACTAAAAATTTTCGGGTTTTACATTCCATGTAGAAGCCTTTTCAAGTGCATCAAATTCAGCTTTCATGGCTTCTATCCTTTTGATATCATGTTTTGCTTGAAAATATGTGGATGGTTCTTCATATGAGTGAATTAATGCAATAACTTCCCTATATGTGGGTGAGAAAGACTCGTATGATACAAACTTTCCTGGAGGCCTCGAGACTCAGGATGATTGTCTAGTTGGAATGTTAGAATATTTTTCAAGTGCACATGGAGGATTAGACTCTTGTCGCCTGGAATATTGAATACTAGTATCTCTATAAACTTCTTCATTTTCAATATTAAGATCAATAATTCTTTGATCATCATCAAAGTTACAGTCAAGGTCATATTCATCAGATGTTGATGTTAGATCTAGCAAAAAGGAGTACTCAGTGACATTTTTTAATTTTCTAAAATAAAAAAAGCTCTCTTTTTCAAGAAAAGAAACATTTTTAGACACATATAGTCTATTATTTTTGAAGTCAAAACATCTATAACCTTTCTGTTTTTCAGCATATCTTAAAAAGGCACAAGGAATCGCACGAGCGGAAAGTTTATCATTTTTGTCAGTAAATATGAAACATTTGCACCCAAATATTCTTTGTCTAGAGTAGTCTGGAGAAATGTTCATAAGTTTTTCAATGGGAATGATATTTTGTAATGAAAAAGATGGCATCCTATTAATGAGATAGGTGGCAGTTAAGGCAGCTTCTGCCCAAAAGTCTTTCGACACTTGATTTGCTATTAATAAAGTCCTAGTGGTTTCTATAATATAGCGATGTTTTCGTTCTGCCAGTCCATTTTGTTGAGGTGTATAAGGACAAGATCTTTGATGTGTGATGCCATGCAATTTAAGATAATTTTGAAAATATGTGGATAAAAACTCTCCCCCTGAATCTGATGCCATGCACCCCTTTATATACACAGCTGAAAGAGAGCTCAATAGAGTTGTTGGACTGTCAGTCCAACGGCTCTATTGCTAGTCAAGTCTATTACATATAATATTATATATATGTACAGTTTTACATTTTAACATTTGGTTCTTTCAGATAATGTATGATTGTTTGCAATGTATATTGCGCTCTTGTTGTCACAACACAATCTCGAGGGTTCTGCAATGTGAACTCCCAAGTCTTCCAACAATTGTCTCAACTATACTAATTCAGATGCAGTTATCACCATGGCACAATATGCTACTTCAGTGGAAAAGAGGGTCACCTTCTGTTGCTTCTTACATATCCATAAAATTGTAGAATCAATGATTGCTTGCAATGTATATTGTGCTCTTATTGTCACAACACAATCTCAAGGGTTCTGCAATGTGAACTCCCAAGTCTTCTAACAATTGTCTCAACTATACTAATTCAGATGCAGTTATCGCCATGGCACGATATGCTACTTCAGTGGAAAAGAGGGACACCTTCTGTTGCTTCTTGCATATCCATAAAATTGTAGAATCACCTACAAAAACACAAGAACCAGTGGTTGAGTGTCTATCGTTCACATCATCTCCCCAATCAAAATCAGATGCAATAACTTCTAAGGAAGAAGATGAAAGAAATAATTCATACTGAATATAATTTCCAATACATCTAATAATTCTCATTACAACACTTGTATTGTAGTGGAAGCATGTTGAAATTGACTAACAGAATGAATAGTATGAGAAATATTAAGACGAATAATAGAACGATAATAAAAAAACTCCAATCATTTGTCTATATGGAGTTGGATCCTTTAGAGGTTCTTCATCATCTTTCTTTAACTTTGCATTGATGACTTCTGGAGTATCAACTCATTTTTTATCATAGTCATGATCATTCGATGGTCCCTGCTGCATACTTAGTTTGTGATAACAAGTAACTATCAGGTGAGTAAGCCACTTTTATTCAAAGAAAATACAGCAAAAAACCAAGGGTTGTCATATCAAAGTTGACTTTGAGCATATCTTTGATATGGCTAACTCCCTACTTATCACCTCTTGTGATAGTCATATCATCAATGTACTGAAATAATATCACCATTTCTGTATTAAAAGACTTAATAAATAATAGTGTCAATATAAAAGATTTAAATCTAAGTTGTATCATCACACTATTGAATCGATCATATCAAGTCTTGGGAGCCATATACATCCTATAGTATTCTTCCCTTTAGGTAATGTTTGAATTTTCCAAGTTTTTTCCTTTTCCAAAGCTTCTAATTCATTCTTGATGATTTTTAGCATCATGTTAAGAAGATGGTTCTACATGAGTATATAACTATTAGCCATGCTCTATATTTGAATTCAAAGGAATTATAGGATACAAATCTACTAAGAGTCTTTGAAATTCTCATGGATCTTCTAACACTAGTGGAATCTATATCTTGATTTTGAAAATACCTTTATAAAGCACATGGAGGATGGTCTTCGGTACATTGAATATGATTATGAAGTTGGTCTATATTATCAAAACCCTCATTCGCATTTCCCTGTGCATCATGAGTGCTCTCATTGTCACTCTCATGCATATCATGAATGCCATTACAACTCACATGCTCATTGGCAAGATAAAAAAGAAATGAATAGTCATAATGCCCTTGGATTTTATCTAAACCAAATCTGTTTTCGCTTTTAAGAAAAGTGACATTTCTTGAGACATATAGCGTGTTCATTTTAATTTAATAACATCTATACCCTTTTTTATTTTTGGCATATCCTAGGAAAACACAAGGAATAGCCTTTGGGGAAAGTTTGTCAATTTTTTCGATAAAGACAAACCATTTACAACCAAAGACTCAACCTTTTGTAATCGGGAGATGTTTTAAATAATTTTTCAATGGGAGAAATGTTTTTGATAGTTTTGTATGGCATCTTATTTATCAAATAAACCGTCGTAAGAGCGGCTTCGGCCCAAAAAAAAATTGGAACATTTCTTAATATAATAAGTGTTCTAATAGTCTCAACAATATGTTTATGCTTCCTTTCGGCTAATGCATTTTGTTGAGGAGTATAATGACATGACTTTTGGTGAATAATCTCACGCAAGTCAAGATAGTTTTTGAAATCCTTTAATACAAATTCTCCTCCAAAATCGGTTCTAAAGATTTTAATATTGGTTTTAAATTGAGTCTTTGTATAACAATGAAATTTTTGGAAACAATCAAATACTTCAGATTTGTATTTAAGAAAATATATCCAAGAGTGTCTACTATAATCATCCACAAAAACATCATAATAAGATACTCTTCCTGTGGATATAACCGGAGCCGGTCTTCATACATCTGAATGTACCAACTCAAATGGTTACCAAAAATGTTTCTGAGAAAATTGTTTTCATGGTAAAAGTCGACTTGTTCGTCAATGTGGTTATGTGTGATTGTCATAGTCGTGGTCACATGCTGATAACATGTGGATTTAATACGTATAAGGATGCGTACAATCGACCATGGATTCAAACCACGATGATGATGCGAAATTAGAAAATATCAAATGACTACGCCCAAAAGGTAAAGATTTCATTTTATTAAGAACATAATCTTCACAAACAAAATCCCTTTATTTATAATTTGTGAGAAATGAAAATAAATGTAATTTTGACACACTAGGATGTCCTAGTCTCTTGTGCCAATTTTCTATATATTTTTGTCTACAAAATTACAAAAAGTATGTTTTGATAATTCAAGATTGTCCATAACATAGTGATTCTCCTCTTCTATGGTCTCGCCCAATCGGCTTTTCGGACTAGATATCCTGTATCACACAATCGTTGGATGAAAACAAGATTTTGCATCCATGATCCACAATTTGGGCAACAGATAAGAGGTTTAAATTTAATTTTGGTATTATTCTAATATTTGGTACAAAAAAATGTTTGATGTTTTTGTAAAGACCCAAAACCTTTGATTTTTAAAGAAGTTTCTTTGGCAGTTGAAACATAAGAATCATTTGAGTATGGCATTCGGATAATGTAAACTCATTTGAGGTCATATGAAAAGAAGCACCTGAATCAAGAATCCAAGAAGTCTTATCGGGGTCAATGCATGTGGAAACGGTCGTGCCCGAGAGAGAAAAGGCTTAATTCTTGAACATTGGTTGTAGTGACTCCATGAGTTGTGCCAAAGACAATGAACCAATGTAGGAGTCAACTACATTTCTTTCAAGAGATGGTCCTATCGAAGACACCTTTTTATCATTTCTTTGATCTTCTTTCCTTCTTTTAGGGCAAAAGGGCTTGATATGACTCGGCTCATAGCAATGATAGCATATTAGTTTGCTACTCTTCTTGTATTCATGATCGCCACTTTTATTGTTTTAACTCCTTCCATAATCATTTGAATTTCTTTCATTCTCATTACTTCTTCCAAAGTGAGGGGGCTTATAAGCCCTTGTGTGATTTTCGGAGCTTGACATAGCAAGCACGAATTCTTCTTCCTTTGAAGAGAATAGTTTTTTCAACCTATTTTCCTCCACAATTAATTCTTCAAGTGTTTCAACTATGTTAGGTACACCTCCTTTACGAAGGACCGATTTGGTCACTTCAAATTCGGGTATAAGTCCATTAATGAATTGGTAGAAATGTTCAGTTCTAATTTGTTTTTCACAGAGTTCTACATCGTGGGGGCAATGTCACTTTGGCTCTAGAAGAGTCAATTCATCCCAAAGAAGATAAAGGGTATTATAATATTCACTAATACTCATTTCTCCTTAGGTCATAGTTCTCACCTTATTTTGTGCATTGCATATGTGAGTTATATCCTTAAGACTATACATATCTTTAAGATACTTTCATGCATCACTAGCAAAATCAAATTTTGCTAAGTTAGAACATTTTTTTATGTCAACACTATTGATGAGCCATCCAATTATCTTGGAATAACTCATCCTCTGTTATTTTCATTTTTTCTCGTATTAGGTGACAGCCTTACACATCTCTTCTCCTTGAAGAGTCACTTCCTTTCTATTTTCCATCTTAGTGAGTGCAAGTTTAGGCTCTCTTTCGAAGCCATCAACCAAACCCCATAGACTCTTCTCTCATATTTTATGTTTTACTATGGATGCCCGCATCACATAGTTGGTATCAGCGAGTCTCACGAGAATGGAGACAACTACTATTCTTTCATCCTCCATTTACGATAATGAGAGAGAAGGGAGAAAGAGAGAAGAGAAGATAAGGTAGCAAGAATTTTGTTGAAGAGAACTTTGATGGTGCGCTTCCCAATGCAACAATCCCATGAACTGATGCTCCACCAATCTCATGATCCTCCTCTTAGCATTTCCGAATGAATTACAACCCAAGAGCACCAATGCTCTAATACCATGTAATAAAATAAGAACAAAAGCAAAAGAGTGCCTCTTATGGGCTTACAAGAACACAACCACCCCACAAAGAACCACTTATGGGTCAATGCACATCACCCACACAAGGGCCAAGAGAGTAAAAATAAATGCTTTTGTATTATGAAAATGCTTGAGAAATCATTGAGAATATACAAGGGGAGAACCTCTATTTATAACAAGAGAGGGGGATTGGGGCAACTAGCTCTTGGGTTGGCTCCCAACAATCACATTTGTGACCGTTGGAGTTGTCCCTATCATGCTCAATCCCAATGTGAGCAAAAGAAATATATAAAAAATAAAAAGGAGCACAATCAGCCATAATGGACTAACAATCTATTACAAAGTGAAATAACCAAAATAGCCCTGATAGGTATTTCGGTTTACATACATTAGAATATATATATTAATGCATACATATAGATATATATATATCTATATATACATACAAATACATATATAGATACACAATCTTAACAACCACCCGATATGCGCATTCCTGAAGTGAAGGCTCTTCGCTTAAGGCACTTTATGGGTTGAAAAAAGTGCCAAAGGCTTGGTATGATAGATTTAGTAAGGTTAATCTTGATATTGGTTTTAGATCATGCTTAACTGACATGGCTTTGTTTTTTAAGGAAATTGATGCAGGTATTGTCATTTTACTCTTATATGTGGACGATATGATTATCACTAAGGGAGATAGATAGGGAGTTGAAAATATTAAAAGGATTCTTAAAATTAATTTTGAAATGACTGATCTGGGTTTTTTAAGATATTTTCTAGGGATCGAGGTTGCTTATTCCCTTAAAAGGTATCTACTGACTCAGTTTAAATTTGCTTCTCATATTATTTTCAAATCTAGAATCATGGATGATAAGAGAGTTGATACTCTAGAGGTTACTAAAATTGATAATTGAGAGCCTCTTGAAGATCCAACACCCTATCGATAGTTGATTAAAGCACTCTCCTATTTGTCAATTACTAGACCAAACATAGTTCATGATGTTCACGCAAGTAGTCAATTTCAGCATGCTCCTATATTTGTTCACATGGGAGCTGTTTTGTGAATCATTAGATAAATTAAAACTTTTATTTCTACAGGGATTTTTATGTCTTCTTCATCTGCATTAGATTTAATTGCTTATACTTATGTCGGTTGGGGAGATGATCCTAACCATAGACACTCAACCACGGTTTTTTGTGTTTTTTTAAGTGAAAATCTTATCTCGTGGAAGTGTAAAAAGCAACAGAAGGTCTCTCTTTCTTCAAAAGAAGCTGAATATCGGATCAGGGCCACTACTACGATGGAGGTGTTGTGGCTGAGAAGACGCTGGCTAGCATGAAAATTCAAATAAAATAAGCTTTAAAGATGTGTTGTGATAACAAGAGTGTTATCTACATCGCCAACAATTATACATTTCACGAGAGAACAAAGCACATTGAAATGGATTGTCACTATATACGAGAGGAATACATTTCCGGATCTTTTCTATACTTACCCCTTTGGGGATTCTGTGATTGGTACCTTTGTTTTCGGGATTCCGTGATTTGGGTTCCTGCGTTTTCGGGATTTTGTCGCTGACTTGTTTTTGGGGGGTTTGAAGAAGGTGGGGTCGCCGCAATCGACGCTCTACACGGTGGGGAGCTGGTCTGGCCGGAGACTGGACTCGAACGGTAGCCAAGGGAGCTCGAACAGGTCGTCTCAGGTGTCCTCCCCGCCATCGATGCTGCTGAACCAGACTGGCGACACCTGGGAGTTGTTGTATGCCGCGGCGGGGCAGGTGGTGAGGATGAAGATGAACGAGGGAGCAAAGAAAACAGGAATGGGACTCCTCGGCCCGCCGAGGAAGCCGGTACCGGTGGCGGTGGGGAAGCTCGGTGTCCAGTTGAAACCCACTAACGGTTCTGGGCTTCCTCTCCAGCGTTGCTGGAGTGACAACATTAGGGACTCTTGTGCTCTTGCTGCACATGTAAGGACTAAAACCAACGATTCCCCTGTACTACTTTGATCGAAATTCCTTTTGGGTGTATATTGCATAATTACCGGAACCTTTCTTGCTACATGTAGTAGCTTGCTTTGGAAGCGAGAAACTCCCCCTTCTCTGAAAGTAAGGGAAGCTTTGGAAAACCTGCTTCCCAAATACTATAAACTCGATTCACTTCAATGGGAAGCTCGTTCCTCCTCATTTCTTACAATCGATTTGGATCGAAAGTGTGTAAAGGTATGGCCAGACATCTACCTGCAATACTATCGGCAATTCTTTTTTAATTATGTGGATGCATTTTAGGACATGTTCTGTGGTTTGGTTTCTTCAACAGTTTCGTTGGCATTATCAAATGACAACTTATACGATTGTAATATCAGCATGTTAACTGCATCTCTCATCTGGATGGAAAGACACACATTGTCAGGGAGGTGGACAAGCATGGATCAAGTAAGCTGATTTATGCTTTACTGCCTAGATGGTTTCAATGGCCTAAAGTTTTCCAGAATTTCAAGGATGCATACATTGGGTCCGGGGCGGGGGGAACCCCCGGACCCCCCCCCCCCCCCCCCTCTCTCTCTCTCTCTCTCTCTCTCTCTCTCTGTGTATATATATATATATTATGTCACATGGGTGTGGGTGCGGCGAAAAAAAAATTATATATATTTGTATTTGTATTTGTATTTGTATTTGTATTTGTATTCGTATTTGTATTTGTATTCGTATTCATATATGCATATATATATATATATATATATATGTATTTTATATAATACATTTTGTAATCTTTAATTTTTATATTTACTTTTTATTTATTTATTTATTTCTTAATTTTTTATCTTGGTTAACCAGTCGTTGGAGTTTTGTGAGTGTGCCCATAGTGGCCCCCTTGTGCTTGTCCATTTTGGATTTTGGTGGACATTTTGTTTGTGATTGAAAGGCGCTTATTCCTTTACAGTTGTACACAATCATCAGTAGTAGCCTATGAAATACATTAAAGTCTCAAGCACTGCAGTTATCAAATCTCAAGTGCTTAACATATAATTTGCTCTCGAAGACTAGGAATCTAACCGATACTTATTCATCAACTTAGAGCTTCATAAGAAAAATCACCAAGCAATAATGTTGAAGAAGATGATAACAGAATAAATTGACAATAAAGTTTTGACCAGTTTATCATGCTCTAAGGAAATACATGGCATGAAGCGCGTTAGGGTGGACAAAATTGAATGCTCCGTGCAGATACTTCTCTAATTAGCAGTAACATACCAGTTGAACACACAAAATTGAGATCTTCAAATTCACAATATTGAAGAACTAAAGCAAGTTCAGCTGCCATAGCATATTGTGGTTTCCTGGGAGTCTCACTAATATTAAGTAATGAATCCATCACCTGCATCAGCATAAATGCTCCTCAGATGGTTACTTTTCATGAGAAACCTTTAGAAAATAAAACAATATAAATATTCATGATATTTATCAGCCAGAGTGCAGCATTTTCATGCCCTTTTAATTAAATTGATTATCAGTTGTTCCTTTTTCTTCAATTAGTACCTGTGTTACCAAATGTTCCAACATATGTAAAGTTTGACATAAGCTATAAATCACATAATGGGAGTTTCTCATGAATGTTCATTACCCAATGTATGCAATACTTGATGACTGAAATGGCCTATAGTAGCATGCATGAGCTGCAGGTGCCCTTTTGTAGTACATAAGTTGAATAGGAAACCAATATATATGTTAAATGTCCAGTGACAATCTGGCTAGCCATTTTAGTTACCTTCAGATAGTCTGGAGCTTTTATATATGCATATACATGTACAGGCGCATATATATATATATATATATATATATAGAGAGAGAGAGAGAGAGAGAGAGAGAGATGACGTTAGTAGATTGCCTAGAGGTTCTATCATTGACACCAATTACTGTATCATTATGAAAGCTAGGATTGTCTCCAACATGAATGGCACTTCTATTATCAAAATAAAGGGATGCAGCAAAGAGATATCAGCAACCAACCAATAAAGCCACCAAATGTACAAACTGACTTGGGCCACTGCTCTTATGCATCACTAGCAAACATTTTCAACCTTTGTTGCTTCTTGCATGCCAAGAGAGCAATGAACCAACAAGGCAACAAAGAAATAAAGAAAACTATAATAGATCACCAATCACTAACAGCACCAAGCTACCAATCATTGTCATGAAGATGGAGCCCCAAGATAAAGAAAATGGCCAATCTTTCTGGAGTTGTCCATTGAAAATAGAATTTATGGGGATATGGCATATGAGTGAATGCTAATGTAACGACCCCAACTCATCCTAAGAAAAAGTGCAGAATTTCTTTTTTTAAACCATTGTGAAAATCTTCTCAGAGACCCGGGGTCTTTACAGTTCCAACACTAGGAAACTCAAAGAAACCACAAGAGATCTTACACCATCATCCAAATCATAGCAAGTTATCTTTATTAATTAAGAAATAATAGAATCATAAGACAAATGCAAAATATGAGAGTGCATAAAAATTAAATGAAAAGAAAAGATATGTCCTCTCGTAGCTCCTCTCATGAGCAAGTCACTTCACTAGGCATATGAGATTGCAAAAAACACAAAAATAGGAGTGTCAGAAATCCAAAGAATTATATGTATGAATCCCTCTAATGAAACAAATAAGCATAAGGAATATAGATAAGATTCATACAATAATTTAGATAGACATTATTAAAACAATTTTTCATATTTTTATTTAAGCAGTAAAAAATTCAGCATGCAACAGGAAGCAATATCATAGCTTCAATTGTGCATCACAAGAAAAACAAGTAAATATGCATGACCTAATGCATAACATGAAAATGCACGATGTCAATACACATGCATAAGTAAATTATTATTTTTATCAAGTCCTTTTATTATATGAATGCCTCTATTAAAATGCACACATTTAAGTTTTTCATTTTATTACTGTTGCCCGCGGATACACCAAACGGGTAAAAAAATTTCGATGTCAAGTAGGGTTCCCAGGATAACTTAGAATACAAATTGTATTTTATTATTGGGTTTCAAACTTAGCCCTCGACCGAATCAACCTTCGGAATATTAGACCTTCACATCTAATGTGGGAACACTAAGGACATCCACATCCACAAGTGTCACTTTCTTGATACACCAAAACAACAATTGTGTCTACACACTACCTCCAGGTAAAATAGCGGATTCTCCTTAAAACCGTGACCACGAGAAAGCACATCAATATCGAGTTCAGGGGTAACAATAATGAACACGAAGTTTTTGTATCTTCGTGGTTCCCTAAAACCGAAACTCTAAGAGTCACATTCTAACGACGGGATATCTCAGAATGTATATTATACAATTATATTCTTTTATCTTGTTATTAATAGCCAATTTATTAATTTGCAATTCAGCATGCAAAAATCAATACACCAGCTCGCATATTCTCATTCGAGACTCACCATGGTTGCCAGTTGAGAAAGCGGGAGCGAGAAGCGATACGGGAGGCAAAAGCAGGAAGCGAGGCACTTTCAAAATTTTAGTAAGCGGGAAGTATGGGACCACTTAAGAGCGATTCGGGAAGCGTCTCGGAAGCGACCTAGGAAGCGTCTCGAAAGCGACCTAGGAAGTGTCACGGAAGCGACCTCGGAAGCGCCTCGGAAAAGAGGAGGAAGCGAAAAAAATAAAAATAAAAAACACAAAAAAATTAAAAAAAAATAAAGGAAGCGTGATCTAATGCATAACAAGAAAATGCATGATTATATGCAATGCATGATTCCTTTTGTTATCTTTCATTTAAGTTTCATCTTTCCATTAAATGCACGCAGCTTTAAGTTCCTCTTTTTAATTACTGTTGCTGCGGATATACCAAACGGGTACAATCCCCGAGGTCAAGTAGGTTCTTAGGGTAGTTTAGCACACAATTTGTATTTTATTATTGGGTTCCAACTTAGCCCTCGACCGAATCACCTTCGGAACATTAGATCTCCACATCTAATGTCGGGGACACAAAGGACACCTCACGCCCACAAGTGTCACTTCCTTGGTACCATAACAACAACTGTGTCAAATACACTACTCTTGGGTAAAGTGGCGGACTCTCCCTAAACCGTGACCAGGAGAAAGAACCTCAATATCGGGTTCAAGGGACAAAATTACAGCACACGGAGTTTTTGTATCCTCACAGTCTCCCCAAGACCGGATTTCTAAGATTCTCATACTCCAGATAAGATATCCCAGAATGTATATTAAACTTTCTTATTATATCTTTATTAAAGTTTATTCTTTAAGTTTGCAACACCATATACAAAAGTAAAGTGAAAACCCGTATCCTCCCTTGCGGGGACCCATTCGGGACTCCAGCCCGTATAAACCACTAGAACAATGTAGTAATGTGCCAAACTATCTTATGTGGTTTAAGTGATGCATTTAAAAACATAAGTAAAAGAAAACCAAACCCACGGCTCTCCAGGCCGATGATGGTCCATTTAGGCCATCGATGCATCACATAATAAAACCAAATTAATGTTTCATTCATAACACTAAGCCAAAATGCCAAAAAAGCATGTGCACTCATGCAACCATAAACCCAAACATGTGCATGTCATTGCTCATTCATATGCATTTCCACTATGTGTGGTACCTACATCATATACGGGTGTTCACCAATTCATGGTTTCTTTAAGTGTGTGAGTGTACATGTACCATTTCACATATTAATCAAGCGTATATGTTCAAGAAGAATTACTAATAACTGAATCATGCTCACACTCATGAGTACCATAATCATAACAATGACAGTTACATAACCTTCTTAGAAATAACATTCTAACATGTTCTTGACACATAGATAGGTGCATGTAAATTTCAAGGTTTAATGTCAGAATTTAAATCATACACAATATTTATAAATTCTGGAACATATTTTCATTAAACCTGATTCAGATTTGTCAATTGAAATCATAAATAACCATGACAACCAATATACCAGCCTTTAAATCACTCATAGAATTCTGAACAAGAATAAAATGTTCAACTAGAGACATCAAGGAAAGTCACAATATGTATTAAAGTCAGTTTTATGTGTTAATCCTTCTTGAACAGGGTATGATGACCCCATATTTTACATGACTGAAATTTCAATTATGACTCAATAATCCGCACTGCATATTACAAGTATGTGCTTAAGCCACACTCAAGAACCAGCTTGAGATACTTTTAAGCAGCTCGTGATTCAAATGATAATCTATTTAACCAAAACAGCTATATACATGTGCTGCAGGAACAGAACCAAAAATATACATGCTAGTGTAACAAATAATAACCCTCAAGCTATAGGATATTAGGTTGATGTGCAACATTCTGTCAAAGTAAAAGTGAAAAGTAAAGTGAAGGAATTTCAACTTCTATCAATTGACCGCCTAAAGAAAAACACAATTGAACCCATTCAAGATTCTGTTAATGAACAACCTGAAATATCAGTGCGGATGACCAATACTTCTGTAAATGGATAACTTAGAACACATTAATGAAAACAGTCAGAATCTTAATAAGATCTTGCAATAAACAAAAATTCAGTGAACTAATGATAACAAATGTGCCCAATTTACATGTTATACCGAATATGAATGGGGGACTGTACAAAAGAGTGGAGGTCGGCTATGTGTACCTGATAATTCTATCCCCTTATTTGGCACATCACAGCGTGAAATTGCAGGACAAAAATTGAAATAGATTTCTGTGGCTCGATAACCCAAATCGAAACAGCAAATCAAACGCAAAGATTTCAACAGGAGCAAAAGACTAGGTTGGGCTCATTAACTTGCACAGAAATTTCTTTTTTCTTCTAAAAGAAGGGATCGGGCCATGGAGCTATAAATATGGAAACTGTGCACTCATGCTTGTTGAAGAAAATCCTGTGTACTGAGAAAATCATCCACAAAACTCTTAGGAAATAAGACTTAAAATCACCTAGTGAAAATCCCCAAATCATCTTAATGCCTAAACTTAAGTGTAAATGAAGCTATTTCATTTATTCAACTAAACAGTATCAAATGACTTTTAACACAAGAATATTTCAGCATTATCACAAGAACTATCTTCTTAGGACTGAATGACTAACGGCCGTTGGAACAAAAGTTTAACAGCCTCATCATAACGATATCAAAGTCGATAATGCCATAGCTTCTCTTGAGCCGCCCCTTTTCCAGAAATCCAACAAAAGAAAACACCCCTCATCAGGAAAGATCCAAAACCCCCAAATCATAGATTTGGGGTTTTAGGTTTAGGGTTGACATAAACCCCAAATCCTACCCTCAAACCCCCACATGGAATCGAACCCCTGTTCGATCCCTCACCCCGATTCCAAGAAGACCCGTACCTTTTTGGAGCTTTTCCGGCGATCGGAGGCTTCCATGGCGGGAGTATCGAGCTGGCTGGAGTCGCCCCTCACTGTTGTCATGACAGACGAAGCCCCTGTTGGTTGTGGATGGCCGGAGCTTTGCCGGCGACCGGACCTTCCTCCGACGTGCGTACACTGACAGAGAGAGAGAAACTGGGGAAGATAGAGAGCCACTAAGTGAAGAGGGAAAAACCCCCTCTCCACTCCTCCTTTTATCGGCCCACCGAAACCCCTCCTCTGCCGAGAGGCGCGGGGTTGGTTACGCCCTGCGTAACCCCCCCCCCCTGCCCCCTTTCTCGCTTCTGCTACACCTTATCGGGCAACCCTTATCGGGTTGCCCCCCCCCTTTCTTGATTTGCTACTGATTTATCGGGCAACCCTTATCGGGTTGCCCCTTCCTTTTATAAGTTGTTACACAGGGTGGGGCTCGGGTCCGGACCCGAGACCCGTAACCTGACCCCAACGAGATGGATCCACAAGTTGGATCCAAATGGATCCAACTGTGGATCCTCGGATTAACTTTTAAAAATTAAAAATTTTATTTATTTAAGATTATACATGTATATATATATATATTAAAATATATATAGGTACATGGATCCGGTATGTGCATCCCAGACCCATCTACGCAGCTCTTTTAAATAATTATTCCCTGAATTATTTAATTAATTAAAAATTATTGTACTTATACATACATATCAAATTTACGAGGTAAATTTATTCGGAAAACCCCTTTATGGGTCCTGGATCTGCAATTTGGATCCCATGCCCAAATTCCTCTGTTATGAAATATATAATATAATATGTTTAAATAAATGCCTAAAAATTATGGGTATTACAACCCCTGTGATCATTACCTCGTGACTGCTGTGATTTGAAAAGGTCTCCCCTTTAATGGTGACTTCATACTGTAGTAGCTTTGCACGGGGATCTTCAAGGTTTAGTAATGCTGGCAGACATAGCAATGATGTAACCAACATGTGATAATCGGGTCCAAGACCATTCAGCATTTGTTGCACCTTTTCTCTGACAGGGATCTCACAACCCACCATAGCTAATTGATTTGTGATAGTCGTGACTCGATTCATGTACTTTGTCACTGTAAGGCTTTCCTTCTTTAACAGTTGGAACTGTAACGACCCCAATCCATACCCTTTAAAAATGCGGAATATTTTTTTTTCTTTTTTTTTTCTAAGAGTTGCGGAAACCTTCCCAGAGATCTGGGGTCCTCACAGTTCTACTTTCCATTGGATAGCCCAACCACCACAAATGAAGTTGCAATCATCATCCATATCAACCAACTAAAACTCTTTTATTAATGAGTAAGAAAATTTCAAAGACAAGGTTTATTCAACTGAAAATAAAACGACAACTGAAAAAAGCAAGAAGAATTTAAGAAAGAGTCACTCTGTTCTCTGTTGAAGCCGTCAGGCTCAAGTATGACTCTCATCCATCCCCAGATGCATGTCCAACTTCACTGTTCACCATATCCTGTAAAAAACCAACAAAGTAGAGTGTCAGAACCGAAATTCTGAGCACAGCTACTTCTAAAGAAACCTCAACATGGATAAGATTTCATGCAGTGATTTGAGTGAGTGCAGATATAAAATTTGCAACATTCAAATATCCATAACTATCAATAATTGCATATGTTCACCAGTCAAGAATAGTAAAACAGTATCATATATCAGAAACTAAATAGTCAAACCATGCAGCATGATTTCAAGAAGTAAATCATATGCTACTACCAAATCATGTCATGATATCAAGAATGATTCAAACATGCATGATCTAATGCATAACAGAAAAATGCATGATTATGTGCAATGCATGATTCCTTTTTTGTTATCTTTCATTTAAGTTTCATCTTTCCATATGCATGCCCTATTAGATGCACACATCCTTAAGTTCCTCTTTTTAATTACAGTTGCCCGCGGATACACCAAACGGGTACAATCCTCGAGGTCAAGTAAGTTCCCAGGGTAGCTTAACACACAAATTGTATTTTATTACTCGGTTTCAACTTAGCCCTCGACCGATATCAGGAAACAGCACTATCCATTGGAACATTAGACCTCCACATCTAATGTCGAGGACACCCCACGCCCACAAGTACCACTTCCTTGGTACCATAACAGCAGCTGTGTCAAACACACCACTCCCGGGTAAAGTGGCGGACTCTCCCTAAAACCGTGGCCAGGAGAAAGAACCTCAATATCGGGTTCAGGGGACCAAATTACAGCACACGGAGTTTTTGTATCCTCACAGTCTCCCCAAGACCTGGTATTCAAGATTCTCATACTCCAGATGAGATATCCCAGAATGTATATTACACTGTTCTTATTCATTATATTTTTATTAAAGTTAATTTCTTTAAGTTTGCAACACCATATGCAAAAGTAAAGTAAAAACCCGCATCCTCCCTTGCGGAAACCCTTACGAGACTCCATCTCGTATAAACCACTAGAACAGTGTAGTAAAGTGCCAAACCATCTTATGTGGTTCAAGTGATGCAGTTAAAAACATATGTGCAAGAAAACCAAACTCACGGCTCCCTAAACCGGTGCTGGTCCATTTAGGCCATTGATGCATCGTATGCAAAAATCATAACAACTTGCAATGTATGCAATCATACCAACATAATTCCAAATGCACATTCATTCATAACATTTTAACAATGTGCAAGAGCTTCCGCAGTCATATGCATGTGTAACCATCCATTCGTAACATGAGTTATCATCCCCACTCATGAACATAAACCGGATCTATAAATTGACATTTCGGGGTTACACACATTCATATCATGTGTGTACCTGTGCCACAACCCAAAGTTTCTCAACATAAAACAAATTTTGTCTGTCTCAGCCAGACAAACCATGCTGCCACACAGTTCTGATTAAGTACATATATTATCGTCATACATGAGTTGACGAAAAACATTTTGACTTCCAAACAAGACACATAGTCTCAAAAAGCTACAAATCATGATTTTCATCATGGAATCAACAGTAACAGTTTAGTGATTGAGTAAGGCAAGATTTTTTTTTTTTATAAGCTAAAAGAAAAATTGCAAATCATCTGACACTATTCACCTAATATTGTCACCTAATGATGTAGCCATACAAACACTTTCAACCCCCCCCCCCACACACACACATATATATATATATATATATATTAAAGAATGATACATGACTGGCCATGTGTCCTGATAAAACTGAACCATCATCTTTCTGCTATTTATAATACAATAGCTAATAAAGGAAACGCAGGAGACACTCACTAGCATACAAGTAAATTTTTTTTTTTTTTTTACTTAAACAATCATAGCTCAGTCACAGAATGAGTTCGGTCTTGTACTCAACCGAAAGAAACTCCTTGTATTCTTGAGTACTCCACAGAAACTGAATACATTCAATGTTTTTAACACCAAAATTTCTCAGTTTATAATTAAGCTTAATCTATATTCACTACTGCTAATAACTATGCTGCAGTACTGTAGATTTTAACATGTATGCCAACTGCCAAAACAAGTCTCAAGTATATTTATATTGATTTCCACCAGCTTATCTAGGCATATCAAAAGTGATTATACAACACAACTCAGGGTTGCGTTCAAGGACTAATGCATTCAGCCAGATTGTGACTTGATAATATATGATTGGCGGGCTATGTTCTGGATCTAGACATATACCACCAATCTGTATTTATCACACCAACAAAAACATTTTATAAATAAATTCAAAACAAGCATGTGAGTTCCATTCATGCATATTAGTCTCTAGATCGGACTCGAAACCATAAAGTTGCAGTTCATTATATACCATCACGATTTCAGCTAACATGATTCTAAAACAGACAGATATACTCACAGATTTTTACGTGGTAAAAGATATATGATAACAAAGAATCCATTATGTTAAATTGCAAAACTTTAGATTTACACGGGCCAGAGAGTTCTCATTTAAAGTCCCACTTAGCAAACAATCAGTTTTTTTTTCTTTTAAGCAGAGTAGCATAGTGACAAATATGCAGTAAGGTCTTACTGCTATTCTGGGTTTGGGATTTCACCCAGAACGATATCCCCAAACAGAATTTAACATGTATCATGCCTCAATTCCAAATCAAGAAAACCCAAATCGGGTTGATTTGGGAACTCGGCAGGTTAGGGTTATAAAAAAAAACATCATTTAAGAACCTCCATATTCAGATTTCCCCTTCTTGCATAAAAATAAGAAACCCCCAAATCGCACATCTAGGGTTTAACAGAATTTTCTTCCCCTTTTTTTTTGAAAATAGGGAATACCTCCATCGACAGCCTTCCTTGGATGCTCCCCTCACACGGGATCGAACCCATGTTCGATCCCTCACCCAAATTCGTTAGAAGCACCGTACCTCTTGAAGAATTTTCCGGCGATCGGAAGCTACAGATGTGAGTACGGGGCTGCGGTGTCGCTCTTCTTCACTGCCGTGGAGAAGGGTGCTCGCTGGAGCTGCGGTGGTTGTGGGTTGCCGGAGGTTTTCCGGCGTGCCCTATTCCTTCGATGTGCACACAGACAAAGAGAGAGACGAGGGAGAGAGAGATCGAGTGAAGAGGGAAAACCCCTCTTCTCCACTCCTTTTATCGGCCCCCTCCACGCCGAGATGGGAGGGGGTTGGTTACGCCTTGCGTAACCCCCCTCCTGCCCTCCTTTCTTTTCCTGTTAGGGTTTTATCGGGCAACCCTTATCGGGTTGCCCCTTATCTTTTAAAAAGGCCCCTACAGGGGCACGGCTCGGGTCCGGACCCGAGACCCGTAACCCGACCCCGATCGATATGGATCCACAAGTTGGATCCAAATGGATCCAACTGTGGATCCTCGGATAAATTTTAAAAACTTAAAATTCTATTCATTTATTGTTATTATTATTATTAAATCGGGATTTAAATCGATTAATCCTAATTACCCCCTTTATGGGTCCTAGATCCGAAATATGGATCTAGGCCCAATTTGAATTATTTTATAATAAAAATTTCGGGTTTTACAGGAACTCGCTTTTCAAATGAAGAATCCTGGCCTCCGAAATCTGTGAATATGTCTTAGCTAACTTCTGCCACAGCTCCAAAGCAGAGCATTCATCGAGAATACTCACCAATACCTCTTGAGAGAGAGTGGAGGTAATGTATGCTACGACTGTTTGGTCTCTCTTCCTCCATGATGTGAAATCTGGATTGCGACTTATCGTGTTGGAGGCATCTCCTTTGTCACCCTGTTGTTCCTGTGTGATGAACTCGGGTGGTGCGCAAACTGCCCCATCAAGGTGCCCAGAGAGATCCAGACTCCTGATACATGGCAGGATTTGTCTTTTCCAGGTCAAGTAATTTGAATTGTTGAGCCTTTCAGAAATGAGATGCCCGAGAAAACTAGAGGGTAAAGAGGGAGAATCCATAATGATGAAAGAAGAAGGAAGAACAGTGGGTGAGGATAAGACTGAAAAATTTGTGAATAGATGTGAAAAATCGTGTAAAATCTACCCAAGATTACAGTAAACGTGCTTGTTGTTTCTCCTTTTTTTTTTTAGATAACAACAAGCACCGTAATCAGTCTGATATGAAATCAAATTTGTTATAATCTGATCTGACAATCCAAAAAATGCAAAATAATTCAGATCTGACACAAGAAGATTCAGATCTGACGCAGTTTCAGATCTGATGCAATTTTGGGTATGTATTGAAAACCAACAGATGTATCAAGAAATCTGAAATAGTTCAGATCTGCTGCAGTTTAGGATATGTATTGAAACTCAACAGACGTATCGAGATAGGGTCCCTTTAAAGTATTGAGAAATAGAAACAAAGGAGAAAAGAGAGCAGACCCGATGGCAACCAAATTTGGGTTTGCCGATCAGGCCTAGGGTTGAAGAACTTGATACTAGATTGATATTAGGTCTGACGATGACCAGGTCTGATGACGTAAATGATGAATAAGAAGGGATAAAATGAAAGAGAAGAAGAATGATGGCTAAGGAAAGCAGTTTAGGGTTGGATGAAGGCTACCAAAGAAAAGATGAATCAAATGATTCATTAGACCCAGTGTGTCCCCTTGGGGTGCACCGGTCCTCTTTGTTAAGAAGAAGGATGGCTCAATGCGACTTTGTATCGATTACCGTATGCTAAACCAAGTGACGGTGAAGAACAAGTACCCACTGCCGAGGATTAATGATCTGTTTGATTAGCTGAGGAAGGCAAAGGTGTTCTCGAAGATCGACCTTCGTTCTGGGTATCATCAGTTGAGAATCAAGATGGAGGACATTCCAAAAACGGCATTTAGGTCCAGATATGGGCATTATGAATTTCTAGTGATGTCCTTTGGACTCACCAATGCCCCTGCAGCGTTTATGGACTTGATGAATCGGGTTTTCAAGTTGTGGCTGGATTCCTTTGTCATTGTGTTCATAGATGACATCTTGATATACTCGAAGAGTGTAGAAGATCACCGAGAGCATCTGCGAGTTGTGTTGCAGGCACTGAGAGAACATCAACTCTATGCTAAGTTCTCAAAGTGCGAGTTTTGGATTGATAAAGTGATGTTTATCGGTCACGTAATATCCGAGAGAGGAGTTGAGGTTGACCCAGCCAAGGTAGAGGTTGTTTTGTCATGGGAGCAACCAAAGACAGTGACTGATATCAGAAGTTTCTTGGGATTGGCAGGCTACTACCGTCGATTTATTCATAACTTCTCGCGTATAGCTGCCCCTATGACTCGGCTGTTGCAAAAAGGAGTAAAGTTTGTGTGGTCACCTCGATGTGAGGACAGTTTTCAAGAGCTGAAGAATAGATTAACCACAGCACCCGTTTTGACATTGCCTTCTAGGACGGGTGGTTTCGTCGTGTACAGTGATGCTTCGGGGACCGGACTGGATTGTGTCATCATGCAGCACGGTAAGGTCATAGCGTATGCTTTTAGACAATTGAAGGTACACGAGAAGAATTACCCTACGCATGATTTGAGTTGGCAGCAGTAGTCTTCGCATTGAAGATTTGGCGCCACTACCTTTATGGAGAGCAATTTGAGGTTATGTCCGATCACAAGAGCCTCAAGTATATTTTTACTCAGCGGGACTTGAATTTGAGGCAGCGTAGGTGGTTAGAGTTCTTAAAGGACTATGACTTCTCCATCGCTTACCATCCGAGTAAGGCGAATGTGGTGGCAGACGCGCTTAGCAGGAAGGCGACGGTCACAACTGCCAGTCTGATCGGACGCAGTTGGAATTTAATCGAGGAGCTGGTCAGATGGCAGCCATTCTCGGATGATTCGGGACGCATCATTTGTGCGGGGATGCAGGCAAGACTGGAGATCATAGATCGGATCGAGGAGCTTCAGTCAGTCGATCCGGATTTTGAGAAGCTATGTGAGAGTGCCCAAAAGCCAGAAGCGCAGTTTCGTCGAGAGGAGGACGAAACCATCATGTTCGAAGACAGATGGTGGGTTCCAAAAGCGTTGCGGGAGGAGCTGATGAGTGAAGCTCACAGGTCGAGATATTTCGTTCACCCTGGTTCCACTAAAATGTTCAAAGATATTCAGAGGACTTACTGGTGGAATGGGATGAAACGGGACATCGCGGAGTTCGTGTCCCGGTGTCTTACCTGTCAGCAGGTGAAGATTGAACACCAGAGACCTGGTAGACTTCTACAGCCACTTGAGATTCCAGAGTAGAAGTGGGATGATATCTCGATGGACTTCATAGTAGGGTTATCGAAGACCCGACGACAACGAGATGTCATTTGGGTAATAGTGGATCGTTTGAGAAAGAGTGACCATTTTATTCCGATTAGAATCAGCCAGAGCTTGGAGAGTTTGGCCGACCTTTACGTCGATGAGATAGTTAGACTTTATGGGGTGCCGCGTTCGATAGTGTCAGATCGAGATCCGCATTTTACATCTCAATTCTGGAGCCAGATATAGAAGGCTCTAGTTTGAAGTTTAGCACCGCGTTCCACCTACAAACGGATGGACAGTCAGAGCGTACGATCCACACTCTCGAGGATATGCTGAGAGCATGTGCATTAGATTGGGCTGGTGATTGGGACAAACATGTAAAGCTGACAGAGTTTTCCTACAATAACAGTTTTCATGCCAGTATTGGCATGGCCCCGTATGAAGCGTTATATGGCCGACCATGTAGATCACCGGTGTGTTGGGATGAGGTCGCAGTGAAAGCAGTGGAGTCTCCCAAAATCATCGAGCATTAAGCGAACCAGGTATGTTTAATCCGACAACGTTTGCTTGCAGCGCAGAGCAGGCAGAAAAGCTATGCTGATCAGCAACGCAGGGAGCTCAAGTTTGAGGTAGGCGATCATGTGTTTGTTCGAATTTCGCCTACGAAGAGTGTCTTCAGGTTTGGAAAGAAGGGGAAGCTGAGTCCTCGGTATGTTGGACCTTTCGAGGTTCTCCGACGTGTTCGGGAGACCGCATATCGGGTAGCACTCCCTCCTCAATTTTTGCAAATCCACGATGTATTTCATGTCTCGATGTTGAGAAAATATCTACCTGACCCCTCACATGTGATTCACTATGAGGTGATCGAGGTGCAGCCTGGCTTGACTACGGAGGAAAGGCCAGTAGAGATTGTAGACCGTCAAGAAAAGACACTGCGAAATAGGACGATTTCGTTCGTGAAAGTGCGTTGGCAGCATCACGGGTTGTATGAGTGCACTTGGAAACCAGAGGCGGCTATGTGTCAGCATTACCCTCATTTATTTGGTACGTGCTAATTTCGAGGACGAAATTCTTTTAAGAGGGTAAGGATGTAAAAACCGTAAGTTTTTGCCATTTATTTTTTTTTTTTTAAATGTTTGAAAACATGTAGTTTGGACCTAAGATCCATATTTCGGATCTAGGATCCATAAAGCGGTCTTTATATCCACATCTAAAATAAAACTAATAATAACAATAAAAATAATAAATGAATAAAATTTTAATTCTTAAAATTAATCCGAGGATCCACAATTGGATCCATTTAGATCCAACTTGTGGATCCACATCGTTTGGGGCCGGGTTACGGGTCTCGAGTCCGGACCCGAGCCGCGCCCTGTAGCAGCCTTTTAAAAAGAAAGGGGCAACCCGATAAGTGTTGCCTGATAGGTCTGGAGCCGAAACAGAAAGGGGGCAAGGGTGGGGGGGGGGGGGTACGCAGAGCGTAACCGACCACGCGCCCCTCGGCAAGGGAGGGGGGCTTGGGGACGATAAAGGGGGGAGTGGAGAGGGTCTCTCTCTCTCTCTCTCTCTCTCTCTCTCTCTCTCTCTCTCTCTCTCTCTCTCTCTCTCTCTCTCTCTCTCTCTCTCTCTCTACAACTGATTAGTTTTTGGGTAGTTGAGTTATTAAGCCTACAAATGATTAACTTTTAGGTGGTTGACATATACGCCTACAAATCATTAGTTAGACTATTTAGACGAATGACACCTCACGACTACAAACGCTTAGTTTTGATGATACATCACGCCTACATAGCTGTGTTGCAGGGGGTTGCATTATGATTGTTTATGAGAATATACCATACTTGTATAGCATGATTGATGGATATCATATTGGACTAAAATGTCTTGAAGATTCGTGCGTGTGTTTCACGCTGAAGTGGTTGAATGCGATGTGATTTGATGTAAAAAAAAAATGTGTGAATGCATATGACGGTGCAATGATTTGAATGTCTTAGATGCATATATGACTTGAATCCTGTGTGCATAACTCGAACTGCATAGAAGTTACGTATCTTGAGGTTTAGTTGATTCTTGATATATACATGATCACATTTTATAGAACTCATGCTTTGAGGTTAGATTTCGATAATGCAATGCTCCTGGTGGCAATGATATAATGCATAGGATAATATGCTTTTGTATGATATGATTGTAATGCATGTGACCTCAAATTTTGAAAGTATGCGATATATGTTTAAGTTCAATAGTAAACTATGATTCATCGAACCTTACTGGTGAAGGTGTGATTTTTTATTTATATACCATATGAGATGAAGTGATGTGATGCTCATTGATGATATATATACTGGTGCAAATTGTTGGTGGCTATCGACCCTGAGAGCGGTCGTTTGTTTTGATGCATGCATCACTGATTTTGGTACCTATTGAGGACCTTGTCCGCAAAGGATTCTCTGCGAGGGCATGTATGATCGAGATCAGGTAATCCGACTAGAGTGGTGAATCTCTGTGAGGAAGTACATTGTCCAAGATCGGGTAGCCGTAAAGACGGCGAATTCCTGAGAGGAAGTATATTTGTCCAAGACCAGGTAAACCATCTAGGGCGGTAATTCCTTGTGAGGTCGAACATTTTCTATATCAGGTGATCCAGCGTGGAACTTGTAGATTTTGATTTCGTAGAGAATCATGGTGTGTTTTGATGCTCTTCTGAGAGCATTTGATATAGCCAGCTATGAATCTTTAAATTTGGCTTTCTATTGTAGCATGATTAGATACTGGTTTTAGATTAGGGAATCAGATCCTTGCTGATTATAGATCTTGATACGAGATTATGTTTTTGTCTTCTATGAAAGTTAGGGCCATTCTAAGAATGATAACTTAAACGAAGATAGGACAACTGGCCATGTAAGGCCTTGAGTTATGGGGATAAGTTGAGGTTATTCCGGACATAGAGTCTGTTAGAAATAGTAAGGGTAATGAACGACAACCTAATTATGATAAAGTACAGAAACCCCCGTTCAAGAATCGTAAACAAACTAGAGCAATGTCTCGTTGGGTCTCTTCATTTGTATCGAAACTAGTAGAAGGTCACGAATAAGCATTTTTACAGTCTTCTGCCAAACCCTTTTTATGACTCCATATAAACTCTTGCGAAGACAAATTATTAACAAAATCACTCACATTTTATTCGATCGAGTTGTTGGCTTCGAACCTTTCTCAGGAATTTATTATGTGTTGTCCTGAATACTTTAATAGAATACATGTTTCAGATCACTCACACATATAATGCATCCTCATTAACAGCGATTAACTAAGAACCAGATTGTTGCAGATAATCTTTTAATGATATTTCGCGGACGAAATTCTTTTAAGAGGGGTAGGATGTAAAATCCACGAAAAAAAAATTTATCGGACCCGGGTCGGGTCGGGACCCGACCCAGGCCCGCCCTCGTTGGGGTTTTAAAAACCCGACACAGGGGAGGATTTGTTTAAAAACAAACCCTTTCCCCTGTACGCCGAAATTCTCCCCCCACTCGTGCCGCTCCACTCCCCCCTCGACAGGATAAGGGAAACCCTTTTAGGGTTTCCCCGAAGATCGCCCTCCCCCGAAGCCTTTAAGAGAAGGGCAGGAGGGGAGGGGAGGCACACCTCCCTTCTCTCCTCCTCTTCCTCTCCTCCCGACGTTGTTGCCTCTCTCCAATCGCCACCACCGACGACCTCGCAAGGGAGCCGACATTGACGACGGCGCCCCCCTTCCAGGTACACCCTCTATCTCCCGAGTCTTCTCCTCCCCCCCCCCCCCGCCTTCTAATCCTCTTCTCGCTCCCTCTTCATCGATCGGAGGCCCGACAAGAGGCCTACAGGGCCCCTGTCGTCTCCCCCTCTCTCTTGAGGTTGTAGGTGAGCCAACAGGGGGCCAGTCACCCCTGCGGCACCCCCCTCCCTTCTTTCCCTCTCCTTGAGGGCTTGCCGAGAGGCCGACAGACAGCATACCGCCTGTGTCATGCCCTCCTTTTTCCCTCTATAACTACCTGAAGGGTGGCAAGGGACCGACACCACCCATGTCGCACCTTCCCCCTTGTTTCGCCTCTGTTCCGTCAGGCGGGAGCCGAGGCCCCTTCCGGTTGTCGTTTTGTCTGGCAAGGACTAAGGCCCCTGCCATTCATGGTTTCGGCGGTGACCTTAATGGACATGTAGGCATTAGTAGGGATGGATTTGAGAATATCCATGGAGGCTATGGTATAGGAGAAAGAAATGAAAGTGGAGAAAGGATTTTAGATTTTTGTTTGTCCTATGATATGATCTTAGCAAACACTTGGTTTAGGAAGAGGGAGTCTCACCTAGTAACATTTAAGAGTGGGGTTAATACGAGTCAGATAGATTTTTTCCTACTTAGAAAGAGAGATAGGGGTTGTTGCATCGATTGTAAGGTTATACCAGGAGAAAGTGTAGCTACACAACATAGAGTCTTAATTTTAGATCTTAGAATTAGACAATGCCGCAAAAGGGATAGACATAGGATAGATCCTAGAATTAAGTGGTGGGCACTGAAAGGAGCTAAACAAGGAATGTTTGTAGAGCAGGTAGTTAAGGAAGTTGATTGGTGTCTCGAGGAGGATTCAGAATCAATGTGGAATAAGATAGCGGGTGGTATGAGAAAAGTAGCTAAGGAGGTATTGGGTGAGTCTAAAGGCGGTGCACCACTAGGTAAGGATACATCATGGTGGAACGAGGATGTCAAATTAGCTATTAAGGTTAAAAGAGAGTGTTATAGAAATCTAAGTAAGAGTCGTGATAATGAGAATTTGGAGAAGTATATGATAGCAAAGAAGGAAGCTAAAAAAGTTGTTCGAAACGCGAGGGCTAAGGTATATAAGGAGGTTTATGACAAGTTGGATACCAAAGAAGGCGAGAAGGATATTTATAGGCTTGCAAAGATGAGAGATAGGAAATCGAAGGATTTGGGTATGGTTAGATGTATCAAAGATGAAACGCAAAGGGTTTTAGTCAAAGATGAGGAGATTAAGGAGAGATGGAAAGATTATTTTGATAAGCTATTTAATGATAGTCATGCTCAAGATCTTGGAGACTTCTCCATTCCTTTTCATGAGATAAATCGTGACTTCATGCGCAAGATTCAAAAGAAAGAAATTGCAGAGGCTTTGAAGAAAATGAAATCAAGAAGGGCAGTTGGCCCAGATGGTATACCTATCGAGGCTTGGAAATGCTTGGGAGAGAAAGGTTTAGAATGGTTGACAAATCTTTTTAACTTGATTTGGCGAACAAATAAGATGCCTAATGAGTGGAGGAAGAGTACTTTGGTGCCTTTATATAAGAATAAGGGTGATATACAAGATTGCACAAACTATCGTGGTATAAAACTCATGAGTCATACTATGAAACTTTGGGAGAGGGTGATTGAGTCTAGGTTGAGGAAGGTTGTCATGATATCGGAGAATCAATTTGGTTTTATGCCTGGAAGATCAACTATGGAAGCTATACATCTTCTTAGACAACTTATTGAAAGATATAGAGAGAGGAACAAAGATTTGCATATGGTTTTTATTGATTTAGAGAAGGCATACGATAGAGTACCTAGGGACGTTCTCTGGTGGACAATGATGAAGAAAGGTGTTTCTCTCAAGTACATTAGTATAATTAAAGATATGTATGAAGGAGTAGTAACCAATGTCCGCACTTGTGGAGGGGTGACAACCAATTTTCCGATAACGGTTGGGTTACATCAAGGATCTGCTTTAAGCCCTTTCCTATTTGCGATAGTGATGGATGAGCTTACGAGATCAATTCAAGAAAATGTACCGTGGTGTATGTTGTTTGCTGATGATATTGTTTTGATTGATGAGTCTAGAGCTGGGGTTAATGCTAAGTTAGAATTATGGAGACAGACATTGGAAGCTAGAGGTTTTAAGTTGAGTAAGAGTAAGACTGAATATATGGAATGTCGGTTTATTAAGCAACGAAGTAGTGATGGGAGTGTAGTGAAGCTTGGTGAGCAAGATATACCGGTGAATGATTATTTCAAATATTTGGGATCCATCATTCAAAAGTATGGAGAAATTGATGGAGATGTAAATCATAGGATAAAGGTTGGGTGGATGAAATGGAAAAGTGCTACTGGAGTGCTGTGCGATCGTAGAATGCCATTGCGGTTGAAGGGAAAGTTTTATAGGACGACTATTAGACCCGCTTTACTATATGGTACGGAATGTTGGGCTGCCAAGAGACATCATATTCAAAAAATGAGTGTAGCTGAGATGCGGATGCTTAGATGGATGTGTGGAAATACAATAAAAGATAAGATTCGGAACGAAGAGATACGTAAGAAGGTAGGTGTTGCACCCATTGAGAATAAGATGCGAGAGAATCGTTTACGGTGGTTTGGACATATTAAGCGAAGGCCTAATGATGCTCCAGTTAGAAGGTTGGAGAAATGGGAAAATATATTAGTTAAAAGAGGTAGGGGTAGGCCTAGGAAGACTTGGATGGAGATGATAGGAAAGGATATGAATGCTTTGAACCTCACCGAGGACATGGCGTTGGATAGAAATGATTGGAGGAAAAGGATTCATGTGGAAGACCCAAAATGAATTTCTTTTTTGGTTCATATCGCTGACCCCAATTGTTTTGGGATGAAGGCGTAGTTGTTGTTGTTGTTGTTGTTGTAGACATTGGAAGCAAGAGGTTTTAAGTTGAGTAAGAGTAAGACAGAATACATGGAATGTCGATTTAGTAAGCAACGAAATAGAGATGGGAGTGTAGTGAAGCTTGGTGAGCAAGAAATACCGGTGGATGATTCTTTCAAATATTTGGGATCTATCATTCAAAAGTATGGAGAAATTGATAGAGATGTAAATCATAGGATAAAGGTTGGGTGGATGAAATGGAAGAGTGCAACTAGAGTGTTGTGCGATCGTAGAATGCCATTGAGGTTGAAGGGAAAGTTTTATAGGACAACTATTAGGCCCGCTTTACTATATGGTACGGAATGTTGGGCTGCCAAGAGACATCATATTCAAAAAATGAGTGTAGCTCAGATGCGTATGCTGAGATGGATGTGTGGAAATACAATAAAAGATAAGATTCGGAACGAGGAGATACATAAGAAGGTAGGAGTTGCACCCATTGAAAATAAGATGAGAGAGAATCGTTTACGGTGGTTTGGACATATTCGACGAAGGCCTAATGATGCTCCAGTTAGAAGGATGGAGAAATGGGAAAATATATTAGTTAAAAGAGGTCGGGGTAGGCCTAGGAAGACATGGATGGAGGTGATAGGAAATGATATGAATGCTTTGAACCTCACCGAGGACATGGCATTGGATAGAAATGAATGGAGGAGAAGGATTCATGTGGAAGACCCAGAATGATTTTCTTTGTTGGTTCATATCGCCGACCCCAATTGTTTTGGGATGAAGGCGTAGTTGTTGTTGTTGTTGTTGTTGTTGTAGGGACCCAAGTCCCTGCCATTGGTTGTTTTCGTGAGGCAGGGGCCAAGGCCCCTGCCTTTTGGCTGTTTTGTCAGGCAGGGGCCAAGGCCCCTGCCATTTATTTCTTTCGTTAGGCAGGGGCCTAGGCCCCTGCCGTTTGTTGTTTTGGCAGGCAGGGGTCGAGGCCCCTGTCGTTCGTTGTTTTGGCCGGCAGGGGCCTCGGCCCCTGCCATTCACTGTTTTGTCTGGCGGGGGCTGAGGCCCCTGCCATCCGCTGTCCTGTCAGACAGGGGCCGAGGCCCCTGTCATTCGTTGTTTGGTCAGACGAGGGCCAATACTCCTGCCACTCATTTGTTTTCGCCGGCAGGGCAGGTCTTACCACTGGCCTTTTGTTCTTTTTGACAACTACGTCATAATAACTCTCACACTCTTGCAGATTTACGCAACAGGTCTCATTCGTGCTCTGTGGCCCGACCCTCATCTTATCCTCACGCGTAGGCGTACGCAGCTACACAACATTCCGATGTAGGGTAAAGTCGCACAAAGGGCAATAAATGAACCTATTTAAGTTGAAATAATTAAGATGCCCATACTAGATATGCTTAGATTTATATTGCTTCTGCATTGCATATTTTCTTGTCTGCATGTTTATGAGTCGAGGTATGATTTTACTCTTTGAGTATTAATTTGCATATTTGCTTATGTGGTTGAAGGTGGTTTCGTACTTTTTGCAATACTTATGCCCTTAATTGCTTGCATATATACTTGCTTGTACGTTCCTATGGGTCGATGTACAATTTCATTCTTCGATCATTATTTTGCATAGTTGCTTATGAGTTGAGGTGTGGTTTCGTATTTTCTTGAAATACATATGCCCTTGTTTGCTTGCATCTATTTTTGCCTGCACGTTTCCTTTGAGTGTGGTATGACTTCGTGTCTCATGTATTACTTATGACCTTATGTGTTTGCCTATCTAAGTGGCCAAATTATGATTTTGGTACCTCGTGTATTACTTATGTGTTTTTTCCTCGATGTGCGGCATCGCAAGTCGAGAGTTGCTTGTCATGTTATAACCTGCATATGCTCACATTTATGGTAAATATGTACTTACATAAATGAAGTCTTGTGCCTAACCTGTTATCACTTGTTTTCAAAACACTAGAAGTTGTGATCGTGCATTGCAGTCCTTTAAAAGTGAGTTTCCTTCTGCCAACCCAGTGCCCTTCAAATTGCACAGCTTTTACAAAGTTAAGTTTTTAAGTCTCACAGGTAAATTTGGTATGAAGTGTATTTCAAATTTTCTTTTTTAATTAAACCTTGAGTTACTAAAACTGTTTTAGTAAACTTCTTTTTTGTTTCAACAAATATAATGAGTTGCGAAATCCCATGAATAAATTCTCAATTATTGAAATTGCATTTTAAAACCCTTTGATTTCAATAGTTGTGCGGAATTCGATAAAGGAAAGTTTACGTTGTAATGCGCTCAAGGTCCATCGACTTGTTGTTTTAAAAATATCATTTTCCGCTAAGTACTATTTAGACTCTGATAATTGTATGATTTCAAAGCTTTCTAAACTATTCTAAAAGTTACAAGTCCTGGATTTTTTGGGCGTTACACAAGCATTGTAGGACCTTCTTCCCTATTAGTGTCTTTCAAAGTTCTACATCTTTTGAGTGTCCACCCTGATGTATTGGGTCCAGCCTCTGATTGGTCCATATTTACAGATATTTTGTTTTGTTGGTGATTTGTATAGAATGACAATTGTTTATTTGATGAAAAACCAAGGATGAAGTGTATTATATTTTTCAAGTGCACTACAAAAGACTGGCAAAAAAAAGTTATCAAACAAGTCTTCCAAATTCAAGGGATTTCGCTTACGTACAGATGGTGATTCAAGACCATGTCCAATCATAAAAAGCACAGCAACAATGCACCTAACTTGGTGCCACAAGAAGGCAGTACCCTTGATTCTTATTGCCCACACTTCATTATCATAGAACCTGCACATATCCAAAGACATCAAAACCAGTAAAAGGAATACATACATACATATTCATGTGTGTTGATGTGTGTTCAAACTTCAAATTCATCCAAGTGTCAGCTATTACCAAAATGGATAAGGAAAACTATGTAAAAGAGACAAGATGGGAAAATAAGTCTGTGAGTGTGTGTTTCTGTGTTACCTGGACACCCTTAGAGGTCCACCGTGCCCATGTCCAGCTGAGTCTGAGACCAACACCAATATTTCTTGACACGGTCTGACAGCTTTTTTATAAACATCAATGTATCCAACACTGTTGGACATGCTGAACACAGCATGTCAACTGTTGGACACTCCATGTGTGGTGTAAGGATACTTCAAAAGTAAAGTGTCTGACATTTTATAAACTACCTTTTGTTTTCTCAGGTAGCTAAGTATCAACTATACAGCAAACAAAGATGACCTCCAGTACCAAATAGCCTTTCAAGTTTCATTTCTAAAGAGTTTTGCATGTTTTCATCTAAATCTCAAAGTATTTTAAAATTGCCTCATTTTCATTACTTCATCATGCATATTTTTTTCATTTTCTTGTGTTTTGGCAAAGCTTCTTTCTCCTCCTCTCAATCTCCCTATCCCCTTCTCTCACCATCATATATTACTTTATGTCACGACAAGGGGTTGCTCAATCCTCTAGTTGAGAATTGATGACCTTCCTTCACTTTTTCTCTGTCTCACTTATTTCCCTTCTCTCACTTGACACACATTTTTTCTCTCCTTTTCAAGACAACCAAAAGGAATGGGTGAGATTCACTAAGCCCTTCATATCTCTTGTTAATAAATCTATATGGTATCCCAACAACGTGTTCTTATCAATAAAAAATCATAAGGCTTCTTAAGTTCAACTGATTCCTAACAAAGAGGTGCAACTAGAGATACGAAATAGCATGTGCTATCAGATTCTTTTTTAAATAAGAAAAGATAACATTCAGACTTTTCATAGTAAAGTGCAATTAATATATACAATACATTTTTTATTAGAAAATTGTGCATAAATAGAGAACAAAGTAAAATTAAAACAAATAAATTTGTCCATAATCATAGAGAACATTTAGCAAAATAGATCACTGACCTTGTCCTTGTTTAATATTTTAAGACTCATATTAGTTATCCATTTTGTTAATTAATATAAATGTGCCAGATGTGGTTTACCACAAATTTCAGTGGACATTGTTACATCGTTTAGCCATCTTCAGTATCCATATGATGCTTCCTGTACTCAACATAAGCATGTTAAGAACTGGGCTATGTCACACGGACTCGGCTCCAAGGTCGCCGCACCCGCGTCGACACGCACCGACACGGGTGCGGACACGGGTGCGGCTCGGACTCGGTCAACCCGACCCTGGGTGCGGTCAACGCACCTAGGGTCATTTTGTTCTATTTTTTGGAAAAAAAAAAATTTGAAATTTTTTTTTAAAATTTTCTGGGCTACAGCTGTAAGGAAAAAAACCCATCACAACTAAAAAACTTGTACACTTTCAAGTTTTAAGTACAGAATGGGCACAACTCAAGTTTTTGTGGTTTTTTCCTGTATGAAGAAAGTGAATTATTACAGTGTATGAAGAAAGTGCCCAAAAGTGAATTATTCCTGTATGAAGAAAGTGTACAGAATGCCTTCACAACTCATCACCTGTCCCCTAATGGGCACAACTTTGACCGAGTCTTATATATATATATATATATATATATATATATATATATATATATATATATATATATATATATATATTATTTATTTTTTTAATATATATATAGCCGAGTCCCCGTGTCCAAAATTTTTGAAATTGCGCCGCACCCGTGTCGCACCCGCACCCGCACCCGCACCCATGTGACATAGGAACTGGGGAATGCACCTGTTAAATGGACTGAGAAGGAGCCATCTATAAGTTATTGCACATTCCTAGGGATAGATTTGATATCATGGACAAGTAGAAAAGTGAAAAGCATTGGAAACTCAAGTATAGAGGCAGAACACCAAGTGGTGATCAATAATATGGTTTGGATACATAGTTTGATGAATGTACTAGGAATAAACGCTTGTAGATCAACCACATATTCTGCTAAATAAGAGCGAATTGACATTGACATTGACATTAAAGCCAGTATTACCAAAATTATCTAAACATTTTTAGATTGATCAAAATTTTGCTAGAGAGATGGCTGAATCAAAAGAAATTGATGTAAAGCCTATTGAGTTTAAAAGTCAAAATTATAGATATTTTCACAGGAATTACCAAAACTGATGCACCAATCTTTGAAGGATAAGTTTTTTAAACTTTAAATCAATGTCGTAAGTATCGTAGTGTATCATATACTAAGCTACAATATGTATTATATTTATTAGATCTCCTGACATGATACACACTTGTATCTTGATATGGGTATCTATTGTATCGATAATGTTAAGATACGCATATAATATTATATATGTATATATATATATATATGTATACATATTGTATGTGTATGTACATATGTATGTATATTATATTTATATATATATATATATTACCCAAGTCAACTATTGGTTGACTTGGGGATGACTGATTGTTGGACTGCTGGTCTGACGGCTAGAATGGTCCCCCTTTTCTCTCCCTTTAATCCATCTCTTCTCCCTCTTATTCTATGTAGAACATCCATATCATCATCACATTGAAGAGGAGTTGGATGTGAATCCAACTCTACATACAAGATCTGGAAAGAGATACCCAAGAAGATCCAATCCAAATCCAGACCATTCGGGTCCAAATGGATCTCACAGGTAAAATCGTCATTATACACATTTTATATTCTGAAATTTTTGGTTCTTATCATTTCAAAAAATATATTTTTCTTTGTGGTTTCATTTTTGTGAATTTTAGAATTACCCTTGTATTTTTCTGTTTTATTTTTTATTTTTAGATGTCAGATTCTATGGATTTGGATAGTTCTGGTGCATGTTAGGATTTATTTCAGGCACTAGAGGGTGTATGGGGTATTTGGGTAGTTTTCATTTTTTTTATTTCAGTTTTGAATTTAGACCTTGGTCCATTCGTTTGTTGTGGTCCAACTTGCAAGTAGGGGTGGCAAAATCTGACCCGACCCTCCAACCCGCCTCTTAGTCGGGTTAGGGTTTGGCTTAAACGGGTTCGTGTTGTAAACGGGTCGACCCGCCTAACCCGTTTATTAAACGGGTCGTGTTCGTGTTAGGGGTATGCCAACCCGCCAACCAGTTTGACCGGTTTAATAAACGGGTTAGGCGGGCAGGTCAACCCGTTTACACGAACCCGTCAACCCGCAACCCGTTTACACAAACCCGTCAACCCGCAACCCGTTTATATATATATATATATATATATATATATATATATATATATATATATATATATATATATATATATATATATATATATATATATATATATATATATATATTAACTTATCGTGTTACTCGGGTCGATTATCGTGTCTATGTTATCGGGTTACGGGTTACTCGGGTCGGTTATCGTGTCTATGTTATCGGGTCGACCCGTTTAATAAACGGGTCGCCGTGTCGTGTAATTGTGTCGTGTCGACCCGACCCGTTTATTAAACGGGTTAACCGTGTCGTGTCGGGTTAACCGTGTTGTGTCGGGTTACCCGTTTAATAAATGGGTTGTGTTTGTCACATCCGACCCGTTTAATAAACGGGTCGTGTTCGTGTTGAGGTATTTTGACCCGCTGACCCGACCCGATTGCCACCCCTACTTGCAAGTATTGGATCTTGCAAGAGATCCAATATTTCAAGTATTGGATCCACATTGACGCTATTGTGTGTTGAGCCAATGTGGACCCAACATTTTAGCCATTTATCCCTTCCACAAAAGTCGTGTATGCCTCTTTAATATCTTTTGACTAATAGCAAAAGTGAGTTAAGTCCAAGATTTAAAGCAAATTCAAATTATGTGATTCCATTGGCCACGTTGGGAGGTGGCATTGGAACCTCCCTCATCCATTAACTCAACCTTTGTTGAGTTCTATAAGCTCCTTAAGAAAGTCGTGCAGGGGGTTGCTTTTCATTTTGGTAAAAAGAATATGAAGTGTGAAAATGGCGGAGGCATAGTCGTCCGCTACCTCTAGCTGTCTTCCTCGGTGGTGTATCTGTTGGACAAGTTTTGTTGCTGCTGCAGCATCAGATCTTTGCGAAGAATCCTGCTATTGTGGAGCTGTCATGTGAACGCTCTTGCCGTGAAGTTGCAGAACCCTGGTTGTGTGAATCGATTTGCTGCTTTGAAAGATTGTTGTTGTTTTGGTGCGACAGTGAATACCATCTTATTTTCTCCCTCTTATTCTCTATATAAAGGGTGGGTGGGTACCTTTGTAGAAGTGAGAAAGTGATGGATAGTTTCTTAGGTTTTGAATGTACGAGTGTTTTGTAGTGAAGCTCTTTTGTAATTTTTCTTTTTTTGTATTATTTGAATTTCATCCTTAATGAAATTGTTTATTTTTAAGTCTTGTATTCTATGGATATTTCTATTATGAATGTGTTTTTAACTATAATGTATTCTTGGCCCATGGGACACATTCCGGATTGCATTGGGATCTGTGTCATTTCGTGATACATACAAGGTGTATCTTATAAGTTATAATATACCCTCATATCTTATGATACACATTGATACGGGGCATGTCTTATGATATGCAATTCGTGCAGTTTAAGTTGCACTGATTTTGATTTTTCTTTTTAAAATATAAGGCCCCTTATGACAAATTCATACTCATTACTAAAGAGATTAATAGTGATTTGTGGATGATTTCTTGCAGGAAAACAATATTGATAATAATCATGTTTGACATTATCTAGTTTAATTTTATTTCAATTTAAAAAAAACTTCGTTATGTAAAATTTCTAAGTACTGAAAAACAATTGGTGATTTTGTTTTTGTTTAAGTAAACACACGCTATTAGGAATCTTGTGACTTGTTAGCTTTGTTTAGTTGTTTAATATGCATATTATTTCATAGTTTATATTTTTCTTGTGAGGTATGCATGTCATTCATAGCATATTATCTTAATTATTGGGTGTTCAATATCTTATGCAGCTCATAATTTTTGATTTGATATTATGGGTTTATCATGTGCAATTTATCATTGTTTCGTGTTGCAAAATTTTATAATTTTTTTTTACTTTTTTTTTTTTTTTTCTTAAAAATATGATTTTTTGCGATACTATCTTATTTTGGGTTGGACTGATACGAGTTACAGTACACTTACAACCTTGGTTTAAACATGATCCACAACTTGAGGAAGAGCATTAACTATACCATCGTAGGTGACAAAGGTATTTTTATCATTTTACATGTGGGCATCAAACAGTATAATTTTAGTTTTCTTTCATTTGTGAAGTCATGGCATGAGTTGTAACTTTTTATTTGTTAATAACAATCATAACCTATTAGGGTTATGCAGCATAAATAGGACTTCAATAGAGCAATTTGTATCTATTAATAACCATTAGAGGTCAGGATCAAGTCTTCTCCTTGCCCTCTCATCTCCTCCTCTCTTCTACTTTCTTCAGTAGGTGTTGCCCATCTATTTACATCTCCCATGCTTGCATGTCTCTTACCTCACTACTCAAATATGAGATATTTACATCTCCCATCCTAATTATTTATTTCTTAACATTGAAATGGTAAACTAATATTTCCCACGAAGAAATTAAGCAATTGCACAGATTATCATTTTCACAATCATGCAAATTTTCCAATATTCAGTGACCACAAATAAATTGAAATTGTATTTTTTTTATGACGAGGAACCTTTGCCGAAGCAAGGAAAACCTCAAGTGGGGCACCATGACTACCCTACCTCACGTGGCCCACCTCTGAAAGCTACGGACACAACCGTGCACCAGCGGAGGAAATTGTAATCAAATAGTTTTGAAAAGGAGCTTTGTTGTGACTGTTGATGAATACACAGAGAAAATTTGATTTTATTCAATATGTTCCACAAATGTATCATAATCTTATTCAACGGTACAAACCTAAAAACAAAAGCATACTAAAAAAAAACTGCAGTATTCATTGGCCAACTTTAAATGGCTTTGATTTCTATAATCCATAGCAAAAATTCAACATGGACCAAAATTGGTTCACCTTTGATTGCATGGAGCAACTTCAAATGACAATATACGCCGCCTATAGTTGTGTACATTCAGTGCATCCATCTTACAGAAGTTCCTGAAATCATGTTCACCAACCAATTTCTTCCCAGCAACCTCCATTGCCTTATTTGTGCAAAAAAAAAAATTACATAAATAAGTAAACAAACATACCAAGTTAATGCTACTAACAGCGTCAATATAAACCAAAATGGTGAGAAAAAACAAGTCCAATTGAAGATATTCCACTTTTAGCACCTCTTTTTTCTCAAAGCATCTCTCTTTTTCTTTCCCAATATTCACATAATACTTTGTTCATAATTCAAAACATATTTTGTCATTTTTTAAGCAATATTTCCACATTTTTTGACTGATTCTTACAGCTAATTTTTCCTGCTTTTTTTATATGTTTTGTATTCAATGATCATTGCATTTTGTCTTTCCTGTTATTTTTGCATTTTCTACAAATTAAGTTTGAAAATTTAAGCTGTCAATTCTGATGTCCTCAAAGTGTCGCAATTAAACCTTGACTCTACGCCTGTGAAAGGAAAATGTAAGAATTTTTTTTCTGAAGAAAACGGAAGTTTCAAAAAAATCTATGAAACTAACCGGTGATACTCGAAAACATGAAATGAAATGAAATATCAAATCGGCTTCCCTATAAGTTCATAGAGTAAAATAATGCATTTTATAATGTCTTGAGCATACCCTTGAACATGCAGCATCAGCTACAATGATAACAAAGCCCTAGGTCACAATCTATGTTCACAAAGGAAAAGGTCAAAAGCATATGCATGGATTGAAAATACGTACAGATACATCCAGACTTCCTCGCCAAAAGAAGTATTTATATTCTCTGCTCAAACAACTAAACCTAAAAATTATCACATGTAAAAAGAAACATCAGGCTATCTTTATAAAATTTTTGTGAAGATGACAGAAAAAAGAGCAACCAAAAATGCACAAGTATGCAAGTATGTAGCTTCTAGAGTCATCATTTCATTGACTATTGCCTCCTCCCATTGGGAAAAGCCATTGCTTAGGATGAAATCACAATTAGCAATAAATGGCACTGTATGATTTGGACAAAGAATGGTAGGAAACAAAATGGCATAGTAAATGAGTCCAGAAGTCTTTTCCATTGTGATTTGCTATAAGCAAGTGAAATAATTGAAGATAATACATAGAATTCACTTATTCTTTGAAGAACATATACTTTAAACTATTGGACTTTAATCTGGAAATGATTCAATACTGGAGGTAAGAATTTATAGAATAAACACCTTTTTTTACTCTTAACATATCTTTAACTCCTTTTATCTACAGGGTCAGTGCTTGTGTCATTGACATCAATGTTGTCTGTATCGTACCGTATCATACGATGCAAGATATTGATACGATACACACTCGTACCTCGATACGGGTGTGTATCGTAGGTGTATTGCATGTATCATATGATACGGTGTCGTATCATACCGTATCGAACGATACGGTTCCTGCAGACTTAAAATGGGAAAAAACGTGATTTTATGTCTTTGGGTTTTAAAGAGCTTTTGAGGGCCGAATCCCTCATTCTTATAGAATATACTAGAGAGCTTTCCACGCACCCTAGGAGCCGTGAGATCATTTTGGGGGCCGATCTGTGTGTCGAGGAGAGGGCTTTCATGATTTCGTGAAGAGTACATTTTCACCGTTTTTCACCCAAAGAAGTGGGTTAAGGTAAAAAAAAAGTGCATTTCCACAATTTTTTCACTCAAGAAAATGGGTGAAGGTAAAAAATCTTTATTATGAGTAAAATTACAAAGTTATTCTCCAAAAAAAAAATTGACTTGAAAGGCGCTTCCACCCTACAACACCCCGCCAACTTACTGCAAAGTTGAATCCACGAAAATTAAAGATTTATATCAAGTTAGAAATCAGGCTCCATACTCCTCCAACAAAAACAACATTAGATGATATGGCATGGCAATGGGGCACTCAAGTAATGAGTGGAAACCAATTGAAAACCGAGTATAACTATTGCCATAATATTTTTGTTTATGTAATACGAAAGTATGAGTCTTGTGGAATGTTCTATATTGCAAGATATTTAATATTTTGTATTGTTCTTGTGAGATAGTTGATGTTTGGTGATGTCTTACGCAGCTCATACAGACATAAATGTTTCATATGTGATTTTATGGTTGCATTTTGTACATTTTATCATTGTTTCATGTGTTATGATTTTATAAAAAAATTGCTATTTTTTCAGTTTTTCATTTTATTTTTTATAAAAAAAAATCAAAATTTATGATTTTTAACGATATTGCAACAAGCACGTGAACATAACAAACATGCTAAAACACCTCGTGTGGTATGTGAAAGGTGGTAGCTTGAAGATATAACACGTGAAGGGTGACTATCCACCAAGAATATCATACACATTCTATTGTTAGAATAGTTGCAGTTACAGTTGCTTCTAACCGAAAACTCTTTTAGATATTCACCCAAGTAACAAAGCATAAGCTACCCTTAAAAGATTTTGCTACTCGATTTTGTGGTGGAATAGTTTGGCACAGAGTTATCGGAAGCTTCTTAGGCAGGTCGGAAGCGTGCTTCCAGGAAACTTTTCATGAGTATGAGTTGAGGTCGTTAAAGGTTTGGTATCAGAGCCCACTGCAAAATCTTATATTCTATTATATTTTTGTACTAAAAGTCTATGTTGATAATTGAGTCATGTCCAAGAATGTCAGCAAGTCGTGTCTCGTGCTTCAGAGCAGTCTCCATCACTGGTAAAGCTATTTTATACTTTTAAGAATGTCTAAATTTTTGTTATGCATGCTAGTATAGCTAGATGTGAATTTATTATGATAGAATGCATGTATAGTTTAAAATTAATTCTTTTTGTGTGAATTAAGAATATTTGATATGATTGTAATGTTTGTATTTGTGTTGGGATCAATCCTAAGAGGGTAGGATCGATCACTTTCAAAAAAAAAATTTGTTTTAGATTTATAACCACACTTATTCGGTACGTTCTAATTTCGTGAAAGAAATTCATTTAAGGGGGTAGGGATGTAATATCGTGTATTTTCACACTTAGTCATTTTGTGATGTTTTCAAAATTTGGCTAAGTATAGAAGAAAAATCGGTAGATTCTCGATTTTAGGCCGATGCTTTTGAGTCTGGGATTGGTCCAGGTCTCCTTGTCAAGGCCTTAACGAGCTACTTAAAACGTGAGGAAAAGTTTTAGTTTTAACATTTAAATTCGAGCGAAATTCGGGTTATTTTTTGGCGAATTTCGAAAGCAAAATTCGAGTTATATATTGTTGGATGCGTCTCAAAATTCTGAGCGTAAAAATATTTTATTTTCCTTGATTCAGGCTATGGTTGGCCCGAAAATCACATTTTTCAAAAATTGAGCAGTTTGTCGGTTCGGATCCGGATTTGGATCGGATCGGATCTAATTCAAATTAATATGGATCTGGACTCTATCCAAGACCCATATTAGTCTGGATTGGATCCAACTCAAGACCCATTTGGATTTTTGAGATGGATTGGGATCTTGAACCCGGATCCAGATTAAATCCATGCCCAACGATTTTTCCAACTTTAAATTCATTTGAAACATTTAAATTGAAGTTAATTAATGTTAAGAAGCCTCCCAAGTTAATTTAGTAATTTTTGGAAGCTTCTAAAAATTTATTTATTATTTAATATTAATTAATTAATTTAATTTAATTCTGAAAATTTAATTTGACAATTGTTTAGGACTCTAAGTAGAGCCCTTAAACCCATATAAAATCACTTTAGAAGTGTTCTAGTTCAATAATATAATTTTTGGAAGCTTCTAGGTATTTATTTATTAATAAATAATAAAGAAATAATTTTAATTAATTCTGGGATTTATTTTTTTAGAGTGTTTAGGACTCTTTATAGAGCCTTTGTTCATGCCTTAGAAGCTTTAAGAAAGACTTTTAAAACACTCAAATTGGAAAAGTCAACTTTAGAGTTTCAAAAATTTTGGAAAGTGAGAGAGTCCCAATTAGAGTTTAGCTCCAGCCCCCTTCTAGAGGGCTGGATGGATAAGAGTGGGTGTCACCCCCTTTTTCTCTATAAATAGCCTCAAAAAAAGAAAGAAAAAGAAGAAAAAAAAGGAACAGAGAGGAAAATGAAAGAAGGAAGAAGAAGAGGGCTTCTTCTCCAATCATCCGACGTTTCCACCATCGATTCATATTTCTTTTTCGATCTACGGTTAAGGTACGGGTCTTTCTTTTGTCTCGGATGAGAAAAAGAACCTAAATAAGCTTTAGGCAATGTTTTTATGGAGAACCATGGATTCTATCTTGATTTTTCATGGTTTAATTCATGGGAATCGATGTAGGAAGGTTTAGATCATGTGGCATTTGTTTTCCTACGATTTTCTGCATGTTTTTATGTTTTTCCCAATAGATATATATATAAATATACATGTAGGAAGGCTTAGATCATGTGGCATTTGTTTTCCTACGATTTTCTGCATGTTTTTATGTTTTTCCCAATAGATATATATATAAATATACATGTAGAAGCATGTATACATATGCATATATATGTTTTTGCCTTGTATGGACACTTTGGGAAGGTCTGGACAGTTTTGTTCCATGCTTTTAGCAGGCAGATCTAGACAGATCTGGCCACCATGATGATGGTCAGATCTGATCAGATTTGAACCCCTGTTCATGCTGTCTGTTCTGTCTGTTCTGGACAGATCTGTCCCATGAACAGGTGTATATATATGGACAGGTGGACACGGGGCTGTAGTTCTTAAAACTGAACCAGATCTATAGAAATAAAAATATGTGCATATTCAGTTAATGAGGAAAATTTGGATTTTTCGCGGTTTTTGGTCCGGGACAGGAGGGACAGCTGTCCAGTTCCAGCTGGGACAGGACAGTCTGCTGTCCAGTCCCAAACAGCTGTCCAGATGTGTGTTGGACCACTGTTGAAGTGGAAAACCTTAATCACACAGGCATTCATATATATATATATATATATATATATATATATATATATATATATATATATATATATATATATATAATGACTCCAGCAGAGTCGGCTGGACTGAATCTGGAAAAGCCCAGTCCCAGTCGACTGATCGGCTGGACTGGCATAATGTTAAAAATAAATAAATAATTTTCCAACAAAAAAAAGAAAAATTTCTTTTGCAGTGAGGGCTTGCGGTCTAGTCAGCAGACCAGCTGCCGAGCTCGGCTCGGCTGGCCAGACCTGGCCACATGCTGACAGGCCTGGCCTGCCAAGCCGCTAGGCCCAGCCGAGTGAGTTCGGCTGGGCAGGCACCTTATAAAAAAAATTTATAAGGTAGAAGATATATATATATATATAATAACCTGTTTGTAAGGTAGTTATATATATATGGGCTCAAAATTTGCATATATGTAAGATGCTATCTTGCAATAATGTGATTTATCTCTGACCTATAAAACAAACACAAATTATAATTTAATGCAGATAAAACATTGAATGTCATGACATGGGAATCGGTTTTAGTTTTTATATTACATCAATTTAATATAAGTCTACATCTAAAGATATCATATCTAGAAAAAGGTAGAATGCTCTCTTTATCTATATCTGTTTGTAAGAAAAGCTGAAAATCCACTTCAAATGCCTGCTCATATATAACAGCATGCTTGTGAAGATTTCAAGTGTTTTATATTGCCCAGCAGTTCAACCTTCTGTTCTTTGTAATAAAGGTTGGTGTTGCTGATGAAATTGATGATTATAGCTATCATTTTTACTCATCTGTTGGAGGTATATATATATATATATAGATAGATAGAGAGAGAGAGAGAGAGTGATTCCAGCTGACTCAGTCGGCTGGACAGAACTGGGTCAGTTCAGCCTCAGCCGGCTGAGCTCGGACCCTGTCAACAAAAAAAAAAACAGGAAAAATATTTGTTTTAAACAGAATCTCTTTTTCTGTTCAGCCATTGAGCCCCCAGCCGACCCACTGTCGGCTGGACACTTGTTTTGGGCTCGATGTGGCCCCAGCTGGGCAGGTGCTTATAAAAAAAATGATAGTTGACAGTGTATGCTCAATCTGCTTGACAAGGGAAAAAGCATAAAGATTAAAGAATGCATAAAGTCTAGTCACATGTTAAAAAATTATATATATATATATATATAAATAAATGTTCCGCTATGTATTTTAAATTTCCAGATTTTGTTAAGCGTATGTACTTTGATTTTAATACATGCTAAGAATGTAATTTTTTACATACTTGGACTTGGTGTGACATGCTTAAGCAATATGTTATTTCAAGCTTGTTTCAAGTGCATGTGCATGCATAAAGTCTATGTCACGGGAACTCTTCAACTCGGTGCCGCACCCGCGTTGCACCCGCACACGATGTGGTCAACCTAACCCTGGGTGCAGTCAACACACCCAGGGTCATTTATGTCCAACTTTTGGACTTTATATATATATATATATATATATATATATATATAATTTTTTATATTTTTGCCGCACCCCCGCACCCAAGTTTTTTTAACGTGCCGCACCCCCGCACCGCACCGACACCCGCACCCATGTAACATAGCATAAAGTGAATGTGTTTAGTTATGTTCTTTAATTAGACTTGACTTATGTATGCAAAAGAATGAAAGTTTCATATGTTGGCACTTGGTAAATCGTGCTCAATCCAATTACTATTGCATGCTTGCTTTCACGGGCAAGAGCATACATGAAGTTGAGATGACATTGCGTGAACCTACTTGCATAAGTATTCACATGATTTAAGTGATGTGACTCGCGAATGAAAGTATGCATTAAACATGAAGATGTCTATTGAATAAAAACATGCATTTAACCTGAACATGTGAACTCATGCGCATGCATACGAATATTATTGTTGTTCATGCACATTTCTATATTGGCATGCATGATTGTGCATTGAAAGGTATGCGTAATGACTGTATAGTGGCTTGTGATTGATGATTTTTGCATAAGAATGCATTGATGATCAAATTGAATCATCGTAGGTCGTGCGAGCCTTGAGCATGTGTTGCTCTTTGTTTAAGATGTTATGCATTGCAAGAATCAAATGTAATATTATTGTTCTTATTGCATTGTTCTATGTTGTCACGGGTTGTGGTCCCGTGAAGAGCTTCGCATGTGGATTTTCGAGCTTGTGTTATTAATTCTGCATGTTGACTTGCAAATTAAAAGACATGAATTAATAACAAGATAAAAGAAATTAAAGAACAGTGCAATCTACGTTTTCTTGATGTCCCTTCTATAGTGTGGGAATCTTAGACATTGCGGTTTTGAAAAACCGTGAAGATACTAAAACTCTGTGTGCGTTATTTTTAGCCCCTAAACCCGATATTGTGGTTCTTCGTCTGGCCACGATTTTAGGGAGAGTCCGCCACTTTGCCTGGGAATCAGGGGTGGCAATTTCTGACACGACCCGCCAACCCGCCTCTTAGGCGGGTTCGGGTTGGGCTTAAGCCAACCCGTTTAATAAACGGGTCGACCCGTGTAACTCGTTTATTAAACAGGTCGGGTTCGGGTTGGGGGTATGCCAACCCGCCAACCCGGCTGACCCGTTTAATAAACGGGTTAGGCGGGTGGGTCAACCCGCCAACCCGTCAACCCGCCAACCCGACCCGTCAACCCGACCTGCCAACCCGATCCGCCAACCCGACCCGCCAACCTGAAAACCCGTTTACCTGACCCAACCCATTTATTAAATGGGTTGGCGGGTCGTGTCGGGTTACCTGTTTATTAAACGGGTCGGGTTCGTGTTTGCCACAGCTGACCCGTTTAATAAACGGGTCGGGTTCGGGTTGAGGTATGCTGACACGCCAACCCGCCAACCCGACCCGATTGCCACCCCTACTGGGAATGGTACGTAGACACAACTGTTGTTTTGGTATACCAAGAAAGTGACATTATGGTTGTTGATTTTCATAGTGTCCCGACATTGGTTGTTGATTTTCAATGTTTTAATGGATGGTGTTAATGCCTGATATCAGTCGAGGGCTAATTTTGGAACCCAGTAATAAGATACAACTTGTTTACTAAGTTACCCTCAAAACCCTACTTAACCTCGAGAATTCTTACCCGTTTGGAGTATCCGCGAGCAACGGCAATTAAAAAGAGAAACTTAAATTGTGTGCATCTAATAGAAACATGCATATGAAAAGAAAAATCTGATAAAAGATAATAATTTATTCATGCATTGCACTGAAATCATGTATATTCTTGATATGTATTAGATCATGCATATTTATTTGTTCCCTTAATTCTGATATATTGGTGAAGGCATGATGTTTGATCCTTAATGCATACTAAATGTCTTTATTGCTTAAATTGTGCTCTTTGTTGTTTATTAAAATGTCCATCATGCTTAATAATTGTTCCTCATTGCATGAATAGTTAATTGAATCATGAATTTGTCTTAATTATATTCCTCTAAAATATTGCATAAATCTTATTTACGTTCTTTTTAATTATTTGTTTCATTGGAGGGATTTGTTGTAACGCCCCAAAATTTCAAACTTGCGAACCTTTCAGAAAACAGTCAAGAGACTAGAGGAAATCTCTTTCCTCCAGAGTTGTTTATAAAATCAACGGAAGACTATTCTTTTGTTAATTCAGAAGGCAAGCTGACAACTTTGAGCATGTTAGCTAAAAGAACCAAAAGTCAGAAAATTCGGATATCCCAAGAAAAATCCGTTACAAACCCAAAATGTTCAGGACACGAGCTAAGAGCAGAAAGAAGAAGTCTTGAAGTCATCTTGCAATCGCGTCATCGCCCGTGGTGTACCTAATCATCACTTGTACCCATAGAATGGGTTAGTTTCGCGAAAAACTAGTAGGTGCACAAGAGAGACTACAGGAAAACTGAATTAAGTACATTTAATTCAGTATGCTAAGCAGTTTAAGGCAGATAAGCAGTGCAAACGGGTAAGTGGTGCACGCGAGTAAACAGTGCAAGCGGTAAGCAGTGCAACAAGGTAAACAGTGCAACAAGGTAAGCGCTGCAACTGTCAAAACATAGCAAGACGATTCGTTTGATCGTAAGCTGTGAGCTACCACGCGACAAGCTTATTTTCGTTCCTAGAACGAGGTCTCTGTAAAATTGTCTATGACAAGACAATAGGCATACGAGCACAAATACTTTAGAAAAGATGTGCACGAAGGCACTCTCACAACACTTGAACAAAGTACGCAAAAGCGTAAAAATAATAAACATGCACTATGGCATGTATTTTATAGAAAGAACAAAATGCTTGAGACTCTCAAGCTTGGGAGAAGTAAGGGGGAACACCCCTATTTATACAAGAGAAAAGAGGTGCAAGAGGGGGCTCCCAAAGGAGTCGTTGGGGAGCCTCCAACGGTCACATTTGTGACCGTTGGGGGGTCCCCAACGACTCTATTGGGGGGACCCCCAATGCACCTTTATGACAAAAATATAAAAAAGAAAAAGAAATGCAAAAATAAAGAAAAAGAAAATTACAACATATTCCAATTGGAATATGCGCAAGATGGGAAATTACAATAATGCCTTTTTTGGGTGAATATATATATATATATATATATATATATATATATATATATATATATATATATATATATATATATATATATATATATATATTTATATATAGAGATACATATAAATATATGATATATATGTATACGCATCTCTATGTATATAAGTATATATATATACTTACAATAATGTTTTTGGAGATACATTTTAACACCCCCCCCCTCAAACTTACGGTGCGATAACCGCAAGTTTGCCAAGATGGAAATGAAATCTGGGCGAACAAAGAGCTTTTGTGAAGAAGTCCGCAAGTTGATACTCAGACGTCACGTATGGTAGATCAATAACTTTCTTCAAGTATTCTTCCCTGACATAATGGCAGCCTATCTCGATGTGCTTTGTTCGCTCGTGAAAGGTGTGATTCTTGGCAATATGGATTGCATTTTTATTGTCACAGCATAGCTTGGTTGGTTCTCTGATAAGTACTCCCATATCTTCCAAAAGGCGTCGAATACATACAATTTCCATAGTGGTAGATGTCATGGCTCTATATTCGGCTTCAGTGGATGACAAGAAAACCTTCTGTTGCTTTTTACATCGCCATGAGATCAAAGACTCACCTAAGAAAACACAAAAGCCAGTGGTGGAGTGACGGTTACTAGGATCACCTTCTCAATCTGAGTCAGTATAAGCAAGTAATTTTAATTCAGAAGAAGAGGATAGAAATACTCCCTTATTCATTGTTCCCTTTAAGTATCTAATGATGCGAAGAACAACACTCATATGAACGGTTGTGGGAGCGTGCTGAAACTGACTGGCGATGTGGATGGCATGAGAAAAATCAGGTCGAGTAATGCTAAGATACATCAAAGAACCTACGAATTGCCTGTAAGGAGGGATCGGTTAGAAGAACTCCGTCGTCAATCTTCATTTTTTATCCCACGACTTCAGGAGTTTCGCAGACTTTGTCATCAGAAATCCCTGATCTGTCGATAATCTCACATGCAAGTTTAGATTGAGATAAAAAGTAACCTCGTTGAGAGTAGGCAACCTCAATTCCAAGAAAAAATGTCAGAAAACCCAAGTCTGACATTTCAAATTTTGAAGTCAAGACGGACTTAATACCCTTGACTCCTTGAACATCATCACATGTTATTAGCATATCATCAACGTAGAGCAACAAAATTACAATCCTTGCATTAGATTTTCTAGTAAACAAAGCAGTGTCAGTATAACATGAGGAAAAACCATTTTCCAGCATTACACTGGTAAACCTATCATACCAGGCTTTGGGGGCCTGCTTTAAACCATAGAGGGCCTTTTGAAGACGAAGAACTTTATCTTTAGGAATTATCATGCCTAGTGGGGCATCCATATACACTTCTTCGTTAAGATCACCATTTAAGAAGGCATTTTTAACATCCATTTGAAAAATGTTTCAATTTTTAATAGATGCAATAGTAATAAGACACCTAACTGTAACCATTCGGGCTACAGGAGCAAAGGTTTCTTCGTAATCAATTTCATACTCTTGCCCATACCCTTTTGCAACTAAGCGAGCTTTATACCTTTCTAGAGAACCGTCGCTCTTAGTTTTAACTTTAAAGACCCATCGAGAGCCTATAGTTTTCTTTCCTATAGGTAGAGTTTAGAAATCTCAAGTTTCTGCCCTTTTAAGAGCATTAAGTTCACTTTGCATGGCTTCTTGCCATTCTATACATTTTTTAGCTTCTTCAAAATTTCTTGGTTCAAAATAAGAGTGAATGGTACTAAGACAAACCCTATATCGGGGTGAAAAAGAATCAAAAGAGACAAACCGAGTTGGAGGTCTTATATTCCTTTCAGATCTTCTATGGTCAGGAATAGGAGTAAGCTCACAATATTGATCAATAGCACTTCTAAAGGTGTCTTGGTTTCTACGAGAGTAGGTTATTGGCTCACTTGGAACTCTACTTTCTTGTTCATTGAGTGAGTTATGTTCACCAATATCTCCATCATTTTCCTCATCATGGTTTAATGATACATCATCATCACTAGATATATCATCATTATTAGACAATAAGTCGAATAAGAAGGAGTAATCAAAATTTTCTTGTTGAGAAACATTTTTTTCAAAACCACTCTCATTTTCTAAAAAAATTACATTTCTAGAGACATATAGCTTATCATCTCGAAGGTCATAACAACGAAAACCTTTTTGAGTTTCGGAATAACCAAGAAAGGCACAAGGAATAGCCTTGGGAGAGAGTTTGTCATTCTTATCCGTAAGTATGAAACACTTATATTCAAAGACTCTTAACCTATTATAATCAGGTTCAAGCTTATGTAATACCTCAAAGGGAGATATTTTTCCTAATATCCTAGATGGTAAGCGATTTATCAAATAAACAGAAGCAAGAGCTGCTTCAGCCCAAAAGTTTTTAAGAATATTTTGATATATAAGAAGGGTCCTAGTGGTCTCAATAATGTTCCTATGTTTTCTTTCAGCCAACCCATTCTGTTGAGGTGTTTTAGGACAAAACCTTTGGTGAACAATTCTGTGATCCTCAAGATATACCTTAAATTGATTGGAGAGATATTCTCCTCAAGAATCACTTCTAAAAATCTTTATGTTACTGTTGAATTGATTCTTAATCATTGAATGAAAATTTTTAAAACATGAAAACACTTCATGTTTAAACTTAAGAAAATATATCCACGAATATCTGGAAAAATCATGCACAAATATTACGTAATAAGAAAAACCTCCTTTTGAAACAACAGGTGCAGGTCCCCAAACATCTGAATAAACAATTTCGAAAGTTTTAGAAGAGAACATAGTTCTTTGCTCAAAAGGTAAACTTCGCATTTTTCCGAGAATACAGTCATTACAAGAAAAAGAGCTTTTATATAGGTTTTTTGCAAAATGTAAATATGATAGCTTGGTGATATTAGGATGACCAAGTCTTTTGTGCCACACATTTATATCTTTATGTCAGGCAACATTACACAAAACTTTTGGAACTTGAAGAGATTCCATATAGTATAAATCTCCTCTTCTAAAGCCTTCCCCAATCAATTTCCGAACTAGCGATCCTGTATTAAACATTTATCACAAGAGAATTTAATATCGCAGCCATGGTCCGTGAGTTGAGAAATAGAGAGGAGATTTAAGTTTAGTTTAGGTATAAATCTGATTTTTGGAATAAAAAATTCTTGAGTTTCAAAATTACCTATTCCTTTAATTTCAAGAGAGGTTCCATCCGCAGTGGAGACATAAGATGGGGAACCATTTTTCGAGTAATCGGAAAGTGAAAAAATGTTTGGGGACATATGAAAGGATGCACCGGAGTCCAAAAGCCAAGAGATTTTACCCGGAGAGGAAGAAGTGGATATGGCTGCACTGGAGGTAGATCCCTTGAGGAGAGGTTGAAGAGCTTCCACTATTTGATTTATAGAGAGGGTCCCACTCGAAGATGCCTCCTCCTTCTGCGGTACACCAGTGGTAGTCATGGCTAGTAGCTTCTTCCATTTGGGACATACGGGTTTGATATGCCCCAGTTCTTTACAAAAATGACAAATAGTTTTGCTTTAGTCTCTTTTTCCTCTTTGACCACCATTTTCACCTTGATTTTGAAATTTAAAGTGAGGGGGACGATAGGTTCTTACATTGTTTCTGGGTCTTGATACGGCATTGACCTCACTATTTTCTTCAATATTACAAGGGACCGCAAGAACATTTGGTCCTTGTTTACATAAATTCATACGAGTCTCTTCACCACTTAATTTGGTGAGAACATCTTCAAGAGAAGGGGGAGAAAAAGAGGAAAGAAGAGATTACCTTATTTGGTCAAATTCGGGCCTTAGCCCATTCAAAAAGTTGAAGAACCGATCTTCTTCAAGTTGCTTGTGACGGAGCTCAATTGCCTCCCCACTCCATTTTGGTTCAAGCATTGCAAGCTGATCCCAAATAGAGAAAAGATCGGCAAAGTATTCCCTAATCGTCATTTCACCTTTAGTAAGGGAGATAGACTTCTTTTGAAGATAATACTTATGAGATAGATCCCTTGATGTGTACATTTTTTCAAGATAATGCCAAGCTTCTGATGCATTTTTTAACTTAATAATGTTGGCATTAATCTTGGTTTCCACGGATGAGAAAAACCATGAAAGAATCTTGAAATTCTTCATTTCCCATTCATCGTGCTTCTTGGAGTATTCTTCAAGGGCTTTGGTTCTTTCTTCTCCCTCAAGAATCTTGATTTCGCTTCTATTTACCACGGTAATCTTGGGTTCCGGTTCCGGAATTGTGCCAAGTACATATCCCCATAGGCCCCTTCCCTTTTATATGAGCCTCCATATTTCCAGCCCAAACATGATAGTTGGACCCATTTAATTTGAAACCAAGAGCAAAATGAGACTCTTTTTCGCCCATTAAAGAGTAAAGAGGGAGGGAGAAAAGCGTACCAACACAATATTTCCAACACCAACTTTGCACAAGATTCTTCTAAAATATTTGAGAAGAAAGATCTACCACTTCAAACTTCAAAGATCGGAAGGCACGTTTTTCGAGGCACTCGAAAAAAAGGAGAATCCCACAATCTTCAATAATCAACCTTGCTCTGATACCATGTAAAATTGTCTATGACAAGACAATACGCATACGAGCACAAATACTTTAGAAAAGATGTGCACGAAGGCACTCTCACAACACTTGAACAAAGTACGCAAAAGCGTAAAAATAATAAACATGCACTATGGCATGTATTTTATAGAAAGAACAAAATGCTTGAGACTCTCAAGCTTGGGAGAAGTAAGGGGGAACACCCCTATTTATACAAGAGAAAAGAGGTGCAAGAGGAGGCTCCCAAAGGAGTCGTTGGGGGGTCCCCAACGACTCTATTGGGGGGACCCCCAATGCAGCTTTATGACAAAAATATAAAAAATTAAAAAGAAAAAGAAATGCAAAAATAAAGAAAAAGAAAATTACAACATATTCCAATTGGAATATGTGCAAGATGGGAAATTACAATAATGCCCTTTTTGGGTGAATATATATATATATAGAGAGAGAGAGAGAGATACGTATACATATATGATATATATGTATATGAATCTCTATGTATATAAGTATATATATATATACTTACAATAATGTTTTTGGAGATACATTTTAACAGTCTCTGCATCTAATCATTATCAGGACATCGTTTGTCGCCCTCACTACTTCTAACAAACGCTTTGTCCTGAACCATAGTAATCTATTCTCATCTCTCAAAGCCTTACGCGGCCAACTGATAACGGTGATCACTCACTTAAGGCGTCATACTTTCACAGAAAAACCCGCCCTTCCATAGAAAGTCCAAAACATGATCTAAAATCCATAAAGATCTGATTCTTACATCTGAGATGTAATCATGCTAAAACAGAAGGCCGAAACTATAAATTCATAACTGGCTATCCCAATCGATCTCAGAAGATCATCACAGCTCACCATAACTTTATGGTAATCAAAAACACAAGATCCCCGTCGGATCGCTTGATCTGGGAGATATACGACCTGACAAGGAATTACCGCCCTAGAGGGTATACCTGGTCTTGGACCATACACTTCCTCACAGGAGTTCACTGTCCTTGCGGCTACCCGTTCGTGGACAATGTACATCCTCACAAAGATTCTACCGCTCTAGCCGAATTACCCGATCTGAGAAATGTACAACCTCACAAGGAATTACCGCCCTAGATGGTATACCTGGTCTTGGACCATACACTTCCTCACAAGAGTTCACCGTCTTTGCGGCTACCCGTTCGTGGACAGTGTACATCCTCATAGACAATCTACCACTATAGCCAGGTCACCTGGTCTTGATCATGCATACCCTCACAGCAAAACCTTTGAGCACGCATCAACACAAATGACCGCTCTCAGGGTCGATAGCCACTATTACAATCAACAAGATCAGCGCTGGATCACCTGGTCTGGGAAATGTATAACCTCACAAGGACTTACGCCCTAGATGGTATTCTGGGTCTTACACCATACATGCCCTCGCATATAATCCCTTGGAGATCAGGTCCTCAACAGACACCCTACTCAGTGATAAATGCATCAATACAATCGACTGCTCCGAACGATTGACCACTCTTGGGTCAGTAGCCACCAATATCGGCACAAGCATGTATATTAGCAATATGCATCGTATCACTTCACATAGTAAAACAAAACACACGATCACACATTCCTCCAATAAGGTTCCATGAACCATGAACATATTATCGCATACTCTCAACATTTCTTATCACGTGGCACATCAATCACATCACACAGAAGCATATAATACTACGCATCGAATTATTGTCACAAGAAACATTGCAATCCTCAGATAGGACCTCAAAGAATGCGTAAACGACACGAGAACACGCAGATATAGCAACCCAGCTGATTCTATAGGCGAAGAGTAACTAAGTCTATCTGACAGCCCAACAAAACAACTGAATAAGACAAGCACTCATAACAATGCTCGCAAAACTTTTGTTGGACAGTTCACAGAGAGACAACGTGGCTCAGTGTTTTTCTTTATTTACTTTATGTCATTAAAATAACTATGATATGTCTTTTGCAATTATTGTTAGATATTTTTCTTTCATGATAATAAATAATGAGTTGTTATGGTTTGGGATGATAAATGTAAGATCTGTTGTGGTGTGTTTGGCTATCCAATTGAGAGTGGAACTGTAAAGGCCCCGTGTTTCTGGGAATATTTTCGCAATTGATTTAAAAAAAATCCTCATTTTTAAGGGGTATGAGTTGGGGTCGTTATATCTACTATGTTGGATCTACATCATAATCGAAGACAAAGGTAGACAAGAAAAAAAATATGGGACAAGACGAGAACAAAAAAGAGCAAAAGAGATTGTCAGACTCTTAGTTCATCACCAATGCGACACTTATTATAATATTAAGAAGTAGGAGATAATATCATTCTTAGTCAACAACTAAAAGCCAAAATACAGTCACCGTACAACGAACAAACAAGATATCAAACGTCTCTTAACAAGATATGTGTAGGCATGCGCCTGCGCAATTAATTGGTTAATTGACTTGAACTAGTCCTAGATCAACACAACGGCGAAAGCACAAGCCACAAAGGGCACTCACAAAGGCATCAAATGCGCACACTCTCAACTAAAAGTAATTATTTTTTATTAATATAATAATGCATAAATAAATGCATTAGAAAATACTTACATGAAATAGGGTATAGCCCAACTCGCTAATGGCTAGCTTATTCAAGTTACACAACAGAAAAAAAACAAAGAAACAAAAGGAACCTACACTCCCATAAGTGCATATCGCTTATGACAAAAGAAGACCATGTGCCAAAATAGCATATTACCCATAACACAAAGATCTCCCTATGGCATAGGAATATACCATATGAAATAACCCAAACTCTACCCTCAAGCGCACATAGCATATGATATAACACAACTCTAGAGCCACTATACATATTAATACAAATGAGCTTTAATAAATACACAAATTTATATTTTAACGGACAAGTTCTCAAGAGAAAGAAAGGAAACATCCTTAGACTTCCAATCATATCATACGCTCACAATAAGGGAAGGTTACTGTTAAGATATATGCATTGCATTATATAGTTAAGTATACTAGGATGTACTTATAGGTATTTGCTTTGTATTTCTTTTGTGTTTTCATTCTCATTGTAATTCCAAGTATGCTAAAGTATACTTATTGTGATTTAGACTTTAGTAAAAGGATAGTTTAGGATAAGTATACATAATGTATGCTTTTAGGGCAGAATAGGGATTTTATTTTTATTATTATTAATCATTATTTAAGATGGCTAAATTTTATAATTTTATTTATTTATTTACTTTTCTTTCCCATTGTAATTTTATTTATTATTAGCTGTTAGGATTTGCTTCAATAGCCAGTTTGAATAGTCAAACTAGCTGTTGGGATTTGCTCTAACAGCTAGTTTGACTAGTCAAACCAGCCGTTAGTGTAATGCCTGCAAATTTTCCAGGATTATAAATAATCTATGTTAGCATAATTTATGATATTAACTATGATTAACTATTATTATTGAATTATTTATCAATAACATTTTGGTATTTATTAGATCATTTTACCTCCATATAGTTAATTGTATAATTGCATGTGCTATATTTAGTCCAAGTTTTTCATCTACCATTATTGGATTTGATTTGAAACTTTATTTTTCTAAATTGTTTCTTGTATTTGAACTCACTAGTTTGGAAAATGATTTTTGTGAGTATTTATTGCCTTCTAATGGCATTTGTTGTGTCCATCACAGAATTTTATATGATGTAACATTTCTCTTGGCCTTGATATTTTTTATTCAGAAATGTTGTTGGGGTGTGTTGTGTGCACCTCGTTTTATGTCAGATTAGATTGCCAACTTATGGTTTGGTTGTAACTGACAGTTGTTTGATCTCCAGATTTGAGTGTTATATAACTCATTTGTTGTATGGCCATTGTTATTATGGGTGCTTGTAACTAGGGGTGGCAATCGGGTCGGGTTGGCAGGTTGGCGGGTCGGGTTGGCGGGTTGGCATGTCAGCATACCTCAACCCGAACCCGACCCGTTTATTAAACGGGTCGGCTGTGGCAAACACGAACCCGACCCGTTTAATAAACAGGTAACCCGACACGACCCGCCAACCCATTTAATAAATGGGTTGGGTCGGGTAAACGGGTTTTCAGGTTGGCGGGTCGGGTTGGCGGGTTGACGGATCGGGTTTGCAGGTAGGCAGGTCGGGTTGACGGGTTGGCGGGTCGGGTTGGCGGGTTGACCCACCCGCCTAACCCATTTATTAAACGGGTCAGCCGGGTTGGCGGGTTGGCATACCCCCAACCCGAACCCGACATGTTTAATAAACGGGTTACGCAGGTCGACCCGTTTATTAAACGGGTTGGCTTAAGCCCAACCCGAACCCGCCTAAGAGGCGGGTTGGCGGGTCGTGTCAGAAATTGCCACCCCTACTTGTAACTTTGTTTATTTGTTATGGCTATCTATTTTTGAAACTATGGTGTTTCGAAAGATTATTAAAATTGATATTTTTATTATAACATTAGTGTGTTTTCATTATAAGATCTTTTACTTCATGTGTTTCTTCCTATTATACTTCTTATCTAAGTGTCATTATATGTGACAAGAGATGTTTGTTTACACCTTTTTGTATGTGTTTTTAGCCCATCATTGGCATTGTGATTATACGCTTGATTTAGTCACTGATACACTTGATTTTTAAGTATCATTATACGTAGACAATAGATGTTTATTCACACCTTCCTGTGTGATTTTAGCCCATTGTTGAAATTATACTCTTGATCTAGTCGATGATACACTTGATTTGTAGTGTCATTATATGTAGACAAAAGATGTTTATTGACACCTTTGGTGTGTGATTTTAGCCCTTCATTGGCATTATCCACACATTCGCTTATACTCTTGATCTTTTTCAGGTATTGAGGCACACTGATGAAGGGACTGACTTTCTAAAGGGAGCGAGGGTTATGATACGGTGGCCTGGATTCTGATGGAGTTGGGAGTTGTTTTGGGGAAACTTGTTGAACCCTAAATGGGGACTATTCAATTTCAATTTATGGTTTGATTTATTCTATGAGTAGAATGGTTGTTGGGTTGTGTGTATTAAATCTGCAATGTGCCCCGAGTCTCTGGAATATCTTTCTGCAATATTTTAAAATTATTTATTTGTTTAAAAAAAAATTGCAAAGTTTTCGAGGGTCAGTTTGGGGTCGTTACACTCTCTCACACGTTGTTGCCCTCTTTCTCAAAGTTGTGCTTTGAGATAGAGGGTCACGCCTAAATATATAGAAGGGGAAATCTCCTTTCTTCCTAACTTAGAGAGGAAGATGTCCCACAAGGTGACATCCCTCTTAGGCAAGTTATGATATTTGTTGAAGTCGGCTGGAGTTTCTAGCAAAACAGAAAAAGAGAGAGGGGAAGGAATCGATAGTTTTGCATTAGACCCTAATCTCTTCTTAAAGGAATTAGTTAAATAATAGGTTACAAAAAGTATCCATCTACTTTTCACTAATTACATATTGCTACCCAAACTGAAAAGATATTTTCTTTTTAACACCCCCCCCCCTCTCAAGCTGGAGCATATATATCTATCATGCTCAGCTTGTCACAACATCTAAGAAAGCTCACACTAGCAAGAGGCTTAGTAAACACATTAGCAGCTTGATCCTCCGAAGCAACATGATAAGTAGAGATTTGTCCTGTCTGAACTAGATCTCTTATGTAGTGACAATCAACTTCAATGTGTTTCGTCCTCTCGTGAAACACGAGATTATTTGCAATATAGGTGGTTGCTCTGTTATCACATCCCATCACCATCGACGTTGAGGTTTGTACATGTAGATCTCTGAGGACTGATCTAACCCATATCATTTTGGTTGCAGTTTAAGCCATGGCTTGACTCAGCACTGGATCACGCTACTACGTTCTCCTCTTTACTTCTCCAGCTTATTAAATTTTCGCCTATAAACACACAAAACCCCGTAGTGGACTTTCTATCACTAATGTCTCCTGCATAGTCAACATCTGAATAGGCAACTATATCAAGAGAGGAGATTGGTTTGTATAGTAGTCCTTTACCTGGAGAAGACTTCAAGTACATGAGAATCATCATTGTGGCATGCCAATGTACTTGGGTTGGTTTATCCATGAACTGGCTAATCTTGCTCACGGCTAGGGAAATATCTAGTCTTGTCATTGTAACGTACAAGAGCTTACCAACTAGAGACCTGAAACTTCAACAGGTTCTGCTTCTTCAAACATGTGAAGTTTAGGATCCATTGGAATGTTAGCAGGTTTGGCTCCTAACATTCTTGTTTCCTGTAACAAATCAAATACATACTTCCTCTTTGATAGAACTAACCCTTCACGGTTTCGAGCCACCTCTATACCCAAGAAATATCTAAGAGGACCAAGATCTTTGGTAACAAAGTGCTTCTGCAAATGAGCTTTGGTATCTGAGATATCTTTTTTATTGCTTCCTGTGAGTATAATGTCATCCAGATACACAACCATAACTATAACACATGTGGGAGTTTTCTTAACAAACAATGAGTGGTCAAACAATGAGTGGTCTGATGCTGACTTGTTAAAACCAAATTCAGACACACTCTCAAATAGCTTCTGAAATCACGCACGTGGACTTTGCTTTAAACCATATATTGTTTTCTTTAACTTGCACACCTGGTAACACTCCCCCTGAACCTCGAACCCCGGAGGTTGCTACATATACACAGTCTCAGACAAATCACCATACAAAAATGCGTTCTTCACATTCAACTGGCATAAGCTCCATCAATTATGGACAGCCACTGATATGACCAGTCGAATAGTGCCAAGGCTTGTCACAGGAGAAAATGTTTCAAAGAAGTCTACCCCATACGTTTGTGTGTACCCTTTTGCCACCAAGCTGGCTTTGTACCGTTCAATTGAACCATCCGAATTGTACTTAATGGTGTAGACCCACTTACACCCAACAATATCAGCATTAACAGGTGGAGTAACCAACTCTCAGGTATTCCGTGAAACTAAGGCATCCATCTCATCTTGCATAGCACCTTTCCATTTGGAGTCTAAGATTTTCTGATGGTGATTGAGTGGTAGAGATTCAGCAGATAGAGCTATGATGAACTTATTCATGTGACTCCCAAGTCTCGCATCTATAACAAACTTAGAAATGGGATGTAAGGTGCATAGACTTTTACCTTTCCCGATAGCGATTGGCAAATTATCAACCACAATAGAAGCTTCAGTCGTGGATGAAGGACTTACTTTTGAAGAAGAAGGTAGTGTAGGTTTTGATTCCAAAGGAGATCTACGAGCGTATACCTGAGGAGGATCATGATATCGTGACTGAGTGTGAGAGGTAGGAAAGCTTGTAGGAATTGACTCCAAAGGAAGAGGGGGGGATAGGTAATGGCATAGAATCACCCTGATCGCATAGTAATCTGGAGGCAGTACTGGAAAAAAAAGGAATGGATTCAAAGAAAGATAGATCTGCACTGACATACTCCCTACGAGCGATGGGATCATAACACTGGTACCCTTTTTTATTTCTTGAATACCCCACAAAGATACACTTTATGGATTGAGCCGATAGTTTGTCTCGATGAGGCCCTAGTTTATGAACAAAACAAACACACCCAAACACCTTGAGAGGGATCGAGAAAAGAGGTGCATTGGGATATAGGATTTTCACAGGAATTTATTCTCCCAATGAGGATGACGACATGCGACTGATAAGGTAGCAAGTTGTAAGAATGGCATCTCCCCAATATGAAGGAGGCATACATGATTGTAGCATAAGGTTGCGAGCAACATCTAAAATATGTTTATGCTTCCTTTCAGCTACCCCATTTTGTTGAGAGAGGTATTAGCCCAAGTAGTTTGAGGTTGAATGTCATGAGTCTGATAAAACAGTAGTAACTCATTGGTTTTAAACTCGAGAGCATTGTCAGTGCGAATGATCTTGACAAGAGAATCAAACTGAGTTTTTATTTCAATAATGAGAGACATAAGGATTGAAGGAACTTTCGATCTATCTTTTATTAAAAATACCCATGATAATCTGAAAAAATCATCGACAATGACTAAATAATAATGACACTGGGACCTACTGGGAACTTTACTAGATCCTCATACATCAACGTGAAGAAGCTCAAATAATCTTTGACTCGATGGACTCTGACTTGAAGGAAACGAACTCTTGTGGTGTTTACCCAACTGACAGGCTTCACACTAGAATGAGGCAGAAGGTGAAATTTGAGGAAGAATTCTACGAAGTTTTGGCAACGGCACATGACCAAGACGAAGGTTCCATTGATAAGAACTGGTGGATGACTCAGACATGGTATGCACGACTCCCAGTGGTTGATGAAGATAGTAGACACCTCCATCTTCATAGTCTCCACCAATCATCTTTCTCGTCAACAAATCCTGAAACATACAACACAAAGGATCAAAAATCACTCTACAATTGTGCTCTTTTGTAATACGACTAACTGACAATAAATTTTGAGGAAAGGAAGGAGCATGAAGCACATCTGTCAGCTAAAGTAACAGAGAGATGGAAACATTTCCTTGTCGCACAATGGGAAATGAACTCCCATCGGCAAGGACAACCTTGTGATGATCACACATGGGTCTAGCTTAGAAAAAAAAATTGAAGACCCACATAGGTGTCTAGAGGCACCTGAATCAATAATCCATCTACTACCTTGGTGATTTAATCCTTCACCTGCGGAGTAAGCAACATCAGCAATGGGAGTAACTGTGTTCGAACTAGAAGGACGGTGAGACATCAATTCTTCATACTCTGCACGACTAAGAGTGACCGAGTCATTGGAAGAGCCAGTGGGAATCTCCATGTCAAGCTTCACAATTTGAGCCATGGACACATTTGATGTCTGAGAAGAAGTAGGGGGTCTACCATTTTTATCCCAACACCTATCCTTAAGATGTCCCAATTTGCCATAGTATGTACACTAAAATCTACCTCTTCCTCCTGTACCTCTGCCACGCGTATTTAGGAAATTTCCTCTTCCTCGACCTGGAGTGACGACAAGAGCCGATGTTTGTGAATCAGAATGAGTTTGTGGAAGAGTGATAGCCAATCTACTCAGGCGGTTGTAGGCTTCGGCAAGAGTTGGGACATCTGATCCTGTCAACATCAAAACCTTGGCAGCCACAAATCTCCTTGTTGCAGTTGATAAATCTCCTGCTCGACTTGTAAGATGCGGCTTACATTGATCTAGTGAGAGTACGTATCTCGAAGGTTGTCCCACATCTCTTTAGCAGTGGTGTAGTAAATAAGTCCATCAGCGATATGAAGTAATACGATGTTCATCATCCACGACATAACGATGTCATTATCTTCATCCCATGTGTTGTATTTCCTAGTTTTATCGAGTGGTTCCGGTTCTAAAAGAATATGTTTTTTTCGATGACCAGAAACGGACATCATAAAAGTCCGTGACCAACTCGCATAGTTAGAGTCATCTAGCTTGACAGAGGACCCATACAAAAAAAGGAGGCTTTATATTCTCCAATCAGCTCCTTTTTTAGATCACCATCTTTAGACATCTTGACTTAGTCTCAAACAACCACCAGACCTGACCTCGATCTGATCAATCCAGATCAGATCTACGACACGAAAGAAACAAGAAAGCACGTCAGATCTTACTTAGGGTCTCGTCGGATCTGATATAGGCCAGGCCCCACCACGATAATTCCACAACCAAATCTGACGTCAGATGGGATTCTAGATCAGCGTCTGACACACAAAAAAAGCAGATCTGATTCCACGACCTCTGTGCATCAGATCTCCACTCGATTTGGTCTTCTGCACAATCCACATGCCATGATTATCACGATTGCATCATGATGTGTAACACCCGAGATTTTTATTAGAAAATATTTCAAATTATTAAAGTTGGGCCTAGATCCATATTTCGGATCTAGGACCCATAAAGGGGTATTTACGCTTAAATGTTTGCGTTATACTAAAATAATTAGTAATCAATTAGAAATATACCTATATATATGTATATATATTAAGCAAATTCGAGGATCCACAGTTGGATCCACTTGGATCCAACTTGCGGATCCATATTTTGGGGGTTAAAATTTTTATGTTTAAAGTGAGATTTAAAATAAATAAAATTTTTAAGTTTTTAAAAGTTTATCCGAGGATCCACAGTGGATCCATTGGGATCCACTTGTGGATCCATTGGGATCCACTTGTGGATCCATATTGTTTTGGGGCCGGGTTGCGGGTCCCGGGTTCGGACCCGAGCCCCACTCCATGATAGCCCTTTTAAGAGAAAAGGGCAACCCGATAAGGATTGCCCGATACTTTGTAACATAAAAGGAAGGGGGGCAGGAGGGGGTTACGCAGGGCGTAACCGACCTCCCCCCCCCCCCCCCCCCCATCACGGCATGGGGAGTTAGGGTTTTCCATCCCTCACCTCTCTCTCTCCACTCAGTCCCCCATCTCTCCCCGTCTCTCTCGCTCGCTCGGTGCGCACACGCTGGAGGAAAGGTCGCCGACGAGCAACCAGCAGCCATCAGCGACTGCAGCGAGCTCCCTGTCACGACTGCAGCAAGGTGCAACCCCCAGCCGACCCTTCTCTTGCAGCCACGATAGCCTCCGATCGCCGGAAATCTTCATTAAGGTACGGTTCTTCTTCGAACCTGGGTGAGGAATCGAACAGGGGTTCGATTCCATACGTTGATTTGGGGGTTTTCCTGATAAACCCTAAATACCCAAATCAATTTGATTTGGGGGTTTTCTTAATATGCCCTAAATCTTGAAATCGGAACAGTTTGGGGGTCTTTCCTTCCCTTAATTAAGTCATTATCTGGAGAACAGTAATCGTATATGCTTATGAAAAAAAAAAAAAGGGGGCAATGTTGTTTCATGTTGCTGGCCACCAGTGCATGGGTTGGAGGCGACAGGCCCAGCCGACCCAGTCGGCTGGGTGCTGGCCTGTAACTCGTATGATTCAAAAAAATATATATATATATATATGTATGTTGTGTACGTTAAATCCATAGGAGCTGAGTTTATTTTTAATTTAGGTTGAAGGCTTGGATTAAGTTGCTGCATAAAAATTTGGGCATCACGAGCTCTTATGCAAGATTTTGTTAGGGGTGCATTGTGCATGTTGTTCTATGAACATGAGGGAGTTTCAACAGTAGTACATGGTTTATGCATCCTATTGATTAGATCAAAGTGTGTTTTCTGTATTTCACAAGCTTATTCTTTTTCTTATATTGCGTAGTTTAAGTAACTGTTCCCTAGTGGTGTCCTGGAACAATTGCTTTTTGGCTATTACATTCATTTTAAAGGCTGAATCTACTATTCCAATGAAGTTTGTGTTTGACAGTATGAAGTCGATGTGTTTTAAATAGTTCTTTGTGCTTTTTAAAACTTAGCAGGATTAACTTTATTGTAATAATTTACTTATTATGGTAGACTGTCCTGAAGAAGTCCAACTTAGGTTACCTTCTTGGGTTTTGACACCAGTATATCCTGAACCAGATATCCTTTAGTATAACTGGAACTCTGACCGGGAAAAATACCTGTTAGGTGCCCACCTTCCATGGGCTATTCTAGTGCTGAACAGAAAATAAAATCCCTGTTATAAAACTGTATGTGTGTGCGTGGGTTGTTTTGACGCAGAATTGGTGAGGGTAATCAGCTTGAATACGTGTTGGTATACAGGCATTAAGCTAAATATGGTGGTTAAAGTTAGCGTTATCCATAATACTGATTTCATTCATGCATAATAGCTGAAGACATTGCTTATGCTTGAAATTTTTCCTTATGTTCCTGCAGCATATGTACATAGCTGGTTTGGTTAATCAGATTTATCATTTAAATTATGAGTGAGTCCCTATGAATGTACCTGTAATCATGGATTCTGAAAAATCAAATTGCTCATGATAGTCGGTTCTTATGTGTTTTCCCACATGCTTTCCTTTTGGTATAGATCCTCAGCGGGATGCGAACAAAATTTTGATGAAAGCTTATGTTGTGTCAGCATAATCAGTGGATTTGGTTGGACGACCCACTCCAGCTGATCCAGTCGGCTGGGATGGTTGACAGGCTCAGTCGATTGGACTGAATTGACTATTTAGTTAGGAGGATAGGGGCCCGGGATTAGTAAGCCCGACCACCTTCCCTAGCATGTGCAGAAATTTACATTTTTACCCGGTGAATATGTAAAATGTTATATTAGCATCTCATTGTACTGTTTGTGCAATCATGAATGTGATCATAGATTGGTTATTGATATTTTTGTGAGCACGTATGCTTGATGAGAATGTGTAATGTATGTGCATACTGACACACTCAAAAGAGGTGTGCATTGGTGAACACCCATATGTGATGTATGTAACACACACATATTGAAATTGCATATGAATGAATTATGACATGCCTATGTTTGGGTTTATTATTTCATATGTGCATATGCTTTTGGCACTTTGGCTTAGTGTTATAAATAAAACACTACTTTTGTTTTGTGATGTGATGCATTGATGGCCTGGTTGGACCATCATCGGCCTGGAGAGCCATGGGTTTGGTTTGCTTTCACATAAGTTTTAAATACATCACTTAAACCACATAAGATGGTTTGGCACTTTACTACACTGTTCTAGTGGCTTATACGGGCTGGAGTCCCGATTGGGTCCCCGCAAGAGAGGATGCGGGTTTTCACTTTTCTTTTGCATATGGTGTTGCAAACTTAAAAGATGAATTTTAAATAAAAATATAATGAATAAGAACAGTGTAATATACCTTCTAGGATATCTCATCTGGAGTATGAGAATCTTAGTTATCCGGTCTTGGGGAGACTGTGAGAATACAAAAACTCCGTGTGCATTGTTGCCCCTGAACCCGATATTGAGGTTCTTCTCCTGGCCACGGTTTTAGGGAGAACCCGCCACTTTACCCGAGAGTGGTGTGTTAGTCACAGCTGTTAGTTTATGGTACCAAGGAAGTGGCACTTGTAGGCGTGGGGTGTCCCTTGTGTCCCCGACATTAGATGTGGAGGTCTAATGTTCCGATGAATGGTGTTGTTTCCTGATATCGGTCGATGGCTAAGTTGGAACCCAGTAATAAAATACAAATTGTGTGTTAAGCTACCCTGGGAACCTACTTGACCTCGGGGTTTGTACCCGTTTGGTGTATCCGCGGGCCACGGTAATTAAAAAGAGGAACTTAAGGATGTGTGCATCTAATAGGGCATGCATATGGAAAGATGGAACTTAAATAAAAGATAACAGAAGAAATCATGCATTGCACATAATCATGTATTTTTCTGTTATGCATTAGATCATGCAGGTTTGAATCATTCTTGATATTAGGACATCATTTGGTGGTAGCATATGACCTACTTTGTGAAATCATGCTGAAAGGTTTGATTAATTAGTTATTGATATATGACACTGTTTATTGTTCTTGACTGGTGAGTATATGCAATTATTGGTAGTTATGGATATTTAAATGTTGCAAATTTTATATCTGTACTCACTCAAATCACTGCATGAAATCTTATCCATGTTCTTTCTCTCACCTGGTTTCTTTAAAAGTAGCTGTGCTCAGAATTTCGGTTCTGACACCCTACTTTGTTGGTTTTTCACAGGAAATGGTGAACAGTGAAGTTGGATATGCGTCTGGGGATGGATGAGTTATACTTGGGCTTGTCAGCTTCAGTAGAGGACATAACGGCTCTTTCTTTTGTCTTTCAGGTCTTTTAATTTCTGCAAGTGTTACTTTACTTTCAGTTGAAGAAAACCTTGTCTTTGAAATTTACTTACTCATTAATAAAAGAGTTTTAGTTGGTTGATTTGGATGATAATTGCAACTTCGTTTGTGCTGGATGGGCTATCCAATGGAAAGTGGAACTGTGAGGACCCCAGATCTCTGGGAAGGTTTCCGCAACTCTTAAAAAAAAAAAATATTCCGCATTTTTAAAAGGGTCTGGATTGGGGTCGTTACATGATGGAGACTGCAGACATGCTCCATCGAGTACAACTTCAGCCATATTCAGAACTGACTGCATTACCACTGGTCGACCTGTTGCATTCAGACATCGACAGTGATCACGACACAGATCTGAAACCCAGATTTGTCTTTCACACGATGGTTCAGTCACGGCAGAAGCAGTGGCGACCCCAGCGGTAGCAACGGCGACAACGACACCAAAAGCAACAACCCTTGTTGCAGCCGCGACAACAGCAATGGCTTTCACAGCAGTTGTGTCACCGTCATGGTTGCAACAGCAGCGACGACTGTCGCGACAACAGCGACTCCTACGCACGAAGGCGACTGCGGTGGCAGCTGCAGAGGCGTCTTCACGCAGTGACGTCTCGAGGCGACGGTTGCAGTAGTGTCATTGTCGGCGATGTTAGTCACCTAGGGTGGGTGGCTTTGATACCATGTTGAAGTCGGCTGGGGTTTCTGGCAAAACAGAAAGAGAGAGAGAGAGAGGAAGAAATCGATAGTTTTGCATTAGACCCTAATCCCTTCTTAAAGGAATTAGTTAATAATAGGTTACAAAAAGAATCCATCTACTTTTCACTAATTACATGCTACTACCCAAACTGAAAAGATATTTTCTTTTTAACAATATTAAAAGATAAGGTTTCCTTATCTTTAAGTATTATGCTAACATAAAAATATTTACTATATATAGCATTTAACCTAATTAATTTCTAACTCAGCTAACAAAAAGAAATACAATTGATTTGGGGCCTTGGATTTTATCCTAAGTCCACTATCCAATAAGAATTCACAAAACTTGTGTCAGCCCCTATTATGCATATATTATATATTTTTTTAATTCAAACAATGAAAATATAATTATTTAAGTAAAAATTATATTTATTAAATTTTAAAACCTACGATTTTGTTTCAACATATTACATCCCTAACCCCTTAAAAGAATTTCATCCACGAAATTATAAAGTACAAAATAAATTTGAGTAATGCTCACGCATATCGTTCTCAGGCTCCCAGGTGCCTTCGTCTAGTCGGTGATGTTGTCACCGCACTTTCGCCAACGGAATCGTCTTTCTTCAAAGCACCCGCTCTTGGCAATCCACAATCTCCACCGGTCTCTCTTCAGTCGTCAAGTCTGGTTGTACTTCGACTGCCTCATACTTAATAACATGTGAGGGGTCTGGTATATACTTTCTTAACATCGAGACATAAAAGACATTGTGAATCTAGAAAAACTGATGCAAAAGTGTCACTTGATACATCGACTCACCAATTCGCTCAAGGATCTCAAAAGGTCCCACGTACCGAGGACTAAGATTTTCCTCCTTCCCGAACCTGAAACGCTCTTTGTCGGCGATATCCGAACAAAAACGTGCTCTTCCACTGCGAAACTGATCTCCCTACATCGTTGATTGGCATAGCTCTTCTGTCGGCTCTGTGCAGCGATCAATCGTTGGCAAATCAATTGCACCTGGTCTGAATAATGATGGATCACCTCTGGCGATTCGACCGCTCTAACTCCGACCTCATCCCAACACACCGGGGATCTGCAAGGCCTACCATAAAGAGCTTCATATGGGTCATACCATTACTAGCGCAAAAGCTATTATTGTATGAAAACTCAGCAAGTTTCACACACTTACCCCAATCTCCTTACTAATCCAATGCGCATGTCCTCGGGGGTCTGGATCGTCCGCTCGGACTGTCCATTGGTCTGTGGATGGAAAGTTATGTTAAACTTCGATCTGGCATCAGAAACGTGATGTAAAGCGAGGATCTCGATCTGACACGATCGAAAGTGGTACACCGTGTAACCTGACGATCTCATCGATGTACAAGTCTGCCAAGCTCTCCAGTGTCAGACTCACCTTGATCGGCAGAAAGTGTGCGCTCTTCGTCAATCGATCCACTACTACCTAGATGCATCATGCTGACGGCGGATCCGTGGTAATCCCAATATGAAATCCATCAAGATGCCATTCTATTTCCACTCTAGGATATCCAACGGTTGTAACAGCCCACCAGGCTTCTGGTGCTCGTTCTTAACTTGTTGATAAGTAAGAGAGCGAGACATATTCTGACACATCCCATTTCATCCCGTTCTACCAAAAAATTCTTTGTAAGTCTTTGAACATCTTGGTGCTACCAGGATGAACTGAATACTTCGATTTGTGGGCTTCACTCATCAGCTATTCTCTTAAAGCCTTTGAAACCCACCATCTATCCCCGAACATAATTGTCCTATCTTCCTCACGGTGGAACTGCAATTTCAGCTTCTGAGCGCTCTCACACATCTTCTCGAAGTTTGGATCATCCGATTGTAATTCCTCAATACGATCTATGATCTCGGGTCGCGCTCTCATCCCTGCACAATACATATGCTTGGCTTCATCTACAAACGGTTGTCACTTGACGAATTCTTCAAGTAAATCTCAACTTCGCCCAATCAAATAGGCAGCCGAAACCAAAGTCTTCCTACTAAATGCATCTACCACAACATTCACTTTACCCGAATGGTGAGCGATGAAGAACTCATAATCCTTGAGGAACTCTAGTCACCTATGTTACCTCAAGTTCAGATCCTTCTGCGTAAAAGTATATTTGAGGCTCTTGTGATAAGAGAGAACCTCAAACTGCTCTCCATGCAAATAGTGGAGTCAAATCTTCAGTGCAAAGACAACAACTGTCAACTCCAAGTCGTACACTGGGTAATTCTTCTTATGCACCTTTAACTGCGTAGAAGCATAAGCATTCACCTTTTCGTGTTGCATTAAGACACAACCTAGTCTGGTTCTGGAGGCATCGTTGTACACCACGAAACCTCCTGATCCTGATGGCAGAGTCAGTACTGGAGCTGAGGTCAACCTTTTCTTCAAGTCCTAGAAACTCTCCTCACAATGAGGCATCCATACATGCAACAATTTGGCCATTAAGACAGCTATACGAGAGAAATCATGAATAAATCTACGATAGTATCCAGCGAATCTCAAGGAACTCCTGATCTCGGTGACCGTCTTTGGTTGCTCCCAAAACAACACTGCTTCCACTTTCGCCGGATCCACCTCAACACTGTTGCCCGAGATGACATGGCCAAGGAGCATAACCCCGTCTAACCATAATTCACACTTTGAGAACTTAGCATAGAGCTTGTGTATCCTCAGTGTTTACAGCATGATCCCCAAATGCTCTCTGTGCTCCTCTTCGCTTTTTTAGTATATCAGGATATCATCAATGAAAACTATCACAAATTAATCCAACCATAGCTGAAAGACTTGATTCATCAAGTCCATAAAAGTTGTTGGGGGCATTAATGAGTCTAAAAGACATCACCAAGAACTCATAATACTCGTATCTAGACCAAAAAGCAGTCTTCAGGATGTCCACCTTAATCTGCAACTGGAGATATCCCGATCAAAGGTCAATCTTTGATAACACTTTTGTTGTGCGCAACTGATCGAACAGGTCATCTATCCTAGGCAAAGTGTACTTGTTCTTCACTGTTACTTGATTAAATATTTGATAATCGATACAAAGCTTCATGGATTTGTCCTTCTTGACGAACAAGACTGGTGCACCCCAAGGTGATACACTCGGTCTAATAAACTCATTGTCAAGAAGCTCCTGCAACTGCTTCTTCAGCTCCACGAGCTCGGCAAGTGTTATACGATACGTTGTTCTAGACATCAACTCAATCTCACAGTGAGGCGGTAATCCCAATAAATCCTCTAGAAAAATGTTGGGAAACTCGCGAACTACGTCCAACTGCTCCAATGGTGACTCCTGACTATCAGTTGCCGACACACTAGCCAAGAACACAGTACATGCAATATTGTGTATTTTCATAATTAGTTAGATTTTGAGATTTCTAAAATTTGGCTAAGTGTTGAGGAAAAATCGATAAATTCTCGATATTAGGATATGATAATTGAGTCTAGGCATGGCCCAAGTCTCATTGGAAAGACTGAAACAAGCCAATTGAAGGGTGATAAAAAGTTTTATTTTCAACCTTTAAATTCAAGCGAAATTCGAGCAAACAACAACAACTACGCCTTCATCCCAAAACATGGGGTCGGCGATATCAACCAAAAAAGAAAATCATTCTGGGTCTTCCACATGAATCCTTCTCCTCCAATCATTTATATCCAATGCCATGTCCTCGGTGAGGTTCAAAGCATTCATATCCTTTCCTATCATCTCCATCCAAGTCTTCCTAGGCCTACCCCGACCTCTTTTAACTAATATATTTTCTCATTTCTCCATCCAAGTCTTCCTAAGCGAAATTCGTGCAAAATTCGGGTTAAACTCGGGCAAATTTCGAAGGCAAAATTTGAAGTATATACCGTTAGATGCGTCTCGAAATACTGAGCTCAACGATATTTTACTTTTCCGAATACTAACCTTTTTGCCCTTTTAGGGGAAATGATTATTTTTGGAGTCTTCATTAGCATACATTATGCATTATAATATGCCTTGTCCGCATAGATTGATATATATTGAATATATTTATTTCATATTGATATTCTTATTGTTAATGAAGTGTATATTGTTATGATCCTTTAAGTTTTTGTATTTCTTTGAGACATTAAAGTCTAGCTCTTATATGATTCTTACTTATTGACAATTTGATATAGTTGTTTAGAATTGTTGATGGTTTAAATTTTCGTATGAAATGTCTATCTAAGCTATTGAAATATTGTTTGAGCATGCTTTCCTCCTGATAGTTTATATTGATAAGTGATAATTTTTGGTCTCTAGTGTTTTAATATCTTGTATGTATATTTGAAAGTGTTGTTTTTGTAACTATGGATGTTTTAGAATTACTGGAGATATGAAATTATGTTTAGTAACTCCTGTTTGAAAGGTCTATTGTATCTCTTACATGCATTCAGTTGGTTTTTGCACTTGTTTTTGAATTTTTTTAATAATTTTTCTCCTAATTGTTTATATATTTGTAATTTATATCGTATTTTCTATACATTGTATTTTCTCATGTCTTTGGTGTGTGTGGCCATCTTCTCTCCATATATATACATATATGTATATATATGTATATATTTTTCTCCTGATTGTTTAAATGATTGTAATTTATATTGTATTTTCTATATATTGTATTTTCTCATGTCTTTGGTGTGTGTGGCCATCTTCTCTCCATATATATAAATATATTTTTATATTTATACATATTTATATATAATATTAGTTTTATATATATAATCAAAGTCATGGATTGGGGTAATGCTCCTTGGAGATTTGAAAGATTGGATTCCTAATAATGATCAAGTTTCCTTTGGAAGATCTATTGTTGTTGGAAGGACTCACCATAAAGATTATTATTTGAATCCATTGAAGATCTATTATTGTCCCTTGTATTTTGTTTGCAAGCTTCAGGTTGTCCACCGTAAGTTTGAGGGAGGGTGTTAGGATATATGAATTTTATTATATACCTAAGTATACTAGGGTTATAGGTATTTGTTTTGTATTTCATTGTATTTTTTTCTCATTGTATTCCAAGTATACTAAAGTATACTTATTGTGATTTAGATTTTAGCACAAGGATAGTTTAAGATAAGTATACATATTGTATACTTTTAGGGTAGAATAGGGATTTTATTTTTATTATTATTAGTCATTATTTAAGATGACTAAATTTTGTAATTTTATTTATTTATTTACTTTTCTTTTTGGTCAAATAAGATTGACCAACTAGCAGTTGGGGTCTATAAAGGCTAGTTTGACTAGCATAAGGATTTGCTTTAATAGCTAGTTTGAATAGTCAAACTAGTTGATGGGATTTGCTCTAACAGTAGGACTAACTCTAATGGCTAGTTTGACTGTTATGTCTTCCTCTATATATTGTTCATTGTTTTGTTGTTTAGGTGAGAGAGGATGGATGTACAAATGTGGTGTGTTTGAGTGTTTTTGTATTGAGGTTCATTTATAATTTTTTGTTTATTTATTATTAATAAATATTATTTATTTTATTTATTGATGTTCTTGTGGGTGTATAAATATGTTGCTTCTTATCTTTGGTTAAATGAGTTATGGTATGCTTTAGATTCTTTTTGTTCGTCGTTCGGTTGTGTCTAGGGATCCATGCCACTTTGTGGCAGTTACATGGCCCTTACCATTCTTGGCCACAAACTTATAATATGAGAGCTACAAATGAAGAAGGTCCTGATAGCTAGAAACGAGAGCACAAAATGAAAGAATATTACCACTTCATCATCAATTAATAAATGTATAGTGAACATAAGTAATAATTTTCAGGAAAATTTCCTGTCACCTATAAAGAAAGCAAGTATTCTTTAACAACTCAATATGGACGAACATGTGAGTGTTCAATTTTTTGTCGAAAAGAATTATATGATTTTTTATGGTAGTGTGTTACTACTTGTCAGAATCTTAAACATATATATCAGCTTCTTAAAACTCTAGTCGGAACATGAATCTATTTCATCATTCCACGCAGAAATAGATGTGCCTAGAAGATTTTTCATGATTCTGATGATTGGTTTATAACAGAACCATGAGAAATAAGAGCGAAAGGATAAACAAGTTGGTCTATGACTCGTTTCCACATTTAGGGCCTGCAGGTCAGACTTAATCTTCCCAAAAGCATATTGTTTGCTATCCTTTGATTTGTCGCCTATTTCTTGATAACTGATGCATCATACGATGTCCAAAACTACAGACAGAGTTCAGTTTGGAAGCAACTAGGGCAACATGTAGCGGAAGCATATGCAGGGTTCGGAACAGTAGGCCCAAGCTGACTGTAATACATGCAAAAAGACCAAATATATAGCTTGCAGATGAATAAATAGCACATGTTTCCGTATGAAAAATCTCAGGTATCCAATCAAGATATATTATGAAAGAAATTTTCATATAAATGTTTCACCTTATGATAAAAAATAATCTTTAGATTACTAACTCCATAAACATGTATGGAAATGAACAATGTTTCAGAGTTCAGACACTTACATCACGTGCTTCAAATATATTTAAATTTCATAAATAATGAACAATAAAAATGCCAAAATTGACTGAATCCAGAAATTTGATTAGTAGTAGTGAGTTGCTAGCACATCAAGGACTGAATACATGTTTCCGTATGAAAAATCTCAGGTATCCAATCAAGATATATTATGAAAGAAATTTCCATATAAATGTTTCAGCTTATGATAAAAAATAATCTTTAGATTACTAACTCCATAAACATGTATGGAAATGAACAATGTTTCAGAGTTCAGACACTTACATCACGTGCTTCAAATATATTTAAATTTCATAAATAATGAACAATAAAAATGCCAAAATTGACTGAATCCAGAAATTTGATTAGTAGTAGTGAGTTGCTAGCACATCAAGGACTGAATAACAAAGAACAAATAGAAAGGAAGGTGGTAATAAAACCTTGCGTGAAAGTTGGTAGGGGCAGGACACCAACCAAGCACCCGAATGTCGTGTGGAAGGACCTTATTAAGCACCTTTACATAATCAATTTCTCCCTTACCTAAAAGGATAACAACTTGAAAGATCAATAAGCAGGTTAGGCATTAAGGGAGAAAAAAAAGTAATGGATTAGTAAAAATATTTGCTTAATAAAAGCTTCAGAAAGCATAAATATTAGGAAGGTGGGCAATGATTCTGAATTTAAGAAATAAGCCCCATGCATTCTCACGGCCTCACATCTATTATCTTAGCCCATAGACTTGCTTGTTGAATCAATTTGAAAGAATTATCCTTCCATTACGGAAACATCACATTATTTCCATGAAGTGTTTGATGAATTATGGACAGGTTTTTAGAACATGATGGTCATGCTTATGATTGTGTTTATGTTGAAATAGTGTGCATGGTTACTAACTCATAATTGTAGCTGTAGTTTGAGATATCTCATTCTTCGCTGGTTAGGACCCCACTTGAATCTCCTGTGTACCTGAAATCGAGAACAAGAAGAAGAGAAACAGGAAAAGCAGCAGAATAAGAGAGGAGAAAGTAAGAAGGAAGATAAGAGGTGATGAAGAGGAGAGGAGAGTAACTTCTATCAACCTACTCCCTCATTCTTTTTATTAATGAGAAGGCAGCCCATTTTCTGACATCAAAAAGACCACCATGCTCACCATATGTAACGCCCCAAAAATCCAGGACTTGTAACTTTTAGAATAGTTTAGAAAGCTTTGAAATCATACAATTATCAAAGTCTAAATAGTACTTCAGCGGAAAAATGATATTTTTTAAAACAACAAGTCGATGGACCTTGAGCGCATTACAGCGTAAACTTTTTTTTACCGAATTCCACACAACTATTGAAATCAAATGGTTTTAAAATGCAATTTCAATGATTGAGAATTTGTTTGTTGAAACCAAGAAGAAGTTTATTAAAACAGTTTTAGTAACTCAAGGTTTAATAAAAAAAGAAATTTTGAAATACACTTTATACCAAATTTACCAACATGTCTTCAGGACCGAAACGTCAGGGAAAGAGCTCTATCTTGATCTCATCACGCCATTATGTCATCGCAGACTGTATTACCTATCCATTACCTGCCCATAAAATGGATCTGTTCCACTAAAAACTGGTAGGTACACAGACAGGACAATATTGAACATAATTAAGCAGAATAATTTAATATGTCAAGTAGACAGGCAATTTTATAGCAATTTAATTTCAACAGATTCATGGATTAACTATCGTGAGTAAAATGCTAAAACTATTACACGCATTTCACTGGCTCAAGTAGGATAATTATTATAAACAAAGCACTGCATAAGCAAGCAAAATACGATGCTACATCAACCACACACACAATTTTATAAGTATTGAAACTCGTTGCATGCTATAGCTTTCATACGTGCATAACTCAACAAATTGTGTGATCGGATTTAAATTATGTTTCGATATTAACTGGCCAAGTGGGTACGCACAAGGCACGACTCTAGAAACAGTCTAGACTGATCCGGGGGTTTATTATGCTATGTACTTTATGATAACCTGGATAGCTAACTGAGTCCGCACCTAAGGGAACGGTCAGTGACCAAGAGAGAAATCCCCAAAGCAGCATAAACAATGGATGCATCCCGAACATGGAGAGCTACCACCTAGGATAATTATGGTAGTCCCTTTCCCCTAACTCTGATGACTGGGGAAGCCGAGTTTTTTGATCGTAACTGCCATTAATGGCTTGTCCATCGAAGTTTTTGTACCTTCCCGTCCTCTCTCCTGACAGGAGTCAGCGGTTCGAATGAGTACATCAGGAGTAGTTAACTGAAGACCCATTCTACATACTCTGGTCTTTTGACCCAACTCGAGTATCTTGCCGATGAAGGCGGAATCATCACTTATTTAGGTGATCTCAGCATTTTGTTATTTGCACTCATCAAGGTTGCCACAACCTACTCATCCAATCATCGCAACGTAAGAAAACATACTTGTCAAAAAGTAGGGGCGTACTTGTCAAAAGTATGACTACGATGAAAGGGATATGATTTCACCAAAGAAACCTCAACAGATATTATCTGCAAAAGAAGTAACACAACACAATTTGGCAAGATAAGTCTTGAATTCATTTCAACAATATTTTGCATATTTCATGATACGTGGTCGTCTCGGATCTCTCGTCCAATCAACAAAGTACTTAACATATCATGTATGACTAAAAGTACGCAACACTGGAAAAAAGGAGGTGCGTAGGCTTCTCAAAAGGAACACACAACTTCATAACGATCCAAAGAATATAGGAGTACTCATTTGGCACGATTCATCATTAAAAGCCACAATGCCCCATTAAGTCATTCACACGAGGCACAACACTATTAATCTTGCATCCAAAATTTATCTTAATATCGACATGATTTGCACGACACGCGACACTAAGTTTAATAAATGAAGAATGGGTCCTTCAACAGAACCTCACTCGATCATAGGCTCCTGCCCCCAATCGGGGTTATTCAAAATGAGTCGCAACTTGAATCAAGGTTATAAAACATTTCTCCCAAGTGTGTGGACTTGGGAGGGGCCAAATGTGACTTCGCAATCTTGCAAGACTTAATCATACTTTGCAAAAGTTGTGCATTTTGAAGAGCACCGGGTTCGCAGAAGGAAACTCGTTTTTAGAGAACTGAAATGCACAAGCACAACTTCTAGTGTTTTGAAAACAAGTGAAATCAGGATGGGCACAAGACTACATTTATGTAGGTACATATTTACCATAAGTGTCAACATATGCAGGTTATAACATGACGACAAACAACTCTCGACTTGCGATGCCGCACTTCGAGCAAAAAGCACATAAGTAACACACGAGGTACCAAAACCATACCTTGGCCACTTAGACAAACACATAAGGTCATAAGTAATACATGAGACCCGAAGTCGTACCTCACTTAAAGGAAACGTACATGCAATCAAACAATGGCATAGGTATTGCAAGAAGTACGAAACCACATCTCAAATTCATAAACAACTACACAAAATGAAATTGTACCTTGACCCATGAGCATGCAAACAAGAAAATATGAACTGCAGAAGCAATATAACTCTAAGCATGTCTAGCATGGGCATCTTAATTATTTCAACTTAATTAAGTTCATCTATTACCCTTTGTGCGACTTTACCCTACCTAGAAATGTTGTGCAGCTGCGTGCGTCTATGGGTGTAGATGATACGAGGCTCAGGCCGCGGAGCCAGAGCGGGGTTCGATACGAAGTCTGCAAAAGTATGAGTATTCAGCGCTACATTATTTATCATGCGAAGAAAAGAAAATCAGGCCTATCGATCGAAAAAGAGAGAGGCAGCAGGGGTGTGCCCCTGTTGGCCGAAAACGGAAAAGCGACAGGGGGCGAGCCCCTGCCGGCTGACAACAGCGGGACGACAGGGGATGAGCCCCTATCGAAAACAGTGAAGCGGCAGGGGGCCAGCCCCTGCCGACAGCAACAAGGCGGCAGAGGGCCTGCCCCTGCCGACCGCAGCGAAGCGGCAGGGGGGCCAGCCCCTGCTGACAGCACGAGACGGCAGGGGGCCAGCCCCTGCCGACTGCATTGAAGCGGCAGGGGGGCCAGCCCCTGCCGACAGCACGAGACGGCAGGGAACCACCCCCTGCCGACAGCATCGATGCGGCAGGGGGGCAGCCCCTGCCGACAACAATGAAGCGGCAGGGGTTGAGCCCCTGCCGACAGCCAAGAGACGGCAGGGCCAGCCCCTGCCGACAGCAACAAGGAGGCAGGGGCCAGCCCCTGCCGACAACCGAGAGGGAGAGAGCTCGGGACGGGGGTGACAAGGGGACAAGCCCCTACGTGCCAAGAATAAAGGGGCAGCAGGGGGATATCCCCTGCCCTCCCAGAAGCCAAGAGGCGGCAGGGGGCGAGCCCCTGCCAGCCCAGCAAAACAAAGGGCGACAGGGGCATTGCCCCTGCCAGCCGAGACAGGAAGGCGGCAGGGGCACTACCCCTGCGCGCCAAAACCCTAGAGGCAGCAGGGCGAGCCCTTGCCTGCCGGGAAACAGGAAGCGGCAGGGGCATTGCCCCTGCCTACCGGTGATCGAGAGGCGGCAGGGGGACTAACCCCTGCCAGAGAGAGAGACCGGGGTGACAAGAGCCACCAACCTCCTGTCGACCCCTTCGCAGGCCACAGAAGAGAGGGGGGCGCGGCAGGGGCCGTGCGCCGCCTGTCGACCTCCCAACGAGGTGACAGAGAAAAGGGGGGGGGGAAGAGAGAGAAGAAGAAGAGGGAGGAGAAGAGGCGTACCTGAGAGGCGGTGGCCGGCGTCGGCGTGGGTCGCAGCGACGGCGGCGTTGGTGGCGTGCGCAGCAACGGAGGAGGGGGGTTGTCGCAAGGGGATCGAAGGGCTGCGAAAGGGAGGCGTGCCTCCCCTCGCCCTCCTACACAGGTCTTAAAGGCACAGGGGGGGCGATGAATGAGGAAACCCCAATGGGTTTCCCCCTATCTCCCCGAAATCGCAGGTGGAGGGGTGGGGGGGGGGGGGGGGGGGGGGTGTTGCGGCGCTCGGGAAGAGGATTTAAAATCCTCTTCCTGAGTCGGGTTACTAAAACCCCAATGAAAATGGGCTCGGGTCGGGTCCGGACCCGACCTGACCCGGCCCGGTCCAATACAATAAAAAAAAATTAAATGAAACGTGGGTTTTACACCATATTATAAAGATGTTGGACTATGTACCAGTCGACAAAAAGATGGACAGAAAACAACCTCTATACAAAGTCTATGTCTTCTCTACACTCCCCCTCAAGTTGGGGGTGAATATATCTATCATCTCCAACTTGCCTGTCATCTCCTCATGTTTGGTCTTGTGGACAGCCTTTGTGAGAATATCAGCCAACTGATTGTGAGTCCTTATATGAGAAAGTTTGAAAACCTCATTCTCAATTTTCTCCCTAACAAAATGGCAGTTTAACCAATGTGCTTAGTTCTCTCATGATGTACAGCATTTGTGGCAATGTGAATCGCTGAATTGTTGTCACAATATATTTTCATGGGCATCTCAACTTTGAAACCCATTTCACACAAGATTGATCTTATCCATATTCCTTCACACGTCCCTAATGCCATTGCCCGATTTTCTGACTCAGCACTAGATCTTGAGACCACATCTTGCTTCTTGCTCCTCCACGATGCAAGATTCCCTCGAACAAAAGCACAATATCCAGTTGTCAATTTTCTATCCTCTAAGGATCTTGCCAAATCATCGTTTGCATATATTTATACTTTACAATGATTGTTGTTTGTATACAAAATTCCCTTTTAAGTATCTTAAAACTCTAAAAACACTTTGCATATGGATTTTACTTGAAGCATGCATATACCTGTTCAACCAACTCACTGCATAAGTAATATCTGGCCATGTTATTGAGGTAGATAAGCTTTCCCGCCAGTCACTGATACTGTAATCTATCCTCATAGGGTTCTCCATTATTTAAACCCACCTTTTGATTTGAGTCCATAGGAGAATCTATGGGTTTACACCCCAACATACATGTTTCGCTCAAGAGATCTAACACATACTTCCTTTGAGAAATTACAATGCCTTTGTGTGATCTAAGTACCTCGATTCCAAGGAAATATCTAAGTTGGCCCAGGTCCTTGATGTCAAAGACCATTTTAAGGTGTAGTTTTAACTTCTTAATTTCTTCTTCAACATCCCCAAGAACAACTATATCATCAACATACACTATCAGAATGCTCACCAACTGCCATTTTTTTATGAAGAGAGTATGATCAAAGGTACTTCTTTGGTACCCGAACTCAATAATTGCTCAGATGAACTTATCGAACCATGCACGAGAGGACTGCTTTAACCCATAGATTACTTCTTAACTTACATACAACACTTTGGGCTCTTGTTAGTTCTAGGCCAGGGTGAAGAACCATGTAAACTTCTTTTGTAAGATCCCCATGTAAGAAAGGATTCTTCACATCTAATTAATATAGGGGACATGCTTGATGGGCTGCAATGGCAAGCATTACTCTTATAGAGTTCAACTTTTCCACTAGAGCAAAAGTCTCCTGATAATCTATCCCATGATAATCTATCCCATATGTTTGGGTGTATCCCTTAGCTACCAATTTGTGCCTTATAACGTTCAATTGATCCATCAGGTTTAAACTTGAGTGTGTATACTCACTTACATCAAACAACCTTCTTTCTAGATGGCATCGATACTAGGTCCCATGTGTGATTTTTTTAAAGCGCCTTTAATTCACCTTCCATTTAGAATATTTCATGGCATCTTCCACATTTCTTGGAATAGGAACTGAATCGCAGGTAGCAATGACGGTACTGTAGAAACGATAAAGAGATTGATAGGATATGAAGTTACACATTTGATAAGTAACATATTTTGCCTCTTTCCTTTTCGAAGGGCCATAATCACTTACATAAGGTAATGGCGTTTCAGGCTCTCTGTCTGAAATCACCCCTTGGAACCCTAAATCAGGAGGATCTGTAGGAGTGGACATAGAAGGCATGAAGACTCCCCTTGTATATGTTTTGATGATGTCAGGGTTTGACACCTTATACTCTCCAAGACTACTTTCTATTGGAACCCAAGGCATAGAATATCAGGACTTCACTTTCACCCAAAAACTCCACTTTTACACTTTCTTGGGTATAATATGGCACTTCAAAAAAGACCACATCCATAGAAATAAATTTCCTCTTCACTACTGACTCATAACATTTATACTATTTTTTTCCCAACACATAGCCTATGAATATACATCTCCTCGCTCTAGGGTCAAGCTAATCCCGATATATGTGGGGAATGTGTACATAGCAGACATATCCAAACACCCTAGGAGTGACATGAAATAAAGGTTCCTTGAGTTTCAAGATACTAAAAGGAGATCTACCCTTTAACACTTCTGTGGACATTCTATTTATGAGATACGCAATAGTGAGACACTTGAAGACCAATAGGTTTTGGGAGCATTCATTTCAAGCATCAGTGATCTGGTAACTTCCAAAAAAGCTGTCGATTTTTCCTCTCAGCAACCCCATTTTGTTGGGGTGTATTAGGACAAGTGGTTTGGGATTCAATAGCATGTTCACAAAGATAACTTTGTAATTGAGAAGAAATATATTCTCCAGCACTGTCAGATTGAAGTATCTTCACTCTTGCATGGTATTGATTCTCAACCATTTTGTGATAAACGGAAAAAATAGATGAGACCTCATCCTTGGACTTTAGCATATACACAGTTGTTACTCTAGAGAAATCATCTATAAAAGTCACAAAATAATTATAACCAAAAAGTGATATAATGGGTGCAGGCCCCTAAATATCAATATGGACTAATTCAAAAGGTTCAAAACTACTGGACTGACTGGTATGGAATGACACTCTACACTGTTTTGCCCTTTGACAAGTATCAGAATGTAAGACCTGACACCTTTCCCTATTTACAATTTCTGGGTACAAAATTTGCAACTTTGAGATGGCAGCATGCCCAAGTCTCAAGTGCAACAACAACACAGTATTTGACTCAAACGACACATGGTAACCCTCCGTAGATGATCTTTGGATTGTTCCAAGCTTGTATAGCCTTGCTGCCTCATGTCCACGACCAAAGATCCTGCCGCATCGCAATACGAGTGTGTATCATACGATACACCCTTGTATCATGTTGTATAGTATGATACATGGTGTATTGTACGATATACCTTTGACGCACTTCAAAAAGGCTGAAAGTTACTTTTTCATTTTGGGTTTCAAATACCTTTTGAGGACCGACTTCTTCATTTGTCTAGAGGCCATTAGAGTGTATTTACACCGTTTTTTCACTCAAAGAAGTGGGTTAAGGTAAAAAAAGTGCATTTCCACCATTTTTCCACTCATGAAAAAGGGTTGAGGTAAAAAAAATATATTATGAGTAAAATTATAAAGTTATTCTCCAAAAAAAAATTTCCTCGAGAGGTGCTCCCCCCCCCCTCCTATAACCCCCTGCCAACTTACCACAAAGTTAGATCTGCAATAATTAAAGACTTATATCCAGGAAGAAATTAGGCTCCACACTCCTCCAACAAAGATGTCATAAGTTGATCTAGCATGGCAATAGGGCACTCAAGTAACGAGTGAAAACCGATTAAAAATCGAGTGCAACTATTGCCATAATATTTTTGTTTGTGTAATATGAAAGTATGAGTCATGTGATATGTTCTTAATTGCAAGATATTTAATATTTTTCATTGTTCTTGTGAAATAATTGATGTTTGATGATGTCTTATGCAACTCATAAAGACGTAAAAGCTTCATATGTGATTTTATGGTTGTATTCTATGCAATTCATCATTGTTTCATGCGATATGATTTTTTAGATTTTTTGCTAATTTTTTCTGATTTTGCTTACTTTTTTGGAAAATTTTTATTAAAAATTTACAATTCGGTGTTACTTTGGGCCCGACCGATACAGGTGACGATACGATACTTACAACCTTAATCCAAAGTATACGCAAAGAAGAAGAGAAAATGAGAGGATTAGGGGTTGTTGCTCCTCCTATTCACGATTCCTAATGAGAGAATGTGAGCCTATCCATGGCATTATATAGAGAATAATACAAGTGGGTTTGAAAACCCAATACAATAAGGAAACCCAATACAATAAAGAACTCAATACAATAATGAGGTTCAAATCTGTCCAGAATTGTATACTATATTGTCTATTGTGTTTATTTGAGTTGTAAATGGCACTTTAGTCAAGTGTGTTGCAAAAGGGGAAGTCATTCCTTTATATATCGTGCATCTTCTAAAAGGATGAATATAACCTATTATTATCCTCACTCATCATCTTCTTCTTCTTTGTGACTGCATATAGGTGGCATGTAATCTGAGCTTTCAGTGTGGGACAAAATGCAGGTTGAATGAAACCAGATATTATCTAATTACATTGCACCACAGTTTAGCTGAAAAAGTCACCCCGCCTCACATGCAAGTTATCTTGGATTTAATGGCTTCTTCTCCTTACATGAATTTGGCAGATCGATAAATGATTGATCCACTTTTGGTGAATCCATGATTTTATGTTCTCTTTGAGGAACAGTTGGGGGATCCCACACCCTTCAACACTTTTATTGGGGCTCAATATTTGAAATATTGAAACATTTTCCCCACATAGAGCAACTATACCAATGGAAACTATCATATTCATTCATGCAAACTAAGTTAACGATTTCTTTCCAATTTAAATAATTTCTTTTAAATCTGAAAATGGTTATTTGATTTTCATGAGCAACGTGACCAATCCATGACATTAAACCATGCAAAATTAAAAATAAAGATTAGGTTCTAACATTATGAAAACAATTCCTTTTAAATTTGAAAACAGTTTATTTGATTTTCCTGCAAGTATTGACAGATAGCGTTCTAATTGATAGTGTAACAGTTTGGGTTTTCTTCTCAATGTCAATGTCACAAAAGTCCATTGATTTGTAATTTATACATTCAAGTATTCAAACCATCTAACAGTATGAATCATAATCATACTAAGCAAATACAAAATATTTAGACAAGTCAGTATGAATCACAATCATACTAAGCACATACAAAATAGAAGAACATTCGCTTTAGTTGAATTAACAAGAGAAGATCTCCAACAGAAGAAGGCAAAATCAATTGAATACCATGTATTTCTTGATGTCTTCCCTCACATTTTTCATGTTTCTCAGAGTCTTTTAGATTTGACCGCAGGTATATCGCAATTACCTGCAGCAAAGGACGTTAGTACAAGGATCCCATAGGTTACCTGGATGAAAATGAATTTGCTGAAAGAGAAACTAAACCATCTTTGTTATTCACTAGATATATAGCAGCATATACATCAACTAACAAAGAAAGAATGACCAGACCGAAAATCATGTCGGTGTCTGGCAAGAACATTAACTGTCATGCCATTATTTTCAACTGACCTGCCCAACTGCAGAGACCCCCTTGTCTGTACGACCACACCTAGAGTAAGATAACTCCTTTTTCTCACCAGTTAAAAGTTTTGTCTTATGAAGTGCCTTGAAAATTTCTGACTGCAAGCAAGAACAAAATGTCATAAGATAGTCTAAGTCGAGGTTACCAAACTAGGAAGTGGAAGCAGGAAACAAAATGAGAAGCAAGATATTTTAAAATTTATAAGGAGGAAGCGAGGAATCAATTTAAAACTAGGAATAAAAAAAATAAGTGATATGGGATCGAGTGGGAAGCAAAATATTAATCAAAGGAAAAGGGAATACAAATAACTATTCTTAAATTTTGTGATTTTGTAGTGTAAGAATTAAATTCTTCTCAAAATCTAAAAAAGATGGTTGCCAATTTAAAAAAAGTATATGAGAAGTGTCTGGAAAGCACATGGAAAACATGAAAAGAAGCGTGAGAGAAGCGCATAGGAATCATGTAGGGAAATAGGGAAGAAACCTTAGTTGTCAACAGTAAGATATAAAACTCAATGGCTAGAAATGAAGCCAATCATTAGTTTCTAAAATTGTTGCTGACACAAAGGCTGCCAGCAGATAGGGCGAATAAATTATAGTAAGTTCTGCATACAAAGTGGGTACATTCACCCTAAAGGCAATATAAGATGCAAAACCAAGGAATATTTGCCCGAAGACAGACGATATACAAGCTACACAGAATTATATTCTTCAGAATATTAAAAAATGAAAAGATGAAGCACATCAAGTATTAATCAGAAAGTTTGGGCTATCTGAAAGTGTAAATTGCATTTAGTCCTATCGCAAACAAAGGTATCGCTACAATTTTGTTTCATTCGTTGTTTTGATTACATTACTTACAAATTATAGAGATTTCATTTGTGACCATGCAACAGAAAATTTCACTTAGCATGTGTCCAACGTCAAAATTATTGAGACATGAAATCCGGATTGGATCATGGATCCAGTCTACCGTGTTGTCTTATTATGTTTCTTTTGTTTGTTTACGTTGTTACCCCTACTTGTATAGTATTCGTTTATTACTTAACAGGAGTATTCCTGTCATGTAAAAGATTGTTTGTTTTAATATAAAAGTGGAGATGAATAGGGCACGACCACATTGGGAATCATGCAAGCTTTCAGCCCCATACCTGCTGCATCTTCTCTTCTATTCTTGCAGCATGTTCTGGTTATGATTCAATATCTATCAGAAATGACATGATACCAGATGCGGCACTGGCAGACTATAAGTCTATAAAGCTTCATGGACACATTCAAGTGTGACATGGTCAACACCATCTCCATAACCTCTTTTTTTGAAAGAAGTATTATCGATGAAAATGAGAAATACAGAGCAAAATACAGGCCAACAGAGAGTGATAAGGTATCACAGACAGCTGCAGATACAGAAAATTAGATAAAATAAAGACATCAATCTCTCACCACAAACAAAACATAGCACTGCAACCGTAAATAGCAGTTGCAGCAGCAGTACAGAACAAAGAAAGCAGTGAGTAGGGATCAGTAAAAAAAACAGACTTGAATCTGGTGCTGTCTGTTAATATATATATATATATATATATATATATATATATATATATATATATATATATATATATATATATATATATATATATATATATATATACACACACACACACATGTATGTGTACATATGCCTCACAAGGGCATTTTGATCTTTTCACATGTAAATATTTTTCTAGATTTTCTTTTTTGTGTTTTTTTGTGTTTTTTTGTATTTTTTATTTTTTCTTTTTGTAAATATCCCAGCCTTGGAATTTATCTTAAGAGCAGTTGGACCTACCCAATGGCTACATTTTTAGCCGTTGGACCTACCCAACGGCTCTATGGAGCCTCTCTCATGTATATATAGGGGTGTCCCCCCTCCTCAAATGTATTCTTCTTCTTAAGGTTTTTTTCCCTAATACAATACGTATTTTTTATGTGCATTTCTGCCTTTAAGTGGCTTATTTCAATATTTTCTTTGTGTTGGACCCATAAGTGGTCATCTCTCATATTGGGTTTTGTCCATAAGTGGCTCATAGAAGAATCGTATTGAATCCTGACATGGTATCAGAGCAAGATTGATTCCTTGGTGATATTTGGTTCCTCTTCAAGAGTATTTGATTGTTTGCAAAGATCGGGTCTTGCCTTGGGAAGCATGCTGCCCACTTTTCTTGGAGATTTATCATTCTTTGAATGCTTAGAAGGATCATTGCACTAAAGGAAGCTGCAAATCGTTTCAAGTACACATTTCATCTTTTTATTCTATTGTCTTGTCTTGTGTGTTTTGGTTTCATGGCCGATAAGGAAGTTGTGACGGTAGTACCAATTAAACTTGATGGAAAGAATTATAATCTATGGGCTACCGTCATCAAGAGAATCCTTATTGGAAAAGGTTTGTGGGAATATATTGATGGTTCCACAATTGAACCACAACTTACTCTTACAAAACCCATAAAGGAAAAATATGGAACCATTAAAGTTCTTAAAGGAGATGAAAGAGAGAAGGCTCTTGTAAATCATAAAAAGGCCTTGAAAGAATGGGAAATAGCCCTTGCCAAAGTTCTTTCCCTATTCATGAGAAATATGAGTAAAGATACTTGTGAGATTATTATTGAGTTTGAGAGAGCCAATGAAGCATGGCTTTTCATCAAACAAACTTATAGTTAATGTGATGTCCCGTTTAGATGGGAACTTCAAGATAAAATGCACAATAGTGAACAAGGCAAAAAGAGTGAGAAAGTGTTTTTGTTCATTAAAGAAACTATGAGATCAAATGGCCAAATTAGAGCCCATTTGAGACTCCTAATGATGCCAAACTTAGAAAGAAACAAATAAGTAATGAACAATTTTTTAATTTATGAAGGGATTGAGACCCGAATTTGAGCAAATGAGGAGTAACATTATTCATAGTAGACAAGATGAGCCTCCACTTATCCAACATGTTTTAGCTCAAGTGTACATGGAAGAGACTAGATTAAGGCCTCAAAGTGAATTAAGGGAAGCCAAAGATAATGTCGTGCATGTTTCCAAGAAAGGAGCCAACACTCATACATACAAACCACCACACTTTTATAAGAATAATAACAATTATGGAAAAAATCATATGTACGAAGGAAAAGGAGATGGAAACAAAAGAAGCATTATTGCTTGTCATAACTGTAGAGAATCGGGATATATTAAACCTTATTGTCCTGAATTTAAGTTAAAAGATGAAAGAAAAGTTGCCTCAGTTGGAACTTCAGAAGCTAATCAAGAATCTTCACGCAAATTTATTTCAAACATGTCTCTCTCTGAGGTCGTGGAAGCCTTGCAACATTTTCTCAAAGGGCAATATGTGACCGGTGTCGCTGTTTACACCTTTTCTCCTGCAGGTATGGCTCCTTGGCTATTAGATTCTAGTGCTTCATTTCATGACTTATGATGAATCTATACTCTCTAATTGTAGTAATATTTCTAATAAAAGAAATGTGTTACTGTTGATAGAACCTCTCTTGATATTAAAAGAATTGGAAACTTTGAAAAAATTCTCAATTTGAGTATTCCAAAAATAAGAATTGTTCCAAAACTGAATTTAAATTTGCTTTTTGTCTCTCGAATCATTGATCATGGATGTAGTCTTTCACTTCTAACCAATGCTTAATATAGGATCTCTAGTCCGGGAAGCAGATTGGGGAAGGGCATAAAGGAGAGTTATATTATATGAATCAGTTGAAATTTTACAAGAGAACCTTTTGTCTTAATGTTCAAAATTTTGATAAAGTTTTGTGGCATTAAAGACTAAGTCATCCTCGTGTGTATAAATTATGCAATGTTCCTCCTATGAGGACATTTTGTAATGAACAAATACAATGTACTGTCCTGCTAAAATAAAATCAATTTTGTATCAAGAGAGATCTTTTTTTGCTTATAAACACCTTGAATTGATTCACTCTGATGATTACTCTCGCTTTACATGGATATATTTTCTCAAACATAAATATGAAGTATTTAAAAAATTTCATAAGTTAGTCAAAAATCTTTTGAAAAATAATATATCTACTTTTTGTTTTGATTCACGGGGGAATATATGTCCAATGATTTTCAAAAATATCTAAATGAAAATTGAATTTTTCACCAAAGATCTTGTACTAATACACCTCAACAAAACGGTTTAGTCGAAAGAAAACACCAACACATAGTAGAGACCACTATAGCTTTGCACATATCTAAAGGTGTTCCAAAATATAAGCAGCTTTTACTGTTTTATATCTTATAAATAGATTACATTCTTCAAAAATTCAAAATCCTTCACCCTGTGAAAGGATCTATAAGGTTACTCCTGATTATTTTAAATTGAGAATTTTTGGGTGTAGATGTTTTGTGCTTACTCACAAAAATGATAAATTATTACCAATAGATATTCCATGTATATTTTTACGTTACGGAGAAAGTCAAAAGGGATTTAGGTGCTATGACATTGAGAATAATAAATTATATATTTTTAGAAATGTTACCTTTTTAGAACAGGAAAATAGATTTGATACTAACATATCAAAAAATGAAGATGCATACAAATTTTTAGAAATTGACTTTGAAAACAATGACACATCTAGTATAGATGTTGAAAATTCGATTTGCAATGAATCTCAACATAACATTCAGTATAATGAATCCCAGGATCACCCAAAAGTTATTAAATATCAAAGAAGAAAAGATAATGAAAGCCTAAATGCCTTGGAAAAATATTCAAATATAGAAGAACAAAAAACTACAACCATTAGGCATTCAGAAAGAACACATAAGGCTCCAGATAGGTTTGTGCCATATGAATCATTTGAGCCTCATTACCGAGCAAAAATCCTATATATAATCAAGCAGAGGACTATCATGAATGAAAAAATGCTATGAATGTAGAGCTTAGCACCTTGGAAAGGTCTAAAACTTAGGAAATAACAGATATACCAATTGATAAGAAAACAATATGAATGATTGATAGTGTACTATAAGACATCAAGACATGCTAGTACAATGAGTGGGGGTTCTATGGGAACCCATGAGATCCGAACACGCACCAGGATATGAAAAATGGATACAGAATAAATGAGTGGTTATTCGTCTTCACAGGCAAGTTGCTCGAATGGGCTAAAAGCACCAGAGCAATACCGAATGGGTTTGGTATATATGAGTGAAATAAAATTGATTGGTTACCCTGAACGGGCACTTGGGTTACTGAAACTTGATATCTGCCTATTGTTTTGAGACGCAAGAAATGATTAATCCCGTTAAAAGGACAACCCTTATACCCATTCAGAGTGGGTCTACCTTGGAGAGGGTAGGTGGTACAAGCCTTGAGTGATTTTGATATGTTTTTGGGAGCAAGGCGTCCTAGTGGTCTCCATTCATGGAGGTCGGGGCTATCAGCGTATCCTAGGTGATACATCCTCAACTACTACAGTAGTCTAAGATGCATGCATATTGAGTGTGAGTGGCCTTTAGGGAATTCTCTCTATTACAAACCATTCTCCTTAGGATCCGTTCAGCTAGTCATTCAGGATAATTGAAAATATATAGCATAATAAACTCTCGAATGGTCTCGACTGATACTACGATAAGTGGCTTTGCGAGTACCTGCAGGGAGAATAAATATTGAAACAAAGGCCTTTTGAATCACATTTTGAAATGAAAATATACCCTGATAATAAAATGCTTGAGTGGACATTTGCATTATATTAAATGCATGAGTGGTCATTTGTATTATATGCTTGAGTGGGCATTTGTATTATATTAAATACTTGAGTGGTCATTGAAATGCTTGAGGGGACATTCGTATTATGCTTAATATATGAGTTGAAACTTGCAATAATAGTTGCCCAACTCAATAGTAGAGCTTAGGGTTACGGAACCCTGTCGGCGACGAGTCTGCCAAAGAATAATGTTATGAATAAAATGAAAATATGCCTGATAATGCATTCGGTTAAATATGTTCTTTCTGTATTTATCAGCGTGATTATTGTAAAGCATGCACTTTCCTGTGAAATAAATCTATGTGAAAATTGTTGATCAACTGTGACATCTGAGTTTCACAGATAGATATAAATTGTGGCACTTAAATATGCCTTTAATATCCTAAGTTACTTAGAATCGGTATATACCTACTAGACTGTCATAAGTCGAACCCTTTTTATGGGTAGATTATTGCAGTTAAAGACTATGACGCAGAGCGGATGCGGGATGTGTGGCGATGTCGATCGAGCCAATCATTTTCCTTTACCGAGAACTGAATTTAGACACATGACATTGTATTGGTTTTGTAATATTTTAAATGATACACCGTTCTTTTGAATAAAAGTATTTTATTTATGTCATGTTATCATCTTTTGAATTCAATATAATAGTTTTTGTGTGTGCAACGTAACTCGCCGAGGTTTTGAACCCCTATTCGAAAATGTTTTTACTGACGATTTTAATAAATAAAGAAAAATTTTTAAATTTTCACGTATTTTCAAGGGTTATAAATCTCGAGGCATTACACAAAGTGGACCATATCTAAACCACATGTTGGGTACATTGAGGATAAGCAACATGAAGGTTCAGTCAAGCAAGAACTCCTCCCACATGTTGGTAGAGACTGTTCTCATAAAGAGTCCAATCTTGATCAAAATAAATTAATTAAGAAGAGTTATCTTGCATTACAGGTTTATCTTGTATTAAGAAGTCCTCATGTTTAAGGAATCCCAGTATGAATGAGTCACCTCTTGTAATCAATTATTATATAAAGAAGTCTCCTCTCTCTTTGAAAAACCGTTGAGTTAAGAGAGAGAGAGATTCATGGATGTAGGCATGCCCATGCTGAACCACGTTAAAATCTTGTTCCCACCTATGTCACAGGGATTCGGCCAGACAGGTGTCTAACCAGCGTCGGCGCGACGCGACCCGGGTGAGGCACCCAGTGTGGTCAACCCGACCCTGGGTGCGGTCAACACACCCAGGGTCATTTTGGTCCATTTTTGGATTTTTTTTTTAAATTTGCCCTACCTACGCCGGGGGGAACCCACGGACCCCCCTTTATATATATATATATATATATATATATATATATATATATATATATATATATATATATATATATATATATATATATATATATATATATATATATATTTATGTATTTATTTATGTATTTATTTATTTATTTATTTTTTGCCGCACCCGCACCCATGTGACATAGGTTCCCACTTGTGTGTGTGTGTGTGTGTGTGTGTGTGTGTGTGTGATTCTGGTTCTTCTCCTTCTATCATGTTAAATCAAGTTTAACATGGTATCATAGCTTAGCTATTGAGGACGTTTACACTGTTGTGTTGCCCTCAAGTGCAAAGCAAAAGGAGCAGGTCACCATATTGGGTAAGTCATTTTACCTTAGGGGTTCAGTTTTGTTGGGAGTAATTTTTCTTTGGAACTGCAAATATGAGCTCGTCCCCTGCATCTGGGTCCACATCTGCTTCCCTGGTTCCCAATTCAGCAATCCAGTGGAATGCTTTTTCTAGTCTTGTTTCTATAAAACTTGATCGTAACAATTATTTGTTATGGTTCTCAAATCAAATATGTGATGTATAGTCAATATTTGATTAAATTTGTTGATGGAACTTGTCCTGCTTCAAATCAATATTAAGTGTGGCTAGCGAGTGAAGTTTGTTCTGGAAAAAGCTTATGCTTCCCCGTTCAGTCTTAGAATTTAGTTAAAGAAATATCTCCAAGATGTTCGAAAAGGAGAGATTCTATAACAGAATACTTAAATCATGTTAAAATTCTTGTTGATTCTCTTAGTATTGTAAATGAAGTTTTCTCAGATGAAGATCAGGTTCATCATACTCTTAATGGTTTATCTCATGAGTAGGAAAGTTTTATTAGCATTGTTACTACTCTTGACCATCTTCCTACATTTTATAATGCTTATGATATCCTGCTTAACCAAGAAAAGAGGATTCAGTTAATAAATCAAAGATCCTCAGTTGATTCCACTGCCACTACCTTCTTTAATCAACAAGGCAGAGGTTGTGGCCAAGGTCAGACCGGATATTTCATAGGAAGAAGAAACAGAGGCAAATGTAGATGCAGAAATTCAAGAAATTTTGGTGTGGAGGATTTCCTACAAAAAATTTACAAGGTAGATGCAACAGTTTAGGAAACTCTAACCAACAAGGGATAATCTGTCTGTTTTGTTGTCATAGAAATCATTCTGCAAGGCAGTGTTTGGATATTCCGAAGTCTTTCGCTGCTTTCTTGAACTCTTCTTCAACAGGAAATGTCAATTGGTACCCAAATACAGGAGATACCACCATATGACAGCTAATGAGGAAGGCGAAGTAGAAAAGGTTGACTATCATGGTCCTGAAACTGTTATGTTATGGTGGATAATGGTTATAATCTTCCTATTATCAATACAAGTAAAATCAAGCTCCAATCTAATGATAAATCTTTTATTTTTAAGAATGTTCAAGATGTTCCTCAAATAAGAAAAAATCTTATGTCAATTACTCGGTTTACACAAGATAATAACTGCATACTTGAGTTTCGCCTCACATGTTTTTATGTTTAGGATATGAAGAACAAGACTACACTAGCAAAGGGACGCAGTGAAGGAGGACTTTACATTTGGGGCAAAGATGATGGAGAATCAAGAAGATCAACAGAAACATCCTTTGCTCAAAAGCTTATGTCCTCAGAAATTTGGCACTGCATACTTAGACATCCTAGTCAAGGTGTTATGGAAATACTTGGTTCATTTAGTTCTTTATTTCATTTGAATAAGTTGCAGTTACCTGGTCTATGTTCTACTTGTGTGGTTGGAGAGACTCATAAATTGCCATTTAATTTATCTAAAATTGTTGCCTCATGTCCTCTAGAAATTGTGCATGCTGATTTGTGAGAGGGACACAAATATTATTTGTTGATTGTTGATGACTACTCATGTTTTTCATGGCTTTTTCCCTTGTTGAGGAAGTCCGACACTTCAAGTTGTTTTGAAACTTTCAAAAATATTGTGGAAAAGCAAATTGGTTTTCAAATAAAAATATTTCACAATGACGGAGGTGGCGAGTTTATGAGCCTGAGATTTTCAAAGTTCTTAAATTGCCATGGGATTAAAAGATGGGTCTCTTGTCCCCCACACTCCTCAGCAAAATGGAGTTGTTGAAAGAAAGCATGGACATGTGAAAACGAGGTTGAGTATGTTATTTCATACCTCTATGAGCACCATGTTTTGGGTTGATACTTTTTGTACTGTTGTTCATCTCATAAATAGACTACCCAGTCAAAATCTTAGCAACAAGTCACCATATGAATTACTCTTGAAACGAGTACCTGACTATTCTTTTATAAGAGTTTTCTGCTGCACCTGTTATCCCCACCTTGTTCCTAATAATACAGCAAAACTAGATCCCAAAACCAGAGGTTGTGTTTTTATTTGTTATGGAAGTAATTATAAAGGATATTTGTGCCTTGATCTTGTCATAAATAAATTGTATATTTCAAGGCATGTGATATTTAATGGGTCGAAATTTTTATATACTGGTTCTAATAACCCCGTCACATTTAAAAAAAGTCTCTAGTTGGTCGCAGAACCAAGAAAACAATTATACAGGGCAGCATATGAAACCCAATTCAGTTGTTATTTTACCTGCTCCACCTCCTAACCAAAGTCAAAATTCGCATGTGGCAAATCCTATTTTCAATATCTCATCTTCACCTGTACCAAACGACCCTAATATAGACACCAGTTCTTCCACTCCTCTTATGTCAGAACTTAGTCGCAACCTTGACATAATTGAGTCTCATGATCCTATTCAGCCTTCCGACCTTTCTCTTGAAGTGTCACAGCAACCTGTTTAAACATATCATATGGTTACCGGGTCAGAGGATGGAACATTAAAACCCAGATTATTCCTAACCACTAAGTATCCCTTAAGTCTTGCCATGGTAAGTGAGTTAGTTCAAGAGTCAGAACTGGAGTCTTATGTTGAAGCTAGCCTAAAAGAAAAGTAGAAACGGCTATGCAAGAGGAATATGATGCCTTGGTTAGAAATGAGACCTCGACTTTGGTACTTGCTCAGTCATCTAAAAACTTGGTAGGATGCAAATGGATATATAAAATAAAGAGGCATCATAATGGGTCTATTGCTAGATATAAAGCTCGTCTTGTGGCCAAAGGATGCAGTCAGTAGGAAGGAATTGATTACTTTGAGACATTTAACCTTGTTAAACCAACTACAATAAGAACTATATTGTCTCTTACTGTAAGTTTTGGCTGGTCTATACATCAGTTAGACGTTAATAATGTTTTTCTCCATGAATATCTGCAATAAGAGGCATATATGGCTAAACCTCAAGGCTTTTAAATTAATAAGTACCCTGATTATGTATGTAAATGGAACTGGACCTTATATGTGTTAAAGCAAGGTCCAAGGGCATGGTTTGAACAGTTACATGACTATCTAATCAGGTTGGAATTTGTTGAGTCAAAAGCTAACATGTCACCTTTTATAAAGAAGTGCAAGAATTATATTTTACTTGTTCTAGTATATGTGGAGGATATCATTGGGACAGAAAATTTACATTCAGAAGTTCAAGGGTTGATAAATATATTTGGGCAAAAATTCTCCATCAAAGTCTTGGGTCCTTTTCGATATTTTCTAGGAATAGAAGTTGTTCCTCAAACAGATGGTTTAATACTATCTCAAAAGAAGTAGGTTCTAGATATTCTGAAGCGAAGTCATATGCTTGAAGTAAAGCCAATGACAACACCTGCAGTTGGTAATGTTACTTTATCCAAATACGAAGGAGAACCATTTGAGGATCATACTCATTACTGAAGCATTGTTGGTTCTTTGCAATATATTACTTTTACGCGTCTTGATATGATACGGCCCTAATTTCTGCAGACCTAGCTCCAGATCCAAATAATATGGACCCAGTCTCGAGTGAGGACCCGAATCTAAGCTTCATAGTTCTGGCAATTGATGGGGACCCTTTTCCTCATATCCAGATCCATATGCAATACACCAAGGGACTTGAATGGATCCAGTTGATGCTACATATCCAAAAGAACCCAGATCCACATTGGCATTGAATGGAGCGGAGCAAGAAGAGATCCAACCCAATTCGGCCTTTGACGGAACGGAGTTTGGAGCAGAGCGGAGAGGATCATCAAGGATCCAAATCCAAGAAAGATGTGGAAGGGCATTCTTGGTATTTTGAAAATTTTATGGGTCCACCTTGGAGAGCGTCTAGCCCTCTTGAATGTGGCTGAGATGGCTGTGAATGGGTGTTTAAGAAAGCCCTAGGTGTTATCCTAACCCTAGGAAGGTTTTATCTAATATAGAGTTGAGACTCCAAGGAACCTCTTAGGATTTGTCATTTTCATTTAAATTTCTTGTAATTGGAGTTAGGTGTTAATGCCTCTCTTGAGCCTATAAATAGTGACTCATTTTGTAGTTCAACATCATGAACAATATATGAAATGAGTTGAAGCTCTCTCCTCTCCAAATTTGTCTCTCTCTCTCTCTCTTGGGTGTGGCCCCTTCTTCCCTTCTCTTCTCTTGGCCCCTAGGCCCTTTTCCAAAAACGGTTGCCTTCTTGACCTTATTGTGAAGCCATTCCTTGACTCATCTCTTTTACTCATAGTGGTGGTTGATCCCTAGTGGATCTGATCACTACAAGTGGACCTAGGCTGCAGCCCAGGCCCATCTTCATCAAGGTGCTGGTAGACTCAAGCCTTCCAAAGTGCATTTGTGTTTAGGCGGTTTCAGCCCATCCATAGTCGTATCAACCAATTGCAGACCTTCGTAAGAACCTTCCCTAAGTCCCAGTAAGTCAAACCACCTTCACCTAGGCTCAAACCCACTTTTGCGTCTCCTTGACTCAAACTGAATATAGTTAATCAACTCAATTTTGCATGCTGTAAATTGCATAATTTAGCCTAACTTCCCTAGGTCTTATATCCCTCATCCGACCTGATCTAACCCTACAATTTTAACCATAGGTGCTCCAAGGTATCCCTAACCTACTCTCAAAAAACCAGCCCCAAACTCTATCCCAGATAGGATAACCAACTGTTTTACTAAATCCTGCCAAACCTGAACCCCATTCCAGACCCAATTTCCAGTTTCCTGTTCCCGACATCATACCAAACCCCAAGGAGTTAGACCCTAAAATTTTAACCAGACCTTCTCAAACGTGTCTAAAAGCCCCACCTAAAAAATCAGTCATTTTTGTTCAGCCAATTGGGAGAAATGACATTTTTCCTAAAGTCTGTCAGAACCAAACAGAACATGTTTTTTGTTTTCCCCTGTCTGGATCTATCCGAATTTTGTTTTGGATCCAATCTGAATCCCTTGGGCCTGGACCATATCATGATATATCTTACCTTGTGAATAAAGCTTGCCAATTTATGCACGCACCAACGCAGGATCATTGAAATCATGTTAAAAGGATTCTTTGGTATCTTAAAGGGACCATTATGCATGGACTACATATTCATAAAAGTCCAATCAACTTTCAGGATTTACAGATGATGACTAGGCAATCCGCCCAGATGACGACACGTTTTGAAACTATTAGATCCAAGCTTAATCTCACCTCCGGAGAGATGAGCTTGCAGAGGGTGTTAGTGTATCCAGATCCAGATCTGAACCACATGTTGGGTATGTTGAGGGTAAGCAACAAGCAAGAATTCCCCCCACACGTTGGTAGAGACTCTTCTCATAAAGAGTCTGATCTTGATCAAAATAAATTAATTAAGGAATAAGAGTTAGCTTGTATTACAGGTTATTTTGTATTAAGAAGTCCTCATGTTTAAGGAATTCAAGTATGAATGAGTTACCTCTTGTAATCAATTATTATATAAAGAAGCCTCCTCTCTCTCTGGAAAATCGTTGAGTTAAGAGAGAGAGAGAGAGAGTTATTCGTACATGTAGGCACGCCCTTGCCGAACCATGTTAAAATCTTGTTCCCACGTGTGTGTGTGTGTGTGTGTATGTGTGTGATATTGTGATTCTGGTTCTTCCCCTTCTCTCATGTTAAATCAAGTTTAACAATTTTCTCCTTTTCAATAAGCACCCGGATTACTCACCATTCTCTACCCTCGCACTTTACTAATAAAGATGAACAAATTGCAGCCATGGAAGTCAAAAGTGACTCGTAACACAAGCAAAGATGTATTCCGTGAGTCAGGTAAGACAAGCATGGTATTTTTCAATGTTATCATAATCGAATTGAATTAGCCTGAATCAGCCAATTCAAATCAAATAAGTTATTCATTGATGTTCTAGAAAATCGATGCAACCGGTTTTCCTTTTATTTTTTTAGCTTTTATAATAATTATAATATTTATTGGCTATTTGATTGTTTAGGTATTAAATGCAAATTTTAGAATTTGATTAGACCCCATAAGTCATCATTTACTTTATTTCTGTATTTTCATGATTTCCCTGAACTTTTTAATTGTTTTATTTTATGATTTTTTGAACTTTAAAAAAAACAAAATTTCAAAAAGGCCGATTCAAAATTATTCAATTCAATTCTGAATTGACAAACTTCCTGGATCGGTTTGACAAATGATTTGGTTCAAAAATTGATTTTGACAATATTGATATGTTTTCTTTAACGTTCCTATTAAGTATGTGCAATGAAGACCATCATTGTCATTGGGACTCTTATCAATGAGATTTTGATCATATGAAATAAGCATTTAGCACTTGCCAGGTGATAAGGATGAGGGTAACCGATGTATCCAAGTTGATTAACATAAATCTTTCCATGTTGTAACCAAATGCCAGTTTTGTTGCACAAATAGCAATACCAACCAAAATGAAACGAAACATGGGATTGCATAGACATGAGAAAGCTAAAAGAGGAACATCTCTGTTACAAGATAGAGGCTCAATTTTGCCTATGTTTGTAGTCTTTTATGTTTGACTGCCTAATGTACTTTGCACTGCATATATTTCATATAAAGAGGGTATTTTTGTCTTTTACCAACTTAAAAAGGCCATAGAAAAAGGAAGAAGCTAGCCGTAACCTCTCATTCCTAATTCCCCTTCATTTATCCCTTCTCTTTTCTCCTCTGCTTCTTCCTTTCTCTATCTCCATCTCTCTCCTCCTTTCTCGCTTTCTTATCTGCCTATTGCTTGAATCTTTCATGATCGAAAATGTAGATCAGCACAGCAAACATGGTATCAGGGCCAAGCTCTGAAGATTCAAAGTTTCTTCAGGCGTTGAAGATTTGACTGTTGCCATTCTGACCAAGAAATCAAAGATTTCCAAGAGAGATACTTTTCAATTAAAATCCATAAAAGATGTTTATCAATGGTCATACACTTTATGTTCCTAATGTTTGTCATCAATAAGTGATCTATAGATCGACAAGAGGAATTATGTGCTGTACTGATGAAGCATATTTATTTTGGTTGAAAGTGCTTATGTTTGCACTAATAGAAATCAAGATAAATGGTGTTCAAAGCCCCTCAAGTAATGATGCTTCATTAATCAACACTGATCCCAAATCAAGAAAAGAAAAATGAGCATAAAGCAAGCTCACGAGAGGAAGCCAGCAGGTGTAACATTTCTAGCATACAAAAGATGAAAAGTAAGAGAAAGAAGAACAGCAACTCGAATAGACCGAGGAGACCAGCCATGTGCACATATTAGTAGGCATAAGACCAAAGTGTTTTGGTAAAAGGACAATCTGCAACTACATAAATATTAACAGGATATGTCAGACAACAATACCCTTATGTTGGTTATTATAAGAGGACACAACTCATTCTAGTTAAGGTAACATACTTCATTTGTAAACTACAACTAATAGCACAGATGGTATATAAGTCAATGTATCATTTATTAAAAGACAAGAACATCAACCATAATCAGTAAAATATTCAACTTCAACTGCACCCATGTAACAGTTCTTCTAACTAATGATTTAAATTAGCTGACACACACCTCAACAGTAGGGTTTGCTGTTGCTTCTGAAGCAAAACCATAGAACCTAAAAGTAGAATGCACCAAAGAATTTAAAATCCAAAAAATTGAAAGAATACTCAATTATCAGAAAACTCAATCATTACACAACATACTATTGCAACTGTACAGTAAAACAATGGAAGGCTCCAGCAATAATCAACAGTAAAGTATGTGGACAGAAACTTAATGAAATTTTAGCAAAGAACATGCCATGAAAGGATCAAAGTGGAGTACTAATTATCATTTTTATAGATGAACATATGACCAACCAATGTCCATTATCACCATTTCATTATACTATGAACAATTAAGATAATGGCATCCTTACTTTTAAGGCATCACATCTTAATATCCCTGTTTCACAGGAGCAAGTTTTCCGCTACGTCACATGGGTGCGGGTGCGGGTGCGGCACTTTCAAAAAACTTGGGTGCGGGGGTGCGGCAAAAAATATTTTATATATATATATATATATATATATATATATATATATATATATATATATATAATCCAAAAGTTGGACATAAATGATCCTGGGTGTGTTGACTGCACCCAGGGTCAGGTTGACCGCATCGGGTGCGGGCGTGACGTGGGTGTGGCACCTAGTTGAAGAGTCCCTGTGACATTTCTGTAACTTTTGCCTACTGCGCACCCTGCACCACCTACCCAAGGGGCGCAGCAGCCTAACTGCCACTCTAGCCAACTAGGGACAGTCTGAGCTAAGGCTCAGGACTTAGATGCACAAGGGACACTTAGGAATGTGTAGGCACGCACACTCAAACCCACAAAGCACTCAGACTTCACAAGGGCTACACTGGCCCGTTTATGGCTGCACACTTAACTTCCCAGATCGCCAACAAGGGCCTGGTGGAACCCATATAAGAGCCCGGCCCCCAATATACATTTTCGGTACAAGCAATACAACACCTGGCCCTAAGTGTAATATCTCGTATTTTTTTCATAATTTTAAAGTTCAAAAATATTTTTTTTAATTAAATATTTATATTTAATATGACAAAATTGTGGAAAATATTTAAATATGGGCTGACGTCCACATGGGTCTGGGCATGCTCCAGGGCCCATTGACAAGATCCATATATGGTAAGAAAAATATGTGAATTTATTTATTTTCACCTTGAAGTTCGAGCAAAATCCAAGATAAAATCAGGTGAAATTCAAGAGCGAAATGGGTCTAGGACCATAGTTAGATCTGTTCCCAAACGTAGATCTCGTAAGAGATCCATTTTATCGAATTCGAATATGGGTTTGCTCAGAAAATAAATTTCAAGTTCTTTACACAAGAACCGTTTTGCGAATCAACATGCAAAACCAACGAATTTCGGCCCTGACCCTTACAATTTAACAATGTAATTAAATTTGAAAAACCAATAAATTTTCATAAATAAATTTTGCAATGCATAAATAAAATCGACAATAATTTTGGAGCAACACATGTTGTTGGCCTACACAGCCCGCAGTGGTTCACATCTGACCACCAACACATCTCAAAAGTAATTTATGCATCTTTGCAAAATTTTAGTGAATATACAACACACACCCAGTTTTCAAACATGTTCACAATGCATATTCAAAACACAAAATATGAATATGCATTACGCCAAGTACATACGCATGTGTATATTTATATATACATAATTTAACATGCCCCCTCAAACTTTACGGGAGAAGACCGAAAGTTTGCCAAGAAGAAACATGAATCGTGGAGTTGGGAGCGCCTTGGTGAAGAAGTCAGCTTCAGTAGATGATAGTGAGACCTTCTGTTGTTTCTTGCATCGCCACAAAATGAAAGATTCACCTAAAAAAAGGCAAAGACCCGTAATTGAGATACGATCATTGGGATTTCCTCCCCAGTCAACATCAGTAAAAGCAGTCAATTCAAGAGATGAGGAAGAGGATAAGAAGAGCCCCTTGGAGATGGTATTTTTGATATATCGCACAATTCTCATTACGGCCGTCATATGAACCGAAGTAGGTGCATGCTGAAACTGGCTTGCTGCATGAACCACATGAGCTATATCTGGACGTGTGATGGATAGATAGGTGAGGGATCTAATTAATTGACGGAAGGGGGTTGGATCTTCAAGAGGAACACCATCCTCAAGTCTCAGTTTTGCATTGATAACTTCGAGAGTCTCAACTTTCTTTTCATCGGATATTCCTGATTTGGTACAAATTTCTGCAGCTAATTTCATTTGAGATAGGATGTATCCTCACGCGGAATAAGCCACTTCAATTCCTAAAAAATATCTCAAGTATCCAAGATCAGACATATCAAAAGTTTCTTTTAACACAGACTTTACATCATTTACTCCCTTTTTGTCATTCCCAATGATGATCATATCATCAACATATAGCAGAAACATAACAATGGAGTCACCTGTCTTCTTAACAAAAAGAGCAGTGTCAGTATAGCAAGAAGTAAATCCTAAATTGATTAATATATTACTAAACTTGTCATACCAAGCCTTAGGAGCTTGCTTAAGTCCATATAATGCCTTTTTTAATTTTAAAAATTTTCCATTTAAATTCATACCTGGAGGAGGTTTCATATAAACTTGTTCATTTAAATTTCCATTCAAAAAGACATTTTTGACATCAAGTTGAAAAATTGGCCATTTTTTAACAGAGGCTATAACAATAAGAGCTCAAACACTAGTCATTCGAGCAACTGGGGCAAAAGTTTCATCATAATCTACCCCATACTCTTGGGCATATCCTTTGGCTACTAACCTAGCCTTATATATTTCTAATGAGCCATCACTCTTTGTTTTTACTTTAAAAACCCATCTACATCCAATGGGTTTCTTGCCATTGGGTGGATCAATGATTTCCCAAGTTTGTGCTCTTTTAAGAGCATTAAGTTCAAGTTCCATAGCTTCATTCCAATGAGCATATTGTTTAGCATCATTGTAATGGGATGGTACATGAAAAGAGTGAAGAGCAAGTAGACATGCTTGAAAATTTGGAGAAAAAGAATCATAAGAAACAAATCTATTTGGTACTTTGGAAATACGATTTGATCTTCTTCGAGAGGTTTCTTCGATCGACTCACTGCGAGAGAATTTTTCAAGGGCACAAGGTGGATTTCTTTCATTCCTTCTAGAGTAGACTTGTATTTGTCTTGAAACATTTTCTTCTAAATTTTGATTATCATTTGGATGTTCAAAATGATCTTCAGTGAGAGGTTCATTAGGATCAATATGATCATCTATGATGTTTTCTTGAGGCAACAAGTCAAATAGAAAGGAATAATCAATATTTTCATTTGGTTGGTGCGAAAAACCATTTTCTTCTTCTAAGAATGTGACATCTTTTGAGATATAAAGTTTGTTTTTGAGTATGTCAAAACATCGATAACCTTTTTGTTTTTCGCCGTATCCTAAGAAAATACATTCAATAGCCCTAGGAGAAAGTTTATCATTTTTGCGATTTAGAACAAATCATTTACATCAAAAAATTCTTAGTCTTTTATAATCGAGAGACATGTAAAGTTCTTCAAATGGAGAAAGATTTTTCAAAGAGGATGAAGGGGTTCTATTGATAAGGTATGTTGAGGTTACAACCACTTCGGCCCAAAAGGATTTTGGGATATTTTTTAAAATTAATAACGTTCTTGTAGTTTCTATTATGTGTCTATGCTTTCTTTCTGCAGGACCATTTTGTTGCGGAGTGTTGGGACAAGAGCGTTGGTGACAAATTTCATTTTCTTTTAAATAACTTTGAAAATCATTGGACATATATTCGCCTCCCGAATCGGACCTAAGAATAGATTGATTTCCCAAAAATTGATTTTTAACCATTACATGAAATTCTTTAAAGAAGGAGAAAACTTCGGATTTGCGACTTAGGAAGTAAATCCACGTAAATCGAGTGAAGTCATCAATAAAGACCATATAATACGAAAATCCTCTTTTAGACAAAATAAGAGAAGGTCCCCACATATCAGAATGAACAAGTTCAAATGGCCGAGCGGTAAAGTAACTTCTTTGAGGAAATAGAGTAGCTTTAGATTTCTCAAAAATGCAATATTTACAAGTCATGTGATTGTCTTTACAAGTATTGTTCAAAAACGGAAAAAGAGACATTTTTACAAAATTTGGATGGCCAAGTCTCTCATGCCAAATTCCAATACTTTTGTCTTTTACAAGATTGCAAGATGACTTAGATGGAAGAGTCAAAAAATCTATAAAATAGAGATAACCCCTTCTATGGCCTTGCCCCATCAGCTTCCCTGACTGGAGATCCTGCACGATGCAATCTTCAGGTGAGAAAGAGACTTGGCATCCATGATCGGTGATTTAGGAAACAAAAAAAAGATTTAGATTAATCTTTGGAACGATTCTTACTTTAGGAACGAAAAAGTTTTTAAAATCAAGTATTCTAATACTTTCAATTTTCAATGATGTTCCATCGTCCGTTGAAACACAAGAGGATATGGGTTCGGAAAAAACATTTGAAAGAGCGTTTTTATGAGATGTCATATGAAAAGAAGCACCAGAGTCTAGTATCCACATACCTGGAGGTGATGAAGAATAGGCGATGGCGGCTCCGGAAGTTGAAGAAGAAGTCTTGAGAAGATGTTGGAGAACTTCGGAGATATGATTAAGAGTTTCTTTGATATCTCCCTCTTTGGCACTTTCTTCTTCCTTCTTTGGAGAATTTTCTCCAACTGCGGCTACTTTTCCCTTAAGTTTAGGACAAATCGGTCTAATGTGCCCCGGTTCATTACAATAATGGCATATTATTCCCTTTCTAGGCTCATTGCTATTTTTGTTAAAGTGAGGAGGTCTATATGCTTTAACATTTGATCTGGGCCTAGTAACGGTCAAAACTTCATCACTCTTAACACTAAAGCCAAGTCGAGTTTCCTCTTGGCATATTTCGGCAAGGGCGTCTTCAATAGGTAGAGCTTTGCTTCTATGGAGAAGAGATGCCCTAACTTGTTCAAATTTCGGGCGAAGACCATGAAGAAATTGAAAAAAGTGCTCCTTTTCAATTTATTCCCTTCTTAACTCAATATCTTCTTGAGCCACCCACTTAGGCTCAAGAAGAGCAAGTTCATCCCAAAGAGGGGTTAGAATGCTAAAATAGTCCCGGACACTCATATCCATTTGTTTGGTGGAACGGAATTTTTCTTGACAAAAAATTTGTCGAGCAAGATCCTTTTGGGTATACATACCCTTAAGGAAAAACCAAGTCTCATTGGCCCTTCTAAATTTGGTAATATTAGCACAATTTTTAAGGTCTACATTGTTCATAAACCATGCCAAAATTTTGGCATGGTGACTTCCCCAATCCTCAATTTTGGATTGATGGCCATTAATAGCTTTTATGCGCTCAACGCCATCTAAAGCTTTTTCAACCTCATTTTCGATTTTGGTGAGAACAAGAGAAGGTTCGGGAGTAGTTCCCATAACAAAACCCCAAAGTTTCTTACCTCTTAGATGATTTTCTATAGCGGAGGCCCACTTGAGATAGTTGGACCCATTTAGCTTAAAAGAAAGCTTCACTTTAGAATCACGTTCCATCGGCACCAAATATCCTTCCTTTCTTCAAAAATTTGAGAGGCGCACGTTCCAAGATAACAAAGAAAAGCCCAATCACCAACCGAGCTCTGATACCATGTAATGAAAAGAGGCGGAAGCACCAATAGAGCAAAAAGCACTCTTTAAGAGTGACCACTAGAACCAAGAGCACAAACACTAAATGTGCACACACAAAACTCTCAAAAGTAGAAAATGACTTAAAGTCATAAGTTGGATATTATTGAAGAAAAGGAAGAGAAGGGTGAAAACCCAATACATTTACAAGGGGGAGCCTCCTCTATATATAGAGGAGGAGAGCTTAAAGGAAGACCATAAAGGGGGCTCCCTTCTAGTCGTTGGGAGCCCCAACGGTCATAAATATGATTGTTGGGGCCCCAACGACTAGCTAGGTGGGGCCCCTTATGGTCTTTTAAAACAAAAACTGAAAAAGTAAAAAGAAAAAGGAAAAAGGGGAAAAAGAAAGAAAAAGAAAAAAAGCAAAAAAGAAAAGGTACATGTGGATTTACCAAAACACCCCTATCGGGTTTTTGGTTTGCACAGAAAAATAAAAAGAGATATATTATGTATATATACATATATACATATGTATACTTATATATATGAATGTATATGTATATATATATTTATATATACATAATTTAACACACTGCATATTCAAAACACAAAATATGAATGTACATTACGCCAAGTACATACGCATGTGAATACAATGCTTGCAAAACACACAATTCATGATCAATTCCATACATAATCAACCAAACATGCATATGATCACCGTCATGCAAACATCAAATTATTTTCGCATTCATGCGTATGATATATACAATTGCAAACTAATCAATTCAGGATCAGGTTTATGTATTAATTCAGAAAATACATAATCAAATCGCAATCATGTCCGTGTATCCGCCAATACAAAACCATACACAACTGGTTTGATTCATGTACATACTCAGAATTATGTACATGTATCGACCATAACAATACTTATGCAATCCACAGATCAGATTCGCGTACATGATCAAATTCATGTACATGAATCGACCACTCAACATATAAACATGTCATTGTTGGACCGATTAATAGGACAACAGCTGGGGCTGATCCATTTACATGATCAAAATCATGTACATGGCATGTACATGATCAAAATCATGTACATGGCATGTACATGGATCCGCCAGACCTGAATTAATCAGGTAATCAGCATGTTGGCTGATCTATGTACATGATTAAAATCATGTACATGGGTTGGTCAGACCAAAAGAAACCATGTATCAGCCTGCTGGTTGATCCACGTACATGGGTCAACCAGACCTGTACCACGTGGGCAGCATGTTGGTTGATCCATATACATAATCGTAATCATGTACATGGGTCGGCCAGACCTGTGTACACAACTATACATGTTGGTCTGCATATATATATATATATATATATATATAAGTGCTAAACTCGACAAAACTGAACATAAAAACATATGCAAATGCATGAGCATGTATAAACATATATCTTGGCAGATCTGAACCAAAACAATATATACATTGGATTCAGCAGACCTAAACCAAAACAGTATAAGCATCTGATTCGACAGATCTGAACCAAGACAATATGAGTATGTACTCGACAGATCTGAACCAAAACAATATGTGCATGTACTTGGCAGATCTAAACCAAAACAATACGAGTATGTACTCGGCAGATCTAAATTGAGACAATATGAGTATGTACTCGGCAGATTTGAACCAAAACAATACGAGTATGTACTCGGCAGATCTAAATTGAGACAATATGAGTATGTACTCGGCAGATTTGAACCAAAACAATATGTACATGAATTTGGCAGATCTGAACCAAGACAAGATGAATATGTACCCGGCAGATCTGAACCAAAACTATATTTAAATGTACTAGACAGATCTGAACTAAAACTATACGTTCAGATGCAGGTATATGAAACTCAACAAGTCTAAATCAAACATATATTTTCAAATGCATGTATATGATACTCAACAAATCTTAATCAAGAATATATTTTTAGATGCATGTATATGCAACTCGTTAAATTTGAAACAGTAAAACATATTTAAATGCATGCATGTCTAAAAAAAGTAACATAACATATATATATATATATGGTAGGCATGAGCATAGGGAAATAGCAAATCTGAAACACCTATTTATTTTCAGAATCGATGATCTATCTACATGAATCTTCTCATGTGTAAAATCATTAAATCGACAAATCTGGAATATGTTTACATGTACATTTCAGATTATATGCACAGGGAAAATTGACAATCACATAAAGTAAAATATATATACATATATATATATGTATAAAATTGGCATTTTATATATATGAAATCCGATTTACCTTTTTCCCTCTAAACCTATGCCCAAATTGATTTATATGTATTCCTTCCTCCTTCCCATGAGAAATTAGATAGAAACTCGTACCATGATTCGTAGCTTGAAAAACTCTAAAAAAAATCGATGGATGTATGAAAAAATACTTTTATTCTTCTCTCTTCCTCTTCTTCTTTCTTTCCTTCTTTCTTTTCTCTCCTTTCTTTTTTTTCTCTCTCTAGACGATTTTTTTATTCTCTCTCTATCTCACTCTCTCTCTCTAGAACACGAGTTCTAGAGAGAGGGAGACTATGACCCCTTTTTATATTGTTTTAATATTTCTAGAATAGGGGGTGACGTATGTTAAAATACATGTAATCAATATATATATATATATATTCAATCATACCCGATAAGGGTATTCCTGTAATTCTGCCCGAATTTCTTTTTCTTATTTTCCTTTTTTTCTTGTATTTTTGTTTTCTTTTTTCCTAAAATACATTTAATGCATTCACATTGGGGGGGGGGGCAACTAAGAGTCGTTGGGCCCCCAACGGTCACAATTGTGACCGTTGGGAGCCCAACGACACCTTGTTGGGCCTCCCAATGTGGTATCTCTCTCCCTTACTTTTTCCCCTCTCTCTCACTACTCCTTGCATATAAATAAGTGGGGTCTCCCCTTTGTAAAGTATTGCTTCTTGAAGCCCTGTAATAATCGTGAATTTTATCAGATAAATAAACTTGAGCTTCATATTCAGAAGCTGCTACACGGATACTTTCATTGTTTTATTTTATATCTAATTGGATCTTGGATGCCCTGCTCGGATCTTCGATGTCGGATCCTTAAAATATTATTTGGATCTTCGATAATTGGATCCAAACAAAGACCTAATAGTAGCTTTTATTTTTTGTTCAGATCCTTGATATTGGAATCTTGATATCATGGTTAGATTTGATAATGGATCCAAAACTTATTATGTGGATCTGCGAATTTGTAATCAGATCTTAAAGGAGAACTTTATACAAGATACATAATAGTTTATTTTGGGAGCCATAGTCATCTACTGAAGGTTTGGATCCAAATTATATCATTTGGATCCATAGCTTCAATCGAGTAATAGAGAGAAAAGTTTCAAATTCAGGATCCATAAAGGGTCCATATTTATGTATAATATCATAAAAATAAAAATAAAATAATAATGAACATAACCTATATATATACCCAAGTTAATAAATGGATCCACAGTTGGATCCATCTGGATCCAACATGCGGATCCATATTTCGGGCAAGTTGTGGATCCGCACCAAAGGTGAGTCGGAGGTCCAACTCTTGGTTGGATCTCGGGTCTTGGACCCGAACACAAGCCCCACCCCGCGTACGTAAAAAAAAAAAAAAAAAGGGCCCCTACCCGATAAACCAAGTGTTAGAGTTCATTTTTTTGAACCCTAACTCGTCATGAGGAGTGGCTGGGGAATGCAGATGCGCAGCCGAGAAGAGTGAAGGAGGTAACCACCTCCTTCCGTTTCGGGGGCCACCATCCTACAAAATCCCCCTCCCGAGCCTCTTCCTCCCATCTCCCTCTCGTTTTTGCACGCGCCAGCAGGGGTAGCCGACACCCTCTGCATCTCCCCCTGCGCTCTTCCTCTCCCATTTAGCCGAACCCTCCCACTCTCGGTCTTCCTCAACTCTCTCACGTTTCCTTTCCAGCCGCCAGCAATGCCGTTGCCGATTCCCCTTCCCTCGCATACTTCCTCGACTCTCGATTTCTCGCTGCAGCAGCCACCCTCACCGGAGCCGGCGACCCTCCTTCTGCGGCAGCAACCACTAAGCGCCGAAACAGGTAGGGATTCTGTGATTTTTCGTGCTAGGTCATGGATTGATTTTAGTGGCGTGGTGGTTTGTCAAGAAAAAGGGGGGGGGGGAATCTCTGATAACCCTAAACTGAAGATCCCCAAATTTCTTGGGTTTGGGGGTTTCAGGTTTTTAAGAGATTGGGATTTCAGATTTTCAATAGCAGGGTCTCTGTATACCCTTCACAATTGCTGCAGAGGTCGATAGAAAATGTTAAGACTTTGTTTATCAAATACATGGTTTCACTATGTTCTACGGGTATAATCCCAAAGTGGAGAACACCGTCCGTGAGATTAGTAGTTTACACGCAGGCTGGGTAACACCGAGTAACCCATTCGGACATCCCCGTCCCCCACTCGATGATTAGATTAATAGTGAGTTTATTTCTCTATGCTTTTAACTCTTACTTTCATATATGGTAGCCTGAGTAATAGTTTTCCGGACAGAGATTTATGGCAATACAACCTAATACGGGTTATGGTTTTGAATCAGGATGGGTGTGCTTACATTGCCTAACTTCTATGTGAAGCTTCGATGATAATAGAGAATGTAGCTTATTTCTTATCCTTTCTTTGTATCAAGTCCCCTGTCAAAGAAATTGGTTGCTGCGTTTATTACAATAGTCGTTTCCTTCGGTGTTAAGTTCAATAAGATGTATATATCGATATCAGAACTCCTGTGTGAGAGAAACTAGAACTAGTATTTCCTGGGTATAATTAATAAACTAACAAATTTATTTTTAGTTTGCTTGTTACCTTAATTGGTATTTTTGTATGCAGGTGCAACCACAACATGGTGATATGTGTGGGTTGCCTCTAAGAGTCTCCATAAGCTAGGCAAAATAGGGTCTATTCTTACTACAAATTAGAATATGTGGCTGTTAGAAGGTTTTTGTTTGGTAATTCGGTAATATCTGAATACATGCTAAAGTTTCTTGGTTCAAACCATGTTACAGTTAAGATTATGATTCACATCTGCATTGGATAAATAGTAGGTAGTGCGAAAATTTCATGTACGGTTTAGGGAAATCCATCTAGAATAAGCTGTTCATCGTTTTGCTGAAGTATGGGTAATACTTCACGTACCAGAAGACTGTATGTACTGTTTCATATCAAAATCTAGGATTAGAAAGACTGCAACAGGTTTGGATGAATCCGTTTCATTAATTAGATGGCAATGTGGTCCATATTTTATCTATGTCGCTGTTAAATTGATTTACAATAATATGTGAAACTTGACATTTCATTTTAACGTATATCTAAACAGAAGCAGTTAACTGTACTGGGTGTGTTATACAAATAGTGGTTTTGAATACATTACCCTTTAAACGCATGATAAATAAGTCACATAACTGAATACAACACCGTCACTACAGGCAGATGCTTGTCAGTGTCGTTAGATGTTTATAGAAGACCACGTTGTGTTTTGATAAAGAAAATCGTTCTACGACCTTACTTGAATAAGCTTTGTTTCATCGATTGTACAACTGTATCCTTAAGTCCCAAGGAGACAGAGTTTCAAGTCTGTAGGATGAACAAACCACCCAATGGCTTGCCTGTTAGGTACATAGCATAGGTCAACCATTGTTTGTACTTAAAGGACATTGAAATAGTAGAAATTATGTTTTAAAGGTTTTGCAAATACATTCTGTAGTTGTCAAATGCTATATAATGAAAGTCTGGATCTTATTTGAACAACCATGGGAGTGTTTGATATAAGTGTTTATTAGATGGAATCAACCTTTTTAGTTACCATGTGGTGATTGGTGATTTCCAGTTCAGGATATTAAGCTGCATACAAATTTGGTGTTCAATTGCATATTAACTTGTATATTAAGTAGATCTTTAGTTGCATATTAAGCTGCATAAGTTATGATGTTCAAATGCATATTTCTTAAAATGTTCCAATGCCTTAAGTGTATATCATCTAAAAGGTTCAAATGGCCATTAAGATGCTTATCCCCCAATGTTCATATGCATGCTAAACTGTATATTTTTCTGAAGTACTATTGCCTAACACTACATATTTGCTGAAAGTATCAAATGCCAACTAAGCTGTATATCTTGTGGAATGTTTAAATGAGAAGGTGATTGGAAAAAAAAAGTGTATAGTTGTATTACCAAATCTCTAAGATTACCCTGCTTGCTCAATAAAAGACACCAATAGTGTCTTTGCTTGTTGGCAGAGCTTTTAATACATGCCACCCTTTTTATATATGAAGGCGTTGTGGCAATTTGCTATTAAAGAATAAATAAATCATAATAATGATGATGAATGATGATTTGATAACCGAACCTATGGGTCGGTTTGTTATGGACATATGAATGTCAGGACAGTGTATTAAGAGTCATGCATAAACCATCGAAGTTATGATATGAATCCACATGAAAAAGAAAACATAATATTGTTGCCCGACTGGTTTAAAGGCACCGGGGCATTCGTGCTTGACTGGTTTAAAGGCACCGGAGCACTTTGGGTGGGTTATGCAATCAATATGACAAAAGATTGGGACTGGTTTATACACCTTAGTAAAATGACTAAGGTTGGGAATTCTACTGCTATGATAGTAGAAGGAAGTTGGGGAAATGCCCCATACTTCGGGAACATAATTAAATGAAAAGATTAAACCACTCAGATTCGGGCTTACCTTGGAGAGGGTAGGTGGTACAAAACTCCGGGGACATGTGTTTTACTGTTTCGAGCTAAAGTGACTCGATGGTCCCCAGTCCTCGAAGTTGGGGGACCCAGACTACCAGTATGTCCTAGGTGGTAGCTCTTTGTTCTTCTGCAGAAGTTAGGGATGCATCCTGTTTTGGTTTTGGCCTTTGGGAGTTTCTCTCGGTCACTGGCCGCTCCCTTGGGATTTCAGTCACAGTTAGAATGTTCGGGTTAATAAAACAACCCTGAATAATATACCCCCGGACATTCTCTTCTGTGATGGTTGCCTTGGCCCGTGAGTACCCGCGGGATAAAAAAAGATAAACATCAATTAGAATAGTTAGGTATCACTGTGATGGAGTCATTAAAGAGACATTTGCATATTTTTCAGTATGCTCTATATTGTGAAATTGTAATGATCTGAAATCCTGAAATGGGTAAATACGAGGTGATTGAACTATTACATGAAAGTTATACATGTTATTGTTATTGTTGTTGCATCTCCTACCTCACTTGCTTATTAATGTTGCATACTATGCCTTACCTGCTCAGTTATTGTTATTGCATAATTGTTTACCTGCTCCTGTATATGACTGTTGATTTCTGTTGTCGCTTACTTGCTTATGTATATGTTAAAAATCACCTATGACACCCACATCTCATACTGGACTCATGATATACCTGCATTAAGAGTTACAGTTTTCCTACTTAGACGTGGTAGTCTAATTCCAATCAATTTACTATTTTTCAGGTAAAGAATAGGGTTTATGAGCGGTTGCGGGATGAGGTATCGGATCGAGATTTTTGGATTTATTGTTCCAGGGATCGCTTGGGTTTCCTTTTATGATTTTAACTCTGATGATTTTCATTGACATTGAAATGAAATAAATGTGTTGGGTTTTCTCTCCGCCGTAATGTCTCGAAATGTTTAGCCCTATTTTATTTTCTTGTTTCCGCTGTTATAAAAAAAAAAAAAAAATCTTCAAATTTTGGGTTAAAATTTTTGGGATGTTACAAGCCCTTTCTTGCATTTATAAGAATTTATGTTTGCAAGCCATTGTTGGCTTTTGTGTATGTCCTTTTTGGACTTGTTCTTTGCTTTCTATATGTGAATGTCCATTGTAGGACATTGTTTTTATTTTCGCATATTTCGTTACATGGTATCAGAGCCAAGTGTATGCTCTTGATTCTTGATATAGCTAGTTGACTAGTTATATTTTTTATATTGTGTTCCTCTTTCTCGGTTCGTCTTCTTGAGTTTAAAATGGAAGGAGAACAAAAGATTGATCTCTCCTTCAAACTTAATGGTTCCAACTACAAGATGTGGGCCACTGCCATGGAGAACAACCTCAAGGGTAAAAAGCTTTGGGGATACGTCATGGGCACTATTCTGGAACCGTAACTCGAACTCACCAAGATGGATGGTGATCAAGAAAATGCTCTTGAAGGAAATGCCTGCATGAAAGCCATTGAAGATCACCAATCTAAAGTGGAAGATTGGGAAAGCAAACATTCAAAAATTCTTGTTTGGTTCATGAACAATGTAGAGCTTAAAATTTGCGCCAACATTGCTAAATTTCGGACGGTAAATGAAGCATGGTTCTTTATAAAAGGTATGTATACTCAAAAAGACCTCGCTTGTCAATTCTTTCTCCAAGAAAAAATCTGGACTATTAAGCAAGAAAAAATGGGTGTAAGAGATTACTTTAGCACCCTTGGACCCTTATGGGATGAGCTATCTCTACTAGAACCAAAGTGGGTTTTTAGTGAAGATGTGAAACTAAGAAGAGAACAAATAAAAAAAAACATTTTTTTCAATTTCTACATGGGCTTAGGCCCGAATATGAACAAGTTAGATCTTCCCTACTTCATAGATCTAAGTCTCTTCTTTTGGAAGATGCCATAGCCGAAATATGCCAAGAAGAAACTCGTCTTGGCATGATTAAGGGAGGAGATGAAGTTTTGGTTGTGTCTAAACCCGGCAATCATGTGAAAGCCTATAAGCCTCCACACTTTGAGATGCAAAATAACTATAATGGCAACTATAGAAAAGTCATTTGCCATCATTGCCAAGAACCAGATCATATAAGACCTAATTTCCCTAAGCTAAATGAAGCACCAAAAAGTAAGGTTGCCTCCGTTGAAGAAATTACTCAAAAGGAGGAGACTATCAAGGGGAAGGAGTTCTTCTTTCTTGCTCAACTATTGGAAGCACTCCAAATTCTACTCAAATCGCCATCAACTTCGGGTGCCGCCATAGCTTCTTCGTCTCCTCCAGGTATGTCTTCTTGAATTTTTTATTCTGGAGCTTCCTTTCATATGACCCCTCTTGAAAATAGGCTTTCCGATTTGTGTAATAACTCTAAAAACTCTTATGTTTCAATCGTCGATGGTACATCTTTACAAGTAAAAAGTTTTGAAACTTTAAATTTTTCCAAAGATTTCTTTGTGCCAAACGTAAAAGTGGTATCTCAACTTAATTTAAATCTTCTTTCTGTTTCTCAAATATGTGATCATGGATGTAAAATCTACTACTCAACTAAGGATTGCTCTATACAGGATCTCTGGTCCGAGAAGCAGATTGGGCAAGGCCATAGGAGGGGAGATCTCTATTACATGAGCAACTTGAAACTTTCCACTAACTCTTTTTGTAATCGTGTCCAAGATAAAAATATTGAAACTTGGCACCAAAGACTTAGACATTCAACTTTCTCAAAAATGTACTCCTTTCCTTTTGGAAAGAAATTTTGTAATGAGAAACATTTTGTTTGCAAGAATTGTATTTTTGAAAAAATGAAATCCACTCATTTTCCAAATAAAACTTTTGTGTCCAAAAGACCTTTTGAGTTAGTCCATTCGGACGTTTGGGGCCCTTCATCGGATATCGAAAGGAGGATATTTCTATTATGTTACTTTCATTGATGACTACACTAGATATGTGTGGATCTATTTTCGAAATTTAAAATCCGAAGTCTTTAACTTCTTCAAGAAATTTCATATGATAGTCACGTAGAAGTTCTGAACAATAACACAGAAGCCGAGGCAGAGAGAGAGAGAGACGGCAGTAAGAGTGAGAGAACTCGTTAAGTTGGATTAGGGCTAATCTCTATGTTAAATAGAGAAAAGCCAAAAAAAGAAATCACACACAAGTCCCTCTTTAAACAATAAATATCAAATAACCTCACGTCTAGGAAAACTTAAGCTAAAAACCTCTTAATCTCAACACTCCCCCTCAAGCTGGAGCATAGATATCAATCATGCTCAACTTGTCACAACATTTTGAGAAATTTGGTCTAGCAAGAGGCTTTGTAAACATATCTGCAACTTGGTCCTCCGACTTTAGATATTTGGTAGTGATATGACCAGCTTGAACCATATCTCTTACATAGTGGCAATCAACCTCAATGTGCTTTGTTCTCTCATGAAAAACAGGATTGTTCGCTATATATGTGGCAGCCTTGTTATCACACATCATGGTCATAGGAGAGGAAACCTTCACCTGAAGATCATGAAGAACAGTACGAACCCACATCAATTTAGCAGTTGTTTGGGTCATAGCCCTATATTCTGATTCTGCACTCGATCTAGAAACTACATTTTGCTTCTTACTTCTCCATAAAATCAAGTTGTCTCCCATAAACACACAGAATCCTGTGGTAGATTTTCTATCTACTACAGATCCTGCATAGTCAGCATCAAAATAGGCCACTATCTCCAGAGTTCCACCTTTCTTGAACAATAACCCTTTTCCAAGAGAAGATTTTAAATACCTAAGCATTCCAATGTACCTCAGTTGGTTTGTCCATAAACTGGCTAACTTTGCTTATTGCTAAAGCAATATTCGGCCTGGTCACAGTTACATACAGTAGCTTCCCTACTAGTGAGCGATAGCTTTTGCTATCAACCGGTTTTGACCATTCTTCAAACAACTAAACTTTATGGTCCATGGGAATATTTGCTCGTTTAGCTCCCAACATTCTTGTTTCCTTTAATAAGTCAAGAACATACTTCCGTTGAGACAAAACCATCCCTTCACGGCTCCTGGCAACTTCTACACCCAGAAAATATCTAAGTGAACCAAGGTCTTTTGTAACAAAGTGTTTTTGAAGATGAGCCTTTGTGGCTTCAATATCTTTCACATCGTCTCCTGAAAGAATGATGTCATCTACATGTACCACCATAACAAGTATGTCTGAGTTAGTTTTCTTGATAAATAGTGTATGATCTGTCGTTGACCTGTTAAAGCCAAAGTGTGACATCACTTCAAACAACTTTTGAAATCATGCACGCGGACTTTGTTTCAAGCCATAAATTGCCTTTCTCAATCTACACACCTTCTGACACTCCCCCTCAACCTCGAATCCTGGAGGTTGTTGCATGTAAACTGTCTTAGATAGATCCCCATATAGAAATGCATTTTTCACATCTAATTGACACAAGCTCCAACCATGATGAACAGCTACTGAGAGAACAAGACGAATGGTGCCCATCCGTGCAACAGGAGAAAAAGTTTCAAAGAAATCTATACCATATGTCTGAGTATACCCTTTTGCTACTAATCTGGCCTTGTACCTTTCAATAGAACCATCTGATTTGTACTTTATTGTATATACCCATTTGCATCCAACAATGTCAACATCTACTCGGGAATCAACTAGATCCCATGTATGCTGAGACACTAAAGCATCAATTTCTTCTTGCATAGCCAGCTTCCAGCGGTTATCTAGCTCTGCCTATTGATAGTTCAGAGGAATCGTTTCAGCAGATAAGGCTGAAATAAAAGTTTTCATCTGATTTCCAATTCTGACATCGGAGACAAAGTGAGATATGGGATATAAGGTACATTGCTGTGTCCCCTTGCGTAGAGCAATAGGCCTGTTATCATCATCATGAAGATCACTATTGTCAGTAGTACTTACCTCGGGAGAAGAAGAGGATGGAGGCACTTGCGGAGGTGGAGCTCTATGCACGTATACCAATGAAAGATTATTAAATCGTAAAGAGGATGAAGTTTGGTTCGGAAATGAGGGCACAGATTCCAAAGAAAACAGAGGCATAGGTAATGGAAAAAAGTCAGATGGATCAACCTGCAGCGAGGAACCGGTACTAGAGTAATATGGAGTGGATTCCAAGAAAGATACATCCGCACTGACATACTCTCGGCGAGAAATAGGATCATAACATCGATATCCCTTTTGATTTTTTGAATAACCTATAAATATGCATTTTGTAGCTTGAGCAGCTAATTTATCACGATCAGGGCCAAGTTTGTGTACAAAACAAACACATTCAAATATTTTTGGTGAGAAAGAGAAGAGTAGGGCATTAGGTTTTAGGATATGTAATGGAATTCGAACACCCACAGAAGATAAAGGCATGTGGTTGATCAGATAACAAGCAGTGGTAATCGCATCACCCAATATAACGCAAGAACATTGGATTGAATCATAATGGTCCGGACAACATCAAGCAGGTGCCGGTGTTTTCGCTCTGCCACCCCATTTTGTTGAGATGAATAAGCACAGATAGTTTGGGGTTGAATGCCATGATCTTGGTAAAATTGTAACAGAACTTTTGATTTAAACTCAAGAGCATTATCAGTGCGAACAATCTTGACAATAGATTCAAACTAAGTTTTTATTTCAAGAATTAAGGATTTGATAATACTTGGAACTTACTAGGACCCCATACATCTGCATGAAGAAGTTCAAAAACTTTATAACTAGACTGACTCTGACTCGAAGGGAACGAACTTCGATGATGTTTGCCCAACTGACATGCTTCACACTGAAATGATGTAGTAGAAGGAATTTGAGGAAAGACGGAACGAAGCTTTGACAATGAAGGATGACCAAGACGACGATGCCACTGAACAGGACTGGATGAGTGTTCCACTGCAGCATGAACATTACCCACTGGATGATGTAGGTAGTAGACTCCATTTTCTTCATAGCCTCCACCAATCTTCTTCCCCGTCAGCAAATCCTGAAAATGACAACCCATCGGATCAAATATTACTCTACAATTTTGTTCTTTTGTAAGGCAACTAACAGAGAGTAAACTTTGAGGAAAGTTTGGAGCATGAAGAACATTTTTCAATTGTAAGGAGGAGGATATAGAAATATTTCCCTGACCAACAACCGGAAAGGAACTCCCATCGGCTAATGAGACTCCTCGATGAACAGTAATATCCTTTAGATCTGAAAAAACAAGTGAATTTCCACACAAGTGTCTGGATGCACCAGAGTCAATAATCCACTTACTGTCAGTCGGATGAAGATAATTTCCTGTTGAGTAGGCAACACCGGCTACAGGAGGGGTGGAACTCAAAGGGCAAAGAGCTATCAGCTCATCATATTCAGCTCGACTGAGGGTGATACTGTCACTTGCAGAGACATGATCATATACATTTGTTGCCTCTAGTGTAGTAACATTTGCTTTTGGAGCATATGACTTTGATGAAGAAGAAGTTGGCCGACCATGCTTATCCCAGCAACGATCTTATAAATGTCCAGAGTTTCCACAGAATGTACATTGAAGTTTTCCTCTGCCTCCCATACCTCGCCCACGACCTCGTCCTCTGATATTATGAATATTTCCACGCCCATAACCAGATGAGACAACTAAAGCAGATGACTGGTTCACAGGTTGAGATTGTGGAAGAGAGATCGCAAGTCTACTCAGACGATTGTATGCATCAACAAGAGTAGGTACATCTGATCCAGTCAACATTTGGACTTTTGCAACAAAGAATTCTGAAGATAAACATGTAAGAAACCGAGCAACCATAGTCTGTTCTTGATGATCCTTTTGCTTCGAACAACAAAGAGGCATGTGAGCATTGAGTTTTTCAAACGCAGCTTTGATGGAGGCATAGTACTGAGCCAAGGTCTGATCTCCCTGTTGTAAATTATATATCTCATGTTCGACTTGCAGGATACGACTCACATTAGTCTCTTGTGAGTACGTATCTCGAAGATTGTCCCACATCTGTTTGGTTGTATTATAGTAAATTAAACCATCTGCAATATGGGGTTCGACACTATTCATGATCCATGACATAACTATGTCATTATCTTCATCCCAAGTAACGTATTTTCCCACCTTTTCATTGGGTTCGTCTTCTAACAAAATATGTTTTCTACGATGTCCAGATACTGACACCATAAAAGTTTCGGACCACTTGGCATAGTTAGTTTCATTCAACCTTACTGAAGAGTCATACTAGAAGGGATTAGCAAAAGCCTTATATTCCCCAATATGTTCAATTTTGGAATCACATTTCGAAGTTTCACCCATACTGAATATTTAATTCTATTTCAGCTGCAAAAAAAAATCAGGTTCACACACTTGAACAGCGTGTTTTATAATCACACGTCAGCCAATACTACGACCAGCAGTTGTACTCAATAGAGAAATCCCACAACAGTAGATAAAATCTTCCCACAAACAGAATATTTTTCCACACAGCTCTTCCCACAAACAGAATATTTTTCCACACAGCAGGGAATCACGCCTGTTGCTTCCACGACAGAAAAACAATAGATATTAACATGCTGCTTTCACAGCACACATGTTTAAAAAAAAAAACACGACACAGCAGGGAATCACGACTGTTGATATTCATATTCTGAAATCGAACAACCAAATAAGATCTGAGAACTCGGCACCCAGATTCACGACCAACGATAATATGCACACGTAGAAAATAGAAATCATGACAGATCTGAGAAGAACTCGGCACCCAGATTCACGACCAACAATAATATGCACACGCAGAAAATAAAAATCACGACAGCTGCTGTTCCCAGACATATAAATCACGACAGCCAAAACAAAATTCGTTTCTTCAGGGCACCATTAAAAAAAAATTGTCATATCCCGATCTTGATGACATGCAAACATCGTGTCCTTTAGATCTGATGACAGATCTGTGTCGTGACCTTAGTCAGACACCAGATCTGTTATCAGATCTATATAAAAAAAAAACAAGCACACCTGTTTTCTGGATCGATCACGCTCCCGAGTGCTCTAATACCATGTAGAAGTTCTGAACAATAACACAGAAGTCGAGGCAGAGAGAGAGTGAGAGAGACGGCAGTAAGTGTTAAATTATGTATATATAAATATATATATACATATACTTATATATGTATATATACATAATTCTTTTTCTTTTTCTGCTTTTTCTGAACAACCAAAAACCCGATAGGGGTGTTTTGGTAAATTACCTTGTAATTTTTCCTTTTTTATTTTTTCCTTTTTTCTTTCTTTTTCTCTTTTTCTTTTTTCTTTTTTATTTCTTATTTTTCTCTTTGGAGTACCATAAGGGGCCCCACCCATCTAGTCGTTGGGGCCCCAACGATCATATTTATGACCGTTGGGGCTCCCAACGACTAGAAGGGAGCCCCCCTTTATGGTCTCCTTTTAGTTCTCCTCCTCTATAAATAGAGGAGGCTCTCCCCTTGTAAAAGAATTGGGTTTTCACCCTCCCGTTTCTTTCTTCAATAATATTCAACTTATGACTTTAAGTCATTTTCTACTTTTGTGAGTTTTGTGTATACACTTTTAGTGTTTCTGTTTTTGGCTCTTGTGGTTACTCTTAAAGAGTGCTTTTTGCTCTATTGGTGCTTCCGCCTCTCTTAATTACATGGTATTAGAGCTCGGTTGGTGATTGGGCTTCTCTTTGCTATCTTGGGACGTGTGTCTCTCAAGCTTTTAAAGAAAGAAAGAATATTTGGTGCCGATGGAACATGATTCTAAAGTTGAGCTTTCTTTTAAGCTCAATGGGTCCAACTATCTTATGTGAGCCTCCACTATGGAAAATCATCTAAGAGGTAAGAAACTATGGGGTTTTGTTATGGGAACTACTCCCGAACCTTCTCTTGTCCTCACTAAAATCGAACATGAGGTTGAAAAAGCTTTAGATGGCGATGAGCGCATCAAAGCTATCAATGACCATCAATCCAAAGTTGAGAATTGGGAAAGTAACCATGCCAAAATTTTGGCATGGTTTATGAACAATGTAGACCTAAAAAATTGTGTTAATATTACCAAATTTAAGAGGGACAATGAGGCGTGGTTTTTCCTTAAGGGTATGTATACCCAAAAGGATCTTGCCCCTAAATTTTTTTGTCAAAAAAAAATCCGTTCCACCAAACAAATGGATATGAGTGTCCGGGACTACTTTAGCTCTCTAACTCCTCTTTGGGATGAACTTGTTCTTCTTGAGCATAAATGGGTGGCTCCGAAAGATATTTAGTTAAAAAGGAAACAAATTGAAAAAGAGCACTTTTTTCAATTTCTTCATGGTCTTCGACCCGAATTTGAACAAGTTAGGGCATCACTTCTCCATAGAAGTAAAGCCTTACCCATTGAAGATGCCCTTGCTGAAATATGCCAAGAGGAAACTCGACTTGGCCTAAGCATTAAGAGTGATGAAGTTTTGGCCGTTTCTAGGCCCGGATCAAATATAAAAGCATATAGACCTCCTCACTTTAACAAAAATAATGGGCCTAAAAAAGGAATAATATGTCACTATTGCAATGAACCGGGGCACATTAGACCGGTTTGTCCAAAGCTTAAGGGAAAAGTAGCTGTGGTGGGAGAAAATTCTTCTAAGGAAGAAGAAAGTGCCAAAGAGGGAGATATCAAAGAAACTCTTAATCATATCTCTGAAGTTCTCCAACATCTTCTCAAGACTTCTTCTTCAACATCCGGAGCCGCCATCGCCTATTCTTCATCACCTCCAGGTATGTGGATATTAGACTCTGGTGCTTCATTTCATATGACATCTCATAAAAACTCTCTTTCTAATGTGTTTTCCGAACCTATATCCTCTTATTTTTCACCGGCCGATGGAACATCTTTAAAAATTGAAAGTATTGGAATACTTGATTTTAAAAACTCTCAAAACTTTTTCGTTCCTAAAGTAAGAATCGTTCCAAAGATTAATCTAAATCTTTTTTTTGTTTCCTAAATCACCGATCATGGATGCCAAGTCTCTTTCTCACCTGAAGATTGCATCGTGCAGGATCTCCAGTCAGGGAAGCTGATGGGGCAAGGCCATAGAAGGGGTTATCTCTATTTTATAGATTTTTTGACTCTTCCATCTAAGTCATCTTGCAATCTTGTAAAAGACAAAAGTATTGGAATTTGGCATGAGAGACTTGGCCATCCAAATTTTTTAAAAATGTCTCTTTTTCCGTTTTTGAACAATACTTGTAAAGACAATCACATGACTTGTAAATATTGCATTTTTGGGAAATCTAAAGCTACTCCATTTCCTCAAAGAAGTTACTTTACCGCTCGGCCATTTGAACTTGTTCATTCTGATATGTGGGGACCTTCTCTTATTTTGTCTAAAAGAGGATTTTCGTATTATATGGTCTTTATTGATGACTTCACTCGATTTACGTGGATTTACTTCCTAAGTCGCAAATCCGAAGTTTTCTCCTTCTTTAAAGAATTTCATGTAATGGTTAAAAATCAATTTTTGGGAAATCAATCTATTCTTAGGTCCGATTCGGGAGGCGAATATATGTCCAATGATTTTCAAAGTTATTTAAAAGAAAATGAAATTTGTCACCAACGCTCTTGTCCCAACACTCCGCAACAAAATGGTCCTGCAGAAAGAAAGCATAGACACATAATAGAAACTACAAGAACGTTATTAATTTTAAAAAATATCCCAAAATCCTTTTGGGCCGAAGTGGTTGTAACCTCAACATACCTTATCAATAGAACCCCTTCATCCTCTTTGAAAAATCTTTCTCCATTTGAAGAACTTTACATGTCTCTCGATTATAAAAGACTAAGAATTTTTTGATGTAAATGATTTGTTCTAAATCGCAAAAATGATAAACTTTCTCCTAGGGCTATTGAATGTATTTTCTTAGGATACGGCGAAAAACAAAAAGGTTATCGATGTTTTGACATACTCAAAAACAAACTTTATATCTCAAAAGATGTCACATTCTTAGAAGAAGAAAATGGTTTTTCGCACCAACCAAATGAAAATATTGATTATTCCTTTCTATTTGACTTGTTGCCTCAAGAAAACATCATAGATGATCATATTGATCCTAATGAACCTCTCACTGAAGATCATTTTGAACATCCAAATGATAATCAAAATTTAGAAGAAAATGTTTCAAGACAAATACAAGTCTACTCTAGAAGGAATGAAAGAAATCCACCTTGTGCCCTTGAAAAATTCTCTCGCAGTGAGTCGATCGAAGAAACCTCTCGAAGAAGATCAAATCGTATTTCCAAAGTACCAAATAGATTTGTTTCTTATGATTCTTTTTCTCCAAATTTTCGAGCATGTCTACTTGCTCTTCACTCTTTTCATGAACCATCCCATTACAATGATGCTAAACAATATGCTCATTGGAATGAAGCTATGGAACTTGAACTTAATGCTCTTAAAAGAGCACAAACTTGGGAAATCATTGATCCACCCAATGGCAAGAAACCCATTGGATGTAGATGGGTTTTTAAAGTAAAAACTAAGAGTGATGGCTCATTAGAAATATATAAGGCTAGGTTAGTAGCCAAAGGATATGCCCAAGAGTAGGGGGTAGATTATGATGAAACTTTTGCCCCAGTTGCTCGAATGACTAGTGTTTGAGCTCTTATTGTTATAGCCTCTGTTAAAAAATGGCCAATTTTTCAACTTGATGTCAAAAATGTCTTTTTGAATGGAAATTTAAATGAACAAGTTTATATGGAACCTCCTCCAGGTATGAATTTAAATGGAAAATTTTTAAAATTAAAAAAGGCCTTATATGGACTTAAGCAAGCTCCTAAGGCTTGGTATGACAAGTTTAGTAATATATTAATCAATTTAGGATTTACTTCTTGCTATACTGACACTGCTCTTTTTGTTAAGAAGACAGGTGACTCCATTGTTATGTTTCTGCTATATGTTGATGATATGATCATCACTGGGAATGACAAAAAGGGAGTAAATGATGTAAAGTCTGTGCTAAAAGAAACTTTTGATATGTCTGATCTTGGATACTTGAGATATTTTTTAAGAATTGAAGTGGCTTATTCCGCGCGAGGATACATCCTATCTCAAATGAAATTAGCTGCAGAAATTTGTACCAAATCAGGAATATCCGATGAAAAGAAAGTTGAGACTCCCGAAGTTATCAATGCAAAACTGAGACTTGAGGATGGTGTTCCTCTTGAAGATCCAACCCCCTTCCGTCAATTAATTAGATCCCTCACCTATCTATCCATCACACGTTCAGATATAGCTCATGTGGTTCATGCAGCAAACCAGTTTCAGCATGCACCTACTTTGGTTCATATGGCGGCCGTAATGAGAATTGTGCGATACATCAAAAATACCATCACCAAGGGACTTTTCTTATCCTCTTCCTCATCTCTTGAGTTAACTGTTTTTACTGATGCCGACTGGGGAGGAAATCCCAATGATCGTATCTCAATTACGGGTCTTTGCATTTTTTTAGGTGAATCTCTCATTTCGTGGAGATGCAAGAAGCAGCAGAAGGTCTCACTATCATCCACTGAAGCTGAATATCGGGTCATGGCAATGACAACTATGAAAATCGTATGGCTCAGAAGTCTCCTTGGTGACATGGGCGTTCCCATTTTCACTCCCACCAAGCTCTGTTGTGATAACAAAAGTGCGATATACATTGTCAGCAATCACACTTTTCAAGAGCGGACAAAGCATATCGAAATGGATTGTCATTATGTTCGAGACGAATATCTCAGAGGGACCATCACATTACCATACGTTACTTCATAATATCAACTGGCTGACTTCTTCACCAAGGCGCTCCCAACTCCACGATTCATGTTTCTTCTTAGCAAACTTTCGGTCTTCTCCTCGTAAAGTTTGAGGGGGCGTGTTAAATTATGTATATATAAATATATATATATACATATACTTATATATATATACATTCGTGTGTATATATATATATATACATATATGTATATATACATAATTCTTTTTCTTTTTTTGTTTTTTCTGAACAACCAAAAACCCGATAGGGGTATTTTGGTAAATTACCTTGTAATTTTTCCTTTTTATTTTTTCCTTTTTTCTTTCTTTTTCTCTTTTTCTTTTTTCTTTTTTATTTCTTATTTTTCTCTTTGGAGTACTATAAGGGGGCCCACCCATCTAGTCGTTGAGGCCCCAACGATCATATTTATGATCGTTGGGGCTCCCAACGACTAGAAGGGAGCCCCCCTTTATGGTCTCCTTTTAGTTCTCCTCCTCTATAAATAGAGGAGGTTCTCCCCTTGTAAAGGCATTGGGTTTTCACCCTCCACTTTCTTTCTTCAATAATATTCAACTTATGACTTTAAGTCATTTTCTACTTTTGTGAGTTTTGTGTGTACACTTTTAGTGTTTGTGTTCTTGGCTCTTGTGGTCACTCTTAAAGAGTGTTTTTTGCTCTATTGGTGCTTCTGCCTCTCTTCATTACAGTAAGAGTGAGAGAACTCGTTAAGTTGGATTAAGGCTAATCTCTATGTTAAATGGAGAAAGGCCAAAAAAAGAAATTACACACAAGTCCCTCTTTAAACAATAAATATCAAATAACCTCACATCTAGGAAAACTTAAGCTAAAAACCTCTTAATCTCAACAAGTCAAAAATCAATTTTTAAGTAACATCTCAACTCTTAGATCTGATTCGGATGTAGAGTATCTATCAAATGAATTTCAAAATTATTTGGAAACAAATGGAATTTGTCATCAAAGATCATATCCTAGGACTCCTCCACAAAATGGTCTAGCCAAAAGAAAGCATAGACACGTTTTGGAAACCACTAGGACACTTCTTATTTCCAAAGAAATTCCAAAAAGTTATTGGGCCGAAAGCTGCTTTAACTTCAACTTACTTGATAAATAGAATGATATCTTCATCCTTACAAAATACATCTCCATATGAAAAATTATTTGAAAGAACAGCCGATTTCAATAGATTAAGAATTTTTGGGTGTCAATGTTTTGTCCTTACACATAAAAGAGATAAATTATCTCCTAAAGTTATTGAATGTGTTTTCTTAGGATATGGAGAAAATCAAAAGGATTTTAGATGCTTCGACCTTAAAAATAACAAACTATATGTATCTAAAGATGTAACCTTTTTAGAAAATGAAAATGGTTTTGAGAAAACTAAAGATATTGACGAAAGCGAATATGCTTATTTGATCTTCTCTCTCAATAAGATGTGACTCCTCAAGAAAAGGAAATCTCTAATGATTTGTTGAATGATCCAGAGGATATTACTCTTAACAATGTTGAAAATGAAAGTGATAGACCCATCCAAACCTATGTTAGGCACGGTCAACAAGTTCCCATGAGTGCCTTAGAAAAATACTCTCAAGGTTCCAACATAGAACAAACCTCTTTAAGGAGATCCGGTCGAATCTCCAATCCTCCTAATATATTTGTTTCCTATGAGTTTCTAACACCAAAGTATAGAGCATGTCTAATTGTGTTACACTCTTTTCATGAACCTTCACATTATAATGAAGCCAAAAACATTCCCCAGTGGGTTAAAGCTATGAACTTAGAACTTAGTGAGCTTGAAAAGGCAAAAACTTAAGAAATAACCTCATTACCCACTGGAAAGAAATCTATTGGATGTAGATGGGTCTTCAAAATTAAAACTAAAAGTGATGGGTCATTAGAACGCTATAAAGCTCGGTTGGTAGCAAAAGGATACGCTCAAGAATACGATATAGAGTATGAAGAAACCTTCGCTCCCGTAGCTAGGATGACTAGTGTTAGGACTCTTATTGTGGTTGCGTCAGTTAAAAACTCATGCAGTGTAGTCATCAAGAATACGATATAGACTATGAAGACATAACTCATGCAGTCAATCAGTTTCAACATGCACCTACAACTGTGCACATGAGTGTAGTCTTAAGGACAGTCAGATACATCAAAAACACCATAACTAAGGGAGTTTTTCTTTCCACTTCGTCATCACTTGATTTAATTGCTTATATTGATGATGATTGGAGAGAAAATCCCAATGATAGAGTCTCAACTACTAGTTTTTGCGTTTTCTTAGGTGACTATGATTTCTTGGAGATAGCAAGAAACAGCACAAAGTATCATTGTCCTCAACAGAAGCGAAGTATCGTGCAATGGCCACTATAACCATGGAGCTTGTGTGGCTTAAAAGTCTCCTTAATGATATGGGCATAGTCATCTCTACTCCTTCGAAGATGTGTTGTGATAACAAAAGCGCAATCTATATCGCAAGCAATCACACCTTCCATGAGTGTACTAAACACATCGAGATGAACTGCCACTACGTTTGTGTGATGAATACGTAAGAGAAACCATAGCACTGCCTTATGTTACATTCGAGTACCAGTTGGCGGACTTCTTCAATAAAGCCCTTGCTGCTCCTCGTTTTATGTTCCTTCTCAACAAGCTTTCGGTTATATCCCCGTAAAGCTTGAGGGAGGGTGTTAAAATATATGTAATCAATATATATATATTCAATCATACCTGATAAGGGTATTCTTGTAATTCTGCCCAATAGGGGCATTATAGTTTTTTTATTTTTGTTTTTCTTTTTCTTATCTTCCTTTTTCTTTCTTGTATTTTTTTCCTAAAATGCATTTAATGCATTCACATTGGGGGGTCAACTAAGAGTCGTTGGACCCCCAACGGTCACAATTGTGACCGTTGGGAGCCCAACGACACCTTGTTGGGCCTCCCAATGTGGTCTCTCTCTCCCTTACTTTTCTCCCTCTCTCTCACTCATCCTTGCCTATAAATAAGTGGGGTCTCCCCCTTTGTAAAGTATGGCTTATTGAAGCCCTTTCTTGCATTTATAAGAATTTATGTTTCCAAGCCATTGTTGGCTGTTGTGTATGTCCTTTTTGGACTTGTTCTTTGCTTTCTATATGTGAATGTCCATTGTAGGACATTGTTTTTATTTCTGCATATTTCGTTACAACGTCCCCTCTAAAAGAACCTCTTATGTAATACTTGTAAAATTTTATCGCTTAATGAGACTTGAATTTCATGGTCAAAAATTGGTATGAGGATATTCTCATTGCATTTATTTTTATTCTTATTTAGATCCTGGATATCTTGCTCGGATCTTCGATATTGGATCTCAGATATCCTATTCGAATCTTCGATATTGGATCCCGAATATCTTAATTGGTTATCTAATAGTAGATTCCAGTTGATGGTTCTGATCCTTAATATCGGATCCTCGATATCATTGTTAGATTTGATAGTAGATCCAAAACATATTATCTAGATCCACGAATTTTAAATTGAATCTTGGAAGGGAAAAAATTTATATGGAATCCATAACATTGCATTTGGATCCATAATATTTTACCGGATGTTGGATCCCAAAATTAGTAACCGAAATATATGGATCCAAAATGCTTTATTTGGATATTTGACATTGGAATTTCGATGTCCTAAGGAAGATTTTACATCAAAATCGTAAGGGTCCAATTAAAATTTTTATATTGGATCCATAGTAATTTATTTGGATCCATATCAAAAGTTTTGAATCCTTGTAATTTAATATTGAAAAATTCGGATCTTTGAATGGATCCAAATAGCTAATATGGATCCATGAATGTATTGGATCGTGGATTTCAGTGTAGAAGATCCAAACTCGTGTTTTTAAGCTCACACTATCACGCGTGAGGAGCATGACAAAATTGAAAGAAAAAAAACTGAAACACATTAAAATAAAACATGTTAAACTTAAAATGTGAAAAAGAAAAAGGGAAAGGGGGGACGTGAAACCCTATTCACGCTGAGTGGAGAGAAAGGGGGGGAAACCGAACCCCACCTCTCTCCCACGACCCCTCTCCTCTTCCCCATTTTCTTCCCCAACTCCCTCTCACGCAACCCTTAAAGAACCCATCTCCTTCTCCCTCTCGTTATTCCTCTCTCACGTTGTCTCTCTCTCCCTCTCTCTCTTCCTCGCACGGTCCAAAAAGAAGGGGTCTTCACGCAGTCACTGCAGAAGAAGGGAAAAGTTCGGGAATACTCGATTCATCGCATTTATCAGAGGTAGGATTCTATGCTGCATTCTATTTTGATGCTCGGGGCTGTTGTGCTATGAAATTTCAATATATACTTGGAGAAAAAAATTAAAGCTTAGCAGCCTGCATACTTTGATATTGGTATGTTTTTACAGTGTTCTGATCATTCAGTACCAAAATCGATACCTGTATAATCAGTTGCTCTTTTTTTTTTGTATAAAGAGTGAATGTAGAAAGCATGAAATAGCTGTATAAGACACTGTTTTTTGTGTTACGAATACTTGATAAAAAGAATTTAACCATTTCTGCGTTTTTGCATTTAATACAAATTTCCTGTGTTATACAAATGATTGGAGGAAAAGGATTCATGTGGAAGACCCAATATGAATTTCTTTTTTGGTTCATATCGCTGACCCCAATTGTTTTGGGATGAAGGCGTAGTAGTTGTTGTTGTTGTTGTTGTTGTTGTAGACTAATCAAAATCCCTCATCTGCGTGTTCTGAGTTTTTTTTTCTTTTTGGAAATGTTTTGTAAGATATGAAATAAAAATATTTCCGATATATCTGCTTATATCAGAAAAATAGCCTGTAATATATATTCAATTCCAGACTGCGGATTTGGCTTTGGAATATAGATTAAAATGTCTGATCTGCTAATTTTTTAGTGTTGCATGGGTCATAAAAATCGTTCTGGTATGCGTGTTTAGATCAGAAAAGTATTATGTAAATTATTCCAGCTTGTAATCTGCTGGTTTAATATCGAAATATATTTAAAATACCCGAATTGTGTGCATTAGCTTTTAAAATAAACATTAGAATTCCTGATCTGCATGCTCTGGTCATGAAAATGTTGTTGCAATACGCGAAATAAAAATATGCCTGATATGTATGTACGGCATTGAAAAGAAAATTTTGGGTGATATGTTTAGAGTCTTAGACATTTGATTCAGTGTGTTAGTCTTGGGGAAATGCAATCAAATTTCTGACCTGGGTGAATTTCTTTAAAAAGGTTTGGTAGTATGTTCAATGAAGAAATGTTCAGATCGGTAGACTTGGCTCATAAGAGAATGTTCAATTTTAGTATTTGGCTTGAAGACATTCTGTAATAGGTTCACAGAAAAATTTTACTGATCTATGTACTGGCTTGGGATAGAGTCTGCTACATGATTCAAATCGAAAACTATTTATATAGTGGCCTGGTTGGTCTAAGAACTTTTCTTCAAGTTTTTTTTTTAGATACAACTAAATGATAATATAGCTTAAAATCTCATTTAGCAACAACATAGATATATCACATCATTTGCGTTAAGTTATTTGATGTAGGTGTGCTGGAGAGCTTAAAATAGATATTGAAATCAAATGTTTAGAGTCTGATAAACTCTGTTGTGTAACCAACATCGGTTACACTTTCAAATTCGAGTATGAGTCTGATTTATCATCTATGAAATCATTTGTTTTTGTCATGTCTAAAATGTCAAGTCTGCAAATGATTATGGGTCCATTTATGTATGAACTCTCATTAAATTAACTTTGACTAGTGTTCTGAATTTAAGTAGCAAAAGTAATTCCTTTCCATCCTTTTCCTTCATATTTTTATCTATAAATACATGTTGATTCATGTCAATAAAATCTGGTAACATGTATTCTGCCAGCATACATTGATTTTATCCAACCATGGTGTGGGTTTTGAATGTCCACTGGTAATTGCAACAATTATTGTTTTCTTGGTAGGTTAATCAAGCTAGATACATCTGATATGAATCAACGTTGCTCTAATTCTTTTGGCTGTGACCATGATCATTAAATTTAATGCAACACAAAGAAATTACCTTTGACCAAAATACATGATCTTTAATGCAACATATCTTGTAGAATTGCACATGGACCTCGAACAGCAACCTGCAACCCCCAAAAGGTCAAACTGCCTAGATTTCGATCGAGTTAAAAAATAATAATAAATAAATGAGATGACTATCATAAGCACCAAACTATCCACTAAATATAAACCCATTATATGGTAAGACAGCACTACAGAAGATAAATTCATACCACTAGATGGATAACGTAAGGTCAATGAAATATAATGCACAGAAGAGGAATATGAGAATGGCAGGTATTCCTGTTTCTTACCAGTTAGCACTTAGCTGTTCAGATGGACAAACCAAGCACAATGGCATAGATTAGAATGAAAAGTTGAACACTTTTTTCAGCAACTGAAGTTGATCCTATAACAATCCTATGCAAGGTTGTAAGTACCATATTGTTACACGTATAGGTTAGACCCAAATTAAGACCGTATCGTATCGTAAAATATCTTAAGTTTTTAATAAAAAATTCCAAAAAATCAAGAAAAAACAGAAAAAAATAGCAAAAATTCTAAAAAATCATATCACATGAAACAATGACGAATTGCACAAAATACAATCATAAAATCACATATGAAGTATTTATGTCTCTATGAGCTGCATAAGGCATCATCAAACATCAACTATCTCACAAGAATAATGCAAAATATTAAATATCCTACAATTAAGAACATGTCACAAGTCTCATACTTTCATACTACATAAACAAAAATATTATGGCAATAGTAGTACTCGATTTTCAATTGGTTTTCACTTGTTACTTGAGTGCCTCATTGTCATGCCGGATCATCTTATGCCATTTTTGTTGAAGGAGTGTGGAGCCCGATTTCTACCTTTATATAAATCTTTAATTTTCACAATAAGTTGGTGGGGGGTGCAGAGGGGACAGCGCCCGCCCGAGGCAAAAAAAAATTGAAGAGTAGCTTTGTAATTTTACTCATAATAAAGATTTTTTACCTTAACCCATTTTCTTGAGTGGAAAAATGGTGGAAATGCACTTTTTTTACCTTAACCCACTTCTTTGGCTGAAAAAACGGTGGAAATGCACTTCTAATGGCCTCTAGACAAATGGAGAAGTCAACCCTCAAAAGATATTTAATACCCAAAATGAAAAAGTAACTTTTGAACTTTTTAAAATGCATCGAGGGTGTATCGTATGATACACCTAACGCGGGTAGGAGATACGAGTGTGTAGCGTATCGCAAAACCTAAAAGTACGATACAGTACGATACTTACAACATTGATCCTATGTATTCAATTAGCAATGTAGACTTAAAATTCTAATATGTTTTGAAGACGATCATCAAAAGATGCCCATTGAAATGAAGTTCATGACATGATATAGTTGCAAACAGTGGAAGTATCAATATGGCGAGGAGGACCAAGATGGATTTTCTCCCTAGATAACCCCATATAATCCCTTAATACGGAGTAGGTTGAAGACCAGATACTTACTTTACTTCTGAAATGGAAAAATTGGGTTTATCAAAACAAAATTAAGAAGATTAATAAAGGTGATGAGAAGTGAGAACAATCAAGAATCAGTCAGCAAACAGGAAAGTCCTAGACAGTTAGAACCAGTCCATGAATATTGATTCTGCAATGTTTTACTAATCAAAAAAAAAAAAAAGAATGTCATGATATGGTTATCTCATGAATGGAATGAATTGTAACCTGCTGTAACCTCCCGTGTTTTCTTCTTTGTATGCTCTATGGATTTTTCATGGTCTATACCATGGGAAGTTCCCACTTCAGCATGATGATGTACAACCTCCTCACTATCAATCTTATTTGCAATAACACCGCAAAATGGCATTTCATCCTTGTCAAAAGCCATACTATCCTTGCTTGATAGGTTACACATATTCAGCTCATTGATTTTGTTTGGTGGTCCATCTTGCTTGGAACCAACACAACAACCAGATGGTAACCAATCGCTTTTGTGCATTTCCTCGTCAGCCTGCAATTCAACATGCATGCTCTTTCTTTCTGCAGTTCCATTGAAGCCAGAAGTCTCTTTTGAAGAGAATAGTCTATCCACAGGCATTTGCTGAATAGGAAGCATATCCTGAGTCTGGACAGTAACATAAACATAAGGATGCTGCAAACAGAGATTTGCTTGATAACATAATAAAATAACCCTTGAACTATCAAAATATATGAAAAAAGAGAAAGACGCATAGAAGAAAAGGATAGAACAAAAAGCACAATACCAATGCTTATAATTCACAGGACAGATTGCACAAGCATTACATATTTTGGATGTGAAACCTTTACGTTGGTTCATTTGATTCTGTAGTCTGTATGCCATTTTCTATTAGTCCTCTGCTCAAACTTTTCAGCTATGTCACATGGATACGGCTGGAGATATAGTGATACGGTGACAGCCACTTTCATGAAGTTTTTCAGTAGTACTAGTATATAAAGAGATAGGAAAAGTAGCAAAAGCAGAGCACTCGTGTGACATAGCTCTTAAGTTTTTTAACTTACTCAAATCATTTCATAATTTAGAAAAAATCAATTTTCTAGAAATTTTATAGCTTCAATGCTACAGATGGATTCTAAAATTTGCCAATTATCTCAAGATTGCACAGGTACCTTGTGTGAACCATAGGTTTTTTAATTCGGCCATGTAGAACCATAGATAGCATACCCTATGACCCAATATTTGAAAAAAGTTTGAGGTCCAGCAGATCACGTTTCTTGGTGATTTGACTCAGTCACACAATCCAACCTATTCTTTAGTAGTTAGATATTCAACAAATGTGGCGTCAAGCCAATGCAAAACTGTTCCAATAATAAGCTGACATCAATACAGGGGTAATTCAGTCTTTTGATTTATTAAAAGGATGGTTTGTTGTATTGTCATACAAATTGTATATGAGCAATGTCCTAATTTTATTAAAGGTACTTATATTAATAGATTATGAGACATCTCCCCATTCTCTAGAGGATGATCCCTTGATTGTAGGAGGTCCATTCTAATGTGACAAACTTAAGGAGATTATTGAGAAATCATACAACTACTGCAATGACAATAATGCCAGCAGTAATAATAACTTGATCCATTTTGACTTTGTCTAGTGCCTAGGAGCGCTGTTTAAATGCATCCACTCATCCAGAAAAAGAATGTCGTTAGCTGAGCCACTGCAGTTCAAGAGTCTGCAGCATTACATCCTACACGATTTTCATTCTGGTTGACTCATGATGCACAAAAAACTGATCTAGAGTGCATACCCTGACAACGATTGTCTTGATCCCAGCTTGGATGAAGTCGCCAAGTATCTTAGTCTATATAAACACTTAGAATCCATCCAAGAAGATTAAAACAGAAGGAATCAAGACTATATTATCCTAAGAAAAAGCAATGAGAAAAAAAAAGTGACTGCAACCGTTAGTGACCTTTTACGATATTGTGTATATTTCAATGCAACAAAAGGAAAGGTTGCTTAATGGGTGGGGGAGCAACTAGTCACGGTGTTTTATATATGTTTATTTACAATTCCCAGCATTGTGTTTTCAAATGCCAGTGTTTGGATGATGAAGAAACAATCCACGTCGGACGCTTTGAGTACTGAATATATCTTTAGAGACAATAGCCAGGCATCTACTCAGTGCAGTATATGTGGACTTCCGGTCAGTGTGTCGGGATATGTGGATTTGCAACAACCAGGATTGCAACTCCCAACATTGAGTTTGGACAAGAGGGAATAGCAATTCCCAGTCTGCAGCTCAGCCAGCACTCATTGCAAAACATGAGCTTCGCATATTGCAAATTTACGAGTCATGACACCACATCATAACCGACATGCATTACAATCCCTGGCATTTAAGAAGTTGGAAAACCCAAGTGTTTGGCCACACCACCAAAATATCCAAACCCATGTTTTTCAACAAAAATTCAGGCCATGTTTGTGCCTATGGGAAAGGAATGGGAAGCTGCTGCATGAAATGTGAAGAATAAAATCTTTGTGTTCAATTAGAAATGAGAGAAATTCTTTCATATTATTCATTTTTCATATGGGCAGCTGGTGAAGCCTACAAAAGAAAATGAAAATATTTCATATGGAGAAAACTTCTCCCGTTTGGAAGTGCAACAGGAGGTTCTGCTTTTCCCTTTTTGTAAAGAATTTCTGCATTTGTTTTCCACTTCCAAACGTGACCAATGTGGAGAAGTGGGGGTGAAATTTTTCATAGTTGCACGCCCTGTGTTTTTGGTATGATATGAATTTTCGAACTTTCACGCCTGGAAGTGGAAAGAATAAATGTGAAAGCTCAATACGGGATGGGAGTAAACAGAACCTCCCCACGCACTTCCAAACAGTAGAAAAAATTTCATGTTATGTACGATTTTACCAGCCGTCCAAGCATAAATGTTACCCATCTAGGGAGGTGGACAAATAAATGCCAACCTTTCCATACCCGTAAAGTGTTTGAAGAAATTTTCTAACAATTCCAAACGTAGCCTAAAAAAACATTTCCCAAGGCTGCACAAAAAATGTTCTACCGAAGCAACAAAAGGTGACGAAACGCTTTCGATGAGTCGCGGCGAGTCTCGGCTCCCCAAGTAAGTAGAAAAGAGCCATCAAAAATCGGAAGAAACAGAAGAAAAAAAACCAAAGGAAAGGAACGAAAATAGCGAAGCCGGGAACCTTGTTGCAGGTGCAAACCGAAGAGCGCGACAACCTCGCGTTCTCAATCTCCAATTCCTGGAATACAAGGCAACAGAAGAGACGGAAAGCGGTCAGAATAAGGGAGCAAAAACCCTAACCCTAGAGGTCTGGAAGAGATTTCGATAGGGAGCTAGGAGAAGAGACGTTGCCTTCACTCTGGCTTGAAGGGATCGTATCTGAAACCTGAGCTCCCTGGTGAGGTCGTCCGCAGCCATCGGATCGCCCGGAACGACGTCGTCCGGTGCCGGCATAGTCGGAACTTCGCCGTGAGTCTCACTCATTCTCTCTCCGTTGGTCCTCATTTTGGCGGGAGTAAGATGGACCGGATTTCGTCGGATCTCCCACGCAAAATCCGATAATTATATTGGGATATGGATCTTATGATAAAGATCCTAACGTATATTCCGACCAGTTTCTGATCTGCATGATCATTCTTTCTTCACACCAGAATCTGAATTCGGATCAGTGCTTTTTCCATCTGGCCAATATTTGGAACTGGATCGAATCACACATACATTTTTATGAATCCAGTGCGGTTTAAATGTCGGATCAGATCCAACTCTGCCACATTAAATCTAGTTCAGATTCTTATTCAACCTGCGCATGCTGCCTTGTATTCCGATTTCAATTCATATTGGGATTTTGTATGGTGGTGTTGGGGGCCTGAATATGAAGCATAATAAATTGGACGAAGTTTTCTGTTTAATCTAAATCTAAAATTTTATGTAGCACTCTCTGATCCAATAAAATTAGGCTGGAAACATGTATTTTCCCTGTAACGTGTTCAAATGGATTGGATTTGAAATTAATTCAATTATGGACCTGATAAAAATATACTCATTCAAACTGTAATACTTGATAAACAAGCCAACGAACTGAACCAGTCATGCTCGTGCTTAATCACTAAATTGTTTGTACAAGCCCCTTCTCATCTACGTTTGAACATCAGTGTGCCATTCTTGTCTCACGAACTGCCTGAACAGCATCAAGTTTACTTAATTTATTTAACTGTATATACTTCATGTGTTCTAACTTAATCAGTTTTGAAAGAAAAATTGTATCTCCTATACAACAAATCCAGAAAAATGCAAACCAGGGTTTTATCATAATCCACATGATCTTTAATTTGATATATTTATTTTATTTAATTAAATATGATTCATAGGAATTATGTCTCTTACAAAAAGTGACTAGTTTTTATCCGGTTAAAGGATTTTACAAATTTCTCTAACACAACCAATTTTGAAAAAAAATACGTATCTCCTAAATAATGATTCTAATACATACAAGGATTTTATCACGATCTACATATCTCGAACTTGAATTTTTGTGTATTGTTTTATTTAATTGAAATCGAGAGATTTGGGTATGGTTAGATGTATCAAAGATGAAACGCAAAGGGTTTTAGTCAAAGATGAGGAGATTAAGGAGAGATGGAAAGATTATTTTCATAAGCTATTTAATGATAGTCATGCTCAAGATCTTGGAGACTTCTCCATTCCTTTTCATGAGATAAATCGTGACTTCATGCGCAAGATTCAAAAGAAAGAAATTGCAGAGGCTTTGAAGAAAATGAAATCAAGAAGGGCAGTTGGCCCAGATGGTATACCTATCGAGGCTTGGAAATGCTTGGGAGAGAAAGGTTTAGAATGGTTGACAAATCTTTTTAACTTGATTTGGCGAACAAATAAGATGCATCATGAGTAGAGGAAGAGTACTTTGGTGCCTTTATATAAGAATAAGGGTGATATACAAGATTGCACAAACTATCGTGGTATAAAACTCATGAGTCATACTATGAAACTTTGGGATAGGGTGATTGAGTCTAGGTTGAGGAAGGTTGTCATGATATCGGAGAATCAATTTGGTTTTATGCCTGGAAGATCAACTATGGAAGCTATACAACTTCTTAGACAACTTATTGAATGATATAGAGAGAGGAACAAAGATTTGCATATGGTTTTTATTGATTTAGAGAAGGCATACGATAGAATACCTAGGGACGTTCTCTGGTGGACAATGATGAAGAAAGGTGTTTCTCTCAAGTACATTTGTATAATTAAAGATATGTATGAAGGAGTAGTAACCAATGTCCGTACTTGTGGAGGGGTGACAACCAATTTTCCGATAACGGTTGGGTTACATCAAGGATCTGCTTTAAGCCCTTTCCTATTTGTGATAGTGATGGATGAGCTTACGAGATCAATTCAAGAAAATGTACCGTGGTGTATGTTGTTTGCTGATGATATTGTTTTGATTGATGAGTCTAGAGTTGGGATTAATGCTAAGTTAGAATTATGGAGATAGGCATTGGAAGCTAGAGGTTTTAAGTTGAGTAAGAGTAAGAGTGAATATATGGAATGTCGGTTTAGTAAGCAACGAAGTAGTGATGGGAGTGTAGTGAAGCTCGGTGAGCAAGAAATACCGGTGAATGATTATTTCAAATATTTGGGATCCATCATTCAAAAGTATGGAGAAATTATTGGAGATGTAAATCATAGGATAAAGGTTGGGTGGATGAAATGAAAAAGTGCAACTGGAGTGTTGTGGGATCGTAGAATGCCATTGCGGTTGAAAGGAAAGTTTTATAGGACGACTATTAGACCCGCTTTACTATATGGTACGGAATGTTGGGCTGCCAAGAGACATCATATTCAAAAAACGAGTGTAGCTGAGATGCGGATGCTTAGATGGATGTGTGGAAATTCAATAAAAGATAAGATTCGGAACGAGGAGATACGTAAGAAGGTAGGTGTTGCACCCATTGAAAATAAGATGCGAGAGAATCGTTTACAGTGGTTTGGACATATTCGGCGAAGGCCTAATGATGCTCCAGTTAGAAGGTTGGAGAAATGGGAAAATATATTAGTTAAAAGATGTCGGGGTAGGCCTAGGAAGACTTGGATGGAGATGATAGGAAAGGATATGAATGCTTTGGACCTCACCGAGCACATGGCATTGGATAGAAATGATTGGAGGAAAAGGATTCATGTGGAAGACCCAAAATGAATTTCTTTTTTGGTTCATATCATTGACCCCAATTGTTTTGGGATGAAGGCGTAGTTGTTGTTGTTGTTTTATTTAATTGAATCCCATTTATAATAGTTATGTTCGTTACAATAGAGAACTAAGCTGTCCTGGCCGTAGGACTGGACAAAATCTCTCTTCAGACCGGTTTCGTGAATAAACCTATATCTTATTTAAGAATCCAAAAATTGTAAATAAGGATTCTAGCAATATCTATACATTCAAAACTTCAAATTGTTATATTGTTTTTAGTTTTTTTACTCTCTTTCATTAGAGATATGCCTATTGCAATAGAAAGGAAATTTTTGTTCTCATGCTGGACCATTTTGACTTATGTTGAGTTATAACTATGGAGATAATTCATATACTAAACATATATTGAAGACATGTGTTTATATGTATAGTTTTATCGATAAGGTTGTGTTTATATGTGCATTCATTAGTGTACAAGAATGTGTCATGGCATAAGATAAAATTCTATCATTTATGCATGAAAATATTCAAATATCTTTTATTGAACTTTGCAAAAATGCATGACAAGTGTATGCACTTATTGTTTTGCATGCGATTATGTATATTTTACATATGAATGTCATGACCATAGTTTCAAATATAGAGTTCATGAATATGAGAAAGCTCAACGATGAGCAAAGTGAGTTCAATAAAACCTCTGTAGTGCCACACGAGCACTTGAGATTTGTGTTTGTGTGTCATGCCAATACTATATGTGACGGTGTCCTGAGTACACTTTGTTGTTCGCCTACGAGCTAGGTACGAGGTTGAATTTGACCAACGGGGTATGTAGTGCATGCCCAAGATAGTGAAAATGAATAAGTACTTGAACATAAACATAAATGAGGCCTGGCTGGTTTCATACCGGAGCTTAATTTCGGACCTCGTCAGTGTTTCGATACCACGAGAACATTGGATAGGTGATCAAAATATACCATGAGATAATGTATCGACTACCACACTAGTGTAGTCTGTATTCTTGCCATGGAGCTTGGTTGTTCCATACCTTGGTGCGGTACATGGGCTCCGGAAGCCTTGGTTGCCCAATGAGGCATGTACCATTAGTATCACAAGTAATATACTAAAAAGGTTGATGCCGATATGGTTTTGGCGCTACCTTGGATAGGGTAGATGGCACAAACTTTGTGGGTTGTTGTTATTAAAACATATAATGTTTTTTATTATGGTCCTCTGCCCAAAAGAGTTAGGTGATCGAGACTACCAATCTTGAATTTTAGGTGGGTAGGTCCTATAACTTCTGCAAAAGTTGGATGCATCTTAGAATCTCGGCCTTTAGAGGAGTTCTCTCGGTCATTATACTGTCCCTTTAGGAATTTGATTCAGATAGTCATTCGAGGTATTAAATCACTTAAGCATAATAAACCCACGGATGATCTCATCTATCTCGATGTAATCAAATTGCATGTACCCATAGGGGATTAATTATGGAACATAACTGATGATAACTTTACAGTTTTACATTTTTGAATGCCATTAATCTTTCTTACTAAATTATATGAATGCACTATGTTTATTCTTGAATATGCCTTGAGATTTGTGAAGTTTCAATATTTATAAATGTTTAATATTTAATTTCATATAATGCATGTTTTCACATGTTTTCTAGTAATTCTATTACTGATGAATGGTTAACACTAAATTTCTTATAATGCATGCTCTTATATAATGGTATGTTGTTTGTGTGCTTTAAGACAAGTTTTCCTAGTGAGGCTAGTTTAGTTTAACTGGTGTTTGCTAAAAATCTACAGGTCAAGAATCATGATTTAGGAGCTGTTGTGGGATGTTGCTGATAGAGTCATAATTTACACAATCTCTGGAGATATTGACCATTGTTTATTGGATTGAATATTTTATCATTTTATTTGAATAAACTTATTGTACTAATTCTTTTAAATTATGGTGTGATAAACCTCTGGTTTTTTTTATTCATTTGAATTGATGTCATTTTTTAATATGCACACATGTAACTTGCCCAAGATGTCCACCAATTTATTTAAAATTATTTTGTTGTGCTTACTATTTAAAAAAATAATAATAAAATAAAATTTATCAAAAATTTGGGTAAGATTTTCAGGTGTTACGGCTTTGGTATTATAGCCAGAATTAAAATCCCAATCTAGAAGTGTGAATTATGATCTATTCAGACAACCTCACAACACTATGTAAGTGAAAATTGTATTTATGCTCATTTTTTTATATGAAACTTGTTTCGTGAATGATAGATGTCTATAAAAATCCAGATGAGTGTGTTGATTGAAGTTATTCAGGATCTGATCAAGATAGTACAACAACAGGTCCCAACCATTAAGGACCTATAGCTGACAGTCTAGAGAAGTGCCAACCTTGGAGTTATGGTTGAGTTAGGTACTCCACCAGGACTTGGTTGTTAGTGGTGTCGTTACCGTATGGAACGGCAGGTCTACCCCCTACGTCATCACCTGCGCCCCATGAAATGGGCTCAAACTCTTGCGAGCAGGTAAGAAAATCTACATTTATATGTATAATGGATATTACCAAAGCATCAATCATGGATGTCATATCATACCATCTTGGTTTCACAGTCTAACAGTCATGTGAGCAGTATAGATGCATAAGAAAAGTAACTATTCACATATATTGCAACATATGATCAATTAACAATGGATAAAAGATGGAAATCAAGTAGATATCATACTCATTGAAAATATCTAACATGGATATGACAATTACTGAGGTTAGATAATTGTCATTGTTAGAATAATTTTGTTTATCTTGATTACACCTTTGGGTATGCGAAGGTAGTTGTCATTGTGTCTGCTATCATGGTGTTTATTATGCCATTGTGTATTTTTGTCGTGGTACCTAAAGACCGGATAAACCCATCAAAGCATGTGGTTCGTCACTAGGAGAATCTTTGAAAGGGTAATCAGATTGCAATCCATACTACTACAGTAGATGAGGTATATTACTTTAAGGTAACCTTGACCTCCCTAACTTTGAGTGACTGGAGGTCCAAGGGCACCATTGCACATGAATTCAAGTCAGTGTGACATATATGTTAAAACTATATGTGATATTGTCACTCGAGACTGTACAATTCCACCTTCTATAAGGTAGACCAACATTGTGAATGGGTTACTGGGCAATCTTATCTTGTTAAGATGGTTAGCAATTCGTGCCCTCGCTTCATGAGACAAATAAGCTCAATAGCCTTAATACTCCCCTCAGGGTAGGATACATGTCATGACATGGTTTATACCCAACCCATTTATGTATTCTGATGCCTTTAGCCCTTAGAAGCACCTTTCCTTTGAAGGTGATAACAAAAATTTTCAATGTGGGGATGTATGCAAGCAAAGTGAGACTTTCACTAACAAATTATATGTACACTTTCCACCCAATATCATAAGAGAGCATTTTGTAGCTATGCATTGCAACATTTCTTCAGGCCAATTTGACCCAATTGGGTGCAAACTAGGCCTAAACCAAGGGATTTGGTTCATGCATGTCTAGCACGATCCCTGCCTGACCAGGTCTAGATTGTGCCCAGTTTAGACCCAATCAGGTCTGCTTGGTACAAACTTGGTCTGAACCGTGGGCACAATTCAAGATATTTTGGCCAGCAAGAGGTAAATCCCTTGTTGGGGTTCTTTATTTATTTTTTTATTTTTAAAACAGTAGCCATCATAAAATCTTCACAACTATATTTTATTTGTTTTTTTTTTTTGAAAGTTTTATCACTAAGTCAACACTATGATTCAAGATTTAAAATGATATAAGAAGAAATTTTCTAAACTATAGAGGTGCTTCAAAATGATAAGTCATGTGGATCATTTTATGGACCAAGCTTCTAACTATGAATGGTTTCAAAATTAGATATTGATAAGACAAGGTGAATCCTTTATGGATCATGTTTCTAACCATGAATGAGTTTTGAAAAAAATGTCAAGACATGACAAATCATGATTGAGTCAAGTTCTAACCATGATTGTGTTTTGAGAATGATAAAATATGAGAAATTATGTATGACTCAAGTTTCTAATCATAAATGAGTTTCAAAAATGACAACTCATGTCTGAATCAAGTTTCAAACCATGAATAAGTTTCTAAAATGATAACTAATGTATGAATCAAGTTTTGAACCATGAATGAGTTTCGAAAATGATAACTCATGTATGAATCAAGTTTCTAACCATGAATGGGCTTTAAAATATGAGAGCTCACCTATCGATCATGTTCTAACCATGATTGACTCTCGAAAATGTCAAAATACAAGACATAATGCATAACCAAAGTTTTTCAACCATAAATACATTTCAAAAATGATAACCCACACTATGTATTATATAAACAAGGCTTCTAACCATGATTAGGTTATAAACATACAATGCATGATAAAACAAGTTGCATACAGTATTTTTAAGCATGAATGTAAAAAAAATGACATGATACATGAGTAATATTAGGACAATGCTTTCAAAATGACAAAACAAATGCGAACAACATATGATTCACATTTCTAGCATGGAACATGGGTCAAAAAGATGAAACACCATTAATATTGGTGAAATTCATGAAAATCCTTGTTCATACCCACATGTATTACAATAATGCATCTTTGTATGAATTGGAAAGGAGAAGAGCTTTAAAATAAAATTCAAAATATAATGGATGAAAGATTAACTTACCTCTTTTAGAAATTTGATAAGCTACTTTATGCTCTTATTTCATGCCTTACCATTTTTTACTTTCCTATGAAATGTAGAGATTCTCCCTTGGGATCCATGTGAGGAGCCACCTTGGTTCTCACTCCTCACATAACTCCCAAGGTAGGATCTTTGGCAAAATTGCCACCCACTTGGTTGGCTTAGTTGATTTCATTCCAACTATGTCTAACCAACTAGTTACCTTTTAAAAATAATATTATTTTATTTGAAAATTTTCATTTTATTTATTATTATTTTTAGAAACCCCTAATTATGAAATTTCTACATTGGGTCTTCTAATTGGATCTGACTCCAATTGAATCTGGTCTAAATCCAAACTCACTTGATTTATTCAATACTTTGCACTAGGCTTTATAAATCACAGTTTTGCTTAATGCATCTATGTACTAAATTTCAATCAAGTATTAATTCACTACTATAGATTTTTTTTCCTCTGGTTGACAAATTATTATTATTATTTATTTTCTTCTTAATTATTAATCAAAACAATAATTGTCACACTACTTAGGAAAAATCTAGAACTTAGATATTCAACATAGTTACAGACTAAATTAAACAGGTGAAATGAATTTTTCTTAAATTGAACATAGAGAGTCTAGTTTAAATGTCTGAAATTTTGTGGGTCTTACATCTTACCCTCCTTAAAAAGGATTTTGTTCAAGAAATCTTATTACACAACTAGGCAAAAAGGTTAGGATATTTCTCTCTCATGCCATGTTATTTCCAATGCACTTTGACCAAAGGGATCATCTTCGACCGTAAAACTTGATTTCGACGATCAACGATTTCTACCGATCATACTGACACAATCAAGTCCTCTTGTACTTCCACGTCTTCATATCTGATGATGTAAGAAGGGCGTGAATATACTTACGCAACATTGATACATGGGAGACATTATGAATCTGAGCATGTTGTGGTAGTATCTCCACACAATATGCTGCTTCACCGATTCATTCCAGGATTTTGAACGGCCCAATAAATCTTAGACTTAACCTTCGTCCTGAATCTGAACACACTTTTGGTGAGAGATACCTTCGCAAATACCATATCTCCTTTTGTAAAAGTGAGTTCCCGACGTCATTGGTCGGCGTAACTCTTCTATTGATCTTGGGCAGCTTTCAGCCTATCTCAGCTTTTATGCACTTGCTTAGTGTAGTGTTATAGCACCATTAGTGATTCGGTTGTTCGCTCGCTAATATCATCCCAATAAGTTGGTGATCTGCAGGACCTTCCATATAAGGCTTCGTATGGAGCCATCCCAATATTTGTGTGGTAGTTGTTGTTGAATGCAAGTTTCTCCAAACTTAAATGCACATCTCAGTCACCCTTCCACTCAAGCACACATGCTCACAATATGTCCTCTAAGGCTTGTATAGTTCTTTCTGACTGAACATCAATCTGAGGGTGAAATGTGGTATTAAACTTTAGTTTCATACCCAAAGCTTGTTGTAGCTATCCTGAAAATCATGACATGAACCATGGATCACGATCCAAAAAGATCAAAATCGGTACTTCGTGTAATCTCATGATCTCTTTGACATACAAATCGGCCAGGCTCTTAAGAGGCTAATTGATTCTGATGGTAAAAAGTCAGCACACTTAGTGAGTCTGTCGACTATAACCCAAATCATATTGTGCTTCTTGAGGGTCCGTAGACATACCACAAAATCCATGGTAATGTCTTCCCATTTTCATTATGGAATCTCAATCCTTTGTATTGTCCCGCTAGGTCTTTGGTGCTCAATCTTGATCTTCTGACAAGTCAAGCACCTCAAAACACATGCTCCTACTTTTTGCTTCATGTCATTCTACCAATGATTCTGTTGCATGTTCTTAAACATCTTTGTACCTCCGAGATGAATGGTGTATTTGGTGATATGGGCTTTATCGAGATTTTATTTTCTTAACTCAGGGTTATCTCGCACCTAAAGTCATCCTTCCATTTGAATGCTTCCATCATTATCTATACGAAAAGACATACCTTCTTTTTGCGCTCGTGCTCTCAGCTTCTTGTACTGAGCATCCTGCTTATGTTATGCAATGATCATTGAGAGGATCTCGGATTGTAGGGTCAAACTGGACAACTAAATGACTCTGTGACCAATCAAAAAGGGTTTCCAAGCAATGGAATCCTCAACATGCTTTTAACTTTTTACAAGAATTGACAAAATGCTACAAAATTTGCAGCTAAGAGCATCTGCTATGATATTTGCCTTTCTTAGGTGGTAGGATAAGGTAAATTTGTAGTCTTTGATAAATTCTAACCAACACCGTTGCCTCATATTTAACTCTTTCTGAGAGAATAAATATTTGAGACTCTTATTGTCTGTAAAAACCTCTAACTTCTCTTCATACAAGTAGTGACGACAAAGCTTTAGTGCAAACACTATAACTGTTAGCTCCAAATCATTGGTTGGATAGTTTCGTTCATGAATCTTTAACTGACAATTTGCATAAGTTGTGACCTTATTGTTCTGCATCAACACACATCCGAATCTTGTTCTAGAGGCGTTTACAAAACCACCTTGACCATAAGGCAAAGCCAATACAAGAGTTGTTGTGAGCTTTGTCATCAGAATATAAAAACTCTCATCGCATTTGTCTATCTATTCAAACTTGATTTCTTTGTGCAGGAGCTTTGTCATAGGTAAGGAAATTCTGAAAAAATCTTTCATGAATCGCTGGTAATATCCTGCTAGTCCAAGAAAACTCTTGATGTTGCTCACATTCTTGGGTTGCTTCCAATCTAGTACGACTTCCACTTTAGCTGGGTCTACAGACACTCCAACTTATGATATCACGTGACCCAAGAATATGACTTTCTCAAACCAAAATTTGCACTTGGAGAACTTAGCGAACTATTGGTGTTCCCTAAGAACTCCCAATATAATCCACAAATGCTCTCGATGTTGCTCAAAATTCTTAGATTAAATCGAAATATCATCGATGAATATAATCACAAACATATCCACATACAGTCAGAATACTCTGTTCATGAGATCCATGAAGGTTGCTCGCATATTAGTGAGTCTGAAAGGCATCATTACAAGCTCATAATGCACACACATTATTCGAAAGGTAGTCTTTGAAATATCTTTGCCCTTAATTCTGAGTTGATGGTACACAAACCTAAGGTCGATCTTTAAAATATTTTAGCCTTCTGCAACTAATCAAACAAATCTTTAATGCATAGTAACGAAATACTTGTTCTTGATGGTAGTCTAATTGAGCATTCTGTAGTCATTGCATAATCTCATCGATATGTCTTTCCTTTTTACGAACAATATCAGTGCACCCCAAGATAATACACTCAATCGAATGAATCTTCGTTTCATTAGCTCTTGTAGTTGTTTAACTCTTCAAGTTTTGTTAGTGTCATGCAGTAAGGTGCCTTGAAAATTAGTGTGGTTCCAGGCAATAACTTGATATTGAACTTTATTTCTCGAAGTGGAGGAAGTCCATGTAACTCCTCCAAAAACACATCTGAAACTCTCATACCACGTCTAGTTCCTTTATTGACATAATTTTTTGTTCTACTAGAGTGATACTAACCAGAAAGGCAATACACCCTTTTTAATATACTTTTGTGTTTTTAATGAAGAAATCACTCTGCTCTTTAATGTAGGTTTGAAGAGTTTAAACTCTACTGTCTAACATTTGGGTCGAGACAGAACAACCTTCCCTTTCCAATACAAGACTCGAGCATGATACTCGAACAATCAATCCATGCCAAATATGACATTAAAGTCAGTCATATCTAAGATGATAGTATCAACAAACAGATTTTGCCCTTCTATCGATACTTCTATGTTTGCCACATAAGTTTACACACAAGGAACGTTCACCAGTCGAAATGTGTACCTACAATGGGTAGTTTATAGATTCAACAAATTTTTTTGAAATGAAAGAATTAAAGGTGCCATAATCAAATTAGGTAAGAGTCGCTTTTCCAGTGACTAGTACAATACCTTGCACTATTCGCCCTTGGTCAGTTGCTCTACGATAGTGGCATAAACATATCCTGCCACAACTTTATGTCCATCTGACTTTTGTTGTTGTTGCGGTGGCCTTTGAGGCTGCTATTATGATGTTCTAAGACCCTTTCTCCATTCATCATACTTCTTCTTGCAGCACTTCTTGACATAGTGGTTAATTTTGTCACAATATAGGCATCCGCCGGTCTTGCGAGAACAAGGCTGCCATGCTTTATCACTTCTACACTTTGGACAAGATTGAGATGATTTCCATTGTTGAGGTGACTTCTTTATTGGTGAAGTAAACTTCCTTCGACTCGAGTTCTTCTTAAACGTCTTTCTTTTAGGTCATCTCCTCTGGTCGGTTGACTAATGTACACCTCGGTTAAGTTGGGACTTTTGTGACTCTAACCAGTCTTGGTCCAAGAGAGTAATCACTTTAATGACCTCATCCAAAGTCTTTGGTCTATGCACTTAGACCTTGCTCCTCAAAACTTGTTTAAGCCTACATGCAAACTTTATCACACGTTCATCTTTTGTGGTGTATACATTGGGGTGGTAGCACTCTAAGCCCCAAAATCTGGTGATGTAATTCGTCAGCATTGCTCCACCTTGTTGTAAGTCCAAGAATTCTTGCATATTTCAACTTCTGTCATGTTTTGAAAAGTAAGTCGCATAGAACACTTCAACAAATCATTCCCATAGTATCAATTCATTCATGAATTTGACCTCAAGGGTCGTAGCCCACCATCTTTTTGTGTTCTCCTTGAGTTAGTATGTTCTAAAGTCCACCTTGCTATCTTCGAAGACTCACATAACTCAAAAGATTCTTTTTATCCCTCATATCCAATTTTTTGCCACTTTAGGATCAAATTTTTCACTAAAAGTGGGAGGATTCATGTCCATGAACATTCTGTAAGAAACCTTGCCAATTGCTACTGGCACATGTGATGTGTGATCATGAACGACCTGTTGGTGGTTGTTCCCCATCGTGTGCATTGATTTCGCTTGTTGCCCCACAACCCCTGCAAGGTTGTTAAGGGTGTTCATGATGATATTGCATCATACTTGCCACTCTATCTAACAATCAAGTAAGAAAGTACTTTAGAGGTTAAGAAAGTTCATTCTCGGTGTTATACATACTATAGATTTGTTCTCATTACCATAATAAGATAGTTATCACACCAAAAGTATGCAAACAAGTCATATATCATATTAAGCATAAGATATCATTTAGTCAAGAAAGGTTAAAAAAAACACAGCAATGCTAGAAAAGCTTAAACGTAAGGCACAAAGACTAGGAGTTTTTACTCCTAACAAAAATGGATGTGTCACTACTTCCTAATTGTGGCTGGTGTAATGCATGTAGTATTCGATCATGTTTATTGTATGTCTCTGCTTAGGCAAAAGAGAATGTTATGGTGATGCAGGTTGATCATGCACAATTTCTGCATTTTAGATATCCTTTTTATGCATGATTTGTTGAAAAAAATGCATAAAAAACCCATTCTTGTCAACACTTTTTGAGGAAATGCTTTAAAATCCAAAATAAGGGGAAAACGCCAATTTCATCCTTCCCTGCATTTTTTTAGTACTTTAATTAGTTTAGGATTTTTCAATTTATAGTTTAATTAGTTTAGGAGTTTTCAACTAATATTTTATCTTGTTTAGGATTTTTTTTAAACACGTTTTTAGAAGTGTGTGCACTTAAAATTTTTAAAACTTAGTGGGAGTTTTTAGAATTTTTTGTTTTAACTAAATTTTTTTAGTATAAAAACTAATTTTCAAAAAGTGGCTGGAGTCTTTTCTCTAGGGATTCATCTAAGCCCCTTCCTTCCTCTCTCTCTTCTCTCGTTTCAATCTTGGCTGGTTCCCTTCTTCTTCTTCTTTTCTTCTTTACTTCTTACCCCCGTCATCGCCGACTTCGTCTTGTTCTCATCGTCAGAGGCATGTGTGGCTCAGAGAAAGACCATTCTACTCCCCAACCCCTCTGTTGGAGGTGAACTGCAAGGTTTGCCTCTTCTCCCCCTTTTTCACGTTAAAATAGTGTACATGCTTGATTCGTTATTTCTAACATTTACTTTTAATTCGCTGAAGTAAAACTTAGTGATTAACTTTCATTCATGCATAGATTAATTTCTCTCTTTTTTAGTTTATGGAAAACAAAAAATAATTTAATTACGTTAGGCCATTGAACGTCATTGCTCTAGATCGGTTGATCTAATCATCCGATTAGATCTGACCAGATCCAATTATTTTTTTGGGAGGCCTGATCAGCCAAGGAAGTGTCATGATTACCAATCTGATTCAGACCTGCAACACATATCGGATCAGTAGTTTGAATCAGGCTGGCAGAGATAGCCCAACGTTGATCTTGTTAGACCAGATCACGCATCTCACACTTTGCGTCAATCTGATATGCCCAGATCACTGCTGCAACTAGCCAATCCATATCAGACTCGAGAGAGTTTATGCTGATCCAGCGACTGTTGAAAAGAGGCTGATCTGATCCACCATCAAATCTGATCGGCTTTGGTTTGTAGGATGGGTTGACACTTAGCCGATCCATGGGTTGTGATTATCTCAAAACCGTGAGTCTGATTAATTCTGATTGACTTTTGTTTTTCATATATAACACATTAGTTAAATTTCTTGTTTTATTCATTTAGTATTTAGAATAGTAGTCGTTCATAGTTAGAATTTTTTGGTTCATGATTAATTAGTCGTTCAACTTCATGTTTTGCTTATTCTTTAGTTCTATGTAGTCTGGTTATTTTATGTGTGATCTAGTTAATATGTTTTAAATCTCTGGTGTAGCTGAGTCAAGTTGTGTGAATCTTTGCTTTAGAATTTGTTTGAGTTATAATTAATTAGTCATATTTTAATTCATGTTTTCTTTTTATTCACTATTTAGTCATTTAGTAATTTGGCATTAGGATAACTAGAATTGTTAAAAATTCATTTTTAGTTTAATCAATTAGATTAGACTTACTTATTTCATACTTTTAATTAGTTAGTTTTTAAGTTCACATTTTTCTTGAATTAGAGATAGTAATTTGTTTTAGTTTATTTCATACTTAGTTAGATTTTATTAAGTTGTTAAATTAGTTAGTGTTCACATTTTTTTGTGTGTTTCTAGATTAGTTAGTTTGTTAAGTTGTTTGTTACATGTTAGCATGTTTCAAGTTAGTTAGCTTGTTTCCTAGTTTGTTAGTTTAGTTGTTACAAGTTGTTAGAGTTAGTTTTATTTTTTTCTTGTCAAAACTAACATTAGATTTATGTATAGTTTTTGCTTGTTTTGTGTTTTGTCTTTTTGTGTTTGCAGGGAAGCATTTGCAGGTGAAAAAAGGCCCTTCAAGCCCTTCAAAAGAGCCCTCAAAGGTCTCCTGAAGGTCCCTCAGAGAGCCCTCAAGATAAAATATTAGTAGCTTTTATAAGTCTGCTAATTCAGCTAGAGAAGTGCATTGAAAGGGACTAGATCACAAGCAACAATAAGACCCTCTCTTTTTCTTTTCTTTTAGTTTTAGGGTCATTTATTTTAAGTGGGTTTGTAATAAGGTCTGTTTATTATTTTTGAGCCCTCTCTAGAGGGTAACTCATTTTAATTAGTTAATTAATTTTATTTTAAGGCAATAAAGACTGCATTTTGTGGAATACAAAGTTGTTCATCTTATTCTCTGAGTTCGATCCGGATTTCACCACTTGTGTGAGCCAGTTTTTATTATTTGGTGTCTGGCTTTCACAAAACATTTTATAAAAAATATATCTTTAAAACTCTATTTCATAAAATTTACACCGCAAGTGTATACTGTGGCAAGACTGGGGGAGTAACACATGCAGCTGGAGAATAAACATGGGATGCCAACGTGTATATTGGTGAATCCGGTCCCGCTTCTAATACCATCTACAACGGATTTGGATCCTCAACAATCAAAGGAGTTGGTATAGAACTGACTCAAGAAATCACATCATCAAGTGTTGTTGCATTTTCTTACCATATTTCGTGTGTCATCTTCAAATGACACTCATCTTTAATGTGTCCTCCTATGCCACAATATCTACATTCACTCTATAATGCCCTAAAATATTTAACTCAAAAATTTATGATTTTTTTTAAACCACAACGGAATTGTATACTACAACTTTGGTTAAACAGATCAGGTGAGTTACAAGCGATTAATAGCAACTTTCATACCATTCGACAAAATAATTAAATATTATCTTGAATTATTACATGTAAAACCATAAATAAGAAAAATAACAATGCTATCAGAGTTCTGTAGGACATCCTTAGAATTGTATGGTCTCATGGCACCACCTGGAGCGATACCTGCAATAGCTCCATGATTTTCATTCGCTACCTAAAAAATAGAAATTTAGAGGGTGTTAGACAATAACCAGTTTGAGTAAGTAACATGCTAGCAATATGTATGTTCATCATGTCAAGGGTACACAACACATGTTCATCTTACTAGTATTCAATCAATGCACAAAATAAAATAGGATGCATAATGGGTTCAGTAACATACACCGTCTTTCAGGTATACCCAGAATCCTGTAAATCAGGTTATATGTGCATAAATTAAATTTTGTTTATTTCTTAGTGTGAGTCATTGTGCCACAACTATCGAAACTCCAGACCCACACTCGGGGTCAGACCCACACTCGGGGTGATGTAAGTGTATGCACATCACAATTCCAATGCTCAATAGGTACCAACACAACTTTTTTTTCCTCAGAATTATAGGCTAATATCTCAGTCAAGTGCTTGCATTGTTTTAAATTATCTTTCTAAAATTGGGTATACGCATCGTACCACATTGGTCATTTAACCACAGGCTCTGTTTCAGATGAACCGTACCCCGGTATATGCATCACAAATAGCGTCGACCGCATGTTACACTTACAACTTTTTTTTTTCAAGCGTTCATATGGCACCACACTAGTTCTGCAGAACCACATGCTCAATTTTGCTTTTCACACAATCATGACCCTGCATTTTTTTCTTAAACGTGTAATTATAAAAAATATGCATTTAACAATAACGGTTCATGCATTGAACCATGGTCGCAACATTTGCATGTCAACCACATACAAAATCACCTGTGAAACATATACGTGTGTGTACCTTAGTGAGTTTGAGAGCTACTCTGAGCAAGTGTCCAACAATCAGTTTCCAATGTAATATATGCATGTGCACAACGACAACTTTTCAGTCATGACTATGTAGGTGCATATCAATCTCACACAGTTGTGCATGTGCACATGTACAACACGACACCACAACATTGTTTGTGCATATGTATAGCACACATGAACTGGTGTTCCCATGCTAGTGCATGGCACATTTGGCATGCTCATTCTCATAACACAATGGCCAAACAATAGAATGTTCGGGCTTATTTATTTATTTATTTAACATCAAACTGAGTTGAATCTTTTTAACCCAATCTGATGCACACTTAAACGGGTGCAACAGCAGCAGCTGCCAACCCTGTTCAGCGCAGCAAGTCACCACTATTGTGCTCAGCAGGGTGTCGCACCTGCTGTACCGCAAGAGAAGCAGCTGACTGGTGGTCTGCAGACTCCAACCAGCCTGCACCTCTTATATATATTATTTATTTCTTTGTTTTTTTTTTTTTGAAAAGCAAGCTGGGTTGCGGTAGACCCCTAACAACTAACCAACATAGTGCTGGTCGGGGCCTGCAGCGCCCAGTCAGGGTGACTTGCATTGGTTATGCGTCAGTTGCTTTCAGCGCCCAGCCCTTATAGTGGTTGACAGACCCTGGTCATGTCAGTCCAAGCCAACCATTGACATACCGTATTCAAACCACAATGAAAAGTGGACTGGGTCAGACAGACCCCTGCCTGTTTCCATACACCATCATGCATGTCATAGGTAAATATATATTTTTTGACACACAACACCACAGTGGCATGATTTAGGGTATAATAGCATGCTAAAAAAATAAAGCTCAACATTGATGTACATTGATAACATTCTAAAAATTAAAATGCATGAATCGTTAAAAGCAAATGGTTTTGACGCTAAAACAAAAGAGACAATCATAATATCGAACTAGATCCAACAGATCGAGTGAGCAACATATTTCTACACAATCGTCACTTTTTTTTTGTTTATATATAAAAAGAACAATTGTTCATATACTCCCCTAAGACTATTTATTAAGTGGTCTAAGGAAATGGAACTCATATTTTGACTCTCAAAACTGTATAAGCAATAAATTCCTCAAGTTGGTACTACCGTGCAAGTATATTTGTGATCACAGATTTGGATGCACAGGCTTCACGCACAAGAGTGGGGCATATCGATAAAATAATAGTGATACAATAACTGTCTGCAGTGCAGTTACTATCAATCAAAAGAAGATGCAACGTTGATCATTAATTAATAATAATAATGTAAACAGAAATAGAGTGCCTTTCTGAAAAAAAAACATAAGCTCATAAGATTGGTCTAATTTTCTATTGTGACAAGTAGATATACAACATATACGTTTATGCACAAGATATGGCTTTCATCCCTTTGAAAGTATATATATCTATATCTATATATCTATATATATATATATATATATATATATATATATATATATATATATATATATATATATATATATATATATATATATATACCCAAACAACTTTACCTAACTCCAAAGCACCCTTGAAATAAAACTGATTCCCTTTTTATTTATTTGTATATATAATTTTTTCAGAAGTGCTCCTCAATAGAAAAAAACGTTGCTGGACCTATTCGGGGTTAGGTTCTTGATTTTATTCCAGCCATGATTTGTATATATGACTGTAGATGTAACGTGATACATATAACTATAATGGACGGTATTCACGTGCCACTTAACACGATGAATAAGCATATGGCTCATGTATACCTACCTCGAAGATAAGTGAAAAACTTAATCCGAAACTGGTATAGTGCAAGAGTCTGGTTGTCCCACTGAGTCGCTGCCTCCAGTCCCTCTTCACGTCAACCATGCACCAGGGTTTACAGCAGCTTCTTTAATGGAGTTGCTTCTAAGACAGACGAAGAGAAAAGAAGGATGGAAAGAAGAAAAACAAAAAAGAAAGAAAGCTTGAGAGAGCAATGAGAGAGGTGAGAGAGAGAGCTATGAGAGTGTTTTGGCGAAGAAGGAAAATAACGTGTAAGGGGTTATGGAAACCCCATTTCCAACTTTTTGTTTCCATTTTGACAAAATCCTAAAAAGAAACCCTTGCATTTAAGAAATTTCAAAACCTCTTGTCTTAAGATTTTTTTAGTTAAATTTAGTAAGTTTAAGATCCTCTTTGGCTTGCCTCAAGTAGAGGCTCCAGCTATTTATGAGTGGTCCACTAGGGTGGGACGTCCCACCCTAAGGATGTCTCTTACCAAAACTCAACTTAGAAATTTTTTTATCTAAGTTTATGTATAAGGGGTCTTCTAAGTTTTATTTTAGGAAATTCTAAAAATTTCCTTTGACTTTTGGGTTTGATTTGGTCCTTTATAAATTTCTAAATTTTACAATTTTGGAAGTGCTTCATAGGGAATGTTATTCACATTTCAAAAATTTCAGATTTGAATATCAAAAACCCTAATTGAGTTTCTTATTTGGGATTTTCGGCTAGTCTATGTTTTGTATAATTAGAAATGTGAAATCTTATCATAAGATTCTAAATCAAAGTGCACCAAAATAAAAACCCATGTGCGTGGGGGGGTTTAAACTCGAGTCACTCCCCAAAGAGGCAATGAACCTCTTCACTGCACTATCATTCTTTTCGTTGCAAATTGAGTCTGCGTTAATTTACTTATACATATATAAGCATTATAGACAATGAACCTCTCCACAACACCACTTTACTTTTTCGTTACATAAATTTATCTATATACATACAGTTTTCTAATGGATCTTAGATCTTGGGTCGGATTCTTGAATATTATTAATTTATAATTCCTCAAATTGCTTTTAGATTCTTGATTGGGTTTATATAAAATATTTGGATCTTTTAAAAATCTAATAAAATCCCAACTGGTTTCAGATCCATCTAGGATCCAAATTCACTTTTTATATCCAGATCCAAATATTGGATCCATATGATCTTATTTGGATCCAAGATCCATTTGGACTAAATCCATTTAGACTAAATCCATTTAAATAATATCATATTATCATATTTATTCTAAAGAAATTATTTATTTATTTATTTCGATAATTGTGGAAATTTTACAGGTTTTACAACTCAGTTCTCGCAGACAAATCTGTCTGGCTTTGTCTTGATGACACCTTCTACAATTGTGCTTCCTGTAGGAGCATCTAAATGCTATAAGATATAGTTTATATGTCTTACTTCAGGTGTTCAGCTCCGTATGCTAGATCTTGCAGTGCACCTAGCATCATGTTGCATCTTTATTCCTAAGACAACTAAACATAAGCCATTCTATTAAGTTCATCACATGTAAATCATGATTATTTAACATGGAATAAAGCAAAAAACTTAAAGTTGGTGATACTCACACTGTGATGCTGATGTCGGACGAGCCTTGAACCATTTTTCTAATCTTGCCCTGATACTAAATCTGTAACACCCCAAAATTCTCAACTTAGGATATGTGAAAATTTAACCCATTTTTTTTAAATAGAGATTTAGAAATAGCATAGCAGATATGGTTGAGTTTAAAATAGTTGGACAATTCTAGTGGGTTACAGAAATGAAATAATTGAATTGGGTTGGACCCAATTTTATCAAAATTGGATCCATCCCTACTCACATAATAAGAAACAAAAAAATTTTTATTCCAAATTCATAATATTAGTTTAGAACTGAAAATACAAATTTTGCAACATAAATAAAAATATTTCAAATAAATTAAAACCTAAAAGTAGTCCTATAACTGTCAAGAGAGTTAGAAAAGATGGTTACCGACCTTACCGCCACATCACACCCTTGCACTGCTTTCTACGTCATCACTTGTGCCTCATGAAACAGGCTTAAACTCTTGTGAGCAGGTAAAAAAATCTACATTCATGTGTATAATGAATATTACCAAAGCATCAATCATGGTTGTCATATCATGCTATTATGGTTTCATAGTCAAACAATCATGTGAGCAGTACATATGCATAAGAAAAGTAACTATTCACATATATTATAACATATGATCAACTAGCAATGGATACAACATGGAAATCAAGTAGATATCATACTCATTGAAATTATCTAACATGTATATGACAATTAATTAGGTCAGATAAGTAGCATTGTTAGATTAATTTTGTTTATCTTGATTACACCTTCGGGTATGAGAAGGTAGTTGTGAACGTGTCTGCTAGAGTATACCACAGTGTTTATTATGGCATTGGTGTATTTTTATTGTGGTATCTACTGACCGGATAAACCCACCTAAGTGTGTGGTTCGTGATCAAGAGAATCTTTACAAGGGTAACTAGATTGCAATCTATACTACTGCAGTAGCTGAGGTATATTACTTTTGGGTAACCTTGACCTCCTTAACTTCGAGTGATTGGAGGTCCAAAGACACCATTGCTCCTAAATTTAAGTCGGTATGACATGTAGATGAAAACTATATGTGACATTGTCACTCGAGGTTATACAATTTCACATTCTCTAAGATGGACTAACATTATGAATGGGTTATTGGGTGGTCTTATCTTCTTAAGATTGTTAGAATTCATGCCCTCGCTTCATAAGGCAAATAGGCTCAGTAGCTGCAATACTCCCCTCAAGGCAGTATACATGTCATGACATGGTTTATACCCAACCCATTCACTTGCTCTGGTGTCTTTAGCCCATAGAAGCACATTGCCTGTGAAGGTGATAACAAAAAATTTCAATGTGTGGATGTATGCATGCGAAGTGAGACTTTATCTCACACATTGTGGGTTCACATCCCACCCAAGCTCATAAGAGAAGATTTTCCAGCTATGCCTTACAATATTTAATTATATGACAAAGAAAATTCACACACAAAATCAATGATGTTCACTAGGTTCATCGAACCTTTTGCCTTAACATCTCATAGCATAACACAAGACATGGTTGCAGTTAATTTCATGATGTACATCAATGCATCATACATCTCTATAAATTGCTATGCATTTCATTCATGTATGGGCCTCATGGTCAATTTGTGTGGCATTCGAAAACACATACATGAGAAATCATGGCATTTCATAGTATTCTATGGCATCATCAAGGAACATCATCATCTCATACTTTTCTTATGAAAACATGCATCATATGGAATTCATTCATTATGTGGAAATTATGAGATAAACACATCTATACATCTTATATGCCTCTTACCTCATATACATTTTGTTATAAACATGCCCTTATAGATATTTTATGTAGATGAATTATTTTTGTCACCTGCATCTCATCTCTATTATGAATGCATGGGAATATGCACTCACACACATATAGGCATTTATGCATTGCATGAGTTATTCCATCACATGTCATCTCATAATTCATTTCTCTTTGAATGCATGACTGATACATTGATTTACTCACATGCATATTATGTATGCACTTATGCATTAGTTCATAAGCACATTTCTTCATGCCTCACATAGACCAAAACCGCTTGAATACATATACATATTATATATACACTTAAACATTTTCATAAGCATTCTTCTTCATGGTTCACATAGACTAACCCCACTTATGTTCAAGGTAATTTTTCATATAACTATTTATATAGTGATTTTTCTCTTCTTTTTTTGCAGGTTGTAGTCGGTTTGCCCTAGCCAACACAAGTCTGGTCTGGTCAGACCACTCTGTGTGGGCTGGGTTGAGACTGGACTAAATCGAGTTCCTCAGTTCAAGCCGATTTGACCCAGTTAGGTGCAGACTAGGCCTGAACCGAGGGATTCAGTTCATGCCAGTCTAGCCCAATCCCTGCCTAACCAGGTCTGGACCATGCCCAATTAAGACCCAATCAAGTTTGCTTGGTATAGACCAAGTCTAAATCATGGGCACTGTTCAACACAGTCTGGCCAGGAAGAGGTAAATCCCTTGTTGCGGTTCTTTATTTATTTTTAAAACAGTAGCCATCATAAAATCTTCACAACTATATTTTATTTGTTTTTTTTTTGAAAGTTTTATCACTAAGTCAATACTATGATTCAAGATTTAAAATGATATAACAAGAAATTTTCTAAACTATAAAGGTGCTTCAAAATGATAAGTCGTGTGGATCATTTTATGGACCAAGCTTCTAACTATGAATGGTTTCAAAAATAGATATTGATAAGACATGGTGAATCCTTTATGGATTATGTTTCTAACCAAGAATGAGTTTTGAAAAAGATGTCAAGACATGACAAATCATGATTGAGTCAAGTTCTAACCATGATTGTGTTTTAAAAATGATAAAATATAAGAAATTATGTATGACTCAAGTTTCTAACCATAAATGAGTTTCGAAAATGACAACTCATGTCTTAATCAAGTTTCAAACCATGATTGAGTTTCAAAAATGATAACTCATGTATGAATCAAGTTTCAAACCATGAATGAGTTTCGAAAATAAAAACTAATGTATGAATCAAGTTTCAAACCATGAATGAGTTTCAAAAATGATAACTCATGTATGAAACAAGTTTCTAACCATGGATGAGCTTCAATAGGTGAGAACTCATCTATGAAACAAGTTTCTAACCATGGATGAGCTTCAATAGGTGAGAACTCATCTATGGATCAAGTTCTAACCATGATTGACTCTTGAAGATGTCAAAACATAAGGCATAATGCATAAACAAAGTTTTTTAACTGTAAATACATTTAAAAAATGAAACCCACACTATGTATTGTATAAACAAGGTTTGTAACCGTAATTAGGTTATAAACATATAATGCATGACAAGACAAGTTGCATAAAATATTTTTAACCATTAATGTACAAAAAAATTGACATGATACATAAGTAATATAAGGACAAGGCTTTCAAAATGATAAAACAAACAAGAACAACATATGATTCACATTTCTAGCATGAAACATGGGTCAAAATGATGAAACACCATTAATATTGATGAACATCATTTTTGGACCATGGATGTATGTCAAAAATGTACTTAACTTAAGGAAAAATACATTGAATGGACATTCATGACATTATCCATTAAAAATCCTTGTTCATACCCATATGCATTACAAGAATGCATGTTTGTATGAATTGGAAAGGCAAAGAGCTTTAAAATAAAATTCAAAATACAATGGATGAAAGATTAACTTACCTCTTTTAAGTTGAAGTGGTGCTTGATCCTACCAAAAACTTGTTTTTCTACCACAATTTGTGTAGAATAGAGTTCCTCTAAGGTACCCCACACTATACTTAAGTGGAAAGAAGAGAAAACTCCCCAAAATATTGGAGAGAGAGAGAGCTCAAGAATGCCTCTCTTCTACTTTTGAGAGGTATTTATAGGCAAAATTTATGAGTAGGTGAGATGTGTGATTGAGCTTACAAGAAGGGAGATAGAGGGTTGAGATGGAGTCTAATCCTCCTCTCATAAAATTTTCTTTAGATTGACCCTTGCCCCTCTCTAGTCATGTGTGATTTTTCACAAATTTGGTAAGCTACTTTATGTTCTTATTCCATGCCTTACCATCTTTATTTTTCCTAGAAAATGTAGAGATTCTCCCTTGGAGTCCATGTGAGGGGACCTTGGTTCTCACCCCTCATATAACTCCCAAGGAAGGATCTTTGGCAAAATTGTCACCCCCTTGTTGGCTTAATTGGTTTCATTCTAACTAAGTTTAACCAACTAGTTACCTTTTTAAAATAATAATATTTTATTTAAAAGTTTTCATTTTATTTATTATTACCTTTAAAAACCCCTAAGTATGAATTTTTCACATTGGATCTGACTTCAATTGGATCCAGTCCAAATCCAAACTCACTTTATTTATTCAGTACTCAGCACTAGGTTTTATAAATCATAGTTTTGCTTAATGCATCTATGTACTAAATTTTCATCAAGTATTAATTTACTACTATAATTTTTTTTTTGATTTTCCTCTGGTTGGCAAATTGTTATTATTATTATTTATTTTCTTCTTAGTTATTAATCAAAATAGTAATTGTCACACTACATAAGAAAAATCTAGAACTTAGATATTCATCATACTTACAGACTAAAATTGAACATATAAAATGAAATTTTATCAAATTGAACACACAAAGTCTGGTTTACATGTCTGAAATTTTGTGGATCTTACACTCGGAGTCACCTGTTTGTCTAATTTACAATGTCAAGTTGTTGACTTGACTCTTAAGGTTCATGAGTTGATCCAAGACTGAGAGCATGATCAAGCATGCTTTAGGGAACATGAGTGTCAATTAGGGTGAAATGGTAGAACCCACTTCGTAGGATCACATGAATTCCACAAAAGTAGCCAGTATGATTCAGATCACGAGTTTGAGATCCATATCTGTACCTGTTCAAGTAGATCCCATGAAATGCTTAGGAGAACCAACTGTAATGCTAGGATTAAATTTGAAATCTTTGAATTCACTAGATCTAGCACACCAGAAGACTTCCTAGATTGGTTAGGCAAAGTCAAGGATGTTCTCAAGATTAAGGAAGTTCTTGAACACAAACAAGTAGGTTTGGTCACCCTTAAGTTTAAAGGTAAAGCGACTTTATAGTGGTGTCAAGTTAAGAAAGCTTGATACAATCAATACAAGACCACAATCTCCACATGAGCTCATATAAAGCAAAAACTACGCACATAGTTTTTGCCTCATGATTATCACCGAGAATTATACCCGAGGTAGAACATCGAACATGGTATATACAAGGTAGATCGATGTGTTATGGATCTTAAGTGCCTGAGTCATGCAAATTCTTTGCATAGAGATACGAGTCAGGGTACTCGTATGTCATTTTCATCATCCGCACCCCCAAACCAACCCATCTTCATATAAGCAGGTTGCATCTAGAGTTAGGTTTGTGAGTGCACTTAGCACGAGTCATGAGTTTGAAGATGAATCTCATCTTGATCATGGATTAGGACCTCAGTTTGATGAGAAAATTAAGGATGTCACAAAAGAAGCTGAGGATGTAGGGTCGAGTTTGGAGCCCTAGTGCGAAAAGTAGATCGAGGATATAAAACCTACTTTTGATCCTAAGGTAGAATTCCAAAGTGGTGAAGAGGTTGTTCATACCTTTGTCATTTTCATGAAGGAACCAAAGGAGGAACCTTCCTATGAAATCTTTGGTGATCCAATATTCGATGAGGTCGATGAGGATGCCAAAGAGGATTCCTTACCTATTTTTGAGGATATTCCTGTTGTTGATGAGGTTCACAAGAAACCTATTCGTGAAATTGATGACAAATCTCTTTTTGATGACTGTGAGGATAGTTGAGGGCAATGAGAGATTTGTTCAATCGAGCATTTAGGAGTTGAGAAAGAAATTTATCATGTTGAGCCTTTAAAGAGTACCAATATCCCTTCTATTTCTAAATGTGAGTTGCAAGTATTAGATATTTCGTGTACGAAAGCCCCATTTTTTTTGTTTCACCAGGACTTTGTTGATTTAGGACATGCATTGAGCATTGCATTTGAAACTAGGATAAATGCATGTAGTTCATTTGAATTATTAATGTTTAGAATGCGTCTTAATTCTAGTTTGAAAAGAAAATTGCATCTTGTAGTGAACTTAGCAAGAAATCCTATTTTTGTGTTAAATGATAAATAAAATTTTTTTACATGTTGATGTTCAGTTTTTTTTTGAAATTGTGAATGCTTTGCTTAAAGGAAAAATGGTTAAGTATTATGTTTTATAAGCATTTTTTCCCAAAGGCGACCTGTTGCAATTTTCAAATATGTTAGAAGTGCTAGAATAGGTGAATTTTGAATTTTGTGAAGCTTTACATTGGAAAAATTAGGTAATTCCATCCTTGTTCTTTTTCAGATTTTTTTAAAAGATAGACAAAAGACCCCTTTCACGATTTTTGGGGAGCCTTAAATGAGAGTGTTAAGGCTCCTTGACTCTCATTGGTCATGAGAGAGGAAACCTCCTTGGTGACCAATGAGAATTCTACATTTGAATTTTTTTGTCTTATTCTCTTCTTGGTCGATCAGTGAGAAACCAAGCCAAATAAGAGATGGGCTAAAGTAGGCGACACCTCATCTCAAGCCCAATGAAGTTTAAGAGGAGGTGTCTAGCCATGGTTGGTCACTTAAGTTGTCACATCGCTCCAAAACCAATCATATTACACCATTTGTAAAGTGGGCTCACATACACATTTGGATCCAGATTTGGATCTAAAAAATAAAATAAAAAAATCTAACCATGAAACCACTACACCCTCTAGTACCATAAAACAGATTCTATTGGGTACTAGAACTATATGAATGCATAAGATTCATCACCTACCAAAATAAAAAAATAAAAAAAATACAATATTATTTGAGGATCTAAAATTTACAAAATAGGAATTGATACAAAAGTTTTTTTTTTAAATTACTGAAATTATTAAGTAAATCAAGAGTTATGGTGATAAAATCAAAGAAAAAAATATTGTTGAAAAAAATCTAAAAAGTTATAATTATGTTGTAGCCACCATAATCAAAAGATCTAGCAACCTTGTCCTTATAAGAGTTGGTGGGATCTCTTGAGACATAAAAAATGAATATCAATATCCAAACCTCAAAATCTTGAGGATACACTCTAGTCAAAGTTACACATTATAAAGAAAAAGAAAGCTCAAATAAAAAAATGCAATTTAAAAGAGGTCATAAAAATCAAAGACCTACTAGAGGACTTGACAAAGAAAAGAATGTTCAATAATCAATTGAGGTGCATACTGCAAGAAAGCTGAGCACAGCTCAAAAGAATGCCAATTCAAGTGCTCCAGATGTAAGATTCCAAACCACTCTCAAAAGGATTGTTGGTTCAAAGATAGAAATGATGGATTAAAAAAAAAGAGAGAATGCAACTGTTATAAGCTCTTCTCTTACATGGATGCGCAAGAAGATTCACTAGACATATGGTATTTAGACAGTGGGTGCAACATCCATATGACAGGAAAGTGAAGTTGTTTTACCAAATTAGATGAAAGCATCCAATCCCAGGTCTGACTAGGAGATAACAAATTTTCAAAAACTTGAAGGCAAAGGAGGCATTGTAGTGAAGACAAAATTAGGTGATTCAAAATTCATCCATGATGTTCTTTATGTTTCAGGCTTGCCCAAAATCTTTTGGGTGTTGAAAAATTTATTTAAAAAGGCTATTAGATGCATTTCAATGACAATTAATGCATGATTATTGATAAAAAGAATAACAAGTCATTGTAAAGTTAAGATGTTGCCAGGTATTTCCCATAACTATGGCACCATGCAAAAATTATGGCATGAAAATTGACTCCATGGACAATTCATCTCTTTGGAACTTGATGTATATACATCAAACTATTAGAAGTCTAAAATTATTATGGCAAAAGAAGATAGTCATAAGACCCCTTTATTATTGAAGAAAACAAAGTTTTTGAAGCTTGTATATATGGCAAATTTCATAAATTGCCACTTCAAACTCAATATGAAAAGCAAGATGCCCATTTGAGTTGGTTCATGCAGGCATCTGTGGATCTACTCAAACTGAGTCTCCTATCGTCATTGACTATAACAAGATGATGTCTTCAAGCAATTCATGGTCTTCATATTGAGTAACTTAAATATTAGACTACCAAAATTAATGTCTTCAAGCAATTCAAAGCATCAATAGAAAAAGAAAGCAAATATAAGTTGAAAGTCCCAAGGACAAACCGAGGTAGAGAATTCACATCACATGAATTCTGACTTTTTGCATACCATATGATATCAACAGGCAGTTGAGTGCTGCAAAAACACCATAAATTAAAATATTATTGAGATGGGAAGGACACTAAAATGTAAAAATCTTCCCAATACTTTTGGAAAAGTTATCATATTAAAACTTCTCACAGGTAAAATTTTCTTTTCCTATGAGACTTTTTCTTCCTTCCAAACATGCCCTATATGTGAAAAGAGAGAAAAAAAATCTTTTGATGTTGTGCTTATATGTGGATGATTTGATCCATGTCAAATCAAATAAAAAATTACAGGAAAAATCAAGGAAGCTATGAAGAAAGAATATGCAATGACTGATTTGAAGATTAATAAAATACTTTTTTGAGATTCAAGTCAAGCAAAAAAAGGGGATTTTATTTCTCAAGAAAAATATATTGAAAACTTGATAAAAATGTTTACCATGTCCAACTGCAAAGTGATGATCATACCAATGGCTGCAAATGAAAAACTCTCAAAAAATGATTGTGCCAGATGTCTAGAGTTCGACCCAACAAACAAGTAGGAAAACTTTAGAAAACATTTGGAAATTACAAATTAAAGTAGGGAATGCTAAATTAATTTGTAATTGGGTTGGACCTTAGGTCCAATATCCAAATTTACAAAAGTAGGCAAGACAATGGAGCAGCTCTCTAGGGTAGTCTAATTTTGGTCTATGTTTCCCATCATTGCCATCCTTCCTGGCATTCCACTTCAAGTGAGAGTAAGAGTGAGTAGAAAAAAAGAGTTTGTCCTCGAAAGAGTTCTTATGAAATAAAATATTCATTTCTTTGTTCTTTTGTTCAAAACACGTATCCCCTTCTCATGTGAGTGTATGCTATACTAATCTCCAAGCCTCTTTTCTGCTGCACTAACACAAACATGGTCTTGTAAGTGTACTGTAAGGATCTGTATGGGTATTTTTGTTCCACATCAGGAACCAATTCTCACTTTTGTTGTGAGCATTTTCCATTCCAGTGAAAAGAAAAAAGGGATTTGACCATTAAGAACAAAGAACTTCCCATTGTGAGTTGGATACACAGGTTGTGATCCCTTACCTCAAGATCAAAGCCAATGGGAAACTATGGTGGGTGAGCAGGGGAAATACTCCTAAAAGTTCACAATGTGGACACCAAAATAGGGCCTCCGTCATGGTGGCACTCTCTCTTTCATTCACTTACTTAAAAATTCAAACTATATATATGTCTATTTGTGTCATGATCTCAACCCAGAGCTTTACCTTGCAGGGAGGTAGAGCCATTAAGTAACCTGGCTCACAATGAGGGTTTTCTTTTGTATATATATATATATATAAAGAAAACTGAAATATGTAATCTAGCAAAATATGTAAACTGGTACTATTGGATCATCCTAATTGGATCAAGAAATGTGATTTTTTATGATTGCATATTTACGAAAATTCTGAGCCATTGACTTTCAAGCCTTAAAAGATCATTAATATACATCATAATTGGATGATCCAAGAGTCTGATTTTATAAAACCATGCATCTAGAAATCATCCCTACCGTGAAATTTAAAAAAAATAAAAAAACATATGAAAATCGCCATTCATATCAATTTGCATATTTTAGTTAGCCACACACACACACACACACACACACACACACACACACACACATATATATATATATATATATATATATATATATATATATAGAGAGAGAGAGAGAGAGAGAGAGAGAGAGAGAGAGAGAGAGAGAGAGAGAGAAACAAGTGTATTGTCAAACTGTCCAATACAAGTCAAACGATTTTTGTGCTGCAACAATGTTTTTTTGTTTCTTTGTGTTTTTAGACTTTTAGCGGCGGTCTTGACCACTGCTAAAGACCTGTGCAGTCCCCAGGTCTTTAGCGGTGGTCAAGAACCGCCACTAAAGAAACATTATTTCAAAAAATTTTGACGCATCCGAATGCCGCTCGTCTAACGCCATATATATAGGGAAAATATTGAGTACTAAGGAAGGTAAGGAACTAATTACTAAAAATCACTCTTTTCTTAATTTTTTTTTAAATTTTTTGTAGATCAAATCTTACGGATGTGATCTACATGTTCCTTTAGTAGGAAACTTGTTTTGAATCATGTGATTATGGCAAGTAATTATATTTTTAAATGCATCCAAAAATCAACGGCCCACAATGTGCCAAAATTTCATAACTCAAAAGATAACATTTTTACATAAGAAAAGCACGATCCAAGGCAACCATGTTGAACACATCTATGTGTTAGATTGAGTCGATACCACTTGCACCTATGTTTTTTAGTTCCTTAGCTTCATTAATAGCAATTTCCCCCCTAATATATATATATATATATATATATATATATATATATATATATATATATATATATATATATATATATATATATATAGGTAGGTAGGTAGGTAGTAGTTGCTAACCACTTTTCTAGCTAACAGTTGTGCTAACTTGACTTTTACAGTTTTTTTTTTTTCATATTTTTCCTTAAATCTGACCATACACATGCGTTCTACATGCTTCATTTTATAGGAATCGAGTCTTGGATCATCTGATTGCGACATGTAGGTTTTTATAAAATTTTAAAAATTGATGGTCTAAGATTTTTTTAAATATTCAAAGCTTAAAAAAATATGTTTTTCAGCAAAAAAAACTCTATCAAGTGTTGTTTTCTAGTAAATCAACCGTGCTGAACATATCTGTATGGTCAACTAATACAGGGAGAAAAACCTTCAGAAGCCCATTTAACACGGCGGTTAGCTAGAAAAGTGGCCACCCCCCCTCTCTCTCTCTCTCTCTCTCTCTCTCTCTCTCTATATATATATATATATATATATATATATATATATATATATATATATATATATATATATATATATATATTAAAACTTTTGAGTTTTAGGACCGTGTTTCATCACACCCGGAATCAGCATATACTTTGTTCAGGTTTCCAGTACCCGCCTCCATGGAAAGAGGCTTCTTCCTGCAATGTAGCCTGAGACACCGTCACAATGAGAGCGTAAAACAAGATGTTACCTGCCACACTGTATCTAAAGACATCCAAGCAAACAGCTATTTCAGGGGCTATAATTCTTTTCAGATCCGGATTTGCACGAGGTTTCTTAAAGGTCCATAAAGCATTAAACTTATGTACCACCACTGCCTAGATTTGGTTTGGATTCTAGTTGACCATCTCTATTCAATAACTATGAAAGAGAGTCCAATTTTTAGCTAGTTGCACGCATGCAATTCAAGGTTAACTAATTTATAGAATAACAAATCTTCCATTAGGAAAAAACAAACATAGAATAATCAATCTGCTATAATTGAGTGGGTTGGGTAAGATGGACCCAGTTGGGACCAAGCTCGGTCTAGCCATAGTGCTGAGTCTGAGTCAAACCTGAGCAACATGGATCTAATCTGGATATGACTACAACGTAGCTCCAGTGCATGCGTATGAACCCTCCAAGAACTGATATGGACTACTCGCCAGGGTCATGCATAGGTCCTACCAAATTCGAAGATAATCAGCATCTCTGGCCCAGACTTGCATGGACCTTAGTCCCTGCTAGGCTGGCCCATATCTAAGATCAACTTGCATACAAGCCAGCTGAAATGAAGCAACCTAGAACCCTGGTGTTTGAACTTTTGTCCTAGCTAGTCCTAGTTACACATGCCACCAACATTTCTAATTTCTCATGAATTTATGATTGCGAGAATTTTACATGCCATGAAAATCATAATAAATTCAAAGAAAATGAAAATCTTTCCTATTTTCTATATATCGAGATATTTTTATATCTCATATGTTCTTTTTTTTGTTGTTGTGGATAACAGGGAAAAACCACCTCACTGGCTGAGTTTAGTTTAAAACTTTTGCCCACCAGGAAGTACACTTTGCTTCAGCCTTTGAACTCATAACATCATGTGAACATGGTGACCATCATGAGTGTCGCCCTTACAACAAGAGCCTCGTGGGCATATTATTTTTTCATTATTTGCTATGTTAATTTACATTCACAAGTTTTTTTTTATAGATACAAAATTCCTATTTTATCAAGAGTTTTTTTCGTTTCTGCCAAAATCTGGGAATGCGATTTATGGCTGTGATTGCAGGTATGATCAACAAACATAAGCAAATTAAACAACAAAGATACAAACAGAACATCATCAAAACCATGACTTTCCATGAAGATGAAGAATCCAAACAAAGCCCTGGCTTAAAGTGAGACATACCTTGATCCGGAGGAAAGCAAACAAAGATAATCACTACCTTGAAGTATAACTGGTGGAGAGAGAGAGAGAGAGAGAGAGCAATTAAATATGGTAACTGCTCTTGTTTTGGTGAACTTAGATTTGATTTTCTATAGATGAAATTAGAGAGAGTAAATATGATAACTGCTATTGTTTTGGTAAATTTAGATTTGAACTTGTATAAATGAAGTCAGCGAGAGAGATATTAAATATGTAACCTCTCTTTTTTTGGTAAACTAAGATTTGATTTATAGATAAGTATTGAAAAAATTGAGAGGGTGGTGTATGTTCTCCCCCGATGATTCACTGAATCCCACGTCTGTGTTCGAGGGTCCTAATGAGCGCCACATATGTAAGCACATGGGGCTCGTATTCCTGTGTATGTTGACATCACTTAGCATCGGAGTCTGGTGCTGTTGCAAAGACTTAAGTACCCTTTCTTGCTATTCTTGCCATAAAATGATAGTTTAAGAAAATGACAAAAACATCCTTCATTCAAAAAAAGGAAAACAAATGGTTCAAAAAAAGAATAAACATGTCATCTATCAAGAAAGTCCCTGCACTGCAGGATTATACGAGAAGGGAATCCCCCCTGCAGAAGGCCATGAACATCAACCCTCTCTCTCTCTCTCTCCCTTCTCTTTCTGCTTCTGTGCACATCCAGCAGACGATCCTACACTGCTCTATCAAGCATCGACTGACCTGCACACTGACTGTAGCATGTTTCAACTTGATGAGTTGTGGAGCCTGATTCCGAGTTTTTGCCCTTATAGTAGGGGGGTTTGGGGGCACCCCCCGGTGTGGGTAGCACCGTTCAACTTAATAACTTGTGGAGCTAGATTCAAAGTTTTTGCCTTTACAGGAGGGGGGTCCGGGGGCTCCCCCGTCGCAATAAAGTGTTTTGTTTAATCATGGTGCTCATGTTTCCTTCGATTGTTTATTGATCGAGGTTTTCATAAAACCCTTTCTCATGATTTTTCTATTTTTTTTCTGGTTTGAAGATGGTGACTTCGGAAAGTTACCGTTCAATTTTAGGAAATGAACCTGTTACAGAACTTGAAATTTTGTAACCAGTTCCGGTTTTTAACAAATTTGAAATATCAAATGAGTATATAAAGTTATAAAATTTTTTAGATACAAACTAGACAAGCAAAGAAAGAAAATCTTTTTTACAGATTTAGAAAATGATTTCTCATTGAGGAGATATGACTCTTGCAAAATGAATTGAAAACCTGAGTAACTCAAATGATATAGAGTGTGATAGGGTCTTAGTTTTTGACCTAAAACAGGTATGAAATGACCATAAAAATTATTGAAAATTGGCAAAAATAAACTAGACTCAATAACAAAGATGCCACTTTTTACGGATCGGAAATCCGATCTCCGGTTAGAGAGATACGCCCCCTACAAGTTGGTCTTGATTCAAATAGCGATTTTCGCGTGACAGCTTACTGAATAACACTACAAATCGCTATAGTGATTTTTAGTGTATTCCATGAGTCACTATAGCGATTTATGGTATTGTTCAGTAAATCATTATGTCTAAATCGCTATTGTGACTTACAGTGTCTTCAGCAAATCGCTGTGCAATTTACGACATAAATCGCTACCTGAATCAGAACCAACTTGTCGGGGGCGTATCTCCCTAACCAGAGATTATATTTCAAATCCGTAAAAAGCGGTGTCTTCATTATTGAGTTTAGTTTATTTCAACCAATTTTTAGTGATTTTTATAGTCGTTTCATACTTAATTTTGATTAAAAACTAGACTTCTATTATTCTGCATTATTTGAGTTGCACAAGTTTTTAGTTCATTTTGCAAGAGTCATGTCTCCTCGACGAAAGATTATTTTCCAAATCTGTAAAAATGATTTTATTATTTTATTTGTCTAGTTTATATCTAGAAATTTTTCTAACTTTATATACACATTTGATAACACTACAAATTGCATTTGATAACTATAAATCGCTTACTAAATAACACTACAAATCGCTATAGTGATTTGCGAAAGACACTATAAATCGGTATAGTCACTCATTGGAGACCCGACAACACTATAAATTGCTGTTGAAACTCGTTGGAGACCAAAGTTTTTTGGGGCCTTGTATAAATTTTTTCTTTTCTTTCTCTCTTGTAAGTATCGAAAAAGAGCAATAAAGTATTTTGTTTAATCGTGGTGCTCATGTTTCCTTTGGTTGTTTCTTGCTTGAGGTTTTTGTAACACCCTTTCTCATGAATTTTCTATATTTTTTTCTCTGGTTTGAAAATGATGACTTCAGAAAGTTACTGTTTAATTTCAGGAAATGAACATCTTACATAACCTAAAATTCTGTAACCAGTTTTGGTTTTTAACATATTAGAAATATTAAATGAATATATAAGGTTATAAAAATTTTCTAATATAAACTAGACAAATAAAGAAAGAAAACCCTTTTTACAGATTTGAAAAATAATCTTCGGTTGGGGAGATATGACTCTTGCAAAATGAACTAAAAACCTTAGTAACTCAAACGATATAAAATATGATAAGGTCTTGGTTTTTGAGCAAAAACAGGTATGAAATGACCATAAAAATTGCTGAAAATTAGCAGAAATAAACTAGATCCAATAACAAAGACACCGTTTTTTACGGATTGGAAATCTGATCTTTGGTTAGGGAGATTCACCCCCAACAAGTTTGTCTTGATTCAAATAGCGATTTACGCGTGACAACTTACTGAATAACACTACAAATCGCTATAGCGATTTATAGTGTATTCCATGAGTCACTATAGAGATTTGTGGTGTTCAGTAAATCATTATGTGTAAATTGCTATTGTGACTTACAGTGTCTTCAGCAAATCGCTGTGCGATTTACGGCGTAAATCGCTACTTGAATCAGGACCAACTTGTAGGGGGCGTATCTCCCTAACCGAAGATTGTATTTCAAATCCGTAGAAAGCGGTGTCTTTGTTATTGAGTTTAGCTTATCTCTGTTAATTTTTATCAATTTTTATGGTCATTTTGTTCTCCATTTTGATTAAAAATGAGACCCCTATTATTCTGCATTATTTGAGTTGCATAGGTTTTTAGTTCATTTTGTGAGAGTCATATCTTTCCAATGGGATATCATTTTTCAAATCTGTAAAAATGGTTTTCTATCTTTATGTGTCTAGTTTATATTCGAAATTTTTTATAACTTTTTATACACATTTGATAACACTACAAATCACATTTTATAACTACAAATTACTTACTCAATAACACTACAAATTGCTATAGTGATTTGCGAAAGACACTACAAATCGCTACAGTGACTCGTTGGTGACCTAACAATAGTATAAATCACTGTAGAGACTTGTTGGAGACTCGACAACACTATAAATCGCTGTAGAGACTCATTGGAGACCAAAATTTTTTGCAGTCTTGTATAAATTTTTTCTTTTCTTTCCCTTTTGTAACTATAAAAAAAGTGCAATAAAGTGTTTTGTTTAATCGTGGTGTTCATGTTTCCTTGAGTTGTTTCTTGCCCAAGGTTTTCATAACAACCTTTCCCACAAATTTTTTTTCTAGTTTGAAGATGGTGACTTCGGAAAGTTACCGTTCAATTTCAGGAAATGAACCGATTACAAAACCTGAATTTCTGTAACCTATTCTAGTTTTTAACAGATTTGAAATATCAAATAAGTATATAAAGTTATAAAAATTTCTACATATAAACTATACAAATAAAGAAAGAAAACCCTTTTTACAGATTTGAAAAATGATCTTTCATTAGGGAGATATGACTCTTGCAAAATGAACTAAAAACCTTAGTAACTCAAACGATATAGAATGTGACAGGGTCTTGGTTTTTGGGCAAAAATAGGTATAAAATGACCATAAAAATTGCTGAAAATTGGTTAAAATAAACTATACTTAATAACGAAGATGTCGCTTTTTACGGATCAGAAATCCAATCTCCGGTTAGAGAGATACGCCCCTGAATTGTTGGTCTTGATTCAAATAGCGATTTACACGTGGCGAATTACTGAATAACACGACAAATCACTATTATAGTCTATTCAATAAGTCACTATAGCAATTTATGGTATTGTTCAGTAAATTATTATGTGTAAATCGCTATTGTGACTTACAGAGTCTTCAGCAAATCACTGTGCGATTTACGACGTAAATCGATACCTGAATCAGGACCAACTTGTCAGGGGCGTATCTCCCTAAACAGAGATCGTATTTCAAATCCATAAAAAATAATGTCTTCGTTATTAAGTATAGTTTATTCTTGCCAATTTTTAGCAACTTTTATGGTCATTTTATTCTCCATTTTAATTAAAAACCAGACCCCTATTATTCTGTATTATTTGAGTTGCACAAGTTTTTAGTTCATTTTGCGAGAGTCATATCTCCCCATTGGAAAATCATTTTCCAAATCTGTAAAAAGGGTTTTCTTTGTTTATGTGTTTAGTTTATATTTAAAAATTTTTATAACTTTTTATACATATTTGATAACACTACAAATCACATTTTATAACTACAAATCGCTTCCTCAATAACACTACAAATCACTATAGTGATTTGCGGAAGACACTACAAATCGCTATAGTGACTCGTTGGAGACCCGACACCACTGTAAATCACTGTAGGGACATGTTGGAGACCAATTTTTTTTGCAGCCTTTTATAATTTTTTTCTTTTCTTTCCCTCTTGTAATTATCGAAAAAGAGCAATAAAGTGTTTTGTTTAATTGTGGTGCTCATGTTTTCTTCGGTTGTTTCTTGCTCGAGGTTTTTGTAACACCCTTTCCCACAATTTTTCTATTTTTTTTCTGGTTTGATGATTGTGACTTCGAAAAGTTACCGTTCAATTTCAAGAAATGAACCTGTTACAAAACCTGAAATTCTGTAACCAGTTTTGGTTTTTAACAGATTTAAAAAAACAAATGAGTATATAAAGTTATAAAAATTTCTAAATATAAACTAGACAAATAAAGAAATAAAACCCTTTTTATAGAATTGAAAAATGATCTTCCGTTGGGGAGATATGACTCTTGCAAAATGAACTAAAAACCTGAGTAACTCAAACCATATAGAGTGTGACAGGGTCTTGGTTGTCGACTAAAAACAAGTATGAATTTACCATACAAATTGCTAAAAATTGAAAAAAATAAACTAGACTCAATAACAAAGACGTCACTTTTTACGGATCAAAAATTTGATCTTAGGTTAGGGAGATACGCCCCCGACAACTTGGTCTTGATTCAAATAACGATTTACGCATGACGGCTTACTGAATAACACTACAAATCACTATAGCGCTTTGTAGTGTATTCCATGAGTCACTATAGCGATTTGTGGTGTTGTTCAGTAAATCATTATGTATAAATCACTATTGTGACTTATAGTGTCTTTAGCAAATCATTGTGCGATTTACGGCGTAAATTGTTACCTAAATCAGGACCAACTTGTCGGAGGCGTATCTCTCTAAACGAAGATCGTATTTCAAATCCGTAAAAAATGGTGTATTTATTATTGAGTCTAGTTTATTTTTACCAATTTTCAATAATTTTTATAGTTATTTCATTCTGCATTTTGATTAAAAACTAGACCCCTATTATTCTGCATTATTTGAGTTGCAGAGGTTTTTAGTTTATTTTGCGATAGTCATATCTGCCCAATACGAGATCATTTTCCAAATTTGTAAAAGAAATTTTCTTTCTTTATGTGTCTAGTTTATATCTAGAAAATTTTATAACTTTTTATACACATTTGATAACTATAAATCACTTACTGAATAACACCACAAATCGCTATAGTGATTTACGGAAGACACTACAAATCGCTATAGTGACTCGTTGGAGACCCGACAACACTATAAATCACTGTAGGGACACGTTTGAGACCCGACAACACTATAAATCACTGTAGGGACTCGTTGGAGACCAAAATTTTTTGTAGCCTTGTATAAATTTTTTCTTTTGTTTCCCTCTTGTAACTATCGTAAAAGTGCAAAAAAGTGTTTTGTTTAATCATGGTGCTCATGTTTCCTTCAGTTGTTTCTTGCTTGAGGTTATCGTAACATGCTTTCCCATGATTTTTCTATTTTTTTTCTGTTTTAAAGATGGTGACTTCCAAAAGTTACCGTTTAATTTCAGAAACTGAACCTGTTACAGAACCTGAAATTCAGTAACAAGTTCCATTTTTAACAGATTTGAAATATCAAATGAGAATATAAAACTTTTCTAGATATAAACTATACAAATAAATAAAGAAAACCCTTTTTACAGATTTGGAAAATGATCTTCCGTTGGGGAGATATGACTCTTGCAAAATGAACTAAAAACCTGAGTAACTCAAACGATATAGAGTGTGATAGGGTCTTAGTTTTCAATAAAAAATAAGTATGAAATGACCATTAAATTATTAAAAATTAACAAAAATAAAATAGACTCAATAACGAAGATGCCACTTTTTACGGATCGGAAATCCAATCCTCAGTTAGGGAGATACGCCTCCGACAAGTTGGTCTTGATTCAAATAGCGATTTACGCGTGATGGCCTACTGAATAACACTACATGATTTGTAGTGTATTTTACGAGTCACTATAGCAATTTGTGGTGTTATTCAGTAAATCATTATGTGCAAATCGCTATTTTGACTTACAGTGTCTTCAGCAAATCACTGTGCGATTTATAACATAAATCGCTTTCTGAATCAAGACCAATTTGTCGGGGACATATCTCTCTAACCGAAGATCGTATTTCAAATCCATAAAAAGCGGTGTCTTCTTTATTGAGTCTAGTTTACTTCTACCAATTTTCAGCAATTTTTATAGTCATTTCATTCCTCATTTTGATTAAAAACCAAACCCCTATTATTCTACATTATTTGAGTTGCACAGGTTTTTAGTTCATTTTGCGAGAGTCATATCTCCTCAAGGGGAGATCATTTTTCAAATCTGTAAAAAGAGTTTTCTTTTTTTATGTGTCTAGTTTATATCTAAAAATTTTTATAACTTTTTAGACATATTTGATAATACTATAAATCACATTTTATAACTACAAATCACTTACTGAATAACACTACAAATCGCTATAGTGATTTGCGAAAGACACTACAAATCGCTATAGTGATTTGTGGAAGACACTACAAATCGCTATAGTGACTTGTTGGAGATCCAACAACACTATAAACCGCTGTAGGGACTCATTGGAGACCCGACAACACTATTAAATGCTGTAGGGACTCATTGAAGACAAAATTTTTTTGGGGCATTGTATAAATTTTTTCTTTTCTTTTCCTCTTGTAATTATCGAAAAAGTGCAATAAAGTGTTTTGTTTAATCGTGGTGCTCATGTTTTCTTCAGTTGTTTCTTCTTCAAGGTTTTTGTAACACGCTTTCTCATGTTTTTTCTATTTTTTTTTGGTTTAAAGATGGAGACTTCGAGAAGTTACTGTTCAATTTCAGGAAATGAACCTGTTACAGAACTTAAAATTTTGTAACCAGTTTCGGTTTTTAACAGATTTGAAATATCATATGACTATATAAAGTTATAAAAAAATTCAGATATAAACTAGACAAATAAAGAAAAAAAAACTCTTTTTGCAGATTTGGAAAATGATCTCTCGTTGGGGAGATATGACTCTTGCAATATGAACTAAAGACCTTAGTAACTCAAACGATATAGAATGTGATAGGGTCTTGGTTTTTGACAAAAAACAGGTATGAAATTACCATAAAAATTGATAAAAATTAGCAAAAATAAAGTAGACTCAATAACAAAGATGCCGCTTTTTACGGATCGAAAATCCAATCTTCGGTTAGGGAGATACGCCCACGACAAGTTAGTCTCGATTCAAATAGCGATTTACGCGTGACGACTTACTGAATAACACTACAAATCGCTATAGCGATTTGTGGTGTATTCCATGAGTCACTATAGCGATTTGTGGTGTTGTTTAGTAAGTCATTATATGTAAATCACTATTGTGACTTACAATGTCTTCAGCAAATTGCCGTGCGATTTACGACGTAAATCGTTTCTTGAATCAAGACCAACTTGTTTTGGGCGTATCTCCCTAACCGAAGATCGTATTTCAAATCCGTAAAAAGCGGTGTTTTAGTTATTAAGTCTAATTTATTCCTGCCAATTTTCAGCAATTTTTATGTCATTTCGTTTCATATTTTGATTAAAAACTAGACCCCTATTGTTATGCATTTTTTTGAGTTGCACAGGTTTTTAGTTTATTTTGCGAGAGTTCTATCTCCTCAATCAGAGATCATTTTTCATATTTGTAAAAAGGGTTTTCTTTTTTTATGTATCTAGTTTATATCTAGAAAATTTTATAACTTTTTATACATATTTAATAACACTACAAATCACATTTTATAACTACAAATTGCTTATTGAATAACACTACAAATCCTATAGTGATTTACGGAAGACACAACAAATCGCTATAGTGACTTGTTGAAGACCCAACAACACTATAAATCTCTGTAGAGACTTGTTAAAGACCTGCCAACACTATAAAGCGCTGTAGGGACTCGTTGGAGACCAAATTTTTTTGCAGCCTTATATAAATTTTTTCTTTTCTTTCCCTCTTGTAACTATAAAAAAAGAGCAATAAAGTATTTTATTTAATCGTAGTGCTCATGTTTACTTCGGTTGTTTCTTGCTCGAAATTTTTGTAACACCCTTTCCCACAATTTTTCTATTTTTTTTTCTGGTTTGAATATGGTGACTTCAGAAAGTTACCGTTCAATTTTAGAAAATAAACCTATTACAGAACCTAAAATTCTGTAACTAGTTTCGGTTTTTAACAGATTTGAAATATGAAATGAGTATATAAAGTTATAAAAATTTTTAAATATAAACTAGACAAATAAAGAAAGAAAACTCTTTTTACAGATTTGGAAAATAATCTCCCATTGGGGAGATATGACTCTTGCAAAATGAACTAAAAACTTGAGTAACTCAAACGATATAGAGTGTGACAGGGTCTTGTTTTTCGACCAAAAACAGGTATGAAATGACCATAAAAATTACTAAAAAATGGAGAAATAAACTAGACTCAATAATAAAGATGTCGCTTTTTACGGATTAGAAGTCCGATCTTTGGTTAGGGAGATACGCCCCTGACAAGTTAGTCTCGATTCAAATAGCGATTTACGCATAATGACTTACTGAATAACACTACAAATCGGTATAGCGATTTGTAGTGTATTCCATGAGTCACTATAGCGATTTGTGGTGTTGTTCAGTAAATCATTATGTCTAAATCGCTATTGTGACTTACAGTGTCTTTAGCAAATCGCTGTGCGATTTACGACTTAAATTGCTACCTGAATCAGACCAATTTGTCTGGAGCATATCTTCCTAACCGGAGATCGTATTTAAAATCCGTAAATAGCGGTGCTTTCGTTATTGAGTCTAGTTTATTTTTGCCAATCTTTAGCAATTTCTATGATCATTTCAATCCCTATTTTGATTAAAAACCAAGACTCTATTATTCTGCATTATTTGAGTTGTATAGGTTTTTAATTTATTTTGCAAGAGTCATGTCTCCCCAACGGGAGATTATTTTCTAAATCTGCAAAAAGGGTTTTTTTTTTATTTGTCTAGTTTATATCTGAATTTTTTTATAACTTTTTATACACATTTGATATTATAAATCTGTTAAAAACCGGGACTGATTACAAAACATTAAATTCTGTAACAGGTTCATTTCCTGTTGGAAAACAGTGACTTCTCGAAGTCATCATTGTCAAACCAAAATATATTTTCCAATTTTTTAAATTGGGTTAGTGTCCTGATTGAATTGAGTATCTTCTCCCTCAAATATGGGAGAAATTGGATTTGTTTAGCCCCTTAAACACCCAAATTACTACAACCTGTCTGTTAAAGTCCAAATTCCTGTTTCTGAAATTAATGTTATGATGTTTTGATCATAACTCTAGTTTTAGAAATGATTTTGATATTCTGTAAAAAAGGAATGCTTCCTTGCTTTATTGCAAATCCATAGACTCATTTTGAGCTAAAACCATATTGTTTAAGACGTCCATATATTCAGAATGCTCTGATAGGTTCACATACAAAATCCCGATTCTGCAAAATACCGTCTTATCTAGATAAAATAATCCAAATTTGGGTTTTTTCTAAGATAATTGCTTAGGATTTTTAATTCCATAACATTCATAAGATTGTTAGGCATCTGCATATCATTTATAAAAATTTCTAAAGTCATTGACCATTCATTCATTGCATCTTTAAAAACCAATTTTATAAATAAAAAAATAGCATTGCTTTGTTAAAATGAAGTTAAATTGGGTACTTTATCATTGTTAAATTCAATTTTCAAACCTAATTCGTGTCTTTCATGAATTAAAAATGAATTTTATCAAGTTGGAATGCCTTAACTTCATTTCAAACAAACTTTGGAGTTCACTTGCTTTTATTTCAATTATTTTCAATATATTTTCATAAAAATCTCAATTTCAAAGTTAAACTCACTTTGAATTCAAGTTTTAAAATAGATTTATATGTTTTAAACCCCAATCTCGATTCTCTATTTAATTAATATCTCAAATTCTAAAAACTTGACTTTGAATTCGATTTCCAAATCTTCGATTTCAAAACTTTCAAATTTGAATTTATTTCAAATTATGAAACTTCAAAATCGTCATTTGATTTTTGACATTTTTCAGTAAATCACTATTGTGATTTACAATGTCTTTCAGTAAATTATTATGCGATTTATAATGTTTTTTAGTAAATCACTATTGTGATTTACAGTGTCTTTCAATAAATCGTTATGCGATTTATAGTGTTCTTCAGTAAATTCCAATACAAAATCAAGGCCGTTTCTTAAGAAATATTTTCAGATCCATTCCCAAAGTCACTTGGAAAATTTTAAAAAACTGTGATCATTGCAAAAAAAAAATTCTTCTTTCTTTTTAGGGAAAAAGAGAAAACTTCTCGCAAGGTCGCACTTGACATTTGGAAAAAGATTTTGAAAATTTACTCACCTCCGTTTTGAAATTTCGCCGGAAAATAGAGAGACGAGATTCGCTCATCGGTACGAGGTTCAACAATTCCTGGTGCCTTTACCAAAGGTAATCGAACCAAGGATCGAATTCATGCCTTTGCTTTGCCCAAATTTATCTAAATAATTATTCTAAGTCCTAGATGCACATTGAATCAAGCTTGTGCTATGATTTTGAACTTCAGAAGAATGTATGTTTTTTGGAAATGCTTCAGAAAATTTAAAATTTTCCAAGTGAGTTTGGGAATGGATATGAAAATATCCTTTAGGAAACGGCCTTGAAATTCAGAAATTGATTTTGTATTAAAATTTACTGAACAACATTATAAATCACAATAGTGATTTACTGAAGAACATTGTAAATCGCATAATAATTTTCTGAAAGACATTGTAAATCGCAATAGCGATTTACTGAATTACAATGTAAATCGTACAATGTTTTACAAAAAGACATTATAAATTGCACAACGATTTACTGAAAGATGTCACAAATCAAATGACGGTTTTAAAGTTTCATAATTTGAAATGAATTCGAATTGAAAGTTTTGAAATCGAAGATTCGTAAATCGAAGATTTGAAAATCGAATTCAAAGTTAAGTTTTTAGAATTTTGAGATCTAAATTGAATAGAGAATCGAGATTGGGGTAAAGAATTGAATTAAATATTTGAAATTGAAATAAGATTCAAAGTTGGAATGTAAAATTCGAAAATAGAAATTTAGAAATAAAATTGAAAACTGAAAATTGAAAATAGGTATTTGAAATAGGATTTAAAGTTAGAGAGAATTGAAAAAGTAAATTTGATTTATGAAATAAAGTAAAATAATGATTTTAGGAATGAAAATGTTTTCAAAAGTTATTTCAAAATTCACTTGAAAATTTGAAAAATGATTTGAAAAGTTTGGAAAATGGTGATGCAATTCTATCTTAAATGATGAATGCTTTAAAGAATTTGTTTAAAATTGAATTTGGAAAGTAAATTTCATTCTTTAATATAATTAAAATAAGATTAAATTTTAATATATTCATGACTATGGTCACAAACTTATTTTAATTTAATCTTTATTCAAATTCCAATAAGGAATAAAATTAATTTTGTACCTTTATAGAATTAAAACAAGATTAAATTTTCATATATTCATGACTATGGTCATAAATATACTTACAATTAATCTTTATTTTGAATCCTAATAAAGGAAGAAAATAAATTTTTAGAAAATATGATGATTTTTTGAAAATGACTTGAGAGTGTAAGTCCATTTTTATTTAATAAAGAATAATAATTCTAAGTATCATTCATATTCCGACTATGGCCGTAAATATAAACTTTACTTAGTTTTATGTATCCTCTATTAAATGGTGCATATTCCATTCATGTTTTACCATAGTGTTATTCAAAAATAAAAATAAAAATGCAACATATCAATTATGAAGAATGAAAAATTAAACTATATGCTCATTCGTTCTAAACTAGGTATAAAGTAAATTTCTCATTAATTGATTTATTACAACCCTTAAATAAATTGCAATAATTGAGATAATAACAAAGGGGAAATCCTATAAAATGAACAAACTTGTTACAAATAAATGTAGGCTTTTTATGGGGTTTTCCTCAATTACTGAAAAATTGAAGAATATATCCAAAATTAGCCGTTTATGCCTTAAAAATAAAGAAAATCAGATAAAATAAAAGTAAATGACGTATGACTTTGCAATGCATTTGAAAATGGTGCTTTGAAGTTTTGAACTTTTGAAATTGGGGTTTAAAACATATAAATTCACTTTGAAACTTGAATTCAAAGTGAATTTAACCATGAAATTGAGATTTTTATGAAAATATATTGAAAATGATTAAAATCAAAGCAAATAAACTCTAAAGCAAACAAGTATAAACTAAACACATAAACAAAGAAAATTCTTTTTACAGATTTGGAAAATGATCTCCCATTGGGGAGATATGACTCTCGCAAAATGAACTAAAAACCTATGCAACTTAAATAATACAGAATAATAGGAGTCTGGTTTTTAATCAAAATAAAGAATTGAATGATCATAAAAACTGCTAAAAACTGACAAAATAAACTAAACTCAATAACGAAGACACCGTTTTTTACGGATTTCAAATATAATCTTCGGTTAGGGAGATATGCCCCCGACAAGTTGGTCATGATTAAAGTAGCGTTTTACGTCGTAAATCACACAACTAGTTGCTGAAGACACTGTAAGTCACAATAGAGATTTACACATAATGATTTACTAAATAACACCACAAATCGCTATAGTGACTCATGAAATACACTACAAATCGCTATAGCGATTTGTAGTGTTATTCAGTAAGCCGTCACGCGTAAATCGCTACTTGAATCAAGAGCAACTTGTCATGGGCATATCTCTCTAACCAAAGATCGGATTTCCGATCCATAAAAAGCGGCATTTTTGTTATTAAGTGTAGTTTATTTTTTGAAATTTTCAATAATTTTTATGGTTATTTAGTATATATTTGTGGTAGAAAACAAAGGCCCTATCACATTCTATATCGTTTGAGTTACTCCGTTTTTTAGTTCATTTTGCAAGAGTCATATCTCCCCAACGGAAGATCATTTTCCAAATCTGAAAAAAAGGGTTTTCTTTTTTTATTTGCCTAGTTTATATCTGGAAATCTTTATAACTTTATATACTCATTTGATATTTCAAATCTGTTAAAAATCGGAACTGGTTATAAAATTTCAGGTTCTATAACAAGTTTATTTCTCCAAAGTTGAACAATAACTTTTCGAAGTCACCATCTTCAAACCAGAGAAAAAAAAAAATAGAAAAATCATGGGAAAGGGTGTTACAAAAACCTCAAGCAAGAAACAACCAAAGGAAACATGAGCACCACGATTAAACAAAACACTTTATTGCTCTTTTTCGATAGTTAAAAGAGGAAAATAAAAGAAAAAATTTATACAAGGCCCCAAAAATTTTTGGTCTTCAACGAGTCCCTACAGTGATTTATAGTATTGTTGGGTCTTCAACGAGTCCCTACAGCGATTTATAGTTTTGTCGGGTCTCCAATGAGTTACTATAGCGATTTATACTGTCTTCCGCAAATCACTATAGTGATTTGTAGTGTTATTTAGTAAACGAGTTGTAGTTATAAAATGCGATTTGTAGTATTATCAAATGTGTATAAAAAGTTATAAAATTTTCAAATATTTACTTGACATTTAAAGAAAGAAAACTTTTTTTACAGATTTGGAAAATGATCTTCCATTGAGGAGATATGACTCTTGCAAAAAAACTAAAAACCTGTGCAACTCAAATAATGTAGAATAATAGGGGTCTAGTTTTTAATCAAAATGGGGAACTAAATGATCATAAAAATTACTAAAAATTTTCAAAAATAAACTAGACTCAATAATGAAGACACTGCTTTTTACGGATTTGAAATACGATCTTCGGTTAGGAAGATATGCCCCCGACAAGTTGGTCCTGATTCAGTTAGCGATTTATGTTATAAATCGCACAACGATTTGCGAAAGACACTGTAAGTCACAATAGCGATTTGCACATAATGATTTACTGAATAACATTACAAATCGTTATAGTGACTCATGAAAGATTTGTAGTGTTATTCAGTAAGCCGTCACGCGTAAATCGCTATTTGAATCAAGACCAACTTGTCGGGGGCGTATCTCTCTAACCGAAGATCGGATTTTCAATCCGTAAAAAGCGACGTCTTCGTTATTAAGTCTAATTTATTTTTGCCAATTTTTAGCAATTTTTATGGTAATTTTATATGCTTTTTTGGTCAAAAACCAAGACCCTATCACACTATGTATCGTTTGAATTACTCGGGTTTTTAGTTCATTTTGCAAGAGTCATATCTCCCTAACGGAAGATCATTTTCCAAATCTGTAAAAGGGGTTTTCTTTTTTTGTTTGTCTAATTTATATCTGAATTTTTTTATAACTTTATATACTCATTTGATATTTCAAATCTGTTAAAAACCAGAACTGGTTACAAAATTTCAGGTTCTGTAACTGGTTCATTTCCTGAAAATGAACAGTAACTTTCCGAAGTCACCATCTTCAAACCAGAAAAAAAAACAAAAAAATCATGGAAAAGAGTATTACAAAAGCCTCGAGCAAGAAACAATCAAAGGAAACATGAGCACCACGATTAAACAAAACACTTTATTGCTCTTTTTCGATAGTTACAAGAGGGAAGGAAAAGAAAAATTTATACAAGGCCCCAAAAATTTTTGGTCTCCAACGAGTCCCTATAGCGATTCATAATTTTATTTGGTCTCCAATGAGTCCTTAGAACGATTTATCGTATTGTCGGGTCTCCAACGAGTCACTATAGCGATTTGTAGTATCTTCCGCAAATCACTATAGCGATTTGTTATGTTATTCAGTAAGCGATTTGTAGTTATAAAATATGATTTGTAGTGTTATCAAATGTGTATAAAAAGTTATAAAATTTTCCAGATATAAACTAGACACATAAAGAAAGAAAACCCTGTTTGCAGATTTGGAAAATGATTTCCCATTGGGGAGATATGACTCTCGCAAAATGAACTAAAAACCTGTGCAACTCAAATAATGCAGAATAATAGGGGTCTGGTTTTTAATCAAAATGGGAAATGAAATGACCATAAAAAATGCTGAAAATTGGCAGAAATAAACTAAACTCAATAACGAAGATACCATTTTTTATGAATTTAAAATACAATCTTCGGTTAGGGAGATATGCCCCCGACAAGTTGGTCCTGATTCAGGTAGTGATTTATGCCGTAAATTACACAACGATTTTGCTGAAGATATTGTAAGTCATAATAACGATTTACGCATAATGATTTACTTAATAACATCACAAATCGCTATAGTGACTCATGAAATACAGTATGTTATTCTGTAAGCCGTCACGCGTAAATCGTTATTTGAATCATGACCAACTTGTCAGGGGTGTATCTCCCTAACCGGAGGAGATCGAATTTCCAATCCGTAAACAATGAAATCTTTGTTATTGAGTCTAGTTTATTTATGCCAATTTTCAGCAATTTTTATGGTTATTTTATACCTATTTTTGGTCGAAAACTAAGACCCTATCACACTCTGTATCGTTTGAGTTACTCAAGTTTTTAGTTCATTTTGCAATAAGTCATATCTCCCGAATAAGAGATCATTTTCTAAATCTGTAAAAAGAGTTTTCTTTTTTTATTTGTCTAGTTTATATTTGAAAATTTTTATAACTTTATATACTTATTTGATATTTCAAATTTGTTAAAAACCGGAACTGGTTACAGAATTGTAGGTTCTGTAACATGTTCATTTTCTGAAATTGAACTGTAACTTCCCGAAGTCACCATCTTCAAACAAAAAAAAATTTAGAAAAATCGTGAAAAAGGGTGTTACGAAAACCTCGAGCAAGAAACAACTGAAGGAAACATGAGCACCACGATTAAACAAAACACTTTATTGCTCTTTTTCGATAGTTACAAGAGGGAAAGAAAAGAAAAAATTTATACAAGGCCCCAAAAAATTTTGGTCTCCAACGAGTCTCTACAATGATTTATAGTATTGTCGGGTCTTCAATGAGTTCCTACAGCGATTTATAGTGTTATCAGGTCTCCAACGAGTCACGATTATGATTTGTAGTGTCTTCCGCAAATTACTAGAGCGATTTATAGTATTATTCAGTAAGCGATTTGTAGTTATAAAATACGATTTGTAGTATTATTAAATGTGTATAAAAAGTTATAAAAATTTTCAGCTATAAACTAGACATATAAAGAAAGAAAACTCTTTTTACAAATTTGGAAACTGATCTTCCATTGGGGAGATATGACTCTCGCAAAATGAATTAAAAACCTATACAACTCATATAATCCAGAATAATAGGGGTCTGGTTTTTAATAAAAAATGAGGAATGAAATGATCATTAAAATTGCTGAGAATTGGCAGAAATAAAATAGACTCAATAACAAAGACACCGCTTTTTATGAATTTTAAATACAATCTTCGGTTAGAGAGATATGTCCCAGACAAGTTGGTCCTGATTATTGTAGTGATTTACGCCGTAAATCGCACAACGATTTGCTGAAGACACTGTACGTCACAATAGCGATTTACACATAGTGATTTACTGAATAACACCGCAAATCGCTATAGCGATTTGTAGTGTTATTCAGTAAGCCGTCACGCGTAAATCGCCATTTGAATCAAGACCAACTTGTCAGGGGCGTATCTCCCTAACCGAAGATCGAATTTCCGATCCGTAAAATGCAGCATCTTCATTATTGAGTCTAGTTTATTTATGTCAATTTTTAGTAATTTTTATGGTTATTTTATACCTGTTTTTAGGTAAAAGCAAAGACCATGTTACACTCTATATCGTTTGAGTTACTCTGGTTTTTAGTTCATTTTGCAGGAGTCATATCTCCCCAACGGAAGATCATTTTCAAAATCTGTAAAAAGGGTTTTCTTTCTTTATTTGTCTAGTTTATATCTGAAATTTTTTATAACTTTATATACTCATTAGATATTTCAAAATCTATTAAAAACCGAAACTGGTTACAAAATTTTAGGTTCTACAACAGGTTCATTTCATGAAATTGAACGATAACTTACCGAAGTAACCATCTTCAAAGCAAAAAAAATATAGAAAAATCGTGAAAATACGAAAACCTCAAGCAAAAAACAACCGAAGAAAATATGAGCACCACGATTAAACAAAACACTTTATTACGCTGGGGAGAGCCCCCGAACCCCCCTCATGTAAGGGCTAAAACTCTGAATTTGGCTCCACAACTTATTAAGTTGAATGATGCTTCCTACACCGGGGGGAGCCCCCAAACCCCCCTCCTGTAAGGGAAAAAACTCTGAATCAGGCTCCATAACTCATGAAGTTGAACCATGCTACAGTCAGTGTGCAGGTCAGTCGATGCTTGATGGAGCAGTGTAGGATAGTCTGCTGGATGTGCACAGAAGCAGAAAGAGAAGGGAAAGAGAGAGAGGGTTGATATTCATGGCCTTTTCCAGGGGGGATTCCTTTCTCAGATAATCCTGCAGTGTAGGGACTAGGTCTTAAATAACTATCTTCAGGGTACTTAAGTCTTGTAACCACTTTTTTTCTAGAATCATTGTTTTTTTGGAACCAATGGAGGAAAGGGTACTTAAGTTTTTGCAACTGCATCGAACTTCAACACTAATTAATGCTGACAAACATGGAAATACGAGCCGCACATGCTTACATACGTGGTGCTCTTTGACCCCCCCCGAACATGAGATGTAGCTACTTGCCCTGTTCGGGGAGGGGAACATATAACCTGCTTCATAAAAAATTTGACCGTTTACAACGTCTAAAGTTCATCGCTTCTAGGTAGGAATCTCTGAAGCATACATTCTTATACTGACACGTGCAAATACATGGTTACTACTACAAATCTCAAAAGGATATCTTGCAGGGTTTGGATATTTACTTTGTTTTCATGGCCAATTTACATATAGGCACCTAACATACGAAAAATTCACCTTTAGCCATCTGAACTTCAAATATTTAAGATAAATGACTACCTTATCAAGAAATTGCTCGGATCATGACCTACTAAAATCTCTATATTTTAAATATTCTACATGTAAAAATTTCAGACCTTCGTCTGACATCATCTCAGACTCGGCTCGGGTTTATAAACTTTCAAACTGGTCCCAGGTCTTATAGCACTTAGGTATTGCGTGTTCGACTTGAATTGATTAGTAAATTGGACTTGCACCCAAAACCGACCGAATGGTCTCTGTTTTGGACGATTTTCAACCATCCATTTCTCTGTTTCTGATGCCGTTCATTTGTAAAACTAGACAACCTCAACATTTTTTGCGGGGCCCATCTAAGTAGAGACCTACCCTTTGTGCCTTTCAATTTTATGATGAATGGCATCCAGGTGACTTGAACAGTTTTTCTTCCAAGGCTCCTTGGACCTGATTTGCACTCCAAATTTAATGTCTAGCTGTTTTCAAATATTTAGGATAAAATCTTATTCTTTTGAAAAATTGCTCAAGCCACTTAAGTTGTTTTTTTTTTCTCTAATGAAATTACTTATTTGCCTTTAATTTTAGCTATACAAACAGTGAGTTTCAAAAGTGAAATTCAGGTGTTTTAATGTTTGATTGCTGAGGACAAAAAAAAGACAGAACCATCATTATCGGTATTCTTAGTTTGTCCTTACCAGTTCTTATTTTTCTATTTTCAAATCCTCGAAGAGCTTCATTCCGAACTCCTAATATTTAAAAAAGAACTCAACCCCAAATTCTAGATTTCCAATTCTATCCCTCTTTGAATGAGATCTCATTAGATATCTTACAACTAGGCTCCCTCTTTTACTGATATAAATGATAAAAATGTTATTTTAGTTTCTGAAATATTTGTTGCTAATGCTAATTGAAAAAATCATTAGAAATGAAAAAATCATTAGAAAAAATCATTAGATATCTTACAACTAGGCTAATTCACATAAGTTATACACATTTTTTACTAGATTAAACCATATTCAATGAATAACATTTAGTATGCAATAATGTTATAATTTTCAAATGTCTCTTTTATTATGTGGAATTACTAAAACAGCGAAAAACTTAAAATGACCTTTCCAATTATCCTTAGCTTTTTTGCTCATTTTATGTGCAAACCAATCACCAAATTAATCAAGCCCAGACTCCAGTTCCTTTGTAAGACACTTGCCGAATGCATATGCATCGAACTTAGACCCAATCCATTTGACATAGGCAAACACTTCAAAGGACCCGTCTTTTACCTGGTTATTTTAAAAACAGATGACTTCGAATGGGATCAGGTTGGTTGGTTTAAAAGATTGGCTATTTCGTTATTGCTAAAGAAACTTGCAATTCCATTTGGGTGGATTTGGATAACATTTTCATGGATATACCTGAGGATAATCATCTCATCATTGAACCATTTAGAATTGACATATGTAAAAGCCTCGTTTTCCAAAAAAAAAAATTGAATCCGGGTCGGATCCGACTCGGACCCGTTAACCCACTGGGGTTATAAACAGAGGGTGGGGCGAGGGTTTTTTCTTTTAAAACCCTTTCCCCTCCCCGTAGTCGCGATCCCCCGTTTCTCCCTTCTTCTAAAAAAAAAGGGAAACCCCTTTAGGGTTTCCCGATTCATGGCCTCCCCCATGTCTTTAAGAGAACACACAGGAGATAGGCCTCTCTTAACGAAAGGCCTCCCATCTCCCTGCGCTCCTTCTCTCTTGCCTCCCTCTCGGCTCCGTCCTCTCCACATGCGACGCCAACACCAGCTCCCTGCATGCGACCGCAACCCCAGCGCCACCTCCTCCCTCTCGTTACGTTCAGCACCGCCGTCACCGGTAACCACCCCAATCCGACGACCTCTTGTGAGACCCTTCGAAGAAACCCCTCTTTGTCTCCCGTCCCTTTTCCCTCTCGTAGCTGGGTTCTCCGGTAGCACCACCGCCCCTCTGTTGAGATCTTGAACGATCAACCGATCAACTGACAACCCTCGTCGCCTAAGTCCCTCATAGACGCTGGCATCCCTGGGCTCTCCCTCGTCGATCACCTCGCAGGTAAATCCCCCGTGTTGCCTTCTTCTTTCTCCTTTCTTCGTTTTGTGGAATGGCAAGGGCCAAGCCCTTGCTGCCTACGATTTTCCCCTGGCAGGGCCCGCAGGGGCCAATCCCTTGTTGAACCCCCACCGTTGCCACTCCCTGTCTCTGCTACCTTTGGTCGTCTGTCCCGGTTGTCGATGAGATGGCAGGGGCGATATCCTGCCACCCATGCCTTTCCTGTTCTGACAGGGACGTGCCCCTGCAGCCGGGTCTCGACGGAATAGGGAGCTCGGCTCCCTGCCTCTGCCTCCCTTAATGAATGCCAGGTCAGGTAAGGCTCGCAGATGATTCTGCCTGCCCCTCCAGTTTCCTTTCAAATGGTTAATTGATTACCTTTTTCGCATCTGGCGTAATAGAGCACGCTCGCCCTCACGTCGATTATGAGGTACGGGTTCCCCTTTTGATCTCGAGTGAGAAAAGGAGCATAAATGCGTTTCTCATGCAATAGTTAATGGATCCAATATAAGAGATAAAACATCATCACCAGAACCGGTAGATTCGCTAATGGATCCAATTAACAAGTCATCACCTGGATACATTCATTTCAGTCATATAATGCATTTTAAGGAGATGAAACAAACTAAATGGAAAAGATTGGAAATGGTATAAAATTTGGAAATAGTGTTCCTTTGTGACTTCAACTTCTTGGTATCTTTTGCTTGACAAAATATTCTTCAGAAGTTTCAAGATTTGCCTAGTAATGTAGTTCTAGTGCTATGCTAATCTTTGAATATTGTTTTAAAAAGTTATTTTGGTTCATTATACGTGGTAGACTTTTTTGGCACAAACAAGATGGCCCAAGAACAAAGCATCTCCATCCTGGAGTGTAGCATAACACATGTATGAAGTATGTAGTGTGGTCAAATACCTATAGTTAGCAGCTAAAACATATTAAGATATAGCTTTAAATGTTGACATAGTGCTTTCAAATATGTTATGTTGTACTCTTCACAGCTCACTCTGAGGAAGCTAAAATACTGGATGGCTTATGAAGGGGTTCTAGATTTTCATAGATAAACAATCATTAACGGATTTTGGCCATGGACTGCATTTGTAATTTTTATGCTGAATATAAAAAGATTGGCTTGTTGGCTGTCACATGGATATGGCTGCGGATACGGGGTACAACAATTTTTATGAAATTTCCAATATAACTTGTATATGAAGGGATATGGAATGATAGTCAAAATAGACTAATAGAGTGTCTGTGTGACATAACTTGTTGGATAGTTATGTAGGTTGTAGTGTGACAATCTTTTATGGTTCTTTTTGCCTTTTAATCACTATCTTTCTAGGGTGTTGATTTTGTTTTTAGGAAGCCGAAATTCAGAATGCCTCTTTTCTTAATTACCTCTGATAAGCAGATAATATGCTATGTTATTCTTCAGCAGTGATTACCATGAGACTGACTATGAATTACAGAGATTGTAAACTTTATAGCTGAAAATATGGCTATGGATTTGCAACTACAGTTTTTTTATACATATATCTTCATAGATGACGATATAAAGGGTGTATCATAGAAAAAAAATCTATTGCTAGGGTCTTTAGTTTGTATCATTTTCTTAGACAGGTGCTCCTTTCACTATCAGGAAATTAGGCCCCTACTTGTTCATGTTGACCCTGTGCAATGGATCCTAAATTGGCTTATTGTCAACAACAACAACAACTATGCCTTCATCCCAACACAATTGGGGTCGACGATATGAACCAAAAAAGAATATCATTCTGGGTCTTCCACATGAATCCTTCTCCTCCAATCATTTCTATCCAATGCCATGTCCTCGGTGAGGTTCAAAGCATTCATATCCTTTCCTATCATCTCCATCCAAGTCTTCCTAGGCCTACCCTGACCTCTTTTAACTAATATATTTTCCCATTTCTCCATCCTTCTAACTGGAGCATCATTAGGCCTTCGCCGAATATGTCCAAACCACCGTAAATGATTCTCTCTCATCTTATTTTCAATGGATGCAACACCTACCTTCTTACGTATCTCCTCGTTCTGAATCTTATCTTTTATTGTATTTCCACACATCAATCTAAGCATACACATCTCACTTACACTCATTTTTTTAATATGATGTCTCTTGGTAGCCCAACATTCCGTACCATATAGTAAAGTGGGCCTAATAGTCGTCCTATAAAACTTTCCCTTCAACCACAATGGCATTCTACGACCGCACAACACTCCAGTTGCACTTTTTCATTTCATCCACCCAACCTTTATCCTATGATTTACATCTCCATCAATTTCTCCATACTTTTGAATGATAGATCCCAAATATTTGAAACAATCATCCACCGGTATTTCTTGCTCATCAAGCTTCACTACACTCCCAGCACTACTTCGTTGCTTACTAAACCGACATTTCATATATTCTGTCTTACTCTTACTCAACTTAAAACCTTTTGCTTCCAATGTCTGTCTCCATAATTCTAACTTAGCATTAACCCCAACTCTAGACTCATCAATCAAAACAATATCATCAGCAAACAACATACACCACGACACATTTTCTTGAATTGATCTAGTGAGCTCATCCATCACTATAGCAAATAGGAAAGGGCTTAAAGCAAATCCTTGATGTAACCCAACCGTTATAGGAAAATTGGTTGTCACCCCTCCACAAGTGCAGACATTGGTTACTACTCCTTCGTACATATTTTAATTATACTAATGTACTTGAGAGAAACACATTTCTTCATTATTGTCCACCAGAGAACATCCCTAGGTACTCTGTCGTATGTCTTCTCCAAATCAATAAAAACCATATACAAATCTTTGTTCCTCTCTATATCTCTCAATAAGTTGTCTAAGAAGATGTATAGCTTCCATAGTTGATCTTCCAGGCATAAAACCAAATTGATTCTCCGATATCATGACAACCTTCCTCAACCTATACTCAATCACCCTCTCCCAAAGTTTCATAGTATGACTCATGAGTTTTATACCACAATAGTTTGTGCAATCTTGTATATCACCCTTATTCTTATATAGAGGCACCAAAGTACTCTTTCTTCACTCATTAGACATCTTATTTGTCCGCCAAATATTGTTAAAAAGATTTGTCAACCATTCTAAACATTTCTCTCCCAAGCATTTCCAAGCCTCGATAGGTATACCATCTGGGCCAACTGCCCTTCTTGATTTCATTTTCTTCAAAGCCTCTGCAATTTCTTTCTTTTGAATCTTGCACATGAAGTCACGATTCATCTCATGAAAATGAATAGAGAAGTCTCCAACATCCTGAGCATGACTTCCATTAAATAGCTTATCAAAATAATCTTTCCATCTCTCCTTAACCTCTTCATCTTTGACTAAAACCCTTTGCATTTCATCTTTGATACATCTAACCATACTCAGATCCCTCGATTTCTTATCTCTCATCTTTGTAATCCTATAAATATCCTTCTTGTTTTCCTTGGTATCCAACTTGTCATAAACCTCCTTATATACCTTATCCCTCACATTTTGAACTACTTTTTTAGCTTCCTTCTCAATTGACTTATTGGTAAGAACAAAAAAAAAGCCGTGGACTGTCTGGGTGCTTTTCTATCAACTGAACATGTAATTATTGTGCATCTCCATCTTGGAGCTCTGACCTTGATCTACATGTTGAGCACCTGTTGGACAAGCAATCAAAGTAGTATCACTAAATCGAGGTTTATTCTGTTATCTCGATTTAATTCTTCATGTGGGTTTACATGCTACCCTTTATCACAAGAATGAATCATATGATTCATGGAGATGAACACTACTTTATGAAATGTCATATTTTCATGTACTACACTATAATTCACCTTCAGTGCTTTAGCATATTGAAATTACCTTTATGAATAAGTTAGTCTCTTACCTATTATATTGGTCATTTATACAAAATCAGCAATTTACAAAGCCATAAAGAATCGAATTTATATACACAAATGTGATCACTTAATGTATTGTCATACATCAGAAGAAATAAAAAAGACCCATCTCCTTTACATGTTGGGAATACAATCCCGGTGCTAGCCCTTTAGTAAGAGGATCTACAGTCATTTTCTTCATCCCAATTGTATGAATACATACCAGATGATTCTCAGTCATATCTTTAATAACAAAGTATTTTAACTCCATGTGTCGACACAGGATTAAGCTCTTGTCGTTATTTGAAAATAACACGACTGCTTCATTATCACAAAAGATCTTTAGTGGTCTCTCAATAGAGTCCACAATACCAAGACCTATAATGAAGTTTCTTGTCCAAATGGCCTGTGACAAAGTCTCGTATAGAGTAATAAATTCTGCCTCCATGGTATGAGCAACAGTGATAGATTGCTTTCCACTTCTACATGAGACAACACCACCCGCTAGTAGAAAAATGTATCTAGTAGTAAATTTTCTACTGTCAATACACCCTCCTAAGTCCGCATCAGAGTATCCAACGACCTCTAGGTGATCAACTTTCCTATAGGTCAACATATAGTCTTTCGTTCCTTATAAATAGCGCATGACCTTCTTCGCTGCCGTCCAGTACGCAATACCTATATTTGATAGATATCTACCAAGCATTCCCACAACAAATGCTATATCAGAACGAGTGCAGGTTTGCACGTACTGCAAACTTCCAACTGCCGAAGCATATGGGATAGCTGCCATCTAAGCCATCGCAATATTATCCTAAGGATAGTCCTTTAAGCACAATTTATCCCCTTTCACTATAGGTGTCAAACCAGGAGAATAATTCTCCATCCCATATCTTTTAAGAACCTTAAAAATATATGATTTCTGAGAGAGGCAAAGGACAACCTTAGTTCTATCATGACGTATCTCGATTTCAAGGACATATGTGGCCTCACCCATGTCCTTTATATTGAAATGAGAGGAAAGAAAATATTTTGTTTCATATAATAGACTCAAATTATTAGTTGCAAGAAGAATATCGGCAACATATAAAACCAAAATTATGAACTTACTTCCACTAGTATTTATGTAAATGCACTGATTTGTTGAGAAACTCTGTTTTGATGTCACATAATATGATACACTGTCGTATTTGATTTTATATGATATGATAATATGTCCTCTTGAAAAATGTTATATTATGACTGAATATGTTTTGTCATAAATCTAACGAGTATTTGATGCAAGGATATCTCACCCAAAAAGGATGGAGACTTCCTGTTCAAGTACAACTAGTGCAATCATACTCCTTGAAGAAAAAGCTTGATGAGCCATGCATTCCTAAAGATCAACTGAAGAGATCGGCTACCTCAAGATGAAGATTTTTTCTTCTTTAGAGTCATATGTAACAGAACTTTCAGGAACATGCATATTGTATATTACATACTCATTCATAAAGACTATATCATAAAAGTATACGATAGTTTCAAAAAGCTCCTTTTTGAAAACTAATAATTGTACCTCCTTACAACCATTTATGAAAAAGGTATTTTGACATGATTTCAAAATGTAATAATTGTACCTTACATCATATACAAGACAACATGAAAAGAAATGTAGGAAAAAGACAAAACATGAAATCGGCTACATAAAGAAAACAAATATAATATGTTTTGAAAAGACTCTAGTTACCTTCTTTAAAGAAATATTTTTAAATATGGGTAAAAGACAAAACATGAAATCGGCTACATAAAGAAAAACAAATATAATATGTTTTTTGAAAAGACTCTAGTTATCTTCTTTAAAGAAATAATTTTAAATATGGGTAAAAGACAAAAGATGAAAATCGGCTACACAAAGAAAACAAATATAATAAAGTTTGTGATAAAGACTCTAGTTACCTTTTTACAAACCCATAGAATGTCGACTTACTTGAAGTCATCATTCTCTTTGTGCAAGCATTAAATACCTCCTGTAAGAAATCCTTGTTTAATATCCTTCTCAAGAATGTCGACCTTCTTGTAGTCCTCATTCTCTCTGAAGACTTTGAAAAACACAACATAAAGAAAACACTTGACATGACTATGTACAAATAAATATCTCAAAGCACTGATTGTACTTACACTCATTTAAAGTAAAGAAGTACTTATGTACCTCAAATCATTAATTAGAATAAAGACAAAACTACAATCCAACGTTCAATGTACTATTGTAAGAAATAGACATTTTACATAAAATATGTATTACCTAAAATATTACAACGACTAGTGTACCCTATATTTTACTTTTATGGAAAAAGGCATTCTCGAATTTCTCTAAAAGATGTTTTTGAAATGACATAACATTTCACATTTCAAAAAGGCTACGATTTCAAAATGTAACGACTACTTTTTTAAAAGCTATATAAACACACTCAAATAAACTATTCAAAAAGGGAATGGAATAGACGTGTGAGCTTACAACGAGAAAAATTCTATTCATTATTTGAAAAGAGAGCCTTGAAAAAGAAAGAGAAAAAGAAAAGAAAGAAAAGAGAAAAAGTCAAGTCCAGCTCTTTGACAAAGAGTATCCTCTGAGTGACAAACAGAACATTCTGAGAATCCTTCATTCGTGCATTCATATCATTCTGAAGGTTCTATAAGAAGTATTGTAACTCTGTTATTCATTGTATTCCTTCTTTGTTGAAAGAAGTAGACCTCTGAGAAAGAGGGTGTTGTCCTTCTTTGTTGAGAGAAGAAGACCTCTGTGGAAGAGGGTGTGCCCCTTCTCTGTTGAGAGAAGAAGACCTTTGAGGAAGAGGGTGTTGTACTATTTATCCGGTGACTCGGATGTTCAAGTGGTTTGCTTGAGGACTGAATGTAGGTCTGGGTATTGACCGAACCAGTATAAATTCTGTGTTTTATGTGTTGTGCTTTATTGCCTGATTATTTTATTTTATCGATCTTTATCGTATTTCACTATTCATCCCCCCTCTAGTGGAATTTCATTTGGTATCAGAGCAGGTTTGCTGGTTTCGACATAACAAGTCTTCCAGCACAAATGACATCTACCTCTTATGCTCGTGATATTGAAGGTCAACACACATCTCGTCCTCCTTTCTTCAATGGCTCCAACTATGGATACTGGAAGTGCAGAATGGCTATATTTCTCAAATCCATAGATTTTGCTGTATGGAAAATTGTTCAGCATCCATACACATCTCCATCCGCAGACTATAACTTATGGTCTGATGAAGAAAAGAAAATGGCAAACCTAAATGCAAAGGCTATGAATGCCTTATATTGTGCCATTGATCAGAACGAATTCAATAGAATATCTATATGTGAATCTGCATATGACATTTGGCATTCTTTGGAGGTTATTCATGAAGGAACCAACAAAGTAAAAGAAGCCAAAATCTCATCTCTTGTTAGAAAATATAAGTTGTTCAAAATGAACAAAGATGAACCCATCACAGAGATGTTTACCAGATTCACCAACATCACCAACGATCTGAAATCTCTGGGTGTAACATATTCCCAGACAGAAAAGGTGAAGAAAATCTTGAGATCTCTCACAACTGATTGAGAGAAAAAGACTACAGCTATTGAAGAAGCTCAAGATTTATCTAAGCTTACTTTAGACGACTTAATAGGCAATCTTATGGCCTATGAAGTCTACATGAAGGAAAGAAGGGAAGAAGAGCAACCATTAAAGAAAACTCTAGCTTTCCTAGCTCTATCTGAGAATGAAGACTCAGATAAAGAATCCGAAATTGCGCTACTAACCAGAAAATTCCAGCGCTTCATGAGAAGGAACTGGCTTCCAAACATGCACAAGAAAAGAAAAGATCCTAAGGAAGATCCCATGTGCTATCAGTGTAATAAGCCAGGTCACTTAAGGCATGACTGTCCCCTTCTCAAAAGAAAATCCAAGACCGAGGAACCAAAGAAGAGGTTCTTCAAGAAAAAGGCTCTGCATGCTCAATGGGATGACTCAGAACCATCCACCAGTGAAGATTCAAGTGATGATGAAGCCGAAACTGCAAACATGTGCTTCATGGCAAACGAAAGCTCTGTAAGTGAAATTTCTGATTTTTCCTTTGAAGAATATCTAGATGCTTTTCAAGAACTATTTAAAGAATCTAGAAAATTAAGCTCCAAAAATAAAACATTAAAATCTGAAAATTTAGAGCTTTCCCAGAAAAATGAAAAACTCAGCAGTGAAAACTCTGAGTTGAAAAAGAAAAATCTTCTTATTGCTTCTGAAATCTTATCTACTAGCTTCAAGACTAAAAATCTGCAAGTAGAAATTTCAGAATTAAAAAGTAAAACTGAAAACCTTATGAAAACGATTTTCAAGTTTACTAAAGGAAAAGAGAACTTGGATAAACTCCTATCTTCTCAAAAAGTCTCCTTCTACAAGAATGGTATTGGCTACTCTCATTTCAACAAGCCTTCTTGTATGAATCAAAAGACCACGTTTGTGAAAAGTTCGTCTGAACCAAATAAGGAGTATTATAATTTTTTTTACTCCTCTAAGGTTGTAGACAAACCCAAATCCAAATGGATATGGGTTCCAAGGTCTAACAAAAAGGGACCCGATTGGGTACCAAAAAGAAATTTTACTTGATGATTTGCAGGCTCCAAATAAGAAGAACAGATGGATTCTAGACAGTGGATGTTCAAAACACATGACAGGACATCCAGACCTTTTTGCTGTTCTTCATCATAAAGAAGGAGGAACCGTCACCTTTGGAGATAACAACAAAGGTTTGATAATTGACATTGGTAATATTGGTAACATAGATAGACCTCTTATCAAAGACGTTCTCCTTGTTAAAGGCTTAAAACATAACCTACTAAGTATCAGTCAAATGTGTGACACAGGTTATAATGTTAGCTTTAATCATGATGCATGCCTCGTAGCAGACACCAACGAAAACATCATCTTAAAAGGTATAAGAAAGAATAATATATATGAACTATACCTAGAAAACATCACAGAACATTGCCTTATAACTAATAATGACTCTCAACATTTATGGCACATGAGAATGGGTCATGTAAATTCTAAGTACATGTCTAAATTAGCTAAAAATAAGTTAGTACGTGGGTTACCCAAAATATCTTTTAAAAAGGATTATTTTTGTGATGCATGTCAATTAGGAAAACTGTCCAAATCATCTTTTAAATCAAAAAATATCATTTCTAGCAAAAGACCTCTAGAGCTTCTCCACCTGGATCTTTTTGGTCCTTCTACGGTAGCTAGTCATAATCACAATAAATACGTTTTTGTCATTGTAGATGACTACTCAAGATTTACTTGGGTGATATTTTTGAAAAACAAAAGTGATACGTTTTGTCAATTTGAAATTTTATGTAAAAAATTACAAAATGAAAAATCTTGTTCTATTGTTAAAATCCGTAGTGACCATGGAGGGGAATTTAAAAATGAACTTTTTGAAAATTTTTGTAACTTGCATGGTATTTCTCATAACTTTGTCTTTCCTAGAGCTGCACCTCAAAATGGTGTAGTAGAAAGAAAGAATAGAACCCTTCAGGAATCTGCTAGAACTATGTTCCAACACAATAATCTTGCTAAATCTTTTTGAGCAGAAGCTGTTAATACTGCATGCTACATAACAAATAGAGTTCTCATTAGACCCTTATTAAATAAAACTCCCTATTAACTATTCTATGACAGAACTCCAAGAATAGACTATTTCAAAGTCTTTGGTTGTAAATGCTTTATCCTAAACACAAAAGATAGCCTAGATAAATTTGATGCTAAATCTATTGAAGGCATATTTTTAGGATATTCAAGTCATAGTAAAGCATACAGGGTTTTCAATAAGTGTTCTAAGTCTATTGAAGAATCTATGCATGTTAGTTTCTGTGAATCTATTGATCAATCTGTTCACAAGCAAACTAACGATGATGATGTTGAAAGTACAGATTTATTTTTAGATAACACAGATAAGTCTAATGAAGATGATCATCAAAGAACATTTGTCGATATCAAAGATCATCCTCAAAAGCAGATTTTGGGAGAACTGACAAAGGGGGTTCAGACTAGAGCTCAGTTAGAACGGATTGCAAATATGGCATTCATTTCTCAACTTGAACCAAAGAAGATTGATGAAGCCATCATCGATGAGTTCTGGATGCTAGCTATGACTGAAGAACTGAATCAATTCCAAAGGAATGAAGTTTGGGATCTTGTACCAAGACCAAAGGATCATCCGATTATTGGGACAAGATGGATCTTCAGAAACAAGCTAGATGAAACAGGTAATGTTATAAGAAACAAGGCCAGACTAGTAGCTCAAGGATACAACCAGGAGGAAGGTATTGATTTTGATGAAACATTTGCTCCTGTTGCTAGACTTGAATCTATTAGAATGTTTTTAGCATATGCAAGCTATATGGATTTCAAATTATATCAAATGGATGTTAAAAGTGCTTTTCTAAATGGATTTATAAATGAAGAAGTTTATGTAAAACAACCTCCAGGATTTGAAAATGAACAATATCCTGATCATGTTTTCAAACTCAAACGTGCTTTGTATGGTTTAAAACAAGCACCTCGTGCTTGGTATGATAGACTTAAAACCTTTCTGTTAAAAACTGGTTTTCTGTAGGCAAAGCAGACTCTACATTATTTGTTAAAATAGTGAATAATCATACCCTAATTGTTCAAATATATGTAGACGATATTATCTTTGGATCTTCTAACAACACTTTTTGTGAAGAATTTTCTAAGTCCATGCAGAAAGAATTTGAAATGAGTATGATGGGAGAACTCACCTACTTTCTTGGACTGCATATTAAGCAAACCAAGGATGGAGTTTTCATCAATCAATCTAAGTATGCTCGTGAACTTCTGAAGAGGTTCAACATGAACTCAACTGCTTCAAAATCTACTCCTATGAGCACTACTACTGTTTTGGACAAAGATGAAGATGGCAAGTCTGTTGATACAAAGGTATACCGAGGTATGATAGGATCACTTCTATATTTAACTGCTAGCTGTCCAGATATTATGTTCAGTGTTTGCTTGTGTGCTAGATTTCAGTCAAATCCAAAAGAATCACATCTTAAAGCTGTAAAAAGAATAATGAGATATTTAAAAGACACAGTTGATTTTGGATTATTCTATTCAAAATCCTCTACATTTGATCTAATCTCATACAGCGATGCTAACTTTGCTGGAAGTAAATCTGATAGAAAAAGCACAAGTGGAACATGTCATATGCTAGGGCACTCACTTGTATCATGGTTCAGTAAGAAACAAAACTGTGTATCCTTATCAACTACTGAAGCCGAATATATTGCTGCTAGCCTAGCCTGTACACAAGTTATCTGGATGAAACAAACCTTAAAAGATTTTGGTTTAAATTTTGAAAATACAACTATCTTCTGTGATAATACTAGTGCTATAAACTTATCTAAAAATCCTATTCTACACTCACGAACTAAGCACATTCAAATAAAACACCACTTCTTAAGAGAACAAGTCTTAAACAAAATAATTAAACTGGAATTCATACCCACAAATCAACAGTTAGCAGACATTTTCACTAAACCATTGAAACATGAAGACTTTACACGAATTAGAAGAGAACTAGGAATATGCAAACTAAGTGACTTATAAATTAATCATACTTATTATAATACTTCTTAAAATCTTATTTTAAAAGTTTTTTTTCCGATTTTTGTTAGTCAAACTAGATTTCCATATTCACGTACACTTTAAAAATCTTATAAGACACATTCTTTATGTCTTTCAACTTGTCAACTTTTCAAGTAGACATCTATTATGACTTCTTGTCCTATCTCCTTTCACTTATATCCATAAAAACTAATTATATTAAAAGCTATCATGACATTGTTCACATCACTCATCTCATAACTCCTTTATTATTTTTGTCCTTTTGTGAAAACTTCTCTTACGATAAATTGATTCACCTTCAACATAATAACATAATTAGTTTATGAAAAATCTTGCTTTTCAAATTTTTGGTTAAATTCGGATGATTATTTTTTTTGGTTCTTTTACCTTATTCTAAAGATCTAGTTACTATGTTCTCACGTAAATTTTTACTATATCATGTGATATCTCATATATTACGTACACTCTATTATATCTCACATACATTTTTACTATATCATCTTTTATATCATAGCCTAAAGAACCATCTATTATCATCTCTTCATGTTTTACATCTTTTACAAAAAGTATTGTAAAAAAACTTGTACTCCACCCATTAGTACGTTTTGTATCACCTTTTTATCTCTCTCTCTCTCTACATTATACATAGCTCCTTCTCATCCGTGACCATGACTCTCTCACACATTTTATATCTCTCTCCAATCGAGACTCATTAAAACCTTGTCCTTCATATTTTTTATTCTCATTAGTACCTTTAGTACTTTTTCTCTCTCTCATACGAATTGAGCCTCCATTCTTGTCAATTCATGTTTGTGACTCCTCTACTAATTTAAAACTTAACTTTATTCTTTAAAAACTATGAACTTCCTCAAATCGAGTTTCTTTAAAAATATGTTTATCAAATAAACATTAATTCATGTCAATCATAACTTTATCTCATGTCTTTCATCTCATATCAATCATGAATTTTTTATTACTTCTTATCCTACTCGACAATCCATATATGTCATCTCACTTTTCTCCATGACTACTCTCACTCCTTCTACACATATCCATAATTTTTTTTTCTTATACAAACAATTATTACTCTTCATTCTTAAATATCTTTTTGTCTCATCACTATTTATAGTCAAAGCGTGTCCCTCTCATCTTTACGTATACTCATAAAACAATACCAATGTGAAGACACATTAATCATGACATATTTTTTAAAGCATTCTTTTCCTTCAAAAATGTCATATCTTTCAAACCACATATCCGTATCACCCTTCTTTATGTCTATTCATTCTTCTTCCACGCCTATCAAAATATATATTTATTAAATAACCAATTATTGCCTCTCACTCACTCATCTTTGTTTGTCTTATTCCAAAATCACACTTCACGAATTTGGAATGCTTCCATATCAAGTAATATCATGTAGTTAAAGTTGTTTGTTTTATTAGGCCATTATTTTCTTCACTCTCTTCAATAGGTTACTCCATACTCCATTCATAACATTTCTCACTACTCGATACACTCTCCCATAGTATATTTGTTCAAATCTATGTCCTTCTTAACTTACCTACCAATATGATACACTATCTTCCACCATTGATTTGATTTGTCATTCACAAGCCCCTTAACTTACAACTCACGAATTTTCTTATTCAAACTACAATCCAAAAATCCTTCACGTCCAATATCATTCATTTCTTATCACCATTATTTCTCTTCTTCTATTTATTAGATTGATTCATATCTCATTCCCACAATTTTCTCTATTCTCTTACAAACCCTTACTCGTTCCAAGATCTTCTCTCTTGCTCGTTTTCTTTTTGCTCTTGCAATGGCATTCTCTGGCACATCCGACTTACTCCAAGCTTCTGAGTTGAGATTTCCTGATCTCGTTCACACTTATCACTCCATAAAATCTTTGACCATCCTACCAGGCAGCTTGATTCACCTTGAAGCCCTTCCAGCATTTGACTTACAAACTTCTCTTTCTGAACTTATTCTTGTTCTAGCCTCTCCAAAACAAATGCCCATCTATCCTCACCTTATCAAAGTTTTCTACACCAACCTTTCTATCGACCATGATCACTCTTCTATCACTTCCATGGTACATGGAAAAATTTTCTCCTTTGACATATCTCAGTTAGGCAATATTTTGAATATTTCTTCTTACGGTATTGAACTTCCCAACGTTGTTCCTCTCGACCACTCTGTGTTTCAGAAAATCCTCCTCTCCACTCGCTCCACTCACTTCCCATGGCATGAGAGCAATCTCCAACCTCATGCTCTGTTGTTGTCCAAAATTCTTTCCTCCAATATCGTCCCCAAGTCGCCCTCCAGGGGATTTATTGCAAATGAAGTCTCTCTTCTTCTTTATGCCATCTTCTCTGCCTTTCCTATCAACTGGTCCAGTGTCATCTTCCACAACATGATCAACTTTCGTTCTTTTAAGTCTCTTCCCTTCGGATACTTCATCTCACTCATTCTTGAATTCTTCCAGATTCCTCTTGCAACCGATGTCGTCTACTACTCAAACAATATAATTGATGACTCCTCTCTTCATTAAGAAGAGTCCTCTCCTCTAAACTCTGACGACGAAGGCCCTCACGAAGCAGATCACGCAGCAACTTCTGACCTTGACATCTTCACAGCTATTGTCAATATTCAGAACACCCAGGATCTCCTTCTAAAGAATCAAGCTTCACTACAACTCGGCCAAGATGCATTACTCCAAAAGTTTCACCCTTCCTACGGCTCAAAATAAACCTTTTTTTTGGTCTGTAATAACTTTTAATTACTTTTGGTCTGTAATAACTCTCTTACTCTGATCCCTTCCTTTTTGTCCATGACAAAGGGGGAGAAAACCTGTCTCCATTATTGGAGAAATACTCTCTTTAAACATTTTTCAATATTTTATCATATTATTATTTCTATGCATAATGTCTCTTTGACAGGGGGAGCATATTTTGTCATCATAAAAAAGGGGGAGAATGTTGAGAAACTCTGTTTTGATGTCACATAATATGATACACTGTCGTATTTGATTTTATATGATATGATAATATGTCCTCTTGAAAAATGTTATATTATGACTGAATATGTTTTGCCATAAATCTAACGAGTATTTGATGCAAGGATATCTCACCCAAAAAGGATGGAGACTTTCTGTTCAAGTACAACTAGTGCAATCATACTCCTTGAAGAAAAAGCTTGATGAGCCATGCATTCCTAAAGATCAACTGAAGAGATCGGCTACCTCAAGATGAAAATTTTTTCTTCTTTAGAGTCATATGTAACAGAACTTTCAGGAACATGCATATTGCATATTACATACTCATTCATAAAGACTATATCATAAAAGTATACGATAGTTTCAAAAAGCTCCTTTTTGAAAACTAATAATTGTACCTCCTTACAACCATTTATGAAAAAGGTATTTTGACATGATTTCAAAATGTAATAATTGTACCTTACATCATATACAAGACAACATAAAAAGAAATGTAGGAAAAAGACAAAACATGAAATCAGCTACATAACATGAAAACATGAAATGTAGGATATGGCTGCGGATACGGGGTACAACAATTTTTATGAAATTTCCAATATAACTTGTATATGAAGGGATATGGAATGATAGTCAAAATAGACTAATAGAGTGTCTGTGTGACATAACTTGTTGGATAGTTATGTAGGTTGTAGTGTGACAATCTTTTATGGTTCTTTTTGCCTTTTAATCACTATCTTTCTAGGGTGTTGATTTTGTTTTTAGGAAGCCGAAATTCAGAATGCCTCTCTTCTTAATTACCTCTGATAAGCAGATAATATGCTATGTTATTCTTCAGCAGTGATTACCATGAGACTGACTATGAATTACAGAGATTGTAAACTTTATAGCTGAAAATATGGCTATGGATTTGCAACTACATTTTTTTTATACATATATCTTCATAGATGACGATATAAAGGGTGTATCATAGAAAAAAAATCTATTGCTAGGGTCTTTAGTTTGTATCATTTTCTTAGACAGGTGCTCCTTTCACTATCAGGAAATTAGGCCCCTACTTGTTCATGTTGACCCTGTGCAATGAATCCTAAATTGGCTTATTGTCAACAACAACAACAACAACTATGCCTTCATCCCAACACAATTGGGGTCGACGATATGAACCAAAAAAGAATATCATTCTGGGTCTTCCACATGAATCCTTCTCCTCCAATCATTTCTATCCAATGCCATGTCCTCGGTGAGGTTCAAAGCATTCATATCCTTTCCTATCATCTCCATCCAAGTCTTCCTAGGCCTACCCTGACCTCTTTTAACTAATATATTTTCCCATTTCTCCATCCTTCTAACTGGAGCATCATTAGGCCTTCGTCGAATATGTCCAAACCACCGTAAATGATTCTCTCTCATCTTATTTTCAATGGATGCAACACGTACCTTCTTACGTATCTCCTCGTTCCGAATCTTATCTTTTATTGTATTTCCACACATCAATCTAAGCATACACATCTCACTTACACTCATTTTTTTAATATGATGTCTCTTGGTAGCCCAACATTCCGTACCATATAGTAAAGTGGGCCTAATAGTCGTCCTATAAAACTTTCCCTTCAACCACAATGGCATTCTACGACCGCACAACACTCCAGTTGCACTTTTTCATTTCATCCACCCAACCTTTATCCTATGATTTACATCTCCATCAATTTCTCCATACTTTTGAATGATAGATCCCAAATATTTGAAACAATCATCCACCGGTATTTCTTGCTCATCAAGCTTCACTACACTCCCAGCACTACTTCGTTGCTTACTAAACCGACATTTCATATATTCTGTCTTACTCTTACTCAACTTAAAACCTTTTGCTTCCAATGTCTGTCTCCATAATTCTAACTTAGCATTAACCCCAACTCTAGACTCATCAATCAAAACAATATCATCAGCAAACAACATACACCACGACACATTTTCTTGAATTGATCTCGTGAGCTCATCCATCACTATAGCAAATAGGAAAGGGCTTAAAGCAAATCCTTGATGTAACCCAACCGTTATAGGAAAATTGGTTGTCACCCCTCCACAAGTGCAAACATTGGTTACTACTCCTTCGTACATATTTTAATTATACTAATGTACTTGAGAGAAACACATTTCTTCATTATTGTCCACCAGAGAACATCCCTAGGTACTCTGTCGTATGTCTTCTCCAAATCAATAAAAACCATATACAAATCTTTGTTCCTCTCTATATCTCTCAATACGTTGTCTAAGAAGATGTATAGCTTCCATAGTTGATCTTCCAGGCATAAAACCAAATTGATTCTGCGATACCATGACAACCTTCCTCAACCTATACTCAATCACCCTCTCCCAAAGTTTCATAGTATGACTCATGAGTTTTATACCATAATAGTTTGTGCAATCTTGTATATCACCCTTATTCTTATATAGAGGCACCAAAGTACTCTTTCTTCACTCATTAGACATCTTATTTGTCCGCCAAATATTGTTAAAAAGATTTGTCAACCATTCTAAACATTTCTCTCCCAAGCATTTCCAAGCCTCGATAGGTATACCATCTGGGCCAACTGCCCTTCTTGATTTCACTTTTTTCAAAGCCTCTGCAATTTCTTTCTTTTGAATCTTGCACATGAAGTCACGATTCATCTCATGAAAATGAATAGAGAAGTCTCCAACACCCTGAGCATGACTTCCATTAAATAGCTTATCAAAATAATCTTTCCATCTCTCCTTAACCTCTTCATCTTTGACTAAAACCCTTTGCATTTCATCTTTGATACATCTAACCATACTCAGATCCCTCGATTTCTTATCTCTCATCTTTGTAAGCCTATAAATATCCTTCTTGTCCTCCTTGGTATCCAACTTGTCATAAACCTCCTTATATACCTTATCCCTCACATTTTGAACTACTTTTTTAGCTTCCTTCTCAATTGACTTATTGGTAAGAACAAAAAAAAAGCCGTGGACTGTCTGGGTGCTTTTCTATCAACTGAACATGTAATTATTGTGCATCTCCATCTTGGAGCTCTGACCTTGATCTACATGTTGAGCACCTGTTGGACAAGCAATCAAAGTAGTATCACTAAATCGAGGTTTATTCTGTTATCTCGATTTAATTCTTCATGTGGGTTTACATGCTACCCTTTATCACAAGAATGAATCATATGATTCATGGAGATGAACACTACTTTATGAAATGTCATATTTTCATGTACTACACTATAATTCACCTTCAGTGCCTTAGCATATTGAAATTACCTTTATGAATAGGTTAGTCTCTTACCTATTATATTGGTCATTTATACAAAATCAACAATTTACAAAGCCATAAAGAATCAAATTTATATACACAAATGTGATCACTTAATGTATTGTCATACATCAGAAGAAATAAAAAAGACCCATCTCCTTTACATGTTGGGAATACAATCCCGGTGCTAGCCCTTTAGTAAGAGGATCTACAGTCATTTTCTTCATTCCAATTGTATCAATACATACCAGATGATTCTCAGTCATATCTTTAATAACAAAGTATTTTAACTCCATGTGTCGACACAAGATTAAGCTCTTGTCGTTATTTGAAAATAACACGACTGCTTCATTATCACAAAAGATCTTTAGTGGTCTCTCAATAGAGTCCACAATACCAAGACCTATAATGAAGTTTCTTGTCCAAATGGCCTGTGACAAAGTCTCGTATAGAGTAATAAATTCTGCCTCCATGGTATGAGCAACAGTGATAGATTGCTTTCCACTTCTACATGAGACACCACCACCCGCTAGTAGGAAAATGTATCTAGTAGTAAATTTTCTACTGTCAATACACCCTCCTAAGTCCGCATCAGAGTATCCAACGACCTCTAGGTGATCAACTTTCCTATAGGTCAACATATAGTCTTTCGTTCCTTATAAATAGCGCATGACCTTCTTCGCTGCCGTCCAGTACACAATACCTGTATTTGATAGATATCTACCAAGCATTCCCACAACAAATGCTATATCAGAACGAGTGCAGGTTTGCACGTACTGCAAACTTCCAACTGCCGAAGCATATGGGATAGCTGCCATCTAAGCCATCGCAATATTATCCTAAGGATAGTCCTTTAAGCACAATTTATCCCCTTTCACTATAGGTGTCAAACCAGGAGAATAATTCTCCATCCCATATCTTTTAAGAACCTTAAAAATATATGATTTCTGAGAGAGGCAAAGGACAACCTTAGTTCTATCATGACGTATCTCGATTTCAAGGACATATGTGGCCTCACCCATGTCCTTTATATTGAAATGAGAGGAAAGAAAATATTTTGTTTCATATAATAGACTCAAATTATTAGTTGCAAGAAGAATATCGGCAACATATAAAACCAAAATTATGAACTTACTTCCACTAGTATTTATGTAAATGCACTGATTTGTTGAGAAACTCTGTTTTGATGTCACATAATATGATACACTGTCGTATTTGATTTTATATGATATGATAATATGTCCTCTTGAAAAATGTTATATTATGACTGAATATGTTTTGTCATAAATCTAACGAGTATTTGATGCAAGGATATCTCACCCAAAAAGGATGGAGACTTCCTGTTCAAGTACAACTAGTGCAATCATACTCCTTGAAGAAAAAGCTTGATGAGCCATGCATTCCTAAAGATCAACTGAAGAGATCGGCTACCTCAAGATGAAGATTTTTTCTTCTTTAGAGTCATATGTAACAGAACTTTCAGGAACATGCATATTGCATATTACATACTCATTCATAAAGACTATATCATAAAAGTATACGATAGTTTCAAAAAGCTCCTTTTTGAAAACTAATAATTGTACCTCCTTACAACCATTTATGAAAAAGGTATTTTGACATGATTTTAAAATGTAATAATTGTACCTTACATCATATACAAGACAACATGAAAAGAAATGTAGGAAAAAGACAAAACATGAAATCGGCTACATAAAGAAAACAAATATAATATGTTTTGAAAAGACTCTAGTTACCTTCTTTAAAGAAATATTTTTAAATATGGGTAAAAGACAAAACATGAAATCAGCTACATAAAGAAAAACAAATATAATATGTTTTTTGAAAAGACTCTAGTTATCTTCTTTAAAGAAATAATTTTAAATATGGGTAAAAGACAAAAGATGAAAATCGGCTACACAAAGAAAACAAATATAATAAAGTTTTTGATAAAGACTCTAGTTACCTTTTTACAAACCCATAGAATGTCGACTTACTTGAAGTCATCATTCTCTTTGTGCAAGCATTAAATACCTCCTGTAAGAAATCCTTGTTTAATATCCTTCTCAAGAATGTCGACCTTCTTGTAGTCCTCATTCTCTATGAAGACTTTGAAAAACACAACATAAAGAAAACACTTGACATGACTATGTACAAATAAATATCTCAAAGCACTGATTGTACTTACACTCATTTAAAGTAAAGAAGTACTTATGTACCTCAAATCATTAATTAGAATAAAGACAAAACTACAATCCAACGTTCAATGTACTATTATAAGAAATAGACTTTTTACATAAAATATGTATTACCTAAAATATTACAACGACTAGTGTACCCTATATTTTACTTTTATGGAAAAAGGCATTCTCGAATTTCTCTAAAAGATGTTTTTGAAATGACATAACATTTCACATTTCAAAAAGGCTACGATTTCAAAATGTAACGACTACTTTTTTAAAAGCTATATAAACACACTCAAATAAACTATTCAAAAAGGGAATGAAATAGACGTGTGAGCTTACAACGAGAAAAATTCTATTCATTATTTGAAAAGAGAGCCTTGAAAAAGAAAGAGAAAGAAAAGAAAGAAAAGAGAAAAAGTCAAGTCCAGCTCTTTGACAAAGAGTATCCTCTGAGTGACAAACAAAACATTCTGAGAATCCTTCATTCGTGCATTCATATCATTCTGAAGGTTCTATAGGAAGTATTGTAACTCTGTTATTCACTGTATTCCTTCTTTGTTGAAAGAAGTAGACCTCTGAGAAAGAGGGTGTTGTCCTTCTCTGTTGAGAGAAGAAGACCTCTGTGGAAGAGGGTGTGCCCCTTCTCTGTTAAGAGAAGAAGACCTTTGAGGAAGAGGGTGTTGTACTATTTATCCGGTGACTCGGATGTTCAAGTGGTTTGCTTGGGGACTGGATGTAGGTCTGGGTATTGACCGAACCAATATAAATTCTGTGTTTTATGTGTTGTGCTTTATTGCCTGATCATTTTATTTTATCGATCTTTATCGTATTTCACTATTCACCCCCCCTCTAGTGGAATTTCATGATCAACAATGTTTTTAGTGAATCCAAAGTTCATAATTACCTGATTGAACTTTTTATCACTGACGGGAGGCCTGTTTAAGTCCATAAATTGACTTCTTCAACTTGCAAACTAAATTATTCGAGTCATCTATACTGAAACCAGGAGGTTGTTGCATGTATACCTCCTCATCCATATCCTCATTCAGAAAGACAATTTTCATATCTCTCTGATGTAGCTCTAAATCAAAATGAGCTACAAGCGACATGATTATTTTCAATGATTTCTTAGTTGAGACAGGAAAAAAAGTCTCATTATAATCAATGCCCTCTATCCGTGTGAAACCTTTTGCAACAAGCCTAGCCTTTTACCTCTCCATATGACCTTTAGAGTCTATTTTGGTCTTATAGACCCATTTATAACCAACAAGTCTAACTTCATTAGGTCAAGGTACAATATCCCACACTTGGTTCTTTGCCATAGAGTCAAGTTCTTCTTTCATAGCATTGATCTAATGTGTTGATCTTTTACTTTCAATGGCTTCTGCAAATGTGAATGGATCTTCATCAATCTCTATGAAATCATTAGACTCTTGTAAATACACCACATAGTTCAGATGGATAGTAGATTTCTTGATTCTCGTTGACCTCCATATAGGTGCTACAGGTAGTTCAAATGACATGAGAACACATCCTATTTCCTGAGAAGATGCTTATTTCATGCTTTGTTGGTTTTCTCTTGTTCAGAAATGTCTGCAAAGAGTTAGCAATATGTACTGTGCACCAGAATCAATCCACCAACTATATAATGAAATATGAATTAAATTGCACTCATGAGAAACAAATGACTTATTACCTTTATTTTTGAGCCACTTCTTATACTTCAAACAGTCCACCTTCTTATGCCCCTTCTTCTTGCAGAAGAAACACTTTATAGAAGAGCCTCTTGACTGGAATTTAGCTTTAGCCTGAGAGTTTGAGCTCTCCCAAGCAGTTTTCTTCTTGAAGGAGTTTTTTTTTGGTCTCGACCTCTGTTTATTCTTATGAGAGGCCATATGTGCACTTGGCACCCTCTTACCCTTCAATCTCTCCTCTTCTTCAACACACTTGGCCAAGAGGTAACTAAAAGAGTACTCATCATTATGTGTGTTGTAAGAGATTTTGAAGGGTCCATACTCAGTAGGTAATGAGGTTAAGATTAGATGGACCAAGGAGTCAGAGATGACAAACTTCATGTCATTCAGTTGAGTTGCAATATTTCTCATTTTTAAAATGTGCCATCGGATCTGAATATCACCAAAATATTTTATAGACACTAATTTGGACATGAGCGTACTGGCCCTTGCCGTATTAGAAGTGTCGAATTGAGCCCCAATGGCTCTCAAAAATTCCTTCATTGTCTTGCAGTGAGGAATGACGTCTCAAATATTCTTTGTTACTCGAGATTGCAAAAACAACATGCTAAGTCTGTTCGAGCACTCTCACTTCTCAGAGGCAGCCTTCCGATCGGTTGTACTATGCTCTATAAGAGCAGGAGGTTCATCAATTCTAAGGGCCAGATCTAGATCCATATAGCTCAAAGTGAATAACACAATTTCTTTCCAATCAGAAAAATTTGTCCCGTTTAGAAGGGGGGTATTACTAGAACCGTCGATAAGGAAGGAACCTGATACAACAAAGAACGAAAACAAGACATTACTATTATTGCTCAGACGCGATTTGTGTTGAAAAGGTAAAATTGAGACCCTTTATTTTCACCTTTTCTGAGACAAGCATAATTGAGCCATTGTCATTCCACTTTGGTGGAAACGACAATACTCATAGTTGCTCCGTTTCTTCAATTAATAAGGAATTGACTTCAGTTGATGAAAGTAACAGATCATGTAACCAGAGGCAATTCAACAATATACCTTTGGGTACGAGCATGCTTCATGGGCTGGAATACACATCTACTATTACACCCTTTGTGATTTTGAAACACAATGACCTACCTTTGGGTAAAATCGATGTTTCATAAACTCAAACACAATCATAATAACGAATCTTAATACGGTCTAAAGAATTTGCAATCAAGACAACTCAGATCACTTTGGTGATTACATAAATTGGTTAATCAAGATCTTTTACCGAAAACATATTCGTATTATGGAGCATGCCCATGCACACATTTTAATGCATGAATATTCATGACAAAATACAAGTTCATGCTTCAACTTATATGCATAAACTAATTGTTACGAATTTAATCATAATTCATGCCTAAAACCATCATGCATAACCTAACTAACATAAAACACATGAATCAACATACATAAGTCATGCATTCTTTAGAATAAACACTTTATACAATATGAAAAATAACAAAAGCAAGCTCATATGAGTAAAACCCGGGGTTCACAAGTTGGAACCGGTCTGAAAACACCCCAAACTGACCCTGAACTGGTCATCAAAGGGTCTGAATCAGTTTTGAACCTTATGAACCGGTGCCAAGTATGAACATAAGTTTATAAAACCCTATAACCATATGCCAAAATTCTTGTATCTTTATATATTTATGACAACAGGGTCTTAGCATCTCAGAACTGGTGAAAAAACTGAAAGGAATCGATTAAAAAAGGCTTCGAACCAGTCCCCAAAAGGGCTGTATCAGTCCTTTATCCAGTTCAGGTTCAAATAGTGTATGGACCCTATTATGGATCCAGGTTTGGCCAGATCCAAAGAGGATCCGGGTCTGACGTAATCCAAATCTGGATCTGAGTCTTTCGGATTATATCCAGACTCGAATACCTAATGGGTCTGGATCATAACATGGTCCAACCAGATCAGATCAGACCCGAAACCAAATGGGTCTGATTCTGATCTAACTGTGTCGGATCCGATCACTGACCCGAACCCCATAGAGTCCAGGTCCGACCCGATCCACATAGGATCTGGATCAGACCCAGATTAGATCCAGACCCGAATTCCTAATGGGTCCAGATGTAGAGTCAGACCTAAGTGGATCCGAATCCTATGAATTCGACCCCCAAAATGGATCAGACCCAGACCCGGATACCGAATGGGTTCGGGTCCAATCCTGGGACCCGTCACCCAATGGATCCAGGCAAACCTAATCCACCCAAGATCCGAGTTTGAATCAGATCTGCCACCAGGTCAGAATACCCCGTCCGACTCAGGTCACCCAATAATAACATAAAAGATCGTGAGTTCAGTTTCTTAGAAACCGAACTACTTCACGATCTAAACAATGACCCACATCGCCTAAGAGCATTAGTCAGCAACCCACGTCGCCTGAGTGGCAGCCTGAGGTCATCGGCACCGACGGCCAGCCGAAAGGCCACCAGTGATGGCAACCGTCCCCCATCAGTGTCACATTTGGGGTTAGAGGAAGAAAAAAAAGGGAGGGTTTTTCAAATCTTCAATTGCTGCATGTCGCTGGACGGCGAAAGCACTCCCTTCCCCCCGCCCCCCCAATGACATCCTGCGGCAATCCCGATGCCGCCAGACCATCCTACAACCCTACAACGTAGGTAAAATGCGATCCACTGTATTTTTTTTGATCTTCTATTTGATGCCGGTGATGCTTGGCCGGTAATCGACAAGCCACGTCGCCCCACGGTGACGGGCTGCCGCCTTCAACCGACGACCTGTTGTTGGCTAACTGTATCCAGTGCCACCAGCAAAATCGTCGGCGGTCCACTGGCGACAAACAAACGGCAAAAATTGGATCGGGTTTGCCGGGAAACGCTGTCGCCCCATGGCAACAGTTGTTGGAGTCTAGGCAACCATTTGCTGAATACAGATGAGCCATGTCACCCCACGACAACAGGTTCAATCTGTTACAGCCACCCCATAGCACCTGCAACTTACCTCGCCCTATGACGACAGTCGCAACAAATGCTAGAAGGCCCTACACGCACCCACGCGCAGCAGAATGCGTGGGTCGTGAGCCCATAACCCAATGTTGGCGCATTCTGCATAAACAAACACATAAAGCATACCTATAGTCGCCATAAAGTGCAGATGCAAGGTATTCAGCGTTCTCCTCAGCTGGTCGATGCCCATGATGAGCCCATGCCTAAGATCGACGATGAGCAGGACCCTGAACCCAGTTAAACTTTAACGTGAACTAGGCTAAGGCTATGCAATGTCACTCATCATCCATTGCAGCCAGCCATCCCTTTATATAGTGGAGGAGGGAGAGGAGGTACAATGATTCCACATTCACGTAACCTTCTCCCTTACTGCATTAACCGCCTTCTACTATCATGCCCACTGGCCCACTAGCCCACTACCTTATTTTAATGTCCAACCAGGTCACCCAATGGGTTGGACCCAGAGCTGTATGTCCAACATTTTGGAGTAACAAAATCAGAGCGTGTTAATCATCATCTAAACACTATCAACGTGATGAACTTCAGCATGTTTATAGTACTAAAATAGGAGAGCATTGAAGTCCATGAACTTGATTTCTCTGGAAATCAACCGTACTATAAGGAGCTGAACCAGTAAAGACATTTCCTTTCATTGCTCTCATAATACTGTGCACCGAATAACTGCTTACGTCTGAACTTTATATGAGTGCTATGTAATTTAGGTAGCATGTTACTCAAGGCAACAATTTAGAGTGTGGACGTCCGAAGAATGGAATTTATCATTCTACCAATCAAAGCAAAATTTTATGTCAGAACAAGTTTGTCTGTAAGACATTCTTCTACTTGAATGATAATGAAATAGTGACAGCAAATTTAAATAGGGAAGATCCGACACACAAATTCCAGAAGGCAAGGCCCATTTGTACTTGGCAATATCCAGTTGAGCATATCATAACAAGCAACCCTCGAGCTTTGACAACTGGCACCCTCAGTTCTCTTCCTCTCCCTTAACAAGTACTCCATCAACTAATTTTTCTTCTTCTTTTCTTGTAGATTTACAGTTTCTAATCTTCACTTTTCCATTTCCAAGCATGTTTCTGTACAAAGATATGTTACTTCAAAATGCATAGTTTTAAATATTCAGTCATCAATCTCAAGCGACTATACAATTGATTCTTAATCTGATTGTTCCAACAATAAAATGACCCCGAGATGCTCCAGTTGCTCTCTGTCTGCACCCTTGATCCCTCAGGTGGCCCTTTAGATAGTCCATACCACCTTTGTTCTTGTGTTAAAACACGGAAAAGAAAGCTTGACATATAAGGCTAAGGGGATGGTGCCTGGTCTGTCCTACGCAAGCAGGGGGGAAATATTAAGAATGATAATGCCTTGCAGGGAATAACTCAGTTAAGAATAGAGCTCCATACTGTTTTCACTCAAAGGTCCAAATAGCTAAAAGCTCATACCAATCTAGGAGCTTCACCAATAATCTCTGCATGAACATAAACCTCCAGTAAAATGGTGGAAGCGTGCACGGTCTCTGACTATAATTTTCCTCTCATAAATTCTACATGTAAGCTTGATCAGTTCCTGGCGGGCGCTGCATATCCTAAGGTTTTTTCTGACAAGAATGGGAGAACCATGATTGGTGCTTAGAAGACCAAAGGCAACAGCCAACTTCTCACTATGAAAGGAGAGGGCATTTTCCTTCTCCTCTTCATCTTTGTCATGCAACACAAAAGATGTTTTTGGGGCATACCCAAGTAAGTAAGTAACCTAGCCCTTGCACCAATCTCATCCAACTTCTCATAGATCTCCTTTCTCCTTTTGTGTTCTTGGTCTCCCATGACAAAATTATGAATCACACCGTCCACCTCAATGTAGCTAAAACTAGGTGTCTTGATAACATCCACACGCTTCATGGCTTCCCTCGTCCTCCCCACATCTTCCCAACGAGCACACGCAGCATATACATTGGACATGAGCACAAAGTCCCTATTGTTATTGAATTTCAGCTCAACTGCATTGCACGCTCAGCTAGATCAGCATTACCATGAGTGTAACATGCACCCAACAAGCTCTGCCAGAGGACCACCACCGCCTCAATAGGCAAACTGACAATCAGATTATATGCTTCTTCCAGGCTGCCAGCACGGTCCAGTAGGTCTACCATACAACCATAGTGTTTGATATTTGACACAACACCACAGTCCTCCATGAAGGGCAACAATTCACGTCCCTCTTCCACCAACCCAGCATGACTGCATGCACCCAACACAGCCAATAACCTGACTGAGTCAGGTGCCGCCTTTGCCGTCTTCATTCTCTTATACAACCCCAATGCATCATGAGCACGGCCATGCATTGCTAACGCCATTATTATGGTGTTCCACGAAACCAAACTTCTCTGAGTCATTTCATTAAACACTTGGCATGCCCGAATCGCACGCGCGCACTTTGCATACATGTCTATCAGAGGATTTCCAACAAACACATGGCGATCGTGCAAGTGCTCTTGGGCGTACGCATGCACCGATTCGCCATCATCTAATGCACCCAATTGCGAGCACACAGACAGCGCCCCCAAGACGGTGACCTCGTTGGCCCGCAAGTCCTGACTCAGCTGCATGTGGCGAAACATCGCCAGCGCGTCAGTGGAGCGCCCGCCCCGAGCGTAGCCCGTAATCAGGACATTCCAGGCCACGATTTTCTTTATTAGGCATTTCGTCGAACAGTTTGCGTGCGTCGTCCAAGACACCCGTCTTGGCGTAAAGGTCCATCAGAGTCGTCTGCAATAGCGGGTCCGAGCCAAACCCGAACCCGAACCCGAACCCGAACCCGAAGATCTGGGAGTGGAGCTTCTGGCCTTCCCTGATGGCCAGGAGGCGTGCGCACGCCTTCAGGGTCAAGGATGCGGAGAGGGCATCGGGCGGGAGCGGTGTCTGGATCCGGGCGTAGCTGGAAGATCTCGCCGGCGTACTTAAGGAACTCGCCGGCGGAGAGGAGTAGCATGGTGAGGGCGTGGGAGCTGCGGAAGAGGCCCGTGACGACCATGTGGGCGTGGAGTTGCTTGAGGTGGGCGAGGTCAGTGCAGCGCTGCAGCTGCGACAGGGCTGAGGAGGCTACTGGGTCGGATCTTACTGGGTTTAGTGCCTCCATCTCTCCTTCCGTCATAAGGGAGATCGATATCATATCATGGTGATTTAAATTTAAAACAAAAACAAAACCCCGTTTTTTCACACATATAACTGATAAATCTGATTATTCTTTCAAGATATTTTAAACAATATCAGGATATTTGTCGCATTGAGTAGCACTCTCACTCACCCCGTTCTCGAGTGTAAATGGATCGAATTTAGCATACTAGTTTTTGGATACGGACCTTAACATAGAGCCCGAATATGCGCTTTGGCTGTAGGCTTGGATCTGAATTGAAGAACAGCATGTAAATTTCGTCAGTGCTAAATCATTTGTGTGTGATACAGTTTTTTCCCCATAAAACAAGAGATTCAAGTCACTTTGGAATGTCGGAGAGATTTAGCCTGCCCCAATTCAAATACAATTTGTTGGACTCATTCAACCTGTTGCTTAAAAAATGGCGCCATGATTCAGGCCAATGGCGATACACCTTTATCCGATTCATATGCACCTCCAACCATTTGACAAACGTTTTTATCCGCAAAGTCTTGTTTTTCAAAAACTTGCGAGAAATTGATTTTTTTTCTTAAATCTTGCATTTTTTTTTGGCAAAATCTCGACACTAAAAAAATAAATTAAAAAATATTTCTAATAAGAAAATATTAATAAACATTATTTAAAAATAAAAATACATGTTTTTTTCATGATAAATAGCCGTTTAAAACGTAAATATCGCGTTTAAATGGCGGTATTTATGTTTTTTCATAAATCTCGCGATATTTTGAAAATCTCGCAAGAAATTGCCGTTTTAAACTTTCAGGCAATTTCTCGCGATATTATCTCGAGATTTTCATAAATCTCGCGATATTTGTCACTATGCCTCCAACATCGCAGGAGGAAAAAATTCTGAGACATAAATGGGTCGAAGGTCAAACCTAGATCACCGCCAGATCTAGATTCAAGTATCAATGAAATGGATCTAAGTGTTTCTTTTGTGTTTTCGCAACTTGTTACGTGTTGACTGTTATGCGTTGTTAGGCTTTAAAGTGATATTCAATTTTGATTATTAAGTGAAATCTGTTTTCTAAGTTGGTTAAACGAATTGTTAATGGTTAGTATTTCTGTTAGCACAGGTTATATCATTTCACGAATTTTCAGTGTTAGGTATTTAAAAACACTGGTTTTGGTTTCTTTGAGAGAAGCACACCAACTGTTTGGTGAAACACCTCAACGACAAAACTGAACCCGTGAGGTTCAGTTTTTTGGCAGCCTAAACACCCTCTCTTAAAGACTGATTTCCCGTAGCGTTAGGTTATTTTTATCGGCATTTAATCATTTTGGGGACTCTGTTTACCGGACTGATTGGGCCCCTAAAACAGCACCCCAAACCAGTCCCAATTGTTGCGCCAATTAGTCTTGGATTTCTGTCATTTCTCCTTGTGTGCTTCCATGATTGATCATTCTCATTGTCTGTTAGGACACGTCTCTGTATTGTGTCAGAGATAGGGAGCTCCTCGTTTTAATGATATTGAAAGAGAACAACCAAGGTACTCTTGTCTTCTTTGTAAGAGGTGTAAAAAATTGTAAATAAATTTGATTTTTGTATTAACTCTGTTCTTTGAGTTATTTTCTTGTAAGTGAACACGTACATTTACCCTCTGTGTTATACTTGTCTTGACATAATAAAGATATTATTTTATTTTTACTTTTATGATATATTGTGGTGAATGATATATATTTGTCTTCTTTTTGTGATTTGTTTGATCTTTGTTTTGCATTGATTGTTGAGATAAATTTGATCCCATTCTGCGCATCTCGGCTCCAGCTTAACAAGAATTTGCTGCTTAACATTGCGTAAAGTGTATAAAAGTTTTATTATTCCGTATGATTTTAACAAGGCTTTAGTTTTAGTGACATGCCATGTTTAGACTCTATTTTTATTTTATCAAACTCGATCATAAAGCTGTTTTGTCATTCTCAGCTACTTTCTATTGTTTACTGCCTTTTGCTATTTGTTTATTGGCTGACTGCTCGTCCCCATATCTTCCATCCTCTTTGTTCATGCTTAAAAAATGTCTAAATTAGATCCAGTCGGTGTAGAGAGAGAGAGAGAGAGAGAGAGAGAGAGAGAATTACAATTACAAAGTAAAAAAAAACGGAGAGTTGTTAATGTGTAGACACGTTACTTGCTAAAATGCTAAACAAAAACCCCTAGATAAGGGAAATAATGAGTGCTGTTTATGTAATTAAAGCTACTGGTACCAAAGCAGGCCACTTCTTATCACCTTGTATAGGTTATGGATATAGCGTATCAGCCAGTAATGGAAGGAGTATAGTAGGATGAAAACAAGAGTCCATCTAAGCTTGCTTCCTGATAAAAGAACTATAGTTGCTATAAGTGCCAACATCATGAAAAAGATGGACTCGTAGAGATACTCTATCCCTTGCTGTGCAATGACTGAAGCAGACCTACCATTCACAAGGTAGCCCTTCCGAGCATGCCCCAGAACAAGGAGGAAGGAAAGCAGAGCGTTGATGGAGCTCCCAATCGACACGATGTCTGCAACAATGAAGATGATGAAAAAAGCTCTGTTTAAGAGCAGAGGTATGCCTGTATTTTGATTAAGGCCACCAGGTATTGTATAGAGGGCGGCCGAAGCAACGGTGGCTACCAGTGCAGCAACTACTGAATGAGACACTGCTATGCTATTAGCCCACTCGCTATCTTGCTTTATGAACTCACTGTGACAGCTAAGAAACAACTGCTTAGCTGTTTCTCCGTTGCAGTTTCGACGGGTATGGAGCTTTGGAGGCGTGATCTCCTCCACAGACTGCATCTTGGTGGAACATAAGCAGAGAGTCAGATTCAGAAGAATGCGAAACTGATAAGAATAGACAAGATGGAGAACAGACCACTGCGGCGGTTATCGATGTGGTCAGTGGGGTCCTGTGTCAAGCTGATACAAGATCAAACCCCGCTGATGCATGGGGGCTGCCGTTGCTTTATCATGGTTGGGACATGTAAGGCTGGAACCTGGAGTTTTACTAGCAGGGAGACAGGCTCATTACGAAGCAGGTTATATGTCCCCCCCCGGAAGACGGCCGTATCTCGTGTTCGGGGTCTCAATGAGCGCCACATATAAGAGCTCATGGAGCTCGTATCCCTGTGTGTGTCGGCATCACTTAGCATCGGAATTTCGTGCGGTTGCAAAGACTTAAGTACCCTTTCTTGCTATGCTTGCCATGAATCGATGGTTTGATAAAATTACAAAAATATCCTTTATCTAGAAAAGTGAAGCATTGGTTTAAGAAAAGTACAAAAATGCCCTTCATCTAGAAAAGTGAAACACCGTTTCGAGAAAAAGACCAAATTATCCTTGATCTAGAAAAGAGAGGATGATCTTAACTCTTAAATATTCCAAACGTTCTGTTTTCCCCCGAAACCGTAAACTTTTGCAATTTCTGCTGTAACAAGAGATCTCTTTGACGACACACCCATTGTCGTCGTTTACTGCCATCGGACACTCCTTCGCCGTCGTCTGCTTCCACCGAAGCACCATTTGCCGTCATCTGCTGCCGCTGGAGCATCCTTTGACGTCGTCTGCTGCCGTCGAAGCATCCTTTGCTGTCGTTTGCGCAGTGACTGCATTGTTGCCACCATCGACTGTGTCTCCCTTCTGGGTGTTTCTCCTCCACTGTCGGATTACCAAAACTTCTATCGTTTCGGTGGGTTTCTTGTAAGGTTTCATTATGCAAACAAATCAATTTGTAAATCTGAATGCTAAATCTTACAACTGGGTGACCGTCTTCATGCTAAATAACACATATTTTTATACTAAAACAAATTGATTTGTACCTATCCACCTTCTTGGCATTGAAAAACAGTTAGCATGATTTGTTCTTATGAAAGCCAAACATTTCAACGATATGTACTTATGAAGGCTAATTTTTAACAACGATTTGTACCTTTGAAGCAGTAACGATTTAATGAAACTACCATGATTTGTACTTAATTTTGATAAATCGTACAACAATGTATACGTATGAAGCCAAATGTTACAACAATATGTACGAAGGTTGCGATTTATACAACGATTTGTAAGTTTGAAGCATCAACTATTTATATATTTAAAGCACTAGCAATGTGTATTTATGAAGTTACTTCGATTTGTACTTAAGTTTGCTAAATCTTACAACGATTTTTACTTATGAAGTCAAATATTGCGATGATTTGTAATGTTGGTGATTGTTTAATGAATGAAATAATTTGTATTATTATATACTTGGGTAGGCGGTTGTAACGTATAATGATGCGGTTAAATTTATGTGTTGTGCAGGTTAGCAATTTCTACAACTCGTCAGGCAAGAAATAACACTTTATTCCATGGGATGAATATTAGAGAAGTTATCCGTCAATCCTATCTATATGAGCGTTATGAAAGGTACCAAAATATAATGAAAATTGAGAATGATAAAGGCAAGGAGAAATCGTTGGAATTGTATTATGCGGAGGATTATCCATCAGATATTGAGGCTAAATACCAAAGAAAGAATGAGGAAGAACTAAAGATGAAGAAGAAGGATGGTGAATAGAAGAAAAAACAAAGGAATAAGGAGGAGGAGAACAAAAAACAAAGGCAAAGAAAGAAGGCGGAGGAGAGGGAAATGCAAAGGAAGAAGGGGGAGGAAAATGAAAGGCAAAAAAATAATAATAAGGAGGAGGAGGAGAGAGAAAGGCAAAAAAAGAATAAGGAGGAGGAGGAGGAGAGGGAAATGTAATTGAAGAAGAATGAGGAAGATAAGGAAAAACAACTGATGAAGTAGGAATATTTTGAAAAGCAAAGGAGGATAAGGCAAACGAAGAAAGAGGCGAAGGAGAGGGAAAGACAAAAAAAGAATGAGAAGGAGGAGGAGGAGGAGGAGGAGGAGGAGGAGGAGGAGAGGAAAATACAATTGAAGAAGGAGGAAGAAGAGAAGGAAAAGCAAATGATGAAGATGGAAGATGAAAGGCAAAGGAAGAAACATCAGGATGAGGAAGAGAAGGAAAGACAAAGGAAGAAGAAGGAAGACGAGGAAGAGAAGGAAAGGCAAAAGAAGGAGGAGGATGAGAAATAGAATGAAAGGCAAATAAAAAAGAAAGAGGACGAGAAAGATAAGGAAAGAGAAAGGAAGAAACATGAGGAGGAAGAGAAGGAAAGGAAAAGAAAAAAGCAGGAGGAGAAAGATAATGAAAGGGAAAGGAAGAAAAATGAAGAAGAGAAGGAAATGGAAAGGAAGGAAGAAATTGAAAAGAAGAGTAGGGAGTCGAAGGAGCGAAGGAAGGAAGAAGAAAGGCGGAGGATGGAGGGAGGGGGATAGAGAGGAGAAAAGTGTGACCAAAGTACGTAAATCGATCCTGTCTGTCATGATTTACTGTGATAGTTATTACTATATATAGAGATAAATATGATAGCAATTACTATGTATAACGATTACTGTGATAACGATTATTGTGAATGATTTACTGTGATAGTTATTACTATATATAGAGATAAATATGATAGCAATTACTATGTATAAAGATTACTGTGATAGCGATTATTGTGAACGATTTACTGTGATAGCGATTACTGTGAATGATTTACTGTTATAGGTATGATTATGTATAACGATTACTGTGATATCGATTATTATGTATAGTAATTACTATGTATAACAATTACTTTGTTCGCGATTACTGTGATAGTGTGTGTGCAATGATTATTATTTATAGCGATTACTGTCTACAACTAGGTGTATAAGTACAAATGAGATTAATTTACAATTGATACGAATAATATGTTATTTTGTGTTACAGAGAAGTCAGAAGAGAAGTAGAGCACCAGGTGAAAAGCTCGGAGGGCAGTGCAGTGGCATGTAGTTCTGTCGTGGTATGATCAACTAAGTGCATATCAGAAGGATCAATTACGAAATATGCACTTCGGTGGCCTTTTGGACCAGCATTGTTTTGAAACGTGCTGGAACACCATGACCCACTTGGTAAATAAGTAGAATCATCAGACAAACACATTCCAGTTTGATTCTTTTGAGATCACCATGACCCTAGAAGATGTGGCGTGGATTACTGGACTTAAGTGCCATGACAATGTTGTCCTATTACGAGATTCAAACTATAACGCAAGGAAAAAGTGCACGACCCTTCTAGGAATGTCGATGGACGACTGAAGTCAATGTATTTCTGGTGGAAGCAATTCTACATCAATGAAAATTTCTTCTTTCCATAATAAATGGGAAGGCAGGTCCACTACATGTGCATCTGAAAGAGCTGACCAAGAGTTGCATGACTTCCTTTATTTTTTTGGTCTTTATTTTTTGATTGTTCTGGTTCGAGAATAAGTTACTTGTGACTGCAGTACCTGGAAGACTTAGACAAAGTCGACAACTATGCATGGGGTGCTGCTATGCTCGCACACTTGTATAATCAACTTTACCGTGCGAGTAAGGGTACGAAAACCGTCGGGGGGTTTTGGTCATTTGTTCAGGTATTTGTTTATTACATATTTAGTACTTGTAGACTAAGCTCGTTGAAGGTTGTAGTGTTACTAATATATTGTTTTTGTAGGCTGAGGCGTAGGATCATATTGTTGCATTGCGTCCTCAGCGTGGCCCTGCGATTTGTGGTTTTTCAAATATCGATCGGTGGGTTAGACTAAATGTCAAGGAGGATAATGCTAAGTTCATTTTAGATGAGTTGCAACTAAATAAGGTAAATGGTTTAAAATCATTTACAATCGGTTCAACATTTATCATTCAGTAGTATAATTCGTTGAAATGTTTAGCATTCTTAAGTAATCATCGCTGCAAGATTTTGTCTTCGTTAGTACAAATCATTATTGCTTTAGCATTTATCTTTTAGTACTGTAAATCATAGTAATCGTTTGCATTCTTAGTAACAGTCGTTGTAATATATTTAACACTCGTTATTATAAATAATTTTAATATTTAGCATTCATTAGCATGAATAATTGTCTGTACCAAAACCATAATCTTCAATGTACAGGTTGTGTGGAGACCGTATGAAGATGGAGAGGATGAGGACCAAGAGCTTGTTGCTGAGGGTGCGAGACTGTCTGACTGCGGTATTTAGTTGTTTAGCAATTATGAAGCCGAGTTGCAAAATGGTAGCGGAGTTCTCCTACAATCTGGCTTGGGACAATCTATCCCAAAGAAGCCTGTGGAAGTGAGAAGGAAGATGAATAGTGGTGGGGCCAGGAACGTGAATTGGCGAGAACACTACAGGAAACAATTGGATAGCTGGAACAAAGGAGGTGTTCGTGCCATAACATATGATTATAAAGAACAACAATATGATCCTGACTATTTCAAAAAATATTGGGAACCCATGCATCGAAATCTAAAGATTGAGAATATTGGGAACCCATGCCTCCCTCCTGTCCCCCATCATGTCGCATCCCAGCATAGAAAACCCGTCCATCGTCTCCCTCCGACTACAACAATGATTACCTCAGTAACAATACACGATGAAGAGTGAACATAGCTCACAAAAGAGAACGTAGTCTCCGACACAAGGTTCTAGATGTTGGAGAGGAAGAATAAGGACTTACGAAAGGAGGTGAGCAATTTGGGGAGACAAATACAATCACTGTTAGAGAAAATGACCAGTGTTTATAATAAGATCGAGGGAACCAAGAGGCCATCGAGGATAGAGAGTCCACCAAGAAAAAGAAAGAGAAGATTTGTATGCCATAATCCATATGAGTCGTCAAGTGCTACTGAATAAACGATAGCGATTCTTTTTATCCAAATAATTATTTATTGTAATTCTATCATTATTTTTTAAACGTGACATTCTTTAATTATTTAATTCTTTTTTTAATAATTGTAACACACAAGTGCCACTGGACAGATCGTTATAATGTTCGACCTTCATAAATAAAAGTGATCACATTTATTTTTTATAAGAGACCACGATTGACTTGCAATAAGTTGTATATAAGAGATGACAATTTATTTTTTATAGAAGGTGTTCTATCACGATCTGTACAACCATCCCACTTAAACCCATCAAATAATCGAGCCAAATCTGTTTGAATATCCTATTCTGATTTTCCTTCACGAGCTTTGTCCTAAGGAACGATTCTTTCCATCGTGATTTACATAATGACATTCGAAAATGGCAGAAAAGAAAAAATAAACAAATCGACATGATGTTTAAACTTAGTAAAGAACAAATCAAGTTAACTTGACTGATATGGACGTCATTGTGTATATCACTCTGGGCGTGAGAGCATAGTAAAGAAAAAATTGTTGAAGGTTATAGTCTTACTAACATATTGATTTTGTAGACCTGAGCATTGAAGCATATTGTGGCATAAGTATGACCCTGCGATTTGTGGTTTTCCAAAGATCAGCTGGTGGTCTAGAATTAATGTAAAGCAAGATAATGCTAAGGTCATTTTAGATGGTCTATAATTAAATGAGGTAAATAGTTTAAAATCATTTACAATCGTTTTAACATTTATCATACATCAGTATAAATCGTTGAAATGTCTAGCATTCCTAAGTAATCAACGCTGCAAGATTTTGTCTTCGTTCACACAAATCGTTATCGCTTTAACATTTATCTTTCAGTACTATAAATCATTGTAATCGTTTCATTCTTAAGTAATGATCGTTGCAAGATTTTGTATTCCTTAGTACAAATTGTTATCGCTTACGCATATAACTTTCAATACTGTAAAACGTAGTAGTCGTTTGTATTCTTAAGTAATGATCTTTGCAGGATTTTGTATTCCTTAGTACATATCATTATGCCTTTAGCATTTAACTTTCAGTATTGTAAATTATTGTAATCGTTTGCATTCATAAGTAATGATCGTTGTAGGATTTTGTATTCCTTACTATAAATCGTTATCGCTTAATCATTTAACTTTCAGTAATGATCGTGAGCTTTGTGTTTTAGGTTTATGGATTTTTGGTGGAGGAAATTGGATTTAGGGATTAGGGTCACGATCTTTGTCTATGTGAACGATATAGCCTATCACAATTTACAATTTCATGTCGATTTAAGTCATAGTTGAAAATCGATTTCGCTGCTACGATTTGTTTGATCGCGATTTTTGTTGACGAGCTTTGTCTAGTTAACGATTTTCCTATTGCGATTTATATAATCACGTATAAAAGACACAAAAGATGAAAAACAAATCCAAATGGGGCTTGCTATCGTGATTTGACTGATTTGTCCTATTGCTTTGATTAGTTTTGTATAAGGAAGATGAAATGACATTTATTAACTTCATTACTGCGCAATGCAATTTATTGGCTCTCATTTTTTGGTAATTGGCGTTATTTGTTTGAATACTGGCGATCTGTGAAATGAAGTTTCCTTCATATATGAATGACATGTCACACAGGTACTGGATGGTGTGATCATCCTCTGCTTCGTGAATGAGTAACAGACAAACCGACGATTCCTTAATAAACCTCGTGTTCGTGAATCGAACATATAACCTGCTTCATCACAAATGGGATATCAATATCGATGAAGGAGACGAGGAAGGAGACAACGACAACTACACGACCAACAATGGTGATTCAGGCGTATATTGTCTAAACATCGTGTCCATTTTCTTCAAAATTCAACTCTTTTATGTCGTTTATGCGATTTGTATTGTGTACTGTATAATGGAATTTTAATATTGTTTATTGAATATTCTATTAATTTCAATATCGTTTATTGCAAAAATATCAATAAACGATGAAATCGATTTGCACAAGCAATGGCAGTGCACCTTTACCACGATTTCTACACATGAACAGAGCGATTGCCATCCAGTTGTGACCAATATAGATGTCAATCCGTAAATCGTTATACCATAGTGATTTACAAAATGATGTATGTCTTTTAGATAATGAGCTTTGTCTAAGTGAACGATACGTACCATCGCGATTTACACAATGACTTATAAAGGCTATATGGTGTAGCGATTTGCTATTACGGGCAATGTCAATGTCATCGATTTTTCCTAATCGCTTTTACGAGCGATTGGGAAAGATGATTTAAGGATTTCAGGTTTTGCTTCAACAATAAAAGATGAGTTAGATTCTTGAATACAAACGATTTCGTTTAAAAATAAAAACAAAAACATATCATTGTCGTCGTAACTTCGTAACTACAAATCCACATGATTTACAACCACATTCGTATATAAAAAATATTAGTTGTTGGTTACAATGTCTATGAGCAGCTGAGGATACATCCTCTCTAAGTAAATGAGCTCAGTAGTAATGGAATCCCACTATACCATATTTCTCAGTAAACGAGCTCTGCTGCTTTGTTAAACTCTTAACAAATCCGACAATGTGGAAATTGGATCATGCAAAGAGGCATGACAACTAACTTGATGGTAATACTTAAAAATAGTCCACACGCGATTCCTGTGTTCCATAGCTCGCTTTCGAATTGATCTGAGCCTGTCATGAAACAGAAAATATAAGACACTACATTAAGTTTCACAAGAAATGCAAACATCCTCCCAACATTGATTACATACCAAAAGACTTGTAAAACTGAAGCTATCATTCCAGAAAATCTGGTCGGGAGGATCAAAGGTTACAACGTTGGAAATTACGTATATAGGGTATTGCTGCATATTGAAAATTACACAAGTTAGATATTGATAAGCTTCACGTAATGCAATTTACATGGGAAACAATATAATGTCTTACATACCTGTTCATGCGAAGGGCTTTGTTGCTTTTGATTAGAGGTTAGTTGCTTCTTAGACCTTTTCTTGCCAACCAATTCTAGTGCACCCTTTGCCCTCCAACGACTGTGATCAGAGGCATGTTTTCTTTTGATATCCTTCGCTTGGTGAATATTTTCATTATAATCAACAACGTTCACTCCTGACTTGTTGAAGATGATGTTTACGCTTCAACACAACTTCTCAGGATTGTCAAGGGAAACATGATTTTCACCTACGTTGGTCGATCCTATTATCTTGGACTGGTATTCATGAGCTGCAACAAACTGATGGTGAATTAACTGCACGTTTTCAAGTAACTCCCTTGACGCTTTTCTCATGCATACATAAGTTTCTTCACTTTTCAATGCCAAATCTGCAATATGCATAAATGACCTACACAGTTGTTGGTAATGGGAGGCTATGTGACACTTCTCATCAACACTAGATTGACTGACATTATCCATATCCAACAGTTCAATCTTTGCTTGTCTCCTCCATCTTCGCATTAAATATGACTCAGGTATTTCTTGTATATTCTCTTGATTAAGTGCCTTTAATGCATAATGATATAAAATACCTTTGAATTTATACATTTTGCACGTACATTCAACTTTTTTGTTGTCAACATTGTACGTGACATGTGCTTTTTACCTTTTCTGATGCTCTTCGCCCTCCCATAAAATATGGTATTTGTGCATATTCTTGCTTTGCACAAGTCCTTCTATGTTGCAATTCATGACATGTATAACCTCTTTATTAATCCATTTAAATACAGTTAGTGTATACAGATCTACATGTCACATTAATATTTTTATGTCCAAAGTTATAGAGCATGTATTGAAGCATTTCACATCTTGTTCAAGCTCATTTTGTCTTATACCGTCTACAAATAATTCATATTGTTCCATGAAGCGAAACATTATTAAACATGAGTACAAGGTTTTATTAAGCATGGCATGCATAGATTTAGCTCTTTGTGTGCTTATCATACCTGCACAAAAGTATTGTCTTCTATATGACAATGCCCACTTCTTTTTTTCTGTATATAAATTTTCTAACCACAGACAATCTTCAAGTTCGTATATGTGAATCATTTCCTCCCATTCTGACATAAAGGTGACCTCGTCTACGCTCTCAAGTACACACCTTGTAAACTTTTTGTCAAACCTAGTCTTCTAATTAAATATGTGTCCTATGTTCTTTGTTGCGTTTTGAAAGATATGCCACAAACATAGGCAATGATGTGCATCTAGCCACACATGAAACACTGTAGCTGCAATTGAGTGATCACCATCTGTAAGCAGGGTTTTAAAACTCGCCGAGTCAACTCGATGACTCGTCTGACTCGGCTCGGCCCTCCAACGAGTCAACCCGGCAAGGTAAACTCGTTTTGCGAAAACTCGGGCTGACTCGGGCGAGTTTTGGGAACTTTTTTCCTTTTTCATTTTTCAAAGGCTATGGGCAATTTTTTCACATGTAAGCGTTCATTTTTCAAAGAACAAATAGCATAATAACAATAGGCTTACCAACTTAATATAAAATCACAAAATTAGTAAAAGTCTATCAAATTTCATATGTCCATCATTCATTCCTTTTGGTAGCTCCAGGTAAGGAATCAAACCCAGTACCCCTCAATGAACATATAGTGAATCCACTAATCCAGTTAACATAACCGATCCCTCATGCAACCATCTCTGCAACACTGACTTTGTTTGTATATTGATACCGCATACCAGGTGGTTGAAACTTGAAACACAAGATGAAAGTCATCGTTATTCTTCTATATCCTCCATCACATCCCACTTGAAGTGGCTCCTGTCAAAACTCAAAATCCTCCTCCTAAAGGGTTTGAGTTTATTTCTTTCATTAAAAGTTCATCATGCCACTACTTACAAAGAACTATATAAGTACAAAGGTACATAGAGCAAATGTCCATAAGGAAACTTTGTTGCTGTGAGACCTACACAATAGTTGGCAGCCTGTTCAAAACCAACAACATAAAATGCCTACATTTATCATTATAATATATATACATCACAACATTCTCATTATCCAAAGCTCATATGCATTTATGTGCAGATATATAAGGCATGGTCCAATCAACTCTACATCATACATACGCTTACAAATATCAAGATAAAGTTCAATGTTCCCATATTTTTGCAAGGATTTTCTGAGGCCCTGCAACACAACAGCTATGTCCATATATTCATAATGTAAACCACAATCTAGCATGGTTATTAATGTTCTTGAAGCGAGTAATTAAGTCATTCTTTATATATTGTCTTGAAAGACTTGTTCCTGCTTGTGTAGTTTCTTTAGTAAATGTGAGATTTGAATTAAGAGCAGTTTTACTTGATATTATTTTACTTATTAATCAATTAAACTAGTAATTAAGTCATTCTACAAACCTTTATATGGTTAAATGACAATTTATATATTGTATTTCTTTTAAAATCAAAAGTTAACAAAACTTGGTCTGAGTCACCGAGTTGACCCGCCGAATCATGAGTCAATAAAGAACGAGTCGAGTCTCGAGTCACGGGTTTTAAAACCTTCCCTGTAAGTACAACTTCAGGTTGCTTCTCATTCATTGCCTGTGTAAATACTCTGAACAACCACTCAAAGCTTTCATTGGTCTGGTCATGCAAAAAAGCATCGCCTAATATACAACTCTGTGAGTGATGGTTCACTCCGACAAACCACGCAAATGGCCACTGTTCAGTATTAATCTTCATTGTCGTATAAAAAGCAAACACATTATTGAAGCATTCATAATCTACTATTGACTTTGAATCTGCCCAAAGCATATTCACAACATATCCATCTTTATCCAGTTGCATTGCACTAAAGAAACCAGGGTCAATGTTTGATTTCTTTTGTAAGTAATCAACCAAAGAACATATTTTTCAATTCTTCATGTTATCGGTCATCTTCCTTCTCAAAGTGGTTTCTTAGATCTATAGGTGTGAATGGCACATTCTCGCGACCACCATCTATGTGCGCAAACAAATTGTATGTCTTTCTTGGTGCAATGTCGGCGCTATCAGCTATTTCAGCCATTGCAGCATGTGCTACAGTTACTTTACGATGTGACCTTAACATAGGAGTTATAAATAAAACAAATAAATCATGATTATGATAACTGATTAAAGTATGAACTACATATTTCCCATTCGGAAGTCTTCTTAACACCATTCTTGTTGGACATCCACATCTTGATTCTTGCATGCTTCTTTTTGGATTTTCAATTGATTTCTTTCAACCTTCCTTAGAATAAACATATGTCTTTCTCACCATGACACTCTGTGTATTTTTTGACCAAGAAAACCTTCTAACACTGAAGCCAAATTTTAAGGCATAATCATTGTAACATTTATATGCAGCATCCTCAGTATTAAACTACATTCCTTCTACGGGAACAAAGTCAGGTGTACTATCATATACATTCTCAGTGTCTGCACCTTTATCAAGTGAACTGTAAGGATCGTCTACCTCATTATTGAATTACATTTCTTCTGCTGGAATATTCAAGTCAAGAGTGAATCCAATGCTTGTACCCTTGTTATCATGTGCATCATTAGTGCACGTGTTCACTTCTTCAGGTGCGTCATTAATACATATATTCTCTTCTCCATATCTTTCAAATAATTAAGATAGATCATCTTCATTACAACCAAATGATAAGCTCACCACTGTTATAAGCAAGATATCAATTTGCATTAGCAAGCGCATACGTTTAGTACGATTTATTCAGGATGCATATAACAACAGATACTGATAAAGTTAAGCAAGTCAAAGAAACAATTTAATGAATCACAGTATAAAAGCAACTGCGGTTTGTTATTTGCTTATACTATGCATCGAGTTGTTACTTACTATGCCAATAAAAGAAATGACATGTCGTATATGTGTGTTGACGATAGCGCTTTAATTATATCTACGATGCTGTGAAGCGAGTTCAATAAAAATCGCTAAATGGGCAACGATTTGAATACGAAAATCGCCACCGCAAGCGCGTAAAAATGTATTTCTGCACGCACACATTTTAAAAGTCTTTCTACAAATATCTTACAAATATATACTACAAAACACATAATATCTTACAAATCGATATACATATCGCATAATATATTACAAATCAATACGGCAATTCAGCATAATACATTACAAATCAATACTACAAAACACATAATATCTTACAAATCGATAAATATAATGCAAAATATATTACAAATCGATACGAAAAATTCAATATAATAGCAAACAAATCGATATTAAAAAACAAAAACAATATCTTACAAATTGGTATTATGTTACTAAAACCGCGATTTGAGATACAATGCATATACTGAGTGAATGGAGGATATCAGATGGGGTAGAGGCCCTTCCACGCATTTGTAAACAAGTATTCTTGTCAACAGGTCTCCGCGTCCTATAAATATCGATAAGTTTCCAACCATCAAAAGGACAAGATCCACCTGCAATAACAAAACAATGCTTTAATGATACTCAAGATGACATACATTCTTCAACAATAGCAGGATGACATAGAAAGGTACTCACGGTGCCTTAATGACACTGGTTGGAATGTTTGTGCGTCATTGCTTTCTTCCATAATGCCTAAAGACAACGAAAAAGAAGAGAAGACTGTAAAAAAAGATGGCCAACAAATTCGCCTATGATGCCCACCAATGATCAAATCAGTCGATCGCGAACACGAAAATGCTTTTTAACATAAGACAGAAACGAGAAGACAACAATGTGTTATAAAATAGGCTAAAAAATAAGGCGAGAACCTCGACTTGAGACGAGGACAAAGTTTGCGCTGTCAAAGAGAGCTCCTGTTACATCAGATGACGCAAAAGTTTACTGCTATAGGGATAAAACGAAACGTTTAGACTTTGAAGAGTTAACATCATACTTTCTGGATGGAGAACTTTTTTTGTCCTTTTCTCGAACCGTCGTTTTCCTTCTTTTGAATGAAGGATATTTTTATAATTTTCTCAAATCATTGTTTCATGGCGAGAATAGCAGAAAAGGGTACTTAAGTCTTTGCAACCACACCAGATTCCGATGCTAAGTGATGCCGACACACACGGGGATATGAGCTGCATGAGCTCTTATACGTGGTGCTCATTGGGATCCCCGAACACGAGATGTAGCTAACGACCGTCTTCCGGGGAGAACATATACCACCCTCTCATCAGGGGTTTTCCTTCTTCATAAAAGAAAAGAAAATATGGAGAATAGATCAACGATTTTATGTAAACTGATCAAACAGTGGGAAGGCACCTGTCTCAAATACTAGGACCAACTACTTTTGGTACGGTAAACAAGATAGTTGTCACCTCAAGTTGGCATTCGACAGTAACCCTGTAAAACGTCATTTTACATGATCCACTCTCAACAATGGAATCTGACTTGGCCGTATCCGATCTTAAAAGTTTGAAGTGAAAAAGCTGGGTTTTTCTTTTGTCATAAATACTTTTTTCGTGGATAACCAAGCTGGCATTAGGCAGGCCCCAACCATTACAAAAAACAAAAAATACATAATAATGTATTTACAAACAAGGGCCATGATTTTTAGATCTGGCCGAAAAACCAACTAAACACGAAAAAATTCCTTATTGCAATTTATATTTTCCTTAAAGATTTAAGCAAAAAATCACTTGCGGATATGGCATTTTGAATGAATTAGGACAGTTAGGACAAACCTATTATTCTCTCTCTCTGACACACACTCATATATATATATATATATATATATATATATATATATATATATATATATATATATATATATATATATATATATATATATATATGCGTGTGTGTCAGTGTAACACCCCAAAATTTTAACCCATATTTTTAAGGATTTTTTTTATAATAGCGAAATCAAAAAATAATATAGGGTTAAGCATTCAGGGACATTACAGTGGAGAGAAAACCCAACACATTTATTTCATTCTATTTATCAATGAAAATCATCATAGTTTTAAATGATATGAACCATTAAAAATTACAATAAACTCAAGCAATCCCTGGAACAATAAATCCAAAAATCTTGATCCGATGCCTCATCCCGCAGCTGCTCATAAACTCTATTCTTTACCTGAAAAATAGTAAATTGATTTGAATTAGACTACAACTGTCTAAGTAAGAATCACTGTAATTTTTCTTGCAGGTATATCATGTATCAAGTATGTGATGTGGGTGCCGTGAGTGATTTTCAGCATATACAAGATCAAATAAAGAAATTACACAACAACAGTAACATGCATATCATTTAACTCACAACCACAACATTAACATGGATAACATTTAGCTAACAAATACACATCAACAGAATTCAAACATCTCACATGTTACAATTTCTAAAGTATAATGCAAGTAAAGAAATACATTCTGAAAGAAGTATTGAACTGTAACCTATCATTCAATTCAATGTGATACCTAAAAAGTACTAATTAATGTTTATCTTTATTTATCCCGCGGGTACTCACGAGCCGAATCACCCATAACGGAAGAGAACATTCAGGGGTTTATTATTCATGGGTGTTTTATTAACCCGAACGTTCTAACAAAAACTGTAATTCCTAAGGGAGCGTCCAGTGATCGAGAGAGCCTCCCAAAGGCCAAAACCAAAACAGGATGCATCCCTAACTTCTGCAGAAGAACAAAGAGCTACCACCTAGGACATATTGGCAGACTGGGTCCCCCAACTCCGAGGATTGGGGACCAACGAGTCATTTTAGTTCGAAACAATCAAACACATGTCCCCGAAGTTTGTACCACCTACCCTCTCTAAGGTAAGCCCGAATCTGAGTGGGTTAATCTTTTCATTTATTTAAGTTACCCAAAGTACAAGGGCATTTTCCCAAACTATCTCCTACTATCATAGTAGTAGGTCCCCAACTTAAGTCATTTTATTAAGGTACACATACCTCAATTTTTTTTCATATTAATTGCACAAACCCACTTAGAGTGCTCTGGTGCTGTTAAACCAGTCAAGCACACAAGCCTCGGTACCTTTAAACCAGTCAGGCCACATGATTTAAATTTAAGTTTCTCATCAATGTTATGGTTATTACTCAAAGTGCTTCGGTACCTTTAAACCGTCAAGCACCGATGCCCCGGTACCTTTAAACCAGTCAGGCTCACAAAATTTAACCTTTAATTTTCTCACCAGTGTTATTGACATTAAGTGCAAGCTCATCAATCGAAGTACCTGCATCAGGTACCAAAACCATATTGCCCAATTAGGCAAGATTCCCAAACTCCCTATCATTCATTTTGAATTCACAGTGGACAAAGGAAAACAAGTAACTTGACTGTATGCAACAAACAATTTCAATAAATGACATCTTTTTAATATGTCTCACAACTCTTCTACTAAAGGCAGTCAAAACTCAGACATTTTCCAGATTTGAATGTCAACAGTTTACATGACAAAATTTCAGATATAAAGAAATTGCACATTATCCCATTTGTATATCAAGTTACAAATAAAACATAGAGCTCCACAAATAGGTAGCATCACATATTTCCAACTACGAGTAGAATGCTCATATGCCATTTTCAAAGTGAATCACAATTCTTAATGGCAGTAAAGATCTAGACACAATTTTTCACTGATGTATAATATCACTCGATTTTAGCTATAAGCATAATGCCCAAACACGACAACCAAGGACTGACTCATGTTATGCCAGGGTCGACTCTCTGGTCTTCCAGGTATGACATGATGCACTAGGGGTCAACTTCCTGAGAAAGGGTTCGGCTCCCATGCGTAGGGTGTGGGCACATGTATAGTCATGACAGCAATGGGAATCACACATTTAATTTTCTATGTATGTGCAGCAGAACATATCAAAGACGGAGTTCATTCTTCACTAATGTCACAACAGAAAATGTATACATATTTCTGTGGGTGTACAATAATGTGTGCAACAAAATGCATACCAACTGAGTGTGTACTGCAGCAATACAATATGGATACAAATGAAGATTGGACACAAATTTTGATGCATTCTAGAGCAAGTAACTATTGTTATCAACGTTCTACTTTCTACCATCAAATTGGATACAATATCAATTGCTAACCAGATTAATAAATAGAATACAACGGTTTCTAGTGCACCTCAAATAATAGCAAAACATTTTGAAAGCAGTAAACAAATTCCTGACTTCAGTGTATGACCACCAGGGTTAACAGAACAAAACGACTGCTATAATTCTAAAGGAAATTAAATGAGAGTTAACCACCATATTACAAGTGATGTTAACACCAATATCATTAAGACTAATCGTCATTCAAATTGGTTGCAACTGAAGCCCTAGAGGCTCTGCTAGGTAGGATTAGCTCGCCTAAACCCTTTTTTTTTTCAAACATCATTATCGCCAGCTATTTCACAAGTTAACCCTAACATACATATTTTTTTTTTCAGTTTTCAGAATTGACACATTAAGTAGCTGCATTACCATAGCCCTCGACAAGGTCAATTTATTTTTGGAATAGAATAGAACTGCTACATCCAATAACAACACAAAACTTAATTGGGTCTATATTTTGGATACCCAAGCTAAACCTAAAGAATATGGTTGTGTCCTAGATGGGCCAGTTCAACTGATTTGCCCACCCTACTTCCAAGTAAACAACATAAGCAACAAACACCTGAATCCCAGAGCAATCAAAAAGGGAGAAGGAAAAGTTGGACAGAGTGCATACTGCAAGCTTCACACGAGGTACCCTGCAAACCGTAAGAAACCCTACTAATCGAAGTCTGAAATCCCCAAATTGAAGGTCTGGGATTTTCGACAAACCCGCATCGACTGCTCGAACACACCCAATACCCAAAACAAGTAAAAATAGCAGTAAGACCTACCTTTTTCCAGCGTGATGGTGGTTGATGCTGCGAGAGGGAGGTTTCGTCGGCATCAATTTTGCCGCAGTCGAGCACGGGTAGAGAGGGAGATCGAGAAAACGAGAGAGAGAGAGAGAGAGAGAGAGAGAGAGAGAGAGAGAGAGAGAGAGAGAGAGAGAGAGAGAGAGCAGGGGTGAGGGCCTCCCCTCACCCTTGCGTGATTTTAAGGGTGCGGGAGGGCGTTGACCAGGAAACCCCAGCAAAAGAAGGAAGAGGGAGAGCGGCGCAGGGGGAAGTTTTAAAAGAAACCCCTGGCCATGCGAGTTTTAACCCTAACAGGTTGGTAGATCCGGGTTGGATCCAGATTCGACCTGGGTCCAAATGTGTGTGTGTGTTTTTTTTTTCTTTACTTAATGCACCAATGGGGTGCGGGCTCAGTTCGACTGGCTCCGCAACCCACGAACCCCATGCATTTGGGCCCATACAGGTCCAACCGCAGATCTAGATGTATATATATATATATATATATATATATATATATATATATATATATATATATATATATATATATATATATATATATATATATATATATATATATATATATATATATATATATATATATATATATATATATATATATATATTAACACTCCCAATTTGGGTACGGTTTTGGTTTGGCCACACTCATGACCCTCAACCCAAATCTTTTAATGAAACCACCTAGTTGGGCAATTTGGATCCGTCTGAGGATTCAATATATTACAAGCTTTAAATTACTATATTCTTAATACATTTGGTTTATTCTTCGATACGATCTTGTGGGTCTTTCATAGGTTAATATAGATCCATTTACGTTATCCAAAAATTGACTTAAATTAATATGGATCCAAGATCCATTGTGCTTCGTCAATCCTTTTAATAAATCTGGATCCAAGAATCCAAAGTTTTGATTATATGATTTGGAACCATGGATCCAAAAGAATTTTTATGGATCCAACTAAATATAGATTGATCCTTACAATTTCGATACAAGGATCCCGGTTAATATTGAAGTTCTGATGTCGAAGATCCAAATGCAATATTGTGGATCCGAACATCGCCTAGGCTATACCAATCTCACTAAAGTATTATAGACCCCATATAGAAATTTTCTCATTATAATTTCGATTAAAACTTCAAAGATCCAATCCATTTGACCAAAATCTATTATTAAATATTCAATTTAAGGTTTGTAGTCCGATACCTAAGATCCAAATGGAATATCAGAGTTCTGAACAGGATATTAGGGATCCAACATTGAAGATCCAAACAGAATATCCGATATCTGAATACAAAGAACATATACAATACTAAAAATATATCCCTGTACCTGTTCAAGGGCATAAATTTCAAGTTTATTTATCGGATAAAATTCATGGGTATTACAGTCAGAGAGAGAGAGAGAGAGAGAGAGAGAGAGAGCTACAAACCAAATCTAAATGAGCTACATCTTTCATTAGGTCCTACTTTTATGCATGCAGAACAATGTTACTAGATCAGGATGAAGTCCAAACTTGATGTTGATTCAGGTTTGAAAACCAATGAGGACCCATAACCTACTACACACATGCCTCAATGCATTGGTTCTGCACAACTAGCTAGGTATGTCTGCTTAAGATGCTCAAGCGAGAGAGTCTGTAGGTTTTGACACTCAGTGTAGACATCCTTTGCGGCAGAGGCTGGATCAGGTGCAATCACATTGCACAAAATGCTTGTGCCACCGCAACACCTGATCACCATCAATTTTTGTGATGGGTGGTGGTCAGGTGCAGCGGACATGCACTTTGTACAATATGATGAGAGGGTGGTGTATGTTCTCCCCCGATGATTCACTGAATCCCATGTCTGTGTTCGGGGGTCTGAATGAGCACCACGTATACAAGCACATGGGGCTCGTATTCCCGTGTATGTTGACATCACTTAGCATTGAAGTCTGGTGTGGTTGCAAAGACTTAACTACCCTTTCTTGCTATTCTTCTCATAAAGCGACAATTTGAGAAAATGACAAAAATGCCCTTCATTCAAAAAATAAAAAACAAACAGTTCAAAAAAGGACAAACATGTCCTCCATCCAGAAAGTCGAGGATGATGTTGACTCTTCAAAGTCTACACAGCGAAACGAACCTTAATCGTTTCGCCGATGGTGATCCAGCGAAACGATAATGAGCCGACGATCCGATGGTGAGCTGGCGATCCGATGGTCATCCGACGAAACAAACCTGAGCCATCAAAAATGTTTGTTTGAACTTTTTATCGTCATCTTCTTCTTCTTCCTTCTCCGTAAAACACTGTAAAACCCTCTCTCTATCTAGAGAAGAAATCAGGGGAGGCAAAGAGTTTCCTCTAGAGAAGGCCATGAACATCAACCCTCTCACTCTCTCTCCCTTCTCTCTCTACTTCTGTGCACATCCAATAGACGATCCTACATTGCTCCATCAAACACCCACTGACCTGCACATTGACTGTAGCATCATTTAACTTGATGAGTTGTGGAGCCTGATTCATAGTTTTTGCCCTTACAGGAGGGGGTTTGGGGGCTCCTCCCAGTGTGGGTAACATCATTCAACTTGATGAGTTGTGGAGCCTGATTTAGAGTTTTTGCCCTTATAGGAGGGGGGTCCGTGGGCTCCGCCCCGACGCGGATCGCGCTGCGCTGTCAGCGGGTGGGGGTCCAAGGGGGCCACCCCTGGCGGGGGCTCGGGGGGCAACGCTCTCGAGAACAAATTTTTTTTTGAGCCTTCCAACAACGATTTGTAGTATTATCGGGCTTTCCTAAAGCGATTTGTAGTATTTTCGGGTCTCCAATGAGCCCTACAACAATTTATAGTGTTATCCGACTTTTCAACAGCGATTTATAGTGTCTTCTGCAAATCACTATAACAATTTATAGTATTTTTGGGTCTCCAACGAGCCCCACAACGATTTATAGTGTTGTTGGATCTCACTATAACGATTTGTAGTGTCTTCCGCAAATCACTATAGCGATTTGTAGTATTATTCAGTAAGCAAATCGCTGTAAATCACTACCCGAATTAGGACCAACTTGTCAGGGCCATATCTCCCTAACCGGAGGTCATATTCCAAATCCGTAAAAAATGATGTCTTCGTTATTGAGTCTAGTTTATTCCTGTAAATTTTTAGCAATTTCTATTGTCATTTCATTTCCCATTTTAACTAAAAACCAGACACCTATTATTCTGTGTTATTTGAGTTGCACAACACCATTCTCGCTTGACATCCACGTCTTGATTCTGGCATGATCCTTGTTGGATTTTCTATTGATTTCTTCCAACCTTGCTTGGAACAAACATATGTCTTTCTCACCACGACACCCTGTGCATTTTTTGACCATGACACCCGAGACCCGTGCCTAGGGAGAGCCCCCGGACCCCCCTCCTGTAAGGGCAAAAACTCTAAATCTGATTCCACAACAAATCAAGTTGAACGATGCTACCCACGCTGGGAGGAGCCCCCAAACCCCCTCATGTAAGGGTAAAAACTATGAATCAGGCTCCACAACTCATTAAGTTGAACGATGCTACCCATGTTGAGAGGAGCCCCCAAACCCCCTTCCTGTAAGGGCAAAAACTTTGAATCAGGCTCCACAACTCATCAAGTTGAATGATGCTATCCACGCTTGGAGGAGCCCCCAAAACCTCCTCCTGTAAGGGCAAAAACTCTGAATCAAGCTCCATAACTCATCAAGTTGAATGATGCTACCCACGCTGGGAGGAGCCCTCAGACCCCTCTTCTGTAAAGGTAAAAACTCTGAATCAGGCTCCACAACTCTTCAAGTTGAATGATGCTACCCACACTGAGAGAAGCCCCCAGACCCCTCTCTTGTAAGGGTAAAAACTCTGAATCAGGATCCACAACTCATTTAGTTGAATGATGCTACCCACGCTGGGAGGAGCCCCCAAACCCTCCTCCTGTAAGGGTAAAAACTCTGAATCAGGCTCCACAACAGTCAATGTGCATGTCAGTCGATGCTTGATGGATCAATGTAGGATCTTCTGATAGATGTGCACAGAAGCAGAAAGAGAAGAGAGTGAGTGAGTGTGAGAGGGTTGATGTTCATGGCCTCCTTCGGGGAAGATTTCTTTCTCGGATAATCCTACAGTGCAGAAACTAGGTCTTAAATAATCATCTTTGGGATACTTAAGTCTTTACAACCACTCATTTTCTAGAATCGTCAGTTTTTTTTGGCACCAATGGAGAAGAGGGTACTTAAGTCTTTGCAATCGCATCAAACTTCAATGCTAATTAATGCTGATAAACATGGGGATATGAGACACACATGCTTAAATACATGGTGCTTTTTGGGACCCCGAACATAAGATGTAGCTAACTGGCCTGTTCGGGGGGAGAATATATAACCTGCATCGCAATATGATGGTATCTGATCCAAATTCTTTGCTGCAAGACCGATGCAGCGAGTGTCTAGTGGGTGAAAAGAGAAGCCTTGGGGTTTTATGCCATCAGACTTCCAACACGGCAGGTCTCCAGATCTGATGGCGGTTTCTCCATGTATTAAACAGAACAAAAAGAAGTGCTGCAATTTTTTTTTCTTTTTTTTTATGCACGCAAGACCCTACCACAAAGGGATCTCTGTTGAATAAATAAATTTGGGGTGCAAAGGGAAAGGGAAGCAACAGTTTCACCTTGAACCATCGGTGCTCCCAACGCATTGAATGGTTGGTGGCCCATTTATCTTGGTTTGCACTTGACGGGCATAATGCTGCATGGTGGAGAATCGTGTTTCCATCCTTGTCAATTCCCAGGGCTAGTGTGTTTGTCATGTTCATGTCTCTCAAGAGATTGAAGACGAGCTGTTGGCGGCTCTTTATTGCTAGGTGCAGTAGGTTTTCCCCAGAGTCATTGAGATAGTCTATTTCATGTGGGAACTTGCTCAAAATCTTATTCACCACCGTTATCATCCCACTTTTCACAGCCACCGACAGTGGTGCTTCAACACAACCGCACCTTTCATCATGCAGGGCTCCACCGTCATTTGCGTGTGCAATATGAGCAACATTTACCTCTTGAATACTCTTATAGAATGAGTAGTCTTCACCCACCAAAACCTCAACCAGATGTGTCAGCTCAGCAGCATCTGCAAACAAGTGTTTCTAATTATTTCCAACAATCGTGTAGGAATTACGGAATAGGAAAAGAAAGAAATGAATTGGGCCTCTTAATTTGTACCTCTTCAACTTAATTGGGTCTCTCATTTGTGAGCGACAAAATGTCATTGAAGTCATGTTGTAATGAAATCTTTGCATTTTCGCAAAAAGAAAATCTGGAAGCCGGATAATTTTTTATTCAGTACTTATTTTGGTTCATACCAAGAATATTGGGGTGAATGGCAGTCACAATTTACTTATTAAATTTAGATTTTCAGTTTTCTTTGATAAAGCTATGGAGCGGAGCACTGAAGGAGGCTTTCATCATGTATTGGTGATTTCCCTATAGCCATAACATGACGGTAAATTGACTTTGTTTTCTAAATAATTTAGTTACATCTGTTCAAAAGCCATGTTGGATTCTAGTGGATCGAGCTCTAATGGTCATTCTGCAGAGTGAGATCGCCTGACCCATGATCTGTAGTTTTTGATATAAGTATCAGATTTGGTTCATTAAAGGTGGTCCATAATTAACTTTTTCTTAAAGGATGCAGACAAAAGGAAGCAAGAAAATTTCTATATACCCTGCTCAATTGCAGACTTGAGGCATAGCTTGTGAATTAAGTGATGCATCCTTCCCAAGGTAGTGTGCAGGAGGAATTCAACCACGACCCCAAACTCCGCAACGTTGCCATCAGCAGCATCTGTCTGATGGAGAGAACTAGGATCAGTCATGGCCCCAATGGCTTCATTGGGAGCTTATAATTGGGGGAAAGGGGGCTGTAGATTTTGGGGGATCATACTCCCCTCCTCTCCCCTTAAATGGCTTCTGGCAGATGAAGACTTGCAAAAAACAAACGTTTGTCATGAATTCTAGGAATCAGATGCGTTCTGTTCCTCCCACATCCATGCACATATTCTTTCTTCTTTTTATGAATTATAGTAACAGAAATGCATTAATCTGTAATGGAATTACAGCAACAGCGCACAAGAAGTCATCTCCATGCATAAATGCAGGAGAAACAAGGAGAAATAGGCCATGTCCAAGCAAATGTAAGAGTGTGAAGTCATAACAGAGCAGAGAAATGTGAGTAAGAAAACTCCCATGCCCATCTTCAAAACAGGGTCTTGGTAGTCGCGTTTTCAGGACTATGAAAAGCCATCATGAGAAAAAAAGAAAATTCCTGCATACATCTTCTCAACATGGATTTTTATATGAAAACAAAATTCTTCAAAACCTTTTTTGTATGGAAACTTTTGTGAGAGAGTCCACGACGATATACACATCACACTTGCCAAAGTCTAAGATACTAAAAAGCTATCATATGAAGCATTTCCATGCGTGAAGGGAATTTAATTTTGACAGTAGCTAGAGTGCCATCAGAAATGCATGTAAAGGTATTGTTGCCCTGAAAGCCTTAGGGAGACTTTGGGTATCAAACAGGAGGAAGGGATTCATAAAAATCTTGTCTTCAAAAAGGAATTTTTGGGATTCCCTTTCTCACACAATGGGAAAGGCCACATTTCTTCCCAAATACTTCAGCCCACAAGTATCTCTACGCTGCCCAGCCAAGCACATGGGAAAAATTTTAACTCAAAGAGGACCTGCATATCTAATGTCTAAAGTAGTAAAATTACAGGTTCTAGTCTTGGAAGACAGGACCGGATGACTAGGGCCATCGGTATTCTGGCCACGAGATGCAACCCCGTCATGCCCTTCCCATCCCTCAGGTGAATGAGATGCGGGTACAGTTGGGCAACTCTCAAAGCAGTTCCTGTGTTGAAGATAAGACATGCAGGATGAGAAGAAGATATTGAAGTTACAGAGAAAGAATTCACTTTATTGGCCCTGCCACTAACCATAGAACCTGTTTAAGATGGAGACATGGAGAGCACTGCCACCATCATCTCTTATCAGTGGGTCATTTGTAGAAGAATCAATTTCTCTTTGAAGCAGACTGTGGATTTGCATTTGGGCATGAAAATAGGCAACCAGCTCTGTCTCTCCATTGGCTGCAGCAGTGAAGATGGGAGTCTCACCATGCTTATTGCATCCATAGAGAAGAGAAGGCTTCTTGTTGATGATCATCTGAGTCATCTCAAGGCTGCCCACCAAGGCTGATTCATGAAGGATGGTGTTGCCCAGCCCTTGGCTTCTCACCTCCAGAACCTCAGTGTGGACAGTGGTGACACTCAGCATGTCTGCCAACAGGGGGGCCTGATTAGAACGGATGGCTGCATGGAGAAGGGTGCCACCGAGAACCGTGGTTGGTCGTCGTACCACAAGCAGCAATCTCATCTCATGGTGGTGTATCTCAAGAAGCCGTTCCCAAATTCCAGCCAAGATGGCTTTCACTACAGCTGCGTGTCTTTGCTCTGCGCTCTCCATCTCATCTGCAGACTGCAGAGATTGGTATCGATCCCCAATCTTATTGGTCGGTTAGGAATTACGATTATAATGACGTGGGAGTGGCCCGTTCACTCGCTAGTCACGCTTCGTGATAACATGCACCCGGTGGAAACTCATTGACTTGGCAGACAAAAAGTCGGCTATCACTTTTCATCTACCTTGATTTCATTTCATCGTTTGTACTCGGTTGTAACTATAAAGTTGGAGATAAGAGGTGGATATTTTCATCACTTACTTTCATGTAACACAGCACAGAACACCTTTGAGATTCATTCTGGCGCTAGAGAATTTTACGTTCTTTTTTACTTACGACGCCAGGCCAGTCTAGCCACAACTCCATCCGACTTTTTACCTACGGCCGTAATCGGGTCTGGTTGGGATCGAGTCTTATCAGACCCGATTCTGAATCAGGTTTAAAATTAAGACTCAAACATGGCTCAATCTAATTCCGGTTCAGGTACAACTAGAATTTGTGCACCCATATGGGTTAACAGGTTCGGGTACATATTGGGTAGGGTACAATCGAGTCCAGTCTTTAATCGACCCGTTTTGATTCAGACCCATACAATTTTGAATAGAACGCTTGCCGAGAGCCGGCTCCCCTACAAGGAATCCCGAGTAGGGTCACCCACACCCAAGCCCTCGTAGAGCCCACCAGATAAATGCAGTAAAATACATGTAAATTAATATAATTAACTATCATTACGAAGCATTATATACCAACAAATGAGAAGTTTATTAATTATTCTAAATAATGCCAAAAATTTAAATATAAAAAATTATTTTCATACCAAACAACCACTTCAAGTTGAAATAAAAAGACTTCAATGATGCATCATATTCAGAATGTATTAAACTCATGAGTTCTTGAGAATTATTCTTTAGAAAATGGATTCATTTCAACCCAACAATTTTCAAGCCAAAAGGGTAATAAGAAGTATCTATAAAAAAATGAATCAAAGTTTTAATCACTAAAAGTTAATGCATATTAATTCTAAGTTTATCAACATCTTTAAATATTTAGTTAATTAGATAACATAATATTTATCAATTATTATAGTTATTTTATGGAACTACCAACTATAAAACGGGTTTGGGTAAATAATTGCTTCGGATTCGGGTCAGTTCAGGTACGAAGCAGGCTTGAGTTTGGGTTGGTTCAAGAATAAAACGAGTTTAGGCACATAAGCGGGTCAGGTTTTGATTGGTTCAGTTTTAAAATATGGGGAATCATTTTGGTTGGGTATAAAAAGCGAGTTGGGTCCAAACAAGTTTGGGTCTTCATTTGCAATACCCAAGACCACACATGTTATCATTATGGGTCTATATTTTGGATCATAATACAAATCATTCTATAACTTTATCTGAATCCATCAAGCAAGGCTCAACTGGGCCCATCGCCACAACACTCATATCCAAATCTATATGCATTACACCAAGGGACTTGGATTGATCCAAATGATTTTACATATCCTGTTGAACCCGAATCTGAAGAGGCATTAGACGAAGCAGATTAAGGACCTGGACCTCACTTGAATGGACTTGGATCCAAGGAGCGCTTGGAAGGGCCAGCTGGCCCTAATGGAGCCCACATGGATGTCAATCCCCCCTTAGAGGGAGCCTTGGTAGACGTGTGGTTGAAGTAAAGAGGGGCTAGAATTAGTCTCTAATTCTAGCTAAGTCAAAAAAGGAGCTTCCTAATTTTGAGAAGTCTTACCTACTCTTGGATATGAGTTAGGGAGTATATAAGAATGGCCAAGGCTTACTTAGTTTTAGGTTTGAGACTTTTTCTTGTTTTAGGATTCCTTTTATAAGTGTTTATAACGTGTGTAGAGGTGTAAATACCCTTTCTACACTTTATTTGAACTCTCCCTTGTAAGGTGTTTGAAAAAAATGAAAAAATGAAGTTTGAATCTTAAAATCGTCTCTCTCTTTCTCTCTCCTCCCTGTAAAACCCAAAAATTTTCAGGAATTTTTGGAAATAAATAAAAAGAAAATTTTTCTCAAAGTGGTTAAGATAGTATAATAGTATATTAAATGTATTGAATCCAAATGAACCTTGGATCTGAATAGGGTTATATCAAATCCAATATGTGGATTTGGATATAGCAAGTGGATTCGGATCCCAGATAGATCTAAAACCCAATTATAATTCAATTTGGATCCCACTGGATCCAAATGTCATATAACCCAATCAAGATCCGAAAACCAATTAGAAGATTCTATGGATTTGTAATATTTGGGAACTCAAATCCGAAAATTTGAGACCCTTTGAGAAAAACCCAAATAAAGGTATATTTAAATTAAAGTAGACAAAGCTTGCAATGAAATGAGATGTGGTGTTGTGAAGAGGTTCGTTGTCTCTTGGGGGTTTGACACAGGTTCAAATCTCACCACATCCACGCGCACGGCTTAATGAAGAAACATTATATTCTTTTTGACAAAAATGCATAATGCCTACACATGTATAAGTAAATTAAAGAAGACTCTAATTGCAACAAAATAAATCATAGTGTAGTAGAGGAGGTTTGTTGCCTGTTTGGGGAGTGACCCAAGTTCAATTCCCCCCTCCCCCCGAGGGCACATGGGTTTTTACTTTTTTATACTTTGGTTTCTTTAAAAAAAAAATCTGGAATCAAACGGTGAGTTACACATTTTATTTATTCAAGAGATAAGCTAGACGTAAATTCTAAAATGAGAAACTCAATTAGAGTTTTAACATTCAAAACATTGATTCTTGAAAGATGAAGAAACTACCTTACTTATCACATGTTTTTTCCCTCTATGGGTTTTAAGATAGCATTAAGATAAGGTTTAAAAAAAAATGAGAAGGGTGAAAAGTTTGAATTGGGAAGTTAGCTATCTTTTCTCTCATATCCACAATTTTCGTGTTTTGGCTTGTGTGCATAGCTGAAAGGAAGGGCAAGAGTGAAATGGATAGTGAGAAATCAAATAAGAAAAAAGTTGTATAGGTGTGAATGAGGAGAGGGGAAAAATAATAATTATCATTTTGATAGCTTTATCAAAAACGATAATCTTGAATTATGGTTAGAGGAAGGGCGATTTCAAGAGTTCAAAATTTTAGCCATGAACCAAAAGATAAAAAGGAAAAAATTGTGAGTTGCCAAAAAGATAGTACACGATTTTCTTGGTGGGTTATCTCTCTCTCACCTCACTCATCTCTCTCGATTCTCCTCTCTTCCTTTTCCTCCCTTCTATCTTCTTCTTTACCAGCTACCAACCATACCAAAGTTGCTAGACGAGCAAACGTAGATCCGGCCAATTCGTGTAAGAGTATTTGGTGATTCGCCCATCAAAAGAGGTAGGGGCATTTTGTTCCTGTGTATTTGCTTAGAATCGTGTGGTACACGTAGTCATTGATAGTCCGGATATGCACGACAACACATATATGCGAGACTAGAAGAATGTATGGTACTAAGTGAGTCACCTCTATTCAAACTACAAGTTTTTAATTGTAATCTTTTGTTGTCGTGTCTTGCTTAAGCCTATACGATAAGAAATTGAATATCTGTAATATTAGAGCAGAAAGCATCTATCATGTTTCATGTGAGATGTTCAAATCAACCTGATCACGAACTTAAACGACAACAATTATCATGTTTTGATTATGAATTTCTCAAATTTGTAGTCAAGAAAATGGAAATCTGCAGTAATAAGTCATCAATATTTGTCAATATATTATCATTTTTTTTTCTGATTCTGAGATTGTCAGCAATAATTGTTTGCTTATTATCGTTTTTGTTTTCGATTTGCAGACTGTCATCAGAAATTTATTTGTGTATTATTGTTAGCTTTGATTTGCAAATTGTCATCAAAATTTAAATTTGTGTATTATCATTTAGCTTCGATTTCTAGGTTGTTACCAATACTTGTTTATCGTTTTGTTTTCGATTTGCAGATTTGTCATAAAAAAATAATTTGCATATTATTGTTTTGTTTCCGATTTCGAAACTATCATCAATATGGTCTGTGTATTATTGTTTTGTTTTCGATTTGTAGATTTGTCATAAAAATAATTTGCATATCATCATTTTGTTTTTGATTTCCAGACTGTCATCAATATGGTTTGTGTATTATCATTTTGTTTTCGATTTGCAGACTGTCATAAAACAAATTTAATTTACATGTTATTATTTAGCTTCGATATGCAGTTGTATAAAAAACTTTTATATATGCACAAAATTATCGTTCATTGCTTAATCAATATGCAGTTATGTAAAAAAAAAAACAAAAAAAACAAAAAAAACAAAAAAAACAAAAAAAACAAAAACTAATTATACTTAACACACACGGTTGGGTGCACAACACTGAGTTAGTATCGCTATTCAAAGTATAATAGACTGGGTTTGCCTATAAGCAGTCTACAATCTGACGTTGCGGGTAGCTGACGACTACTCTGCAATGTTGATTGGGGTCATCTTGACCCTAGCCGTTGCCAACTTTTATTGTACCCTCAGTGCGAGTTAATAAGACAAATCTAACTCTTTACCTCATTACTTTTGTACTGTTGGTTATTCGGGATGATAAATGTTTGAGTTCAGAACTTGGTGAATTGTTACTATTGTGCAGTTTGTGTAGTATATACAAATGTAGACATTTTATTTATTTAGACAGTTGCATGCTACCAGTGCAAATGATACTATGCACATATACAATTATAAAATGTTACTTAGACTGGTTGTAGTTTGTCGCTTGTACTTCTCTTGTTTTTTGTAGGAAGCAAATAAGGCACATGGAGCGTATTATGGTGTCGTCGTGGATGGAGCCATGAGATTCATTAATTATGATCCTGCATAAATCTGATAAATATTTTGGTATTTTATTTATGATTTTGTAATAATATTGGGCATTTAATTTATTAATGATATTAAACTTTACATGAGTATTCTCTGTTTTACCTTGTAACTCGCCTAACTGTTTGACTGGATAAGTTAACCGTTAGTCCGTTGTGCTATCTTTAAAAAAAAAAATTTAAAATTTTTGAGTCAATTTTTTGGGGCGTTATAACTTTGGTATCAGAGCAGGATAAAAATGTAAACTCATGGCTCTTCTGGGGACCTGCAATAGTTTTGTAAGTAATTGAACTATTAAGTATAGTGTAAACATGGTGGATGAATAGTTATGAAATAAGGACTTAGACTATTTTATTCTTTTATATTTGGTGCAAATAGATGATGTGGGCAAACATATGTAATGACATCATGAACACTTTACACAACCTGGCCGAGGTTGTTGGACAACAAGCAACGACCATGCAGCAAATGGACAATAACTTACAATAAGTGACACAAGAGAAGGCAACCAATGGTGGAAGAATGTCCTACAAGAAGTTTATGGACATGGACCCACCTGCCTTTCTGGAAAAGACAAATCCTGAGGTGGCAGAGAATTGGTTAAGAGAGATTGAGCAAATATTCTGAGTGCTCAAGGTTCCAGAGGACTGTCAGGTCTATTTTGGAACCTATCGCCTTAAAGAACATGTAGAGAAATGGTGGGAGACCACCCGCGAAGTTAAGTTTCAGAATGGTCATGTGACTTGGGTGCAATTCGTGGAGGTCTTCAATGTTGTGTATTTTTCGAAGCACGAGCGAACCAAGAAGATGCAGGAATTCTTGGACCTGCAATAGGGGAAAATGTCCCTGGTAGAGTACATCACTAAGTTCCATAGCTTGAAACAGTATTGCCCGAACGTGTACACCACCAATGAGGGCAGAGCAATGAAATTTGCCCGAGGATTAAAGGCGGGTCTAAAGAACTGCCTATATACTAGAGGGGAAAAAACTCTCGATGAGGCCATCCAGGTAATAAAGGCCTACAGTCTTAAACCCATTAATTAAAATAAAATAAAATAAAGTATTGTTTAAGGAGTGTTATAAAAATCTAACCCTCAAATCTAATATCATCTGAACAGGTTGCTACCCTGCTAGAGGATGATTGGAAGGAGGGACAAAGGTCCCAGAAGAACCGAACCGGGGTACAAAAACCTGAGATCAAGAAGAGATTTGGAGGAAAGAAATTCAACCCGCTGGCCAAAAAACATAAGCACAGTGAAGGAAACAAGGAAAGACAAGTACAAAATTTGAGGTGCCCAAAGTGTAATCGCTTCCACCCCAGACCGCAGTGTCCTCAAGAGACCGATGCTTGTTATTATTGTGGAAAGATGAGACACTACATCAGGGAGTGTCACAAGAAGCAAGCTGATAAGGCGAGACGTGCAACCATGGGACAACAACCACAAGCAACTCAAAAGAAGGTGGCGAGCAGAGTCTACGCTACCTTGGTGGAGCATCTGCAGAAGGGAGATTTGGTGCAAGGTACAATGCATGTATCTGGTCGAGCCACCCTTGTACTATTTGATTATGGTGCCACACATTCCTTAATAGTTGTGAATTTTGCTAAACAACTTAGGCTAACCAGTGAATCATTGAACCAAGAACTGGTAGTGTATAATCCCATATGACTTAATGAGATATGTGTAAATTACATGACAAAAGTAGAAGTCATACTAGGAGAACAAAATTTGCCTACCAACCTAATCCTACTCGACATGACTCAATATGATGTCATATTGGGTATGAATTGACTTTTTGAACATTATGCTAGTCCCATGTAGAAAAGAAAAGGTAATCTTATCCCGACCAGGTATACTAGAGGTGAATTTCTAATTTTTGAGACCCGTGGTAAAAAAAAGGTGATCTCTGCTCTTAAGGCTCAAAAATATCTATAAAGAGGAGATATGACTTTTCTGGTAAGTGTGATAGGAGGAAGAGCCAAGCACATATCGATCGAGGAACTGAAAATCACCTGTAATTTTCTTGACGTATTCTTGGAGGAACCTCTAGGATTACCTCCACAACAGGAAGCAGAATTCGGGATCGAGTTAGTGCCTAGTACGAAACCAATTTCTAGAGTACCCTACATAATAGCATTAGCAGAACTTGAAGAGTTAAAGAAGCAGCTGCAAGAATTGATGGAGCGTGGTTTCCTTCGACCAAGCATATCTCCTTGGGGAGTACCAGTTCTGTTCGTGAAAAATAAACATGGGTCTATGAGGTTATGCATAGATTACTGAATGCTTAATCAGGCAACAATGAAAAATAAGTACCCATTGCCAAGCATAGAAGATTTGTTCGACCAGCTAAAAAAGGCAAGGGTCTTTTCAAAGATCGACTTAAGATCTGGTTACCATTAGTTGAGATTAAAGGATGAATACGTTCCAAAGTTGGCATTTCGAATAAGATACAAACACTATGAATTTGTGGTGATGCCATTAAGACTCACAAATGCCCCAGCTGCCTTTATGGATATGATGAATCAGGTGTTTCGGCCAAATCTAGATACCTTTGTCATCATTTTCATTGATGATATATTGGTGTATTTCGAGAATGCGGAGGAACATCGTGAACATTTGAGGATCGTCCTGAAAATCCTCTAAGCATACGAATTGTACGCCAAATTCTTGAAATATGAATTTTGGCTCATGAAGGTCATGTTTCTAGGGCACATGATCTCAAAGAATGGAGTCTTGGTGGATCCAGCAAAGGTGATTGCTTAACCCTAATGAAATTTTTATAATTTGCTTGACACATTCTTTTTATTTAAAATTTATAATTCAAGTATTTTTATAGGTTGAGGTCGTAATGAATTGGGCACAACCGAAGAATGTCAGTGAGTTATCAAGCTTTCTCTGACTGGTAGGGTATTAAAGGCGATTCATACAAGATTTTTCCTTAATCGCTATGCCTATGACAAAACTCCTAAGGAAAGAAGTGAAGTTCAAATGGAATGAAAAATGCGAAGAGAGCTTTCAGAACCTCAAAGCGAAACTCACAACAACACCAGTACTAGCCTTTCCATCAAGAAGCGATGAATTTATGGTTTATATGGATGCTTCTGGTACCAGTTTGGGTTGCATGTTAATACAATATCGCAAAGTCATCACCTTTGCATCATGATAGTTGAAGACCCATGAAAGGAATTATCCAACCCGCGATTTGGAGTTGGCAGCAATAGTTTTTGCCTTAAAAGTCTGAAGGCATTACTTGTACGTAGAACAATTTAAAGTTTTTACAAACCATAAAAGTTTGAAGTATTTGTTCTCACATAAGGAGCTTAACATGCGGCAGAGAAGGTGACTTGAATTCATAAAGGACTATGAGTTCACCATTTCCTACCATTCGAGAAAAGAAAATGTAGTAGTTGATGCCCTTAGTCACAAGGCTGGGGGTACTTTGGCCAATCTGATGAATATAGGATGGAAATTGGTAACTGATTTCGCAAAATAAAAGCCTTGTTCAGACGATCAAGATGGTAAGTCTGGCAACACGACTTAAATTGCAAGAGAGAATAATAGTTAAGCAGTAGGAAGACTTGCAGTATGGGAAGATGGAGGCACTAGCACAATAGGTGGATATCTCATTTCAATGTAAAGAGGATAGAAGCATATGGATGCGAGAGCGACTTTGGGTACCAAATGACTCAGAATTAAGAGAAGAATTGCTAGAAAAGGCACACAAAAGTAATTACACCATCCATCCAGGCAATACCAAGATGTTTAAGGATCTACAACGCAGGTACTGGTAGAATGGAATGAAACACAATGTCAATAGGTAAGCGAATTCTTGAACAAATTCTATAGATGATAAATAGATTACCTCCTTGTCAACTCAAATTAATAATATAAAAACTTTAATGTGCTTACAGATTTGTCGCAAAATGCTTAACTTGCCAACAAATCAAGATTGAACATTAGAGACCAGGAGAAATAATGTAGTTGTTGGAGATTTCTCAATGGTTCCTCATTCGATTGCAGGTGAATCTTCATATGTGAATGAAGTCTCTGGCCTTTTCGTCTTCTTTCTACCTTAGGCTGCATAGATGGTTCAATGTGGGCAAGGCCTCAGTATTGAATAAGAACCGTTCGATAAACAAGTTGACCACCTTATCAAACTCTCGCAACTCGATTAGATTAATATGCTTAGAGTACCATTTGGCTGCTGTGCCTTCCAAGCTGCGTGGAAAGTATCTGAACAAAACCTGATTGTTTATCTTGAATCGATTGCATTCCGCAAAGAACATGGCTACCGATTTCAATCCCTAAGAATCTATCAGTTGAACTTTGTATACAATGAATATATTGTAAATAGTTTTAATTCTTTTATTTTTATTTTAGTTAATTATATTCTGTAATGTGAGTTTTAACAGGTCTGATCGGATCTAGCTTCTGCTGGTTCGATTAATGTTGTATTCTTGCAACCGCCGATTAGAGTTAATTAGGTTAATCTTAATTTTTCAGCAAATATTAACTTTAGTTTTAATTTTGTAATTCTGTTTTAGTAGTATATTAACAGTAGATGAACATAGCTACTAAGTTTATTTGATGGTTGTATAATTAGCATTAACATAGTTAAGACATTAAATATGATAGTGAATTTTTTTAGCATATCGAGTAGTATAAAATTTCATAATTCTTAGTTTTAGAGTATTATTCAGTTGTCCTTAATGCAATTTGGTCAGAATAGGTTCAATATAGTTAGGTTAAATTATTTTATTGCACCCAGTAGATTTGAATAACTTTTCATTCTTTGCTTTTCAATTTTTTTTAGCAAGTTTAGATTGTTTTTGGATATGAGCGTGCATTGTATTTTAGGTAGTCGTGCTTTCTTTGTACAACACTTAGGTAAATTCTAGATGTGCAATGTTATGTTAATGATTAGATATTGCCTTCTAGGGTTGAGTGTTGCAAATATGATTTTTTGGAAGGATGTCACTGGTAATTAGAAAGGTAGGCATTGACTTTGCTTAGAGTTTGGAATTTTAAAATTGTGTAGGATTATTTAAGTAGTTGATATTTTTTTATGTCTTAGTGTAACTTCCATTTTAAATATTTGATTAGATACTGATTTTGAATTTTGTTTTTTTTGTACATATTAACTTTCAGGTAGGGTTTGTAAAATCGTGTGATAGTATTTTGAGTAAGTAATCTCTTTCTTTCTTAGGTATTAGTGTAAAGTCCATTCTTAGTCTTAGATAGATTCTGAAATTGAATTATGTAAATTTATTTCTAGCATTAACTTACTTGGGTCTAATTAAGGTTAGTATTAGGTTTTCAAAATTCGTGTGATATGTCTTGCCATGTGGTTTTTAATTTAGTTTCCCACTTTACTTTTAGGTTAGATTTTTATTTGGAATTGTTTCCTTAAATTTGCATACTCCAATTGAATTGCTTTAAATTATTGTTTTACTTTGTGAGTTAGCCAAAATCGTGTATAGTGTCAATATAGGTAAGTTAGTATATTCCTTTAAGCTATAATTGCATGTGTGTTTTGAATTCTTAGGTAATTACCATATTTGTGAATTGTGTAAGTAGGGTAAAAGATAGCATTAGTAGACGTGTGCATTTATTCCATTTCTTTCTTGCCTTCCCAATTGTGCTTTAGTTTAATCATAGTCTTTACTTTCTTTCTTAAATTATTAGCGTGAATTAATGTTTTTTTTATTTCTGTAAAGTATCATTAGTCATAGAGGGGTCCACTAAGAGGGCTTGAGCCTCTAAGTCAAAGTCAACACATACCCGCCCCCTTGTGCCCTAATTAACTAACTTAACCTTAGTTAGTTTTACATTAACTTTTAATCTTAAGTCCAATTAGTTTTATAATTCCAGTTAGGTTAGTTTTGTATTGTAAGTTAGGTTCTTAGAATTAAGTTACCATTGTAGTTCGTTTAGGGTGTTAGCTATTTGTTGCTTTGACTTGTTAGTTCTTTCAATTAACATAAGTAGTTATGTTAGATTTCATTTTCTTAGCGTAATTAATTTTATTTACTGTTATTTAGTTAGCTTTAGGACTGATAATGCATGTTATTTCATGTGTTTTACTTTAAAAGTGTATGAATTGAATTATGGAAGGTGAATAGTGCACTGAATTTCAAAACCGGATTTTGCTGCATGTTTCACTCATCATTTTATGTGCATTTTTTTTGAGTTTTTCTAAAAATTTTAATCTATTCTCTTTATTGGTGTGTTAACTGTCAGCAGACCAAAAATCAGCTCAATTGAAGTTGATTTGGTCTAATTTTTAAGCATTTTACAAAAATTGGATTTTAAGAAATTCCAATTTCAGGATAGGTCTGTTTTTAGAATTTTTCTGAACTTGAAACGTTTATATCTAGAGATCCCGTATGAATTTTTGAGATCCATAAAATCTGTCAGATTTATGAATGTGTCAAGAAGAGAACAAAACAAAAATCATCTAATTCAAACTCTGTTTGGGCTTTCAAAATCTATGTTTTCAAAAACCTGTCAGGAATTGATTCATGCACTATATTGAGGGCAAAACAATTATTTTGCTAATTAGTTAGTTTTCAATAGTTTTTCCTATTTTCCTACATATTAGATAGTGTGTTTACAGTAGTTATCTTAGTTATAATTAAATTAATTAGTTAGTTTAATTAGAAATTGCCTTTTTATTTTATTTTTAGCTTAATGATAATTTTAGATTTAGTAATTAATTTTAGAATTAGTTTTAGTTGTAGTTTAGAATTAATTGCTAGAATCATTACTGACTTTTATTTTATGTTGTTTTAGGTTGATAAGTCTCCTACAGGTTCCAGGTTAATCACGTCAAGCATGGTGTAAACACCCTAAAATTTTCAAAGTTTTAAAATTTCCCTTTTTGCCCCTAAGACCCACCTTTTGAGTCAGTCAAAAGGGGAATTGGGTCAATTTCTAACTATTTCTCAGATTCACTTCCTTGTTGAAGATCTGAAACCCAATTTCATTTTCTATACTTGACCCAATCTCGGATCCAGTTCAGACATCCAAATCCAATTCTGAGCCCGGATCTTCTATTTTCAATACAAATCTAAAAATCTAAAATCAATTCTCTGTATGGCTCAGGTATTTCATTCAAATCCAATCTCTATTTAGATTCATTCCTCTCATTTTTCTCAGTTCGAGATCCAAATTCGATCCTTACTCAAAACCTCAGATCCAGATCCATTTTTTTAAAAAATTCAATTTGTTTAAATTTGATTTTAAAAGCTCTCCTTTGCAAAATCCTCAAATTTAAAAGTCAATATTTTATAAAATCTTTTAAAACTTCATCGGTATCCCATCTCTTATATTTTAGGTTTTCTTTCAAGAAAAACATAAAGAGGCAAAATTTCAAAAAATAACTCTTGGCCCTTTTGAAAATCTTTGTAATTAAACCTTCTCTTTGAAATTTTTAAAAATTTGAAAGGATTGTTTTTGAAAATTTTGTAACCGCCCTCTCCTTTATAAACACAAACAAAGGAGAGGGGAGGGAGGTCAAGCTTGGGAGAAGAGTTTGTTTTGTAGAGCGAATTCCCCTCCTCTCCTTCTTTCCACTCCTTCCTTCCACTCCTTCCTTCTTCCTCATTCCTTCCCTTTCCTTCCTCCCCACCGGAAGGCATTTTTCATCTGCTCTTCTTCACCGGAGGACATTGAGAAGTCGGCCAACTCATTCTTCACATTAGTCTAGCCGTGGTAAATCTCTTCTCTCACCCTTTCAATCTTTTTGGTTTATCTTAATGTCTTCAATTAGAAGTATGCTTGTGTTATCATTGCAAAATTTTACTTTTGCAAGTCAAACTGACCTTTGATTTTTTTTTTTGAAAATAACTTGCCTCCGTTTTAAAATGCAAGATAATTTCTAAAAATGAGACTTGCTTATCAGTACGAGGTTCAATTGTTCCTGGCACCATAACCAGGGGTAATCGAACCAATGATCAATCGTGTGCTTTGTTGTGCTCAACTATCTAAATCGATGTTCTATTTCTTAAATGCACAAAGAATCAGGCATGTGCTATGAAATTCTTAAAAATGTAGATTGAAAACATGGTGTATGTTTCAAATGTTGGAGAATTCTAGGAAAAGGGATGATTGGGAATAGTGAATCACATTTGGAAAATATTTCTGAAGAAAAGAAAATTGATTTCTGAGGAAATCTTGATGTTTTAGGAAAATCGATTTCTGAGAGAACTCAAAATGACTTAGAGAAAATTGATTTCTCTAAATTTGAACTTTGAAATTGAGGATATTATAACTTGGAAAATTGTGAATTGAGTTTGGGAAATACTTGAAAAATCCTTGAGAAACCAAGGGGTTTTTGAGAAAAATCAATTTTGAGGGAAATCAGGGCAAATTTTAAGGAAAATCAATTTTCTGAAATGGAGTTGAGAAATAAATCAAAAGAAGGGGCATATGGCCCTGTGAAATATGTTCATGATGCAATCTAAACCTAGATGGTGCATGAATGCTAGTTGAGAAAATACTTTTCTGAATAATTTTGAGAAAATCATGTGATAAAAAGGATTTTTGTGTTTTATAGAATTTAGATGAAATGAATTCTTCACATATCCCTGACTATGACCATGAATATGTATTGAATATATCTCATTTGATTCTAAAAGAAGAAAAAAAATTCTAAAAGATTGAAATATGCAATGATTTTTGAAGATAGCCTAAGAGTGTAGGTTGATTGTGGCTTAAAAGGAGATGATAAATCGGGATTTTGTTCGTATTCTAAATATGGCCATAAATACGAACTCGATCGAGTTTATAAACTCACTAGAAGCTTGTGCACGTGCCATTCATGTAGACCATGGTAAATTTGAATATGCATGAATCATCATTCATCACACATTGACATTATTATAAAATTAAACTATATGCACATGCAAACCCTAATCTAAGCGAGAAATTAAACTCTTATTCCAAATTTGTATTTAATTTACATCACTAATTGAATTTGAATAAAGGAAAATAAAATAAATATAGCCTTGCATATCCCTAAAAAACTAAAAAACTTGTTAGTGAAGATATGTTGGCTTTTCTGGATTTATCCAATAATATCTGTAAATTACTGGATTTATCTGAATATAAGCTTTTTTTCATGTTTTTCTGAGATAAACATAATAAAACATGATGTAAAATTGAATAAATAATAAAGATAAACAACTTTGAAATTTGAAATTTAGAGAAAAATAACAAAAATACCCTTGAAAACAAGACTATAGCCTTGAAATCAGGGTTTTCAAAAAAGTTTTTTGTAAAAAATTAATTTAAGGATCAAATGGATTCAAATCAAAGCCAAATCGGGTATGAAGTACCATAACATGATTATAATCATGATCAAATATTAAAAATATAAAAACCATGCATAAAAAATTAAAATATCATAAAAAGAACAATTCTTAATAGTGTTTTACTTGAATCGAGACTCCGCGAGCATCCTATTTTTGTAATTTAATCAAATAATATATCAAATGAACTAAAAAATAAACAAAAATCAACATAGATAGTTTTGATAATCCTAAAATTAAATTAAAATTAAAAAAATGTGTTTTTGACATTATTTTAATATTAAAATCACATAAAACCCTAAAAATATGCATTTTTTCCCACAAGCACTTACCTATCATAGTGTCAGACTGGAATCAGGGATCAAATCACCATAGAAATTTATAAAAATTTACAGAGAGGTACTATACAAAAAAACATAGATTTCCCTTTTTACAGATTAGAAAAATCATCTTCGGTTAGGTTGATATTGTTCCGGCCATATTCGATCAATTATAACGAATATATAATGAGTTAAAATACATGCATCCGGTTTCGGGTATAGGGAAAAATAGCAAATCACATTAAAAAATTATTACATTTTAGCAGTAAATAGTAGACACGTAGAGTAAAATTTTACTTTTACAGATCATCGATGATGTAATATCCGAAAATTTCTAAGTTCTTTTCTATAGCATTGTGAAATGTCTTGAATTTCGTGCCAATATAGAACCCTAATTTCTTTAAAAATTAATGTTTGAGTATATTCGTAAGGATTAAGGGGTTTAATTATATTGAATTGTAGTAAATATAAACCCTACATGGTTTGGATATCTGAGAAAATTCTAAGTGATGTCTAATTGAAAATGTCTTACTTAAAAAGAAAATGTTGATTTTTCTTTTAAGTAAAATTATTTAAATAAAGTAAATTAACAAAAGTAGATTTTAAAAATATACATATTAATATGCTTAATAAGATGGAATTAACTTATATTCAATTCCTTTACATTTTCATATGAGTTGTGGTTATATAAAACAAAAACGATTTTTAATTGGAATTTTATGATTATTCAATAATAGTTTAATATAATAGTTTTTTTTTTATAAATTAAAATCCATTTTTATTAGTTTAGTAGGAGCCCATAGGTGGGCCGTCCCATCCTATGTGGCAACTTACTTCAAATTCAAATTGAAAATAAAGGTATAGTGATTTTCAAGGTTATTTAAAGTTTGAAAAGTCAAAGTGGAGATCAAGGGCTCCAAATGAATTTCATTAATGAGATCAAGGGCTGGAATTAATTCCAGCACATAAACTAGTTTAAGAAGGGTTATAAAACCCTCCCATAGCCCTTGCCCTCCTCATTTGTGCTGGAAAAAAAAGGAGAGCTTCTCTCTCCCCCAAAAACCCTCTTCTCTCTCCCCCCAAAACCCTCTTCTCTCTCTCATCTCTTTCCCTTCCCTATTCTCTTCTTTTAGGGTTTCTTTTGGTTCTTGAGTGCAAGATCCAGGCCTCAAGGGGTGTGGAGAGGAGATCTAAGGTCCTCACCTTGCTGGAAGAAAGGGTTGATCGGTGGATCGAGCAGAAAGGGCCGTTCATCCATCAAGAAATACATTTTTTCAACAAAAGGTAGGGTTTCTATGCTTTTCTTGCAAGAACAGAGTTCTTGGCATGGATTTTGATGCTTTTTCATGAGTTTAGATCATGATCAAACCCTCCTAACCGTGGGTTTGACTCAGATCTAATGATCCATGGCAAAAACACGTTTTCCCCTAAAGAAAACCATTTTTGAAATCGGGTTTATCATAAAAATCGGTTTCTTAGAAATAGATTCGTAAAATATATTTGTATTTGATTTATTCCATGATTTTTATGCAAATATTAGTTTGGATTGATAGATTATGAAGTGTTCTATCTACTGTGAATATTTTAGAATTTTCGAAATTTTATTTCAGGCGTATTCCCTATTTCTTTTAATTTTTCTTGGGATTCGGGTGACTCGGTTTGATTCACCCAAATGCAAATCTCGGAATTCCAGGTTTTCCACTTGACCTCCGTTCAGTAAAATGGTCGTTTCTCCCTCGTCCGAAAAAGTTTTGATGAACGGATTATTGCGTTGGAAAGCTAACTCCATTGTGCATCTAGTGTATAAATTTGGGCTCTGTTCATGGACCAAGCACGTCTATGTGACAGTCGAAACAAAAACAAATAGGTCTGTAGTAAAACATGCATAACTCTCTCATACAAAAAAGTTTTTACGAACAGTTTGCGGATATGGATAGCTGACAACAATTTCTACATACTGTAAAAATTTCAGCTCTGTTCATGAAGCCAAAGATTTTCTGAGCTCTGTACCAGTCGGATATAGTTATGAAATTGAAAAAAAATTAGGGCAAATTCATAAATCAAGGCTCAAAGGGTGCATAGTATATATGTTTTTATTCAATTTCTTTATATAATTAGTATGCATTATGTGAATGATTATGCAAGTCTGATTTTATGCAATCTTATATGATTATGGCATGAATTGTAAATGGAAGGTTACACATTAAAGATTTTGGATCAATAGGTCCAATGAATACAAGTTTATGTTTTAAATTCTAAAAATGTGTTGACTACATGTATGTCCATGATATCGTGCTGATATGATTGTTTCATTGATATGGATGTTCATATATATTCTCCTTGTTGCATTGGCCATATACATGCATATGCATTATGATGTGTGAAAATGAATAAGATGTTTATGCTACGCATGTGCTCAAATGTTTGTTACAAGTTTAATTATATGACTTTGTTCAATGCTTTATAAGAATGCATCCATGACCATAAAGTGGTTTAAGTTTGATGTTGCATAAAAAGTATGACTATAATCAAGTAATCATGTGACATTAAACTCAAGATACTTGCTTGGAGAGTAGCAGGTGATACAAAACTTCGTAGGGCAAGTTCTGTTACGGGCACGAAAGGTTGCTCCTCCCCTCCCACGATTTTAGGGGGAAAACCTCTGCATTAGACTGCAGCGTAGAGGTTATAGTACTCATGTGAAAAAACTAATGCATCGGGTTGAAAGGTGTTGGGAATCTCTCTCGTATTAACGTCCCTCACCCCGTCTTAGTGAATGGACCTGGCTAGGCTAAAGCCACCCCTGTATGTAAAACACGTCCTGTGTCATGGTCCTGATCTGAGAATGTCTGCCTGTGTCGTATCAGCAGGGCTAAGAAGTGATAACTTAAATGGTGTGTGCATTAATTTGGCATCGCATGCATCATCTAATTAAGAAAATGTAACTAAAGATAAGAAAATATGCATGCATTGAAAGAGCTTATGCATATGGTAAGTCATGCATTTTAATGGTTCATGCATTTTGTATTTTGAATGTATGGATTTATGTTTTTCTGTTATATATAAAAATTCTGAACATGCATGAGTTGTTGTATGATTGTTTAAGTTAAATTAAATGTTAAACTATGAAATTTCTATTGAAATCTTTGTCTTGTTATTCTGTCTTACAAGTTTAGCATAATTACTCTACTGAGACATGTTGTCTGACCCTATATGGTTTAAAAAATTTCAGGTAATGAGTAGGGACTTACGTGTGAAGGCAGAAGGTTGTGACGGGGACTGAGCCTACCTTTCCTTTGCTTCATGAATTCTGAACTCTGATTTTAATTTAATTCAATTCAAGGACAAATGTGATTAATTTTGAATATTGTGAAACTTGAATTTTATTTCATGCATAGTTAATTAGTTGTTAAAGTTTAAATTCCATAAGTATATGTTTGCAAGCATTCATCTGAAGTAGCACGCCAAGTTTTATGCCCAATGTGTTTTTCCGCTGTTAACTGCTAAAAGATTTAAATGTATTTAAAAAAAAAAAAAATTCCACCAATTTCGGGTTATAAAAATTGGGGTGTTACAGATCGGATCTCCGGTTAGGGAAATGCGATCGACACAAGTTGACTTAGAGTTTTAATGAAGTATAACGAGCTCTGAGAAACTGATTCTACTTTTTGACAAAAGAAAAATAGAATACAGATGCATAAAAATATTAAAAAAACATAGTTAATACTAGACATAAATATAAAACTAATTCAATTTACGGATCATAAATAGGATCTTTGACGACGAAGATATCGCTTCTGCAAGTTGTGAACGAATTCACGTAGTGATTTCATGGGTTAGAAATCATGATTTGGTTTTCTATTTTTTTGATAGGGTTAAAGAATCCAAAATAATCTGATTTTTTTATGGGAAGTCACTGACAAATCCATAAACTAACCCTAAAAAAATTAAATTTTTTGACAGAAATTTAAACATGAAATAGTGCAACTTTCACATGCCCAAGATTGAAATACATAAATATTTGATAAAACATCAAAATCCTAGTCTAAATATGAAAATAATAAAAAAACATGTAAATAACACAACAAATCATGATTTGACATTTGAAAACATGAAATAAGCATTAACATGGTAAAGTAAATAAAAAAAATAAGGGAAGCATGGTAGAACACTTGATTTAGCCATTAAAAGATGGATTCAACCCATTAAACGGACGAATCCCATCTTTTTATGGACTTAAATCTAAAAAACATTAATATAAATGATTTTAATGGTTTGAAATCATGGAAAACGTCCATACACAGTTTTATATCATCTTATTAAATTGATTCCATAATTCTTGAACGAAATCCAAGCTGAATCCAGTACATGAGGGGCGGCAATGGCTTGAACATCAAATAAACATTAAAAAATTATTGAAAATTAATAAAAACTGAAAGAAAGTTTATCTTGGATTGTTGCAGATTCAATGGAGGAAGAAGAGGATGCTGGGAGGAGAGAGAGGCCACAAAAATTGAGAGATAAAAGAGAGAGGAAAAATATCCCTTTGACCCTTGCATTTGGTCCCCTTTTATAGCTTTTGAAAACACCTTAATTAGGGTTAATTTGAAGAGTTTTAAATTTTTTGAAGTTTTATCAAGATAAGCTAAATGGGGAGGACGATTTTTGGTGGGTTCCTAACCCTAAAGAGACTCTAACTAACCCTAATTAAACTTCTAAATGTTTTAGGAAACTTCCCAAATGTGGTGACACATTTGATTTTTAAAACCCTAATTTTTAAAACTTTAAAAACCTAAGTTAAAATTTAAAGTGAAAATGAGGTTTTAAAATCAAGTTTTTGACTCTTGTAGACTCCTAATCTAATTAGAACACTGACTAACCCTAAGCTAACCCTAACTTCTTCAAATGTGGTGCCACTCAGAGTGGTCCCCACTTGATTTTTCAAAAACGATTTTAAAACTTGAAAACGAAAGGTTTTCAAAAAAGGTTTAGAATTGGAATGAAAATTGAAAGTTTTAAAACCAAATAGAGTTTTAACTGGATTAGAACTCCTCCAGATATGGCGCCAACTGAGTGGACCCCACAACAGGGTTTTGAAAAAGTTGGAATAAAGATTGAAAATGGTTTTGAAACAGAATTAAAATCACCGAATGAAAATCAAAAGTTTTAAAAATAGAGTCCTAAGCGGACTGAAACTCTAGGCTAGAGTCCTAAACCAACTAAAACTCTGAGATTTAGGTTTTTGAAAGCTAAATAATGAAGTTTTTGAAGGATTTTCTCAAAACTAGTGAAAACAAGTCAGAAAAAGTAGTCAGGATTAGAGTCCTAACTCAACCAAAACTCTGAAATAGAGTCCTGAATCAACTGGAACTCTGCAAAATAAACTAATTTTTGAAAAACAAGTGGAGAAAATGAAAATGGAGGTAGAAACAATAATCAGGATAGAGTCTTTATCGGATTAGGACTTTGAGATAGAGTCTTGATTGGACTGAAACTCTGAATTTTTGAGAGATAAACAAAGGAATTTTAAAAGGTTTTCTCAGAATTTGATAAAATGAGCTGAAAAGCAAAGTTAGGGTCAAAATTTCAGTTCAACTAAAACTCTTGAAATAGAGTTCTAAGTTGACTAAAACTCTATAAAATTGTTTTTTTTCCGAAAAATAGGTGAAAAGGTTTTTAAAAACAAGTGAAATGGGAGTTAAAACAAAAATCAGAACAGAGTCCTGATCCAATCAAGACTCTGAGACAATGTCCTAATTTGACTAAAACTTTAAAAATTTAGGGTTTTTTAGAAAACAAATGAGAGGGTTTTAGAAAACAGGTGAAAATAAGATAGAAATTGAAGTTAGGTTCAGAGTCCTAATCTGACTAGGACTCTAAGAAAGAGTCCTAATTAGATTAGAACTCTAAGAATTTTTGGTTCTCTAATAAGCAAATGATGAGATTTTTCAATAGGACTTTTGAAAACAAGTAAAAATGAAGTAAAAATTGATATCAAGATAGAGTTCTGATTCAATTAGGACTCTGGGGCAGAGTCCTAGTTCGACTAAAACTCTAGAATTTTGGCCAAAATGAAAGGTTTTCTCGAAAAGAGATAAAAATAGAAGTGAAAAGTAGAGTCCTAATTCGACTGAAACTCTGGAAAAGTGTCCTAATCCGATTGAGACTCTGAGATTTTGGCCAAAATGATAGAAATGGACAAGGGATAAGACTACCTCTGATTTAAAACTAAAATAGAATTTTGAAAAAGGTTTAAAAAGTAAAAAGATAGAGTCTTGATTCAACTAGGACTCTAAAAACTTGAGAAATTTGAGGAATGAAGAAATCCAGAAGCAACACCACCTAGATGGGTCGCTTCTGAGGTTTGAAATAGATTAAAAATTGGTTTGGAATGAATCCAGATTATTTTTCTGAAGAAATACTTTTGAAATGAAGCTGTGGGGGTTAGCCAAATGGCAAATGTCAATTTAAAATCCCAGATTTTTGAAATTGCTTTTGAAAGAAAGATTTTAAAATCAAATCTAGATTAGATGTTTTAGAAAAACCAGAGTGCTAGATCTAAAAAATGAGATGAAATGCAATGAAATGTTATGAAATGATGAGAAATGATGAGATATGACATGAAATGTCATGTGAAATGCAAACCCTGGATAAAGGATTTCAGGTATTGGACCCCGATTGATAGTTGTACCAATTAAAAAGTGACAAAATTGCTAAAAATGACCAAAATGATTCAAGAAATGGTTTTTGTCCCTGTAGGGCCAGTAGTGACACTAAAAACTGAGGTTTTAACTAGAATGAACTAAGTTCTAGGGTTTCAGAACTCAAGTGAACTGACATGACATTGGCTCAACTAAACTTCTAGACTGAACAATCGAGAAATGATATCATTTCTTAGAGAAATGATCATTGGAGTGAAGTGAGTTATGAACAAGAACTGAGTTTGAGCTGGAATAAAGATCAGTAATACTGAGATGAACTAAAACTGAAGCTCAAACACTAGCTCAACTGACTAGACTTAGCTCAATTTCAGCTGAAATGGGTTAAAATGGACTCCTAGACTGTGGAAAATGGATCTAAACTGAAACTCTGCTACTTGAGCTCCTGGTGAGCTTAGATTAGACTCAGGAGAATAAGGTCGACTGGATTTGACTGACCCGAGAACAATTGACTGAAATTCAGGTTAGAAATGAGCTAATTTCTCATAAAACAAACTCATTTTGGCAGGAATGGTCAGAAATGAACATGATCGGCTCATCGTGAGCTCAGGTGAGCTAAAAATAACTGACATTCTAGCTGTTCTGACCTTAAAAATGAGCTTGGTCGACTCTAATTGACAAGGATCTAAGGTGACTGTTTTCATCGCAAAATTTTACTTTTGCAAATCAAACTGACCTTAAAAAAAAGATTTTGAAAAGAACTCGCCTCCGTTTTAAAATGCGGGAAAATTCCATAGAATGGGACTCGCCTGTCGATACGAGGTTCAACCGTTCCTGGCGCCTTTACCAGGGGTAATCGAACCAAGGATCAAAAGTGTACTTAGCTTTGCTCAATTTGTCTAAATCGTGTTCTATTTCTTAAATGCACAAGGAATCAGGCATATGCTATGAATTTCAGAAAATACAGATTTGAAAACATGATGTTTTCTTCAAAGTTTAGAAAATACTTGGAAAAGAATCCCTTTGAAAATCGTGAATCCTGATTGAGAGAATATTTATAAAGAAATCTTGAAGTTTTGTGAAAATCGATTTTGGGAAAACTTGGATAATTCTGAGAAAAGTTTGAATTTTGATCTTTGGAATTGAAGATGTTAGTATTTGGAAAATCATGAGTTTGACTTTGAAAAATACTTGAAATATCCTTTGAAAACTTAGAATTTTGAGAAAATCGATTTCTGGGTAAGTCCTAGAAAATTTTGAGAAAATCGTTTTCTCTAAATTAGAATTGGGATTTGTAAATTGAATAAAATGAATGAATATGGATTTGAAAGTCATGATTTTGATGAATTGAGAAAATCCTTTTATATTTTTAAGAAATGCAGTGTATTTTGAAGTTAGCCTAAGACTGTAGGCTGAATATGGCTAATACGAACATCACAAATCTGGGTCTCATTCGCATTCTGACTATGGCCATAAATACGAATTCCACCAAGTTTGTCAACTGCCTAAGAGCTTGTGCACGTGCCATTCGTGTAAACCATGCTGAATTTGTAAAAATGTGCATGAATGAAACACTCATCAGATATTAAAATTTGCAGAATCAAACTATATGCAATGCATCCTATTCTATGCAGGAATTGAAATTCTTATTCCAAAGTTTACATTTAATTTACATCACTAATTGAATTTAAATAAAAGAAATTAAAGGAAAATAAAGTCTTTAATATCCCTGCAAAACTAGAAAACTTGTTAGTGAAGATATGTTGGCTTTTCTAGATTTATCCAGTAATATCTAGAAATTACTGGATTTATCTAGACATAAGCCTTTTTCCATGATTCTATGAGATAAACATAATGAAATATGAAATAAAATAGAAGAAATAATAAAGATAAACAACTTTGAAATTTGAAATTTTGTGAAAAATGATAAAAATACCCCTGAAAACAAGACTATGGCCTTAAATCAGGGATTTTAGAAAGATATTTTGTAAAATACAAATTTTGAAATTCAAATGAGAATAAATCAAACACAAAATGATATGGTATGATTAAAAATGAGAAAACCAAAGTTTGGAATTTCGAAATTGAGGTCAAATGACCAAAATGCCCCTGATAGCAAGACTATGGCCTTAAAATCAGGGTTTTTAAAAAATATTTTGGTAAAAACTTTGGGTTTAGGGTTTAAAAAGATTCAAATGAACATAAAATTGAGTATGAAGCATTCTAATATGATTCTAAACATGAAAAAACCCTAAAAACATGAACTTATACAAAAAAAATTCAAAAATATCATGAAAACCATGATTTTGGCAGTGTTTCGGGATCTTGCGGGCACCCTGTTTTGCAATTTAATCCATTCAAGCATAAAATGAGATCCAAAATTTCTAAAAATTGGTACCTGCACTTGTTATCACCCTAGAATTGAATTAGAATCATAAAAATATATTTTTAACATTATTTCAATTCAAAGATTACATTAAAACCCTAAAATATGTTATTTTTACCCACGATCATCTACCGGTTTCAATGTTAGACCCGAATTAGAGGCCAATCCACCATGGAAATTCCTGAAATTTTTCAGAGAAATAGTAAACATAAATACAAAGAATATACTTTTTACAGATCAGAAAAATCATCTTCGGTTAGGGAGATATCGTTTTGGCAATCTGAACTTAAATTTAACGAATATAAAATTGATTAAAATAGGTACTTCTAGTTGTAAATACAGAAAAAATAGCAAACTTCATAAAAAATTTCTGATATTTTGGCAGTAAACAATAGATAGATAAAAAATGAACTTACATTTTTCAGATCATAAATTGGATCTACGGTTAGGGATCTATGATCAACACAAGTTGAATTAAGGTTTTAGTAAATCATAATGAGTTTTAAAAAGTTGATCTGATTCTCTGACAGAGGAAAAATAATAAACTGTAACAAAAAATTATGAAAATTTTACAGTAAATATATGAGATTAATATAAAGCGATTGCACTTTACGGATATCAAATTGGATATCATATGAAAGAAATTGCATCTACAAGTTACACTTGAATTAGAACAACGATTTTAATCAACAAAGATCCTGATTCGACATTGTATTTTTTCAATAGGGTTCCCGAATCTCAAAACCTATGTTTTTTTATAGAGTCTCACTTACACATCCATGGATCATATATAAAAAAATCAAAAATTTTAAACACATATTTAAATACGAAACAACATGATTTCTATAGATCTAGAATCAGAATATGCAAAAATCTAAAAAAACTAAAACAAAACATGATTTAATAATGAAAAACCATAAAAAAATACCTAGACAAAAAAATGAAATCTATTTTAATATTTAAACACATGAAATAAACATTAACATGACAGAAAAAAAAATAGGGAATCTATGACTGAGATTGATTTTACCTTTGAAATCATGGATTTAACCCATTTAACAGGTAAATCTCACGTTTCTTTTGTTAAGAACATAGAAAATGTATCTCTCATCTATTCTAATGGATTAGAATCCTTAAAAAAACCATAAATATGAGTTAGATCACTTTCTTGAGTCGATTTTAGGGTTCTTGAATGAGAATCCATGGCTAAAACTATAAAAGAGAAGGCGCCAATGGTGAAATCTATTGAAAAACACCAAAAAAATAATAAAAACTATAAAAAATCACAAAGGAATCATACCTTGGATGGTGCATCAATGAAGGGAGCAGCTGGGAGGAGAAAGAGGGTCCAATAACTGCTAAAAAACCCTTAGGGGTCGACCTCCCCTCTAGCCTCTTTAAATAGGAAAAATTAGGTCTTAATTAGGGCTTTTACTTTATTCCATATTTACCCCTTTTTAAAACCTATCTCAAGTAATTAATGGGGGGTGATTTTTACTCATTTGATTTGACTCTTGACCTTCCTAATTAGACCCCTAACTAAACTAAGACTCCTAATCCTATTAAAATGACTCCAAATGTGACGCCACCCTCTGTGGGCCCACATAGTTTTTTTTTTTTTAAGTTTTAATTAAAACTTTTAAAAACTAATAGTTAGAAGCCAAAGTTAAAATGGATTTTCAAAATGGATTTTGACTCTCCTAAACCCCTAATCTAACTAGGACTATGACTAACCCTAGTCTAACCCTGACTTTATCAAATGTGACGCCACCCAGAGGAGGCCCCACTTGAATTTTCAAAAACGATTTTAAAACTTGAAAATGAGAAGTTTTCCAAAGGAGATTCAAAAGTGAACTTGATATTGAAGGTTTTGAAATGATACGGAGTTCTGACTGAGTTAGAACTCTTCCAGATATGGCGACAACTGGGTGGGCCACACATCAAAGTTTTGAAAAAATTGAAATAAAGACTGAAAATAGGTTTGAAAAAGGGTTAAAATCAATAAATAAAATTCAAAGGCTTGAAAATAGAGACCTAATCGAACTGGAACTCTGGGTTAACATCCTAAACCAATTAGGACTCTGAGATTGTAGATTTTAAAAGCCAAATGAAGGAGTTTTTGAAAGATTTTATCAAAACTAGTAAAAACAAGTTGAAAAATGCAGTTAGGGTTAGAGTCCTAACTCAACCGAAACTCTGAAATAGAGTCTTGAATCAACTGGAACTCTGTAAAATGACCTAATAATTGAAAAATAATTGAAAATAATTGAAAATGAAAGTAAAGACAAACTTCAGAACAGACTCCTGACTGGATTAGGACTCTGGGACAGAGTCCTGATCGGACTAAAACTCTAGAATTTTTTTGGTATTTTCTGAGAAACAAATGAAAGACATTGTGAAAACAGTGAAAACAATAACAAATATTGAAATCAAAACAGAGTTCTGATCCAACTGGGACTCTGCGGACAAAGTCCTAATTGGACTAGGACTCTCAGAATTTTGGATTTTCTGAGAAAACAAATGAGAGAATTGTGAAAAACAAGTGAAAACAAGATAGAATTGAAGTTTGGTTCAGAGTCCTGATCTGATTAGGACTCTGAAGAGAAGTCCTAATTCGGCTAGAACTTTGAAAATTTTGGTTTTCTGAGAAACAAATGATGAGATTTAAACAAAGCTTTTGAAAACAAGTGAAAATGAAGTAAGAAAACAAACTTTGGATAGAGTCCTGATTCGATCAGGAATCTGAGATAGAGTCCTAATTTGATTAGGACTCTGCGATAAAACCTCAAAATTTTGAAATTCCATGATAAAGGTATAACAATTTTGATTCCTAAAGGGATAAATATAAGGATTTTTGAAAGATTCTCTCAAAATTGAAATCTGGGCCAGAGTCCTGATCCAACTAAGACTCTTCAAACAGAGTCCTGGTTCAACTAAAACTCTGCATTTTTTACTTCTCTTTGAAAGTTTTTGAAAGATCTGATTAAAAGCAGGTAAGAATAACGATGAAATATAGAGTCCTGATTTAATTAGGACTCTAAGAAAGAGTCCTAATTCGATTGGGACTCTAGAATTTTGGCCAAAAACAAAGGATTTTAATAGGTTTTCTCAAAAACAGGTAAAAAGCATAGTAAAAAATAGAGTTCTGATCTGACTAGGACTCTTAAAAAAGAGTCATGATCCAACTAGGATTCTGAAAAAAGAGTCCTGATTGGACTGGATTATGAAATTTTGGCCAAAAATGACGAGAATGGGCAAGGGATATGACTACATCTGGTTTAAAATCAGAATGGAGTTTTAAAGATATTCAAAAAGATGAAAATACATAGTTCTGATCCAACTAGGACTCTGAAATTTTTGATAAATAAAGGAATCCAGAAGCGACACCACCTAAATGGGTCTCATCTAAGAATTGAAATTGAGTTTAAAACAAATCCAGATTGTTTTTTGAGGAAAACATTTCAAAATATAAGATCCTGGGGGTTAGCAAATGGCAAAAATGTCGATTTAAAACCCAGGTTTTGAAATTGATTTCGAAAGAAAAGTTTTTAAAACTTGAATATGGATTTAATATTTTGAAAGCGGGAGTTCTGAGATGCAATGACATGCGATGCAATGAAATAATATGTCAAATGCATGCAGTGACATATGAAATGCTAACACTGGATGAGGGTGAAAATTTGGGGTGTTTACAATAACCTAGGGGTAAAATGAGAATTTTACTGACAGAATGAGGGTGAAATGACACCTAAAAGGGGACAGACCTAGGGTTAGACTCCTACACTGCCCTACAGGTTTGGCATCTATGGAAGAGGGATCTAGAAGTGAACAAGGAAAATTTGGGGTGTTTATAGCTTGCTTCTATTTTATACATACTGTATTTCATTTCTTTCCCGTTTTCTTTCAAAGTTATGCATACATGAATTTCAATTTATGTTTAATAATTTTTTGTTAATACTACTGGATCTTACAGCATACCGCATCATTTCTTTCTCTTTTTGTTGTTCTTCATTGTCTCTTATAAGCATACTCTGCAACATCGATCTGCATATTGCAGCAATAGGTCACTTGTTTCTTTTCTTTTCTTCATTTGTGTACTGCATGCATTCTAGTATTACTTTCACTTCCATTTCTGCATCTTATTGCATTCTCGCATTTCATTTTCTGCTACCCGTTATTTAGCATTGGTTCTTTCACTTGTTGCCATTTCATATTTTTTATTTATATTTTATTTCTTGCATTTTATTGATTATAATTCTATATGTTGGCATTTAGTGTTAGGTTTGCTGCGTTTTGCGATTTCATTTTCATTAGCATCTCATTTTCCCTTATTTCAATCTTTCTTCTTATTTACACTGACCTCCATCGCATCCAGTTGTTCATTGCATATCATCCCTTCAATAACATTTCCTGTGTTTCTTTCCTTTATCACCCATATGTGATTTCTTGTATATTTCATTTTCTGTCCATCCACAACATTGCATTCCATCCGCTGTAGCATCATCATGTGCATTTCATCTTCTGTTTCATCCTCATTTATATTTCTAATTATTGATATGCATTCACTGCATTTACGCTGTAGCATTCATTTCATTGGTGTTGCCATTCCTGCATATATCACATCTCATTTCCCCTTTCTTCATTCATTCATTCATTCCTGTTACTTCATTTGTTCATCATCTGCATCATATGCATTGTTTTCATCTGCGTTGCTTCTATTTGATTGCATTTTTTCTGTTAATTGATTCCCTGCTTCATTAGATGCATCCATTTACATCTATACTTAGATACAATGTGCAACTCATCATATGATGCATTGTCATTCATCATTCATCTACACATCGACATTTGAAGCATATTAATATCCCCTATTTTTGTGTTGTTTGCTTTGTCATTCTGCGTCGCTGCATTAGTCACTGCATACCCACACTTATCATTAGTCACACCGGAATTAGCAAGCATTAGTTCATGGTATATCATTAGCATATCATTAGTCGGTTAGTTCACTAATTATTAATCATCATTAGCCTATCACTAACTATGCACACACACTAGTTAGTTCACATCATATCATTCAATACAGTTGCATATGCATTGAGTTATCATAGTTTAATTGAAATTATGAAGCTTGTTGTGTACCTGAATCACAACAGCGTGAGGTCTAAATCACAACAACATGAGGTCTGTTGCTTAATTGAAATTGAAATTGAAATTGAAATTGAAATTGTGTACCTGGAATTGTTTAGTCTGCTGTAAGGTCGATTTGTTGTTGCACCTGCACATAAGTTTGTTGTGCGTGTGTTGTGTTGCATACATTACATCAGTTAAAGTGGCAAGTGGGGCATTGCTTGTCAAGGCTCGGGTTCAGTTTTGCCATCTCCAGCCCTGAAACCATCTTCACCTCCATCTTTTGGTAGATCCGAAGTCCAAAGAGTAAAATTATCCCTCAACAACTGCATGATCAAAGTGTTGCCCTTGTAGGACTCCTCACCCAGGGTATCCAACTCTGCAATTGCCCTGTCAAATGCTTGTTTTGCCAGATGACAAGCCCTCTCAGAGGAATTGATAATTTCATAGTAGAAAACTGAGAAGTTGAGAGTAAGACCAAGGCGAATCGGGTGGGTTGAAGGAAGGTCTGTATTTGCAGTGTTTGATGCAATTTGATAAGCCTTGAGAGATTGGTCTGATACTTCCTTTCCCAATCAATCTTGAATTCTGCAAAATAACAGTAATAATCACCCTTCATTTTGTAATAGAAGATAGTGGATTCTCCTGTCCCAGATGAAGGAATCATACGCTCATCAATAATGGTTAAGATGTCATTGCAGGTCTTTGAGAATTCTTCTTCCACCTTCTGTTGACAGGCCTTGATTGACTTGACATAAGTACCTGCACATATATCACTCAGCAGTTAGTCTACGACATATCATTCACCTGCATATTAGATTAGATTAGTTAATTACCTGCACATTAGATTAGTTAATATCATTCATTGCACATTAGATCAACACATTCACCTGCATATTAGATTAGATTAGCATTGTTATGTTACATAAATTAGTATCATCTGCATATTATTAATCACCTGAGCACTTGCATACTAATCACCCGCATCCCCTATCGCGTGAACTTCGGATTTGTGCACATTATGCACAACATCAACCTGCAGTGTCAATGGTTAGATATATAGAACCAATATGTAGCATCATAATGGCTGTGATATGCCCATCCTGCATTGCATCTTCATTATTTGCACATCATTCTGCATATTGCATTCTCTGCACTTTCACACACGCATATGCCCCCTTATTGTAGCGCATATACAAGTAATTCATTTCCTGCAACTGACATTTTAATCTGTCTTTGATCTTCATCTATCATGCTTTCATCTGCTTAATTTGCATCATCATCATTTCACCTTCTGTTCTTGGCTACACTCACTGCATTGGTTTTGTCATTCCTGTATATATCAATATCTGATTCAGTATTAAATTTGTGAATATGCGTTTCCATATACATGTGCATTCTCATTTCCATCTTAGCATAGCCTATGCACTTTCATTTCAGCATATGCATTCTCATTTCCATCTTAGCATAGTCAACGCATTTTTATTTCAGCATATGCATTTCATTTTAGCATAGCCTATGCACGTTCATTTCAGCATATGCATTCTCATTTCCATCTTAGCATAGCCTATGCATTTTCATTTCCATCTTACCATAGCCTATGCATTTTCATTTCAACATATTCATTTTCATTTCCATATATACATAAGCATGTGCATTTCATCTTACCATGAGTATATGCATTTCATATTAGCATATGCATTTCATCTTATCACAAGTATATGCATTTCATATTATCATAAGCATATGCATTTAAGTCTAGCATGAGCCTAAGCATTTTATTTTAGCATAAGCATATGTATTCCAGTTTTAACATAGCATATGTGATTTCTATTTGTATTTCGCACTGTTGTTGCTTTGTATTATTTCATGTTTTGCAGGGAAGCGTGGAAGACCTTGACTTCGCTTTATATTAGAAAATTTTCATGTTCAGTTTAAATTTAAGATTGTAATACTTTCATTTAATGAGAATTTCTATTTTTTGTTTAGATTAGAATGGAAGAGCATGTTGTTGTATTTTTAATTTTTCATAATTGACTATGGCATGTTATTTTTATTTTCTTTAAAAAAGAACACGATGGAAAAACACGAATGGCACATGCACCCTTTAATAGAGGATAAATAAAACTAAGTAAAGTTCGTATTTACGGCCATAGTCGGAATACAATTAATACTTAGGATTATTATTCTTTATTAAAATATAATTTATTTTCAAAATCATCATATTTTCAAAAACATACTTTCCTCCTTTATTAGAATTCAAAGTAAAGATTAAATCAAGATATATTTGTAGTCATAGTTATGAATATATGAAAATTTAATTTTGCTTTAATTCTATAAATGCACACAAATTTATTCTATTATTTCTTGGAATTTAAATAAAGATTAAATTAAAATATGTTTGTGACCATAGTCATGAATATATTAAAATTTAATCTTGTTTCAATTCTATTAAAAAATAAAATTTGGTTTTTATTCCAATTTCAAATAAATTCTTTTAAATACATTCATCATTTAAGATAGAATTACATCATTATTTTCCATAATTTCAAAATTATTCAAAGCATTTTCAATTTTAAAGCATTTTTCAAGTGATTTTCACGATTTATTTTCTATTTAATTTTATTTTTCAAAATTATTTTCGAAATTGAACTTCAATTTCAAATCTAAAAAAAAAATCAATTCCAAATTCAAAGTATTTTCAAAATCCAAAATAAATTCAATTTTGACTTCAATTTTCAAATTCAATTTAAACTTCAAATTCCTATTTCAAATTCAAAATTCAATTCTAGTTTCAAATTTCAATCACAATTCTAAATTCAAATGAAACTTGAATTCCTTATTCTGAATTTCAACTTTAATTTTCAAAACAAATTCAAAGTTCAAAATGAATCTCAAATTCAATTTCGATTTTCCATTTTTGAAATTCAAAATGAATTCAATTCAAAATTTCAATTTTGATTTTTTAAAATTCTCAAAATCCAGAGTAAATTCAGTTTAAAAGTTTAATTCTAATTTCAAATTCAAATTTCATTTTCAATTTCAAAAGTTCGAATTCAAGTCTCAATCAAATTTTCATTTCAACTTTTAAATTCCAATTCATTTTCAAATTACAAGTTCATCTTTTCAAACTCAATCTTTTCAGAATTCCAAACTTCAATTCTAAATTTCAAGTTTAATCCTGATTTCAAATCTCAAAATCAATTTCTAAGTTTAAATTCTCAATTCAACTTCAAATTTTCAATCAATTTCAGATTTCAATGTTCTCAACTTTGAATTCAATTTCAAAATATTTAATTTCAAAGCTTCCAGTTCAAGTTCATTTCAAATTTCAACCTTTTAATTCAAAAATCAATTTCTGAGCTTCAAAGTTTATTTCTTATAAGGATGTTTTCAAATCCATTTCATGATCACTTAGAAAAATCTAAATTTCCAAAACATTTCCAAAGAGTATTATTTCATCATTTAAGATAGAATTACATCATGATGTAATCCACAGTTATGAATATATGGAAATTTAATTTTGCTTTAATTCTATAAAGGCACACAAATTTATTTTATTATTTCTTGGAATTTAAATAAAGATTAAATTAAAATATGTTTGTGACCATAGTCATGAATATATTAAAATTTAATCTTGTTTCAATTCTATTAAAAAATAAAATTTGGTTTTTATTCCAATTTCAAATAAATTCTTTTAAATACATTCATCATTTAAGATAAAATTACATCATTATTTTCCATATTTTCAAAATTATTCAAAGCATTTTCAATTTTAAAGCATTTTTCAAGTGATTTTCAAGATTTATTTTTCAAAATTGTTTTCGAAATTGAACTTCAATTTCAAATCTAAAAAAAAAATCAATTCCAAATTCAAAGTATTTTCAAAATCATTTTCGAAATCCAAAATAAATTCAATTTTGACTTCAATTTTCAAATTCAATTTAAAGTTCAAATTCCTATTTCAAATTCAAAATTCAATTCTAGTTTCAAATTTCAATCACAATTCTAAATTCAAATGAAACTTGAATTCGTTATTATGAATTTCAACTTTAATTTTCAAAACAAATTCAAAGTTCAAAATGAATCTCAAATTCAATTTCGATTTTCTATTTTTGAAATTCAAAACGAATTCAATTCAAAATTTCAATTTTGATTTTTTAAAATTCTCAAAATTCAGAGTAAATTCAGTTTAAAAGTTTAATTCTAATTTCAAATTCAAATTTCATTTTCAATTTCAATAGTTTGAATTCAAGTCTCAATCAAATTTTCATTTCAACTTTTAAATTCCAATTCAATTTCAAATTACAAGTTCATCTTTTCAAACTCAATCTTTTAGAATTCCAAACTTCAATTCTAAATTTCAAGTTTAATCCTGATTTCAAATCTCAAAATCAATTTCTAAGTTTAAATTCTCAATTCAAAATCAATTCAACTTCGAATTTTCAATCAATTTCAGATTTCAAAGTTCTCAACTTTGAATTCAATTTCAAAATATTTAATTTCAAAGCTTCCAATTCAAGTTCATTTCAAATTTCAACCTTTTAATTCAAAAATCAATTTCTGAGCTTCAAAGTTTACTTCTTAAAAGGATGTTTTCAAATCCATTTCAGGATCACTTAGAAAAATATAAATTTCTAAAACATTTCCAAAGAGTATACACAATTTTCAAGTTCAAAATCATAGCACAAGCCTGATTCAATGTGCATTTAGGACTTAGAATAATTTCTTAGATAATATTTAGGCAAAGCAAAAAGGCATAAGTTTGATCCTTGGTTCAATTACCCTTGGTAAAGGTGCGAGGAACAGTTGAACCTCGTACCGACGAGTGAATCTCGTCTCTCCATTTTTCCGCAAATTTCAAAATGGAGGTGAGTAATTTCAAAATCTATTTTCAAAAGGTCAAGTGGACTTTGCAAATAGTTGTTCTTCTATTTTTCCCCTCAAAAGGAAAATAAAAGAAAAAAAAATTTGCAATGATCACACGTGAGAAAGTATACTTCATGAAAAGATAAAAATGCCCCTGGCGATCTGAAGAAGACTTTAGCAACCTGCTTAGGAGTTAAATTTTTTTATTTGTAGTTTATAACTTAATTATAGTTGTAGTGTTTGATTAATTGTAAACATTTATTCTATTAATAAATTAAAATTTTTGGATTTAATTTGAATATTCGCCCTTTCCCTGATGATTCGACCCGTACTCGCCACATTCGTGGAAAGTCGGTTTTTATTATTTTTGGTTGACGATTTTCCAAATCTTTTAGTGAAAAATATCTTTTAAAATACTACTGCAAAAAGATGAGCCAAACTTGAAACCCCACAAAAGGTCATTTTTAAAAGCTCTTTCTATGTCTCAGTCATGAGGCCCCTGTTTATCAATCTCACTTTTCAAAACTTTTAGGGACCCTATTTTCCTTACCTTTTGCAACCTCTTTCGGATTTTTGGGCAAAACCCGAAAGATCCACTCACGGTTTCCTCGTTCCTTTTATCAACATTTATTTTCGAGGATTTCGTTCTTTTCAAAGCTATTCAGGATAAGGGATTAAGCATGAACCTCATTTCATGAGGGATTTTCAAAATCAATTCTTCCATACTCAGTTCAGATTTTCTAACTGGGGCATTTTTATTTCTTTAAATTTGTTGTGTTTTTCTTTACCACTAAGCCTGACTTTCAACCAGCTTAGTAGCAAAGAGGGGGCATCTGTAAACACCCCAAATTTTTGAAATCCATTTTTGAACTCATTCTGCCACTCGACCCACCCTCTGAGCTATTTAGAGGGGCAGTTTGTTCAATTGCTGAGCCAGGGTCATTTCTAGCTCAAACTCGGATCAATTTTGGTATCTGACACCCTATCTATATCCAAGATCCAATTCACATTTCAATTCAGACATTGAGTACCTAATTGGATCCAATAACAGGATCTGATATCCAATATCCATTCTCTATTCCAGACCTGGATCTTTTTATTCAATTCACTTTGTTATCTATATCCAGAGTCCAATTTGCTTTCTGAACCTGGATTATTTTATCAAATATCTAGGGTTTGCCCTTTTATTATCCGGGACCCATTCTTCAATTACTTATTCAATATCCTGGATCCACTTTCTATCTTTGATTCAGGATCCGTTCCTCAACTCTTAATTCTATCTTTAATCCACGATTCATTTTCCAATTTTATCTTTGATCCAGGATCCCTTCATCATTTTCAAGCTGAATCCGATTCATTTTTAAGATCCAGATCCATTTGTCATTTTGAAACCTCGGATCTAGATTCGAATTCAAAACTTTATTTTTATCTAATCTCAAGCCTGGGTTCACAATTTATCTTTGCAATTTAATCTAAACCCAGTGTTTTACATTTGATATTTTGAAATGCTTTTTTAGAAAATCAATGTGCACCATGATCTGGATCCAAATTGGATTTCGATTAGGATTTTCATTGGACTCAAATTTCAAAATGGATCTTAGATCCAATCCAAATCCAAAAGATCCACCTAGGTGGTGTCACCTATGGATTCTTCTTTTCATTTTGTCCTTCTTGTTATTTCGGAATTCTAGTTGATTTAGGACTTTATTTTCGCTTTTTATCTTTTCAATTTTATTCTCATTTGTTTTAAACCTTTTTAACCTCTTTATTTTAATTGTTTTAAAATCAAATGTGGATCCCACCTAGGTGGCACCACATTTGGATTCATTGTTTAGAGTTTCAATTAGGTTGAAATATGAAAAGTCAAAAATATATTCCAAATAAGATTCTTTTGAGAAAATCTCCCCTTCCTAATTTTCCTAATTGTATCATCACTTCTGTGATCATTGCAAATTTTTTCCTCTTTTTCTTTTTTTCCTTCTCTTTTTCTCTCTAGCTTCTATTCCCTTTTTGAAGGGGAATAAAAGATAGAAAAGAAGAGGGAAGAGAAAAGAAAAGAAAAGAAAAAAAAAGAAAAGAAAAGAAAAGAAAGAAATATAAGAACTCTTTTGCAAAGGTCTCACATGACCTTAATTTTGAAAATATTTTGAAATTACTCGCCTCCGTTTTTAAAAATTTGCGAAAAAAATGGAGAGACGAGATTCGCTTGTCGGTACGAGGTTCAATCGTTCCTTGCACCTTTACCAAGGGTAATCTAACCAAAGATCGAACTTATGCCTTTTGCTTTGCCTAAATATTGTCTACCAAATTATTCTAAGTCTAAGAATGCACAAAGAATCATGCTTGTGCAATGCAAATGCATAGATGTATGCTTTTAAAAAGAATAATTTTAGAACTTCTTGGGATTTATCCAAGTGATTTTGAAATAAGTTTAAAAATATTTTGAAGAAATCGTTTTTTACGAAGTTGAAGATTGATTTTGAAGAGTTTAAGCCTTGATTCAGAGCTTAAGACTTGAAATAGTTTTGAAAGAAGAGACTTTGAAGTTCTAAGTCTTGGAATAATCATAGGTTGGGAAATAAGTTGAATTGAAGGAGAAAGACTAGGTTTAGAGTCTGATTGAGAGAAAATATTGATTTTTAGATTTCAAACTTGGAGTCTAAATGAAATCTGATTCTGGATCTCAGAAATCGTTTTTTGATTTTGAAGTAGATATTACATCTTTGAATTTAGATATTTGAACTCAGACTTTGGATTTTGATTTGGAAATTCAATTTGAAACTTTGAATTGGTTTCGAAATTGAATTCTGATCCAGAGATGGGAAATGGATTTGGGATTTGGATTTAAAAATCAAGATGGGATGTATAAATGGAATTGAATTCTGGACTTGGAAATAGGATTTAAAATTGGGAATGGGTCTTGAATTTGAGATTGAGTTTAAAATCCAAAATTGAATTCGAATTTCAAAGAAGGAATTAAAATCTTTGAAAAAAATGGATTTTGGAAATAGAATTGAAATTCAGAGTTTTTAGAAATTTTTGGAATTTTAAAATGAGATTTGAAAATGAAATTTGGATTTGAAAAAATCCAGATGGAACTTGAAGATTGGATTTGAGAAGTCAAGATGAATTCTTAAAGGTGGAATTAGTCTTTGAGAAATCAAGATGGTTTTTTTAAGGATGGAATTGGATTTGAGAATCTTGAATTGATCTTGAAATCTGCCTTGAATTTAGAGAAAACCAATTTTTGAGATTCAGAATCAATCTCAAAACTTTGATTTTGGATTTCAAAAAATGAATTGGATTGAGAATCAAGACTCAATCTTAGATAGAACTTAAAGATTTTGGAATTTGAAATGGAAAATAGAGAACAAAACTTGATTTTCGAAATCAGGAGATGAACTTGGAATTTGAATTGAACTTTGATATTTGATTTGGAATATTGAATTGATTTTGAAATTTCAAAGTTGAATTTAACTCTGAAATATGATCTGGTTTGGAAGTTGAATTTTGAATTTAGAGATGAATTTGAAATTTTAAAGTTGAATTGAACTTCGAAATTGGGATTTTGAAGTTTGAATTATGAAATAAGATAGAATTGAGAATAAAAGATGAATTTGAATAAGAATTGAAGATTGATTTGAGAAATGAGAAAGTCATTTGAAAATATATCTCAAAATCACTTGGATTTTGAAAATAACTTGAAATAATTTGAAAGAATGATGCAATTCTATCTTAAATGATGAATGAATTAAAAGAATTTTGAAAATTGAATATTTGAAAAAACATATTTCATTCTTTAGGAGAATTAAAATAAGATTATAGATATAATACATTCATAACTATGATCACAAATGTATTATAAAATAATCTATATTTAAATTCAGATAAAGAATAAAATACATTTTGGTGCCCTTATAGAATTTGAAGTGAAATTAATCCTTAATATATTCTGATGTCTTCTTTTAAATCGTTGTAATTTTGAAAAGATTTTTATATGTAAAACATGTGAAAACCAGACATCAAATAATAAAACTGGTTCTCACTAGTGGATGAGACCGGGTCGAACTCAGGGAACGGGAATATTTCGTATTCAAGCACATAATTCTAAACTAATCTTTATTGTCGTATTATTAAAATGTAAAATGTACGAGAGAAGTAAAAACAACTAACTATTACACTAAATGAATACCCTTCGCAGAGGGCGTAAAGTGCAATATTTACAAACCCAATTAAAATCCTAATTCTAAAGTAAAAAGTAAAAATAAGCTCTACTCTTCGTACTTCGTGTCACGTAATCACTTCCGCTCTACTCCTGTGCTATCCTGCACAAATAAAATGAATACGAGCAGTACCAGAGATATAAATAAAAACCTATATTGAACTAGCTAAATGCTAAAAACACTGAAGGATATTAACAAAAGAATCCAATGCCAATTAAAACTACATTAACTAACACAATTAACTAAATTTCAATTCACTAACACTCAACTTTATGAAATCTAATTATTTCAATTAACTATTAATGAAGACAAGTAATCATTAACACTTCATTAACAAACTATGAACATACACTATTGAAAAACACAATATTAAAAAAAATTGAAAGCAGTAAAATCAAGAATTGTAAAAATCAAAAAATGACTAATGAAGAACAGAAATTCAGGTATTGAAAACAATAAGAAAAACATGTAAAACAAACAAACTGAAAAATTACACAGAATGGCAAAGGAAAAACTAATTTGTAAAGAATATTGAATGAGGCAAAACAAAAAGAATTTCTGATTAAAAAAAAAACAGGAAATCGGAAATTGCATAATGCCTAGAAATCCAATAGTAAATCACTCACTAAGATCTTGCTCTCAAACTTGATCCAGAACTTCTGAGATCAGTTGATCCATATTCACCGGAGAAATCAGTATATATCAACCCCTTAATCCGAAAACTCAGTACATCGTAATCAATTAATCTGGAAACTTAGGCAATTGGTTAAAATATTGATCAATGCTTACACAGGCCATGTTTCAATTGCCAAGAGTTAGGTAATCCTATTCCACTGTGAACCAGATCTTCACGGTGAAGGGAAAAAAAAATTCCGGTGAAGCAGAGTGGATTCCCACCAGTTATCCACAGCAAATCCAGATGAAAATCTGATTTCAGAATCACAAATCAAATGATCCAGATGATCCAGAACACATTGAAATTCAATTGATCCATATGAAAATCTGTATCCAAAGACAAGATTAAAATTCCATTCAATGATTGATCAAATATTTGAAGAACTGTATTGGATTCCGACGACAGAATTTTTTTTTTAAACACAGGAAATATGGAATTCAGAATGTAAACTAAAATTTAAAAATCAATATTCATCTAACTAAAACATCAATTACAAAATTAATCATCCAACTAAAGCATCAATCACAGAATTGATCAGCAGATGAAAAAAATTCAGAACATTGATCGATTTATTTTTTTTTCTTTTCTTTTTATTTCTATTTTTTTTCTTTTCAGACGAACACAGTATAATAAGACAAGTTGAAAGAAGAAGAAGAAGAAGAAGAAGAAGAAGAAGAATGCTCACTGTGAAATGGAAGAAATCAGGGAAGAGGTGGCCTCCACCTCGTGCGCTGCCGCCGATTGAAGAAGCTCCACCACCGAATGAAGAAGAGGATAGAAGCAAATGTCGATGGAAGAAGAAGAGAGGTAGTAGATGGGAAAAAGATATCCGGTGACTAGAAAAGAAAAGGGCAAATGCAGAAAACTAGAGGGGGAAGGGGAAGTTTTGGCGCACAGGATGAGAGAGCCCCGATTTTTTCTGTTTTTTGGGTTTTTAAAGAGCCCAAACCGGCTGGAACCGGTTTGTAACCGAAATTTTTTCAGTTTTTTTTTTTTAAAATATAAACTGGTTCAAGCCGGTTTTGCTATTATTATTTTTTTCCAGTTTTTTTTAAAGAAATCAAACCGTGTAAACCGATTTGATTTATTATTATTATTTTTTAAGTTTTTTTTCAATTTTCAAACAAAACACAAACCGTGTAATGGTTTGTAAAAAAAACAAACTATTTAAAAGAGTATTTAAAAACAAACAAACTATTTACTAAAAACCTCAAACTAACTAACTACTCTAATCTAAATATTATAAAAAATTATTTACACTAACCTCATTTCAAAATATATCTAACTCTATTTTTAACTCTAATTTTTATTTTTATTTTTATTTTTATTGAAAAACTAAAACTAAAACTACTATGTTAATATCAAACATCAAAATATGTACTAAAATATACAAATAAAGCTATTTTTCATACATTTTCTGTTTTGAAATCAATTTGGCTCATTTAACGAAAACTAGCCTAAAGTTGGGTTTTTAAAACATTTTTTTCATAAAATCATGCATATTTTAATGTTAAATCACCTTGAAATATATGCATGATCATATCCTGACTATGGCTATGAATATATATTGGATTAATTTCCAAGTCAAATCCTAATATAGAAAGATTTTTTTTAGAAAATATGACGAATTTTGAAAGAAATCCAATGTTATTCCATAAAAGACAAAAATCCTAAGTATTGTTCACATTTTTTACTATGTCCATAAATGCAAATCGTTTACTTAGGATTAATTACCTTTTATTAGAATGGTATATGTGTCATTCGTGTTTCACTATGGTGAATTTTTGAGCAATAAAAGAGAAATAATATGAAACAAGTAATTTATGATATTCACGTGCTCATATAATCTATTCTAAGCTAGAAAGTAAAGATTCTCATTAATATCTAGCTATTACAACATTGAATGAAATTTTGAAAAGATAAAAAGTCTCTAATTTAAGAAAGGAAATCTAAATTCTTCACATATTCCTGCAAAACAGAGTTAATATGAGGCAAAGATGAAAAATATAGAAGATAATGGAAAATATCATGGCAAAATCAACATGCATATAGCTAAGTATGATATCTATATTCAATAAAGGAAATGTATATATACATGTGCATGGATATGCCAATGAAGGAAATATATATACAAATATATATGCATATATCAATTATGAAGATGGGTAGGCAAATGTTCATACTGAAGGGAAAGTATGGATTTTAGAGTGCTTATGTGATGTGCTGTATCTATGAGAGAGTGTTTGTTAGGATGCATGCAAAAAGTTCAGAAACTTGATAGAAAACTTGTAAAACGATATACAAGGATGATGTTGGGGAGGAAAATGGATGGATGATAAGTGACAGGTTGATATGAGGTTATGTTGAAGAGGCTATTGTAAGTGCAGTATGTGAAAGATATGGATGGTAAGGGATGCAATAAGTCACAACAGTAGTGAAGGAGGTGGTGACATTGTATTGATATGCTGTGCAACATATGAATGGGCTAAAGGGTGTCATACATAGTGATGATAGCAAGTAATGTGCAGGTATTATGGTGACTGCCAAACAATGAATGGACACAAAGGGCGGTGAGCTGTAGCAAGAAGTGAAAGTGGACACTGCACTGCTGCAACTATAGTGATAATGAAGGAAGTGAAACCTTTCAGCTGTCATGCTGAATGTAAGATGGGTGACAAGGCTGGAAATGTACGCTGAAGGTGGTGGATAGCAGGGGATTGTGAGAATGCAGGTGGTCGGTGGTAAGTGTTGACAGGTGGTGACAACAAAGGTTAATGTATTACAAGTGCAGAAAAACACAGGTAACAGGGTGCTGCATGAGTTTATTGCCAGGAGCAAGCCATTTGTATGTGATTGCAGCCATATCTATGTGATAGGATTTATGAAAATGAAAAATAAAAAGCAGGAGCTTCTCCTACGGTTCTACACAAAATGAATCAATTGAGGAAAACACTTACCTTTTCAAACAATTGTTGTTGGTATGCAGAGTCCTAGATCTAGCTGAAGGTCCAGGGTCAAATCTATCTACCACATGAGGCGCCTTCTGTCTCTAATGTAATCAATGGGGCATTATATACATCCACACTGGGTTCACAATCTGTGTTAGATGTGATGGAATCTACCAACCCTGTCTCATCAGACTGGGATTCAGGAGAGTCATACATACCATGAGGTTCAAGGATTTCAATTTCATCCTCTAAACAGACTCCATTTTCAAGACATTTGTCAATGATTAGAGTGTCTCCATTCTCTGCAGGAGATCACAACTTTAAGTTGCCTTCCAAGGAAAAGATGGGCTCTTGACACTCAGCCAGTTTCAATGCTGCAACTTGTATTTCTCTTTGCTGTCTGGTTTTGAGTTCAACATCTGCAACTGAAGGTGAAGAGTAGTGTGAGCATCTCTCATTCCTTTGGAGTTGCTCCTGAAGATCCTTGCATTTGGTTGAAGCTTCTTGATGGCCATGCTGCTCTGCTTGAAGCGCCGAATCTAACTTCTCTGCTTTTACTCTTAGCTGGTTTAATTCATTTTCTGGTTCTAAAACACGCAACTCGAGCAACTTATAAGATTCTGTCATACATTTCAGCTGTATCTTTGCCAAGCTATTGGATTTATGAGAAGATGCAAGCTGCAATTTGAGTTCAAATAACTGGATCTCAGTTTCTGCTAATTGAGCTTTTGAATGCTCTAAGCTTTCCTTACATCCAGCCAAATTTGTTTCCAGATTATCCTTCTCTATTCTCTAATGAACAATTTCATCATTAAAGTGCTTACATGATGAGTCCTTGATCTCACAGCCATCACCCAAGATTCCTCCTTGCAGACACTCAAAATCAGAATTTAGAATGAGACCCACGAGTTGTTCCATTGGAAGCTACTTTACTTGTAGGATGTTTGGGTATGCAGGGCAGGTAATGAATGTAATGCAGTGGGCGTGAATACACAGAGGATATGAATGAAAGTGAATGATAATGTGCTGATGGTGCATAGTGTTGAAAACATAGGTGAATGTTGACAATTGTTGAAGGTAAGGATGCATGGAAGTAGGTATACAACAGGGTAAGTGTGACTGTGATGAATGCATAGATGACAAGGTGAAGTTGGAACATCATGCCTCTCGAGCAAAACAATTCATTACTGTAACAAGATACACCAGAGGTTTTTTAGATTCCAACATGGTTCACTGAACCTTGAAAGGGTCATGACATTAACATTATCTGTAAAAAAAAATGGATGTAATCTTAGTAAAATTTCAAATAATTTTACACACTTGTAATTCCCAAAAAAAGAAGAAGGTACAGATCTGATTATGAAAATAAAAAGAGATCTCAAACAGCAAGGTATAGGGCTATAGCAACTTCAAATTTCTATAAAACAGCAGCTCTCCCTTTTTATTAATTCTTGAGTTAAAATGTTTGATGGCTTTCAGAATCTGAACATCCTGTGCTAGAGAGGATTTATTTTTAAGCCTAGTGGGCTTTTGTTTCTTTTGATTTTTCTGAACTTCTGCAAACCATTCTACTGAATTAGCACCTTTTGATTTCTGGAGCTCACAAAGAGAAAGTACCAGAAGACTTTCTTTTCTGCCAGGGTATTATCGTCACAAAATTTTTTCTTTTCCTGCGGGAGAGAGGGGAAACATTCAGCGAGTCAAACTCCACCAAAGTTTGAAAATAGTTTTGAAAAACTTGCCTCCGTTTAAAAAACAACGAAAAAATCCGTAGGATGGGGCTCCTCTGTTAGTACGAGGTTCAACCGTTCCTTGCGCCTTTACCAGGGGTAATCGAACCAAGGATTAAATAGTGCTTAGCTTAGCTTGATTACCAAAATTAATGTTCTGTCCTAGATGCACAGAGAATTCAGGCATGTGCTATGAGGTTTTGTAAAATGCACATTGGAAAAATATGATGTATGCTTCTGAACATATATTGAAAAATGATGGAAAATGTTTCTGAGTAAAGAAAGAGGAATCAATTTCCTAAGGAAACCCTCAGAAACAGATTTTGATTGAAAATAATCTTGAGAAACTCTGAGGATTTAAGGAAAATCGATTTCTTTGTCTTGAAAAATGCCATTTGGAAAGTCAAAAATTGGATTTGAAAAATAGTTAAAATTCCTTGGAAAGTTGAAAGAGATTACGAGAAAGATTTTGTGGGAAAAGGTGTCTTCTAAGAAATTCCACTTTGAGGATTTGAAAGTTGACTTTGGAAAATCGTTGAGAAATCTTGGAAAAACCCCTTTTGAGAATTGAAAATTCAAATCTTGAGAAAGTTTTGAAGGACTTTCAAGGTATCCTTGAGAAATCGATTTTCTTAAAATGAGATTTTCTTGAGAAAAGCAAAATAATATGCATATAATTCCATGATGCAAGCTAGCTTGAATGAATAAATGCACCTTTGTGAAGATATTTGGGAAATTTTGAAAGATTTATTTGAAAATATGCATTTTAGAATTAAATCAAGGTAAATTCTTCATATATTTCCGACTATGGCCACAAATATACTTGGAATTTAACTTATTTAATTCCAAAACATTTTGCAAAAATGGAAATATGCTGTGATCTTTGGAAGGTAGCCTAATAGTGTAGGCTTAGTGTGGCTAATAGGAAGATGCTGAATCTGAGTCTCGTCTGTATTCTGACTATGGCCATAAATACGGACTCCACCGAGTTCATCAACTCCCTAAGAGTTAGTGCATGTGCCATTCGTGTTCATCCACGGTGATTTTCAAAGAAGAATGCATGAGTCACATATTAGGATATTACAGAAAAATAAACTATATGATATGCACCCTATTCTAAGCAGGAAAATAACTCTTATTCCAATATCCATTTTACATTTACATTGCTGAAATAAAAAGAATAAAATAAGAAATTCAACTCTTTCTCTCGAATGTCCCTGCAAAATTCAAAGTTGGATTAGTGTAGACATGTAGTTTTTTCCAGAATTTTCTGATAATATCAAAAAATTATCAGATTTATCTGGATATAAACCTAAATCTGATGCCTCCTTGAAATAAATATGATTTGAAATCATGAAAATGTACGAAAATAGGATAATAAAGATTTGAAATTCAGAATTGTGGTCAAAATGACCAAAATATCCCTAATAATGAGGTTATACCTTTGAAATTAGGGTTTTTGAAGGGATTTTGATAAAATTTGGGAGTTTTGAAATTCGAATAATGATGAAATTGAAGATGGAATATGATGTCATGCTGCTAAACATGATGGGACTATAAAATCAGAAAGAAGTTTTGAGGATTTTGGCCAAAATATTGAATTTCATTGGTTTTTTGCGCAGATTGAGGTCTTGCGGGAACACTATTTTGATGATATGGCTAAACCGAATACCAAATGACCTTCAAATCATGCCAAATTCAACATGGGATATTCCCTTACTCTTAGTAACATAATAGAATAAAAAAAAAATGCATGCTATGGTATTATCTAAATGCAAGAATTCAAATAAAGCCCTAAAACATGCAAATTTTGCTTGCAGGTGCGAACCAAATGCGGTGTTTAATGCAATAACAGAGCAATTCACCATAGAAGTATATGAGACTTTGCAGGATTCTGGCATACATAAAAATAAGCAACATTGTATTTTACAGCCCCTGGATTTGATCTATGGTGACTGCGGTAGCAGGGATTCAATTCTGATACGCACAAATTTAACAGGATTATCCACAAAATAGATAAAAAATAGTAATTTGCCACCAAAATTTCTGAAATTCTATTAGGATACTGATGATATACAGATAAACAATTTTCATTTTTATAGATTCTGCATTTGACTCACTGACAGAGAAATATGACAATATAAGCATGAATCGGAAAAGCAGAAACGTGTAATAAAACTGCAACCTAACTTTAAAATTACTGAAAGGATCAAAGCTATTCTAAAAATTGTAAAAATTCATAATCAAACAGTATATATCCCGAACATGAACTTCCTTTTTTACATACTGTGCTTTTAAGTTATACCCAGAGAGAAACAATCGACTCAAGTCAATCCAAAGTCCCAGGAGCTCGTATCAAACTCCGACATGTGTTTTGTGGTCTCGGATTTTTTACAGGCAGTAAATGATTTCAAAAAAATCAGATTAAATACCAGACTGAATTCAGAGACTTCTGCATTTTTCGGATCAATAATCGAATCTTCCATGAAGGAGATCCCGATTTTACAAATCGGGTCTGGATCGGTCCAACGTTTTCGTGACTCTAAAACCGGTTTCGGTATTTCAGACTTTGAATAAATCAGATAATTTCAAATGTTTCCAATTTTTTTGCAGGATGTCAGGGACATCTACCCTCACATTATATGATTTTTGTGGGATTTTTAGAATAGAATATGAACATGAAATAATATGTGGACTGTACATAGAAATCAAGATGCTATAGAAATTAAAACATGAAATAATGAAACTACATAATATGCATGCTATGCTGAAGTAAATCATGAAAATATTAATAAAATGTATCTAATATGAAGAACATGCTGGTAATGATGATATGATGCAGAAAATAGATCAAGGGAGCTGATTATTTGATATTCACCATTGGAAAAGAGGTTTAGTCCATGAGTTTGGGCGAACCGCCTTTTCGTTCGATTTTTGAAAAAAAGTCATTACAAGGTGAGTCTGTGCTCTTCACGAAACCAGTTTTAGTCTGGATTTTCTATTCTATCCATGGCCATTGCCCACGAGATATTCTTATTTTGACATGGGGTACGTAAAAGAAGATGGTGCTTACCTTGGTGTCGACAATGGTGGTGGACTTCGCTCCTCAACTTGGGCTATCACTGGGATGTTGAGTTGAAAGAGGAAGGGTGGAGGTCGACTCCCTAACGCCTGGTTGCTCCTTGGTGATTCGGCTGATCCTTGGTGGCTAGACTAAAGGAGAAAAGAAGGAGGATGGAGGTGCCAAGGGGGCGTGTGATGGACTTTAGAAAATTTTTTCTGGGACTCAAGGGGCGGCTAGAGAGGCTTTCAAGAAGAAGGTGATGATGGATGGCTAGTGGTTGGTCGATGGCTTAGTGGATCCTCAGAAAAGATGGTAGATGATCCTCTCTAATAGGGGTCGGCTAGAGGGTTTAAAAAGGAGGCGGCTAGAACTTAGGAAAAGCCAAAAAGCAAGTTTGCTTTTCCTAATTTGTAGGAAAAAGCAAAGAGCCATTTGATTTTTGAAAAAAAAAACGAAAATGGAAAGAGGGCTTTAGAGAGGTGCCACCTCAGAGGGGGCGAGTTTGCCTTTTGAAAAATTTTGGATTTTTGGTTTTTGCTTTTCCTAATGTTTAGCTAAAGCGGTCTACTTTTGAGGGGATTCAAATGTGGCGCCACCTAAGAGTGGTTGTCACTTTTGTTTTTTGAATTAAAATAGAAATAAAAAGGGTAAATTGCAAGATGGCGCCACCTCAGAGGAGACATCTCCTACTTTTTTGGTCTTTTAAAAAAGCTAAAATAAAATCTAGATTTAAAAGGGAGAGCCAATGTGGTGCCACCTCAGGGTGGCTTCATATTTTGGAGGGGCCCCACCTCAGAGGGGGCGATTCCTCTTTTTTAGGATTTTCAAAGCTAAAGCAAAATCTAATTTAAACGAAGACCTAAGGTGAGGCCCTCTTCAGAGTGGGACCCATGGAATTTGATTTTTTTTAGTGTCTTAGGGTGGCGCCACCACAGAGTGAGGAAGCTCCTCCTTTCTAGGTTTTTTCAAAAGCTAAAAATAAAAACCTAATTCTGAAGAAAGGCTAATGTGGCGCCACTTCAGGGTAGACCCCACATTGTCTTTTATTGGTTGGAATTCAAAGACTAAAAGGGAAAAAGTAAAATTTGAAACTTCTTTTTGGCATTTTCATAAAACTCTAAACTAGTTAGCAATTATAAGCTAATACTTTACCTAACTACAAGAATTTTTAAAGGAAGGTATTCCTTCAAGGCAAATTTATAAAAACGATTTTGAAAGAGGCTAAAATAAGGAGATTTTACAAAATTCAAAGTCTTTTGGGATAAAAATTCTAGGTTCAGAGTTTCATCTCCTTCTTTAGGGAGAGCCGGTCCAACTGACAAAATTTGAATATTGAAAATTATCCAGATTGTTTTTCGGAGAAAACATTTTGAAATTTAGAGTTCTGGGGGTTAGAATGGGAAAAGATGGCAATTTTGAAGACCTAGGGGTTGGAAATTGATTTCAAAAGAGTTTGAAATTCAAATCTAGATTAAGAATTTTAAAATCACGAGTTTTGGACCTCAAAATGACATGTTATGCAGTGAAATATGGTGTGGTGATATGCAATGACATATCTCAAGAAATGCAATTCTTAACCAGGATTTGGAGATTCTAGTATCCTAATATGAATAAAACTTTGAAAATTCGCGTCTGGAGGTGAATTCTGAGCCAAAATAGGGAAAATTTGAGAATTATAGATGAAATTTAGACTTTTGCAGGGTCCAGGCTCAGAAATTGACCATTTTTCCCTCTAAAGATTTCGAAGGACAGACTGTGATGACTGCTTGGAAGTATTGTGGGAGGTGAGTGAAAATTTGAGGTGTTTACAAATGCCCCTCTTTGCTACTAAGCCGGTTCAGGACCGAACTTAGTGGCGAAGAAAACACACCAAATTTGGGCTATATAAAAATGCCCCAGTTAGAAGGATCTGACTGGGTATGAGAAAATTGGCCCTGATGAAGATGGTAGTTATGGAATGGAGAATGAAGAAGAAAGATTCACTCTATGAGAGTGAAGTTCAGGTTTTGCCCTTAACCTGGATGGGACAAAAATATCTCGTATCGAACGAAGCTCAGGTTTGACCCTTAACCTGATCGGGAAATAAAATACCTCATCGAATGAGGCTCAGATTTATACCCTTAACCTGATCAGGCGAAAAGAATGGAATCCTCGCAAGAAGTGACCATGATGGAACCTTCAAATTTTGTATAGTAAATCCGATAGGGGTTTTGCAAAAGGAAGAAAATGGGGGTTCCTAAAGCTTGAAAAGGGATTGATCTTGAGCGTCTCATTGCTGAGACTAAATCAGCTTTTGAAATTGGTTGCCTTTTGCTAGAGAGTGATTGTTGGTTCGACCTTAAACCAAAATGGGACTATCTATGGCGGGACAGTGGGGAACACAAGGAAGTATGCGAATCTGAGAGCCCGGGTGCTCAAATTATAAAAAGAAGGGAAGGAATCTTGAAAACTCCTGTAATCAAGTCCTAAAGAGGGATTGAAATGGTGTCAGAATGCGCTAGACCGAACATCGAGCTCTTGCTTCATGCCGAGATAGCTAGAAAATGTTGTCAAAATGTTAAAAATTATTATTGATTTGAAGTAATTGAAAATGATACACATTGGTGCAAAAATATTTCCTCTTTTCTACCTGAAGTATTACTTCCAATCGGGTTAACTTCGTAGAATCAAGATTTGAATTCAAATTGCTTGTGATTGGCTTTCTTCAAGGAAGCTATCAATTTCCTTTATATGATCAGAAAAGAAAGAATTAACATTGTGAAAGCAAATGGTGAAAGAATATTGATAATAGAATTTCACAAAATCAAAGAAAACTCTTGGCAGAATTGGCTGTTTGATATCTTGGTGCTTTCTCATGATCATCTTTTTCATTCTTTTGAGCTCTCTTGGGTTTTTGGGGAGAAACTTATTACATCATTCTTCATTTTGGGAAGGGTACGTCACAAACTTCTTCAACTTGGAGATGTTCTGAGCCTTCTATTTACTGATGGTATTGGCTCATTGGTTGCAGATCTCTTGATGATAGCGAAAATCAAATATCTTTTAGGGATTGTCGGGAGGTTCATCACATCCGCCTTCAACTTGACAGTGCTCTGAACTTTCCCTAGAAGGATCTGTCACAAACTCCTTCATCTTGGAGATTATCCAAATCTTCTTTGGCCCCGGGGATCTAACTCATCCACCAGTCTTCAACTTGACGATGATTGAGAGATCCCTTTTGCAGATATTTAATTACAGCTTAGGTGATTTGAGAAGATATGGATTAGGTGAATTCTCTCTTTTTCTATAGCTCAGGATATTTTCACTGCCTCATTTTTACAAGAATGGTCTTGAAAGATGTGTCATAGCTACGATCAATATCAATCACTTATGGTTTTGCGACAATATTGAATTTTCTTTGCTTGGCCATATTGAGGATTTATTCTTCATCCCTTTGGTTAGCCAATAGAGAGAAATTGAATTTTGAATCTCTTTTCCGCAAAAGCTTCGCTCTTTTGGAAGTAATGCTGAAGGTAAACTGAGGTAAAAATTTGTGCAATGAAGAGTTTAAAATCAACAAGTGTTTGACGACAAATTGACAAAATGTTCCTGGAATCCTTGGTGAAAGCGAGCATTTAAAGTTCGACTTAACGCCTCTGTGACAAAAAATTTCTCTTCTTCTTTCCCCAAAGGAGAAGATTCAGGTTTAGCCCTTACCTGAATGGGAAATGAGAAATACTCCTCTCTTCCCTGAAGATGAGGTGTTTGCAAAACGAACATTCGAAGAGAAATTAAGCTTTTGTCAAAGCTCCCTAATGTTAGGCTTCTCTTATGGAAATGGGGTCGATAGAAGTGAGGTCGATAGTTGGGTCATGAGGGAGAGAGTCCATCACACTCTCTCTAAAAAGAAGGGTCCTTCATGACGAAATGACCTAGTATGAAAATTGAGAGGCCACAAGGAAAGCGAGTCTTCGTCGAGTCTGTTATCATCGCAAAATTTTTACTTTTGCAAATCAAACTGACCTTTGAAAAAGTTTTTGAAAATAACTCGCCTCCGTTTTTAAAATGCGGGAAAATTTCGAAGAATGGGACTCGCCTGTCGGTACGAGGTTCAACCGTTCCTGCCACCTTTAACAGGGGTAATTGAACCAAGGATCAATCTTATGCTCTACTCTATTCAACTTGTCTAAATCATATTCTAATTTCTAAATGCACATAGAATCAGGCATGTGCTATGAATTTTCAGAAAATGCACATTTTGAAAACATGATGTTTGCTTTGAATGATTGAAATATTTAGAATATGTATCACATGGAAAATCGTGAATTGGGATTTGAAATATACTTTTGAGAGAAATAAAAATTGATTTTGAGGAATCCTTGACATTTGGTGAAAATCGATTCTGAGATACTTGGTTTCTCTGAATTCAAACTATGAAATTGAAATTCTAACTTAGGGAATTTGAATTTGGAACTTGGGAAATATTTGAAATATCATTGGCAAATCCATATTCTTTTGAATAAGACTTAGAAAAATTCTAACTTCAAACTTTGAAATTGACTGCATAACTTTGGAAAATTGAGTTTATGAACTTGAAAAAAACACTTGAAATATTCTTTGAAATTCAATGCTTTTGGGAAAATCGATTTTGCTATAAGACTTAGGAGATTTTGAGAAAATGAACTTCTTTGAATTGAGATTTGAATTGGAATTGGCAAATGCATGAAATGAATGAATATGGATTTGAGGAATTGAGAAAATCTTTTTGTATTTTTGAGAAATGCAGTGCATTTTTGAAGTTAGCCTAAGAGTGTAGGCTGAATGTGGCTAATGTGAAGATCATAAATCTAAGTTTCATTCGTATTCTGACTATGGCCATAAATACAAATTCCACCAAGTTTATAAACTTCATAGAAGATAGTGCATGTGCCATTCGTGTAGACCATAGTGAGTTTGAATATGCATGAATCATCATCCATCACACATTAACATTATTTAAAAAAAATAAACTATATGCAATGCAACCTAAGCTAAGCAGGAAATATAAATTCTTATTCCAAAGTTTAATTACAAATTACATCACTATTGAAATTTAAATACATGAAAAATAAAGTCTTCAATGTACCTGTAAAACTAGAAAACTTGTTAATGAATATATGTTGGCTTTTCTAGATTTATCCAACAATATCAGGAAATTGTTGGATTTTGCTAGATATAAGCCTTTTTGCCATGATTCCCTTAAATCAAAAGTGATAAAGTATGAAATCAATTGGAATGAATAAGGAAGAAAAGATATGAAATTTCGAAATTGGGGTCAAAATGACCAAAATACCCCTTATAACAAGACTATGGCCTTGAAATTAGGGTTTTTAGAAAGATATTTTGATAAAATGCAAGTTTTGAAATTTGAATGGAATAAACTCAAACCAAATATGCTATGACATGATTAAAAATATGAAATTAGGGTTAGGGATTTTGAAATTTAGGTCAAATGACCAAATTGCCCCCGATAGCAAGACTATGGCCTTGAAATCAGGGTTTTTAGAAATAGATTTTTGGTAAAAACTTAGGTTTTATGCACTAAATGAAATCAAATGAGCACAAAATTAAACCTAAAGTATCCTAAGATGCTTATGAACATAATAAAACCCTAAAACCATATGCTTATGCACGAAAATCCAATAATATCACAAATTTTGTGATTTTTGCAGTGTTTTTGGATCTTTCAGGAACCCGGTTTTGCAATTTGCTTAATTCAGCCATCAAATGGATTCCAAAATCCATAAAAATTGGTACCTGCACTTGTTATAACCCTAATGTCGAATTGGAATTATAAAAATAATTTTTTGACATTACATTAATCCGAAAATTGCATTAAACCCTAAAAATATGCTATTTTTGAACTAATTCACCAACCAGTCTCAGTCCAAGACCTGAACCAGGGGTCAAATCTCCATGAAAATTTATGAAATTTTACAGAGACTAACTAAGAAGAAAAATAAAGATTTCCCAATTTACAGATCGGAAAAATCATCTCCGGTTAAGGAGAAACCCTTTCGGCAATCTGAGCTAAAATATATCACTTTTAACAGGGATTAAAACAGCTACTTCAGATTGAAAATACAAACATAAATAGCAATCCTAAACAAAATCTCTGAAATTTTAGTGGTGAACAGTAGACAGAAAAATAGCAATACTCACTTTTTACAGATCATGAATCGGATCTTTGGTTTAGGATTTATGACTAACACAAGTCTGATTAGAGTTTTGGTAAACCCTAACGAGTTTTAAATTTAAAAACAGATTCTCTGAAAGGGGAAAAATACTAAACAGTGATCAAAAAATCTGAAAATTTCACAGAAGATAGATCTATTCAATGTGAATCCATAGCACTTTACAGATCTAAAATCGGATATAAGATGAGAGAAATATCATAACAGCAAGTTACCTTCTTGATTTTAACCACGATTTTAAAGCTTTAAAAACCCGGTTTAATGTCTGATTTTTTTGACAGAGTTCCCGAAATCCAAAACCTCTGATTTTTCTACAGTAACTCAATAACTCATGCATGCACCACATATAAAAAATCAGAAATAAACAATGCGTACTTCAATCCGAAATAACATTATCTTTACTGTTCTAAACCTAAAACACACAGAAATTTAAGAATCTTGAAAAACCATGCATTAACTAATGTAAATCAATAAAATAAACCATAAAACAGTAAATAAAAATTATTTCTATGCTATAGAACGTAAAACAAACATGAATAAACCATGAAAATAAAATAAAAACAGGGAATCAATGGCTGGAATTTGATATCACCTTTAAAACATAGATTTAACCCATTAAAAGGGGTAAATCATATATTTTATTGGTTAATAATGTAAAGAATCATATTAAAATCAATTCTAATGGATTAAAATCCCTGTAAATCATCCAAAACAGGGTTAGATCACCTTCTTGGATCGTTCTTGCTGATTCTTGATGGTTCTTGAGGTGAAACCATGGTTGGATCTTCATAAGGAGGGGTGTCCAAGCCTAGATCTAGGTTTAAATCATTAAAAACACTAAATAAAATATTAAAAATTGAAGAAATTATTTACCTTGGAGTTGCAGCACTGGAGAAAGGGCTGGAGAGGAGAGAGAAGCTCCAAGAATCCAATAGGAGGTGGCTGGAAAATTTGTCTCCCCTATATCCCCTTTTTATAAAAATTTTTTAGGTTTTTTAAAAAAATGGAAATTTTGGAAATTTTGGACTCTAAAGGGGAGGCGATTTTGGGGTGTAGTTACTATCCTACCCCTAGCCTAAATTATCTTATTTAATACCTAATTAACCCCTAGACTCTCCTAAAAAATCCCCAAATGTAATGCCACTTGGCATTTTTAACATTTGAGTTTTAAAACACCTTTTAAAAACCTTTAAAAACACTAGTTTTAAAAACTAACTTTCAAAATGAGTTTTTCAAAATGGTTTTGACTCTTCTAAACCTCTAACATTAACCAAGACATCAACTAACCCTAGTCTAGCCGTGACTGACTCGAATATGGCACCACCTCGAGTGGGCCCTACTTGAGTTTTTACAAAAAAATGATTTTAAAACTTGAAATTGAAGGAGTTTTCAAAAGGATTTTCAAAAGCAATCTTAAAATTAGAATTTTTGAAATAGCATAAGGTTCTAACTGAGTTAGAATTCCTCTGGATATGGTGCCAACTGACTGGGCCCACATCGAATTTTGAAGAATTTTGAAATAAACACTGAAAATGGCTTTGAAAAGGGGTTAAAATCGACATTTGAAATTCAAGATCTTTAAAAATAGGGTCTCAAGCGAACTGGAACTCTGAGTTAGAGTCCTGAACTCTTAAGACTCTGAGATTTTAAATTTTAGAATTCAAATGTAAAAATTTTAAAAAAAATGTTATCAAGAAATGATGAAATAAGTCAGAAAACACAGTCAGGGTTAGACTCCTAACTCGACCGAACTCTATAAAAGAGTCCTGAACTAACTGGACTCTATAAAATGACCTAAATTTCGAAAATAAACGGAAAAGATTGAAAATGGAAGTAAAACAGACTTCAAAACAGACTCCTGACCGGATTAGGACTCTGAGACATAGTCCTGATCGGACTGAAACTTTCAAAAATTTGAGAAATTTGATGAATAGAGGAATTCAGAAGTGACACCACCTCAATGGGTCTCATCTGTGAATTGAAATTGATTAAAATTTGAATTTGAAATGAATCCAGATTGTTTCCTTGAGAAAATATTTCGAAATATAAAGTCCTGGGGTTGGAAAATGACAGAGTGTTGAATAAAAACCCAGGTTTTGAAATTGATTTTGAAATAAAAGCTTTAAAATTCAAATCTGGATTGAATGTTTTGAAATAGGAGTGCTGGATCTCAAGAATGAGATGCAATGACATGCAATGCTATGCAATGCAATGAGATGGTATGCCGAATGCATGCAATGATATGCAATGACACATGAAATGGACAAACACTGGATGAGGGTGAAAATTTGGGGTGTTTACAGATGCCCCTCTTTGCTGCTAAGCTGGTTGAAAGCCAAACTTAGTGGTAAAGAAAACACACCAAATTTGGATTATAAAAATGCCCCAGTTAGATAAATTTGACTGGGTATGAAAGAATTAATTCAAATGATGATGGTAGTTATAAAATGAAGAGTTTTATTTCAAAAGAAGTGAGATTCAGGTTTTGCCCTTAACCTGGATGGGACGGGAAATACCTCGTATGGGACGAAGCTCAGGCTTAACTTTTAACTTGATTGGGAAATGAAATACCTCATCACGTGAGGCTCAGGTTTGTACCCTTGACCTGATTGGGCAATGAAATTGGAATACCTCATCAAATGAGGCTCAGGTTTGTACCCTTAACCTGATTGGGCAGAAAATGGAGGGAATCCTCGAAAGAAGAGACCGTGATGGAACCTTCGGATTTTCGCACAATGAATCCGATAGGAGTTTTGCAAAAGGAAGGAAATTGGGGTCCCTAAAGTTTGAAAAGGGATTTGATTTTGGGCGCCTCATTGCTGAGACTAATTAACTTTTGAAATTGCCTTTTGCTGAAATTGGTGGCTTAACCTCAAGCCGAAATTGGACTGTCTATGGTGGGACAGTGGGGACACAGGGAAGTGTGCGAATCTGAGAGCCCGTGCGCTCAGATTATACCAAAGGGAAGGAATCTTGAAAACTCCCGTTATCAAGTCCTAAAAGGGATAACAACTGATGTCAGGATGCGCCAAAGATGAACCTCAAGCTCTCACCTCACACCAGGATAGCTAGAAAATATTGTCAAAATGTTGAAAATTATTGTTGATTCAAAATAATTGAAAGTGATGCACATTGTTTTGAAAGTATTCCCTCTTTTCTACCTGAAGTATTACCTCCAACTGGGCTTAACTCTGTAGAATCAAGATTCGAATTTGAATTGCTTGCGATTGACTTTCTTTCAAGGAAGCTATCAATTTCCTTGATATGGACGGAAAAGAAAGTATTCTTGATATTGCGAGAGCTATTGGTGAAAGAATATTGATAAAAGAATTTCACAAAATTAAAGAAGATTCTTGATAGATTTGGCAGTCTGATATCTTGAGATTCTTTTCTCATGATGATCTTTCTGCACTCTATTTTTAGCAGATTCGAGCTCTCTTGGATTTTTCGGGAATTACATCATCCTTCATTTTGGAGATGTCCTGACTTGTCTCTCTCTCTTTTTTTTGGAAGGGTACGTCACAAACTCCTTTATCTCAGAGATGTTCCGATCCTTCTTTTCTCTCAGGGATTATCTTGATAGTTATTGGCTCTTTGGTAGGAAATCTCTTGATGATAGCAGAAATTAAATACCTTTTAGGGTTTGTCGGTAGGATCATCACACTTGCCTTCATCTCGACGGTGATCGGAACTTTCCCTGGAAGGATCCGTCACAAACTCCGTCATCTTGGAGATGATCCAAATCTTCTTTGGCCCCAGGGGTCGACTCGCTTAATTCGCCTTCATCTTGACGACAATTAAGAGATCCCTTTTGCAGATATTTAATTGCAGCTTAGGTGATTGAGGAGATATGGAGGTTGAGTGGATTTTTCTGTATCACCCAGGATATTTCGACTGCTTTATTTTTTCAGAAAGGTCTTTAAAAATGTGCCATTGACTGCGATCAATATCAATCACTTATGGCTTTGCAACAACATTGAGTTTTCTTTACTGGCCATATCGCAGATTTATTCTTCATCCTTTTGGTTGGCCAATAGAAAGATTTTGAATTTTGAATCCTTTTCGCGAAAGCTTTGTCCTTTCGGAAGTAATACTGGGGGTATTCTGAAGTAATAATTTTGTGCAATAAAGATTTTTGAAATCAACAAATATTTAATGACAAATTGGCAAAATTTTCTTGAAATCCTTTTGTGAAAGCGAGCATTTGAGGCACAACGCAACATATCCATGACAGAAATTCTCTTCTCCTTTCCCCAAAGGAGAAGATTCAGAAATTGGAATTAGAAATTACTCTTCTCTTCCCTGAAGAGGAGGTGTTTGCAAAACGAACTTTCGAAGAGAAATTAAGCTTTCGTCAAAACTTCCTAACATTAGGCTTCTCTTATGGAAAGGGGGCCAAAATTGGTGAGGTTGGTAAATTGGTCATGAAGGAACGAGTTCATCACACTCTCCCTGAAAAGAGGGTCCTTCATGATGAAATGGCCTAGTCTAAAATTACGGGGCCACAAGGAAAGCAAGTCTCCGTCGAGTCTCTCCCTATAAAAAGGGTTCCTTGTGTGAAATTTGGAATTTTGTTTTGCAAACGGTTCACAAAGACACGAGTCCCTTTAAACTCTCCCTGAAAAGGGGCTAAGTGAACGAATTGGATAGCATGCGAAAAGAGCGAGCTCCCTCGAACTCTCCCTATACAAAGGGTCTCTCGCAAGAGAAATTTTTTTGGAATTGGTATTGGGTGACCAAAAGGTCGAAATTTGGAATTTTGAATTTTTTGAAATTGGAATTTTGATATTTGGAATTAGAAATTGGAAGTTTGGAATTTGGAATTATATAATCGAAAATTGGAAATTAGAAATTGGGAATTTTGGAATTTGGAAATTGATATTTGGAAATTGGAAATTAGAATTTTGGAATTTGGAATTTAGAATTTTGGAATTTGGAAATTTGATATTTGGAAATTGGAAATTAGAATTTTGGGAATTGGATGATTGATCAGCACGAAGACTGAGCTCAAGAGGTCGACTGACATGACCATTCAGTGGAATTCTAACACGAGTGCTCAATTTTGAAAGGACACCGGTATGCATACCGGTTTTAAAAATGTACCAGTTTGGATACTGGATTTTGGTTCAGTTCTGGTGATTGTCTTTCAATCTTGAATCGTTAGGAATTGTGATGGGATTGATAGTTGAAATCTCAATACTGACCAGATCGTTATTAATGCGATTGAATGCAAATGAATGCAAATTGATGCACATGAATGCACAAGTGCGTGAAATGAGAGATTTGTTTATCCTGCCTGCATACAGGACATTTGTAGGTAAAAACAAAATTTTAAAATGCCCCAGTGTAACTGGGAAAAAGAATTTTGATCATTATTGAAGAAAATTTGGAAGAATTACAAAGAATAGGGAATTGTTCAAGTATAGAATTTTTTTAAATGTCGAGCATTGATGGGATCTAGTAATTCTATTCCATCAGCATTGATGAGCCGATATGAATTGCGAGGTAGTGCCTCTTTGATAACATAAGGACCTTCCCAATTTGGCGACCATTTGCCACCCGAGCGATGCCTGAGATAAGCTGTTGATCTGAGCACTAGATCATTGACCCGAAATTTTCTCTCAATGACAGATTTTGCATATTGTCGGGCTATCCTCTGGCGATAGGATTGAGCATGCTCTGCTGCTCTGAGCCTTCTTTCATCGAGCAAATCAAGTTGTACCAGTCGCTGTTGCTGATACTGATCAAGAGGTAATTCTAGAAGTGATGCAAATTTCAGAGCAGGTTTCTGAACATGTAGAGGTAGTACTACTTCAGTTCCGTAGACAAGTTCTGACGGAGTAGCATTCGTTGGAGTTCGAATGGTGGTTCTGTATGCCCATAATGCATCATGAATCTTTTCATGCCAGTCACGGCCCGTTTCTAAAGTTCGCTCCAGGATTCGAATCAGAATCTTGTTGGTGGCCTCTGCCTGACCATTCCCTTGAGGATAATAAGGAGTGGAAAAATGATGATGAATTTTGAACTTTGAGCAGAATGTCCTTATTCTCTCATTCTTGAAATGACTGCCATTATCCGACACAATATCATGCGGTATACCGAAACGGTAAAGGATATTCTTATGGATGAAAGAAACCACGTGTCGACCTTCTACTGTGCGTAGAGTGACTGCTTCTACCCATTTAGTAAAATATTCTGTTGCGGCAAGAAAATATTTATGACCATTGAAGGCTGAAGGAGTGATGGGGCCTACAACATCGAAAGCCCACATGGAAAATGACCATGGCGAGACGACAGATTGCAAGTATGTCGCCGTCGCATGAATGGAAGGCGCATGCATCTGACATTGAACGCACTTCTTTACAAAACGATAGCAATCTTGTTGCATAGTTTTCCAATAATATCCTGCTCGGATGATTTGTTTGACGAGAGTCTGATAGCCAGCATGACCACCGCAAATGCCTTCATGTGCTTCTTGCACAACTTCTTCGGCTTCTTCTTCGTCCAAACATCTGGAATACTCAATACTGAATCCACGACGATAAAGGACGTCAGCAAGAATAAAATATCGAGCAGACATGCGTTGAATTGCTCGCTGCTCTCTCTTTGATAATTCTGGAGGAAATTCGCCAGTTTTAATGAAATTCTTGATATCATGATACCAGGGCTTCTTCTTCTGCTCAGCCTGGTTTATCTGCTCTATTGGGACGAAAGCGGGTTGATCAAGTCTGCCAATTTCAAAAAAGCGACAAGATTCTCCACCCTTGAAAGACATGATGGATCCCAGATTGGCTAAACTGTCTGCAACTTGATTGAAATCTCTCTTGATATGGAAAAGTTGGAATTCTTCGAATTTGTTGGCAAGAGCTGAGACAATCTTCTGGTAAGGAAGTAATTTCTGATCTTTCACTTGCCATTCGGCCAGAACTTGATTGACGATTAACAAAAAATCGCCATAAGCATGCACTCTTTTGACATTGAAGTCCTGTAGAATTTTCAGACCTTGTATCAAAGCTTCATACTCGGCCATATTGTGAGTGCACTGAAAATTCAGTTTGAGAGAAAAGAGAATCATCTCTTTCTCTGGTGTGATTAGCAAAATTCCGATTCCTATGCCTGCCATATTCTTGGAACCATCGAAGAATAAATTCCAAATTGGGGATTGTTGAATATTGCAGATCCGCTCATCGGGAAAATCATCCTCAGCTTTAACATCCTCTGCTAGAGGAAAATCTGCTAATTGGTCTGCAATTGCTTGGCCTTTGATAGATTGCTGAGAGACATATTCTAAGTCGTATTGCATTAATAGGACTTGCCACTTGGCGATTCGTCCGCTGAGAAATGGTTGTTCAAGAACGTACTTGAGAGGATTTAATTTAGATAGAATCTTGACTTCAGACGCCAATAGATAATGTCGCAATTTCTGACACATCCATACCAGAGCTAGGCATGTCTTCTCTATCTGAGAGTATTTCTTCTCATAATCAATAAAGGTCTTGCTCACATAATAAATGGCATGTTCTATCAAGCTGCCTTCTTCGTATTGCGCCAAGAATCCGCCGCAAGCAACTTGATTAACTGAAATGTATAGCAATAGGGGTTTCCCTAATTCTGGCAACTTTAAAACAGGAGGATTGAGAAGATATTTCTTGATGCGTTCGAACGACTGCTGACACTCTGGTCCCCATTCGAACCTCACTCCTTTTCTGAGCAAATGATTGAAAGGCTCACATCTCATGGCCAAATTAGAAATGAATCGCCGAATTGATTGCATGCGTCCTTGAAGGCTACGCAATTCTTTGAGATTAGTCGGGGGCGGCATGCCAATGATAGCTTTGGCCTTAGCGGGATCCATTTCTATCCCCTTCTTGCTGACCAAGAAGCCTAGCAACTTGCCTGATTCGACTCCAAAGGCACATTTTTGTGGATTGAGTCTTAGCTTGTAAAGAATGAGTCGCTTGAAAACTTGATTGAGAGCTTCGATGTGATCTTCCTCTTCTTTGGATTTCACCAGAATATCATCGACATATGCATCCATAGTCTTGTGCATCTGATCATGGAAAATAACGGCCATAGTGCGCTGATAAGTGGCACCAACATTCTTAAGCCCAAAAGGCATGACTGTATAACAGAAAGTGCCCCATGGCGTAGTGAAGGATGTTTTGGATTGGTCACGAGCGGCCAATTTGATTTGATTATATCCGGAGTATCTGTCCATGAAGGAGAACATGGCATGCCCAGCCGTGCTATCAACTAGGAGATCAATGTTTGGGAGCGGATAGTCATCCTTTGGAGTGGCTTTATTGAGATCACGGAAGTCCATACAGATTCACACTTTCCCATTCTTCTTAGGAACTGCTACGATATTCGCCAACCAATCCGGGTAATCAATTGCTCGAATGAATCCTGCTTTAAGCAGATCCTCAAGTCCTTCCTTGACCTGCTGCTCGATTCGAGGATCCATTTTTCTCAACTTCTGCTTGACTGGTTTCGCCTCAGGCTTCAAAACGAGACGATGTTCCACCAATTTTGGATCTAAACCTGGCATATCCTCATAAGTCCATGCAAATACTTCTTCATGCTGCTTGAGGAAATTAGTGAGCCTTTCTTTCTCTCCTGGGCTCAAACCACTGCCAATCTTGAGAATTCTAGGATCGTCTTCTGATCCGATATTGATATCCTCAGTCGGATCTTGAACTAAGGATGATGGCTCATCTTGCTTCTGAACCGATGCAAATTCTGGCAGTTCTTGAAGAGCTGAATCGAACTCTGCGGATTCTTCTAACTATTTTGCAGTCTGACTGCATTCTGTTCTTATTCTGACCTGATGAATTATTGCTGATTTCGAACAAGCTTTTGGATTAAAGACGAGCTTCTTGATAGATCGGGAAGACATTCTGAAAATTGGAGGATAAATTGATTTAGGGAAATTGCTCATCGTGAAATAAATTGCTTTTATTGAAAATAATTGGAAAGATGAAAGAGCAAAATGATTTCAATTTTGTGAAGATTTAATATTGAGGAGTAAAGAGACAAATGGCACCAAGATAGACAAATGAAACTTTCAACTTTATTGAAAGGTAGAATTAATGACAATGATGAGAATGAAATGGGATATCATCCCGAATGTGGAAATAAAAGAATGGAAATGAAAAGACAAGCAAATGCCCTTAGTGCATTCCTTTAGAGATGACCGCTGTATTATAAGGGGGAAATGGTTATTTCAAAATTTCTATATTCTCATCTTCGGCACCTTCTACCAGAAGATTCTTATCAATGAGATCTTGAACAATATTCTTCAGAACAAAGCAATTCTCGGTATTGTGCCCCACTGTTCGATGAAATTTGCAGAATTGGTCTTTGAATTTTCCCATAGGAGCGGAAGGATCGACCAGCCTGGGCAATTCGACCATCTCCTTGGTCAACAGGTACTCGAGCACAGTCTCGAGTGATTGATCTAATGGAGTGAACTTCCTCTCATAGCTCCATCCTTCATGCTTCACTTTCTCTCGGGGTTTTGGTCCCTGCCCTAGTTGAAGCGGCTTGCTGAATTGCGGGATCGGCTTCCCTTTCTGATCATTCCTGTTTGAACCTCCTGCCCCATAACAGAAGTCTCTATTCTGTCCCTTGCGATGATTCCATTTATTATTACTGACAAAATTAGTGAAGTGAGTATTCTTCTTTGACTCATTCTGGCCGCTGTTCTTGGTGAAAGTGAAACCTTCATAGAAGCCGTTTTCCATGCTTAACTCGAGCCATTCGGCCCGCTCTGTTAACTCAATAAATGATCTGGATGGTGCGGTAGAGATGAGGCTTTTTAGAGGCTACGAGAAATTGCTTAGAATCAAGGACAAAGCATGCCCTTCTGATATGGGGTCTCTCATCTTGTTGCAAGCTGACCTCCAGCGGTGGATAAAATCTCGAGCCTTTTCATTTTCTCTCTGTTTCAGGCCACAGAGGTGGCTGAGGGTCAGGAGCGCCTCAGCATTGAACAAAAAGCGCTCAATGAACATATTCACCACCTTATCAAATTCTTTCAGGTCTATGGGGTTGACGTGCTCCGAATACCATTTTGCTGCTGTTCCCTCCAGACTGCGAGGGAAGCAAAGGAAGAGTGCCCGATTGTCACGCTTGAATCGTGAACATTCAGCGAAAAACATGGCGAGGTGAGCCTTAGGGTCGCCAGAACCATCAAACTTGATAAATTTTCGGGGGAGATTATCCAGATTGTCATCCCCATCCAAGCCATCATAGAAGTCTTCGCTGGTGAAGACTTTCTTGCCCTTGTCGCGGGCCTGCAGATCTTTGACCATTCTCATCATATCTTTTAATTGTGACTGAGTAGGGTCATCAACAGACTGATTTTTGGATTTGTAAGCCGACCCCTGGCCCTGAGTCGACCTTTTGAATTCATGTTTATTTTCACATTCCTTGTCAGCATCGTCAGCTGATTCTGACTCATCAGATATTTTCTCGTGACGACTCTGCTTTTTGCTGATCTTCACATTCTTGACGGCATGACTCTTATCTTTCTGTTTGGTCTGAATTTGCTCAGTACTGGCCTCGGCTTGCTCTGCCAGCATCTTGGTCATCATTTTCTTGAACATGACGTACATTTGGGGATCGATGCCATCATCCGCCTGCTGACCCTGACTCTGGATTGATCGAGGTGAGTCCATCTCTTCTTCTGAAGCTATTGAGTACGAGACGCCTTCAACTGATGTGGTTTTCTTTCCGGACCTTGTATGAACCATCGGGTATCACAAATATTCTCTTGGATATTGCTGATGCTCTCTGCAGGGCAGAACTGATGATTAGGCTTTTGAAGGAAATTTGGTTTGGAGGAAAATATTTGTTGAGAATTTTGGTAGACAATTGAAATAATATCCCATTACTAGGGATTGAGTCGTCGCTGGGATTACGACAATTGCGTTGCCATTCTTTGCAAGATAAACAACTAGAAATATGCCTTGTTACCTAGGCGAGGTCGTCAAACCAAAGTGAAATGTAAAATAAAGGACTTTTATTGAGGGGAAGAACATGATTTCATCAATAATACACTTGACAGAGGGGAGGGGGACAGACAATTTTCCACCACTCCGGATAATCAGAGGACACACGAGGACCAGGAAAAATAGTGAGAGTAACAAAGGAATCCCAGCCATGTCTGGCAGAATGGTATGCTCCGGACCACTGATCTGATGCGAGATCGAATTCTGGCAGAACCCCTGCTAGTGGATGAATCTCTACGCGCTTCTGCCTCTGAGAGAACTGCCTGACACACCGCTCTGGATGATAGTATGCGCAGAAGAATGGGCCAAGTAGCCTGAATCGCTTGCCATATGCATAAGTGTATCTGGGAGGTGATTCCTGACGATCAAAGTAGTCCCATACGACTTCTTCCTCCTGAAGGTTGTCGATCAAGAATCGGTATCGTGCAACTGGAAGAAGCTTCTCTCCATTGTATCTGAATGAACTGGCTCGGGCTGGCACATGCCGGAGGAACCAAGATTGCAAGGCATAGGTGCACCCTTCGACTAGAATCGATTCTCCGAGTGCGAAACGAGTCAACCCTCGGTATAGAAAGGCGAGTGCGGCCATGGCTATTGAGAGGTGGCTGGTCTATCAACTTCCCCATCTCCTCATAAGCTGAACAATTCTGATATCCATGTAATTTCGTCCATCGGGAAAGAAAGCTAATCCCACCGTGCACAGAACCATCGCGTGCTGAATTCTCTCTCGAGCTGTCCTGGACAACGAGCTGACTTCCACAAATGCCCCATACTGTCTGTAGATTTTGAGCAGGTCCACATATTCGTTTTTGTCCTCCTCTATCAATGGCCAAGACTTGCGTCCTGTCATGCGAGCTAAGGCATCTTTAGGGTCTAGACCCTTAACATTGATCAAAAACTGTTTCTCCAATGGATCTCTAGGCTGACCGGTTGGCTCGGGCAATCCCATAATCTCTGAAAATTTATCCATCAGTACTGTCATCTCGCCCCACGGAAACCAGAAGGTAGAAGTGCTCGGATTCCACCGCTCTGCTAGTGCATGGATCAAGTTGCCGTTGACTGTCTGCTTTCCCACTGCGGACGTCAGTTCCAATCCACACTCGTCCAAATGGTCCAGAAACATACGAGAGAAGTTCTTGAACCATGAATAGTACCACCGAGGAAAGAAGGATCCGATGCTGAGGACTCGATGTTCGGGAAGACTTTGTCGCACCTCGTAGGAGATGTGACCCTCAGGGAAGACTGAATCAAGCTGACTGGATGCCATTGGACTGGAAGACATGGAAATTGGAATAAGACTTGGAAAAATACAGGAAGTTTGAGGAAAATGCAGGCAGGATAAAAATAAAGTAGGAAATTCAAGATCCAGAAGACAGGAAAGATGGGAAATCACCTGGAGTTTTGAAGGAAATTAAGGGAAATTTGAAAAATCATCCAGGGTTTGATGAAAAATGGAAACTGAAGTATTTGAAAAATCGTCCAAGGTTTAGAACATGGACAGTACATGGACATAGATTGGGGAATTTTGAGAAAATCGTCCAGTATTTTAGAAAATTGGGGAAAATATGGAAAGGAAATAAAACATTCAATCAAATTCTGCATAAACAAGTATGCACAAACAGCATTCCCTAAAAGCTGACTCTAGATGCATAAATTTTGAAATGGTTGTAGGATCTTAATCCTAACTCTAAGGTTCAGATCAGCTGTATCCAATCCAGTTATGCCTATATACTCGAGCCAAGGCCCGATGTACGTGGCATAAAATCAAATTCTCCGGTTCTAGGTTCAAGTTTTCCAACATCCTTGAGCACCTGCCGATATACGTTGGACTATGGCCCTTGGTACGTGGCAGGGGGGTTTTCACCCAAATAAGTGGCCCAGTTGTGAGGCTCTGTCCCGAACTATGGTTCTGGAAGAGAGCCCAGCAACGTGAAGACCGGGACAATATAGGTGAGGGTGGTTTTGTGTAAACATGAGCACATGCAAGCAAATAGAAGGCTCTAAGTCCTAAAGAGATAGATTTTTGAAAAAAATTGAAGAAGCAAACATTGTTTTCATACAATTCCTAAATTGAGGAGTGTTGTATTAGACCTAAGTCTATGTGAGCATGAATAATTCTCCTCAATATGGTCCTACCAAACCATACCTAGTCTATATGCATTCCATGTCAGCTGGGTTCAAGTCTAGGCTCCTAGGTTCACATGATAGCATAAATTAAAAGCTGACATTCCATGGAAATCGATTTTGACAATTTGAACTAAGTAGAGCATTAGATTGATCAGGCAAAGACAGGTCCCATCTCGGTCGCCAAACCTGTTATCATCGCAAAATTTTTACTTTTGCAAATCAAACTGACCTTTGAAAAAGTTTTTGAAAATAACTCGCCTCCGTTTTTAAAATGCGGGAAAATTCCGAAGAATGGGACTCGCCTGTCGGTACGAGGTTCAACCGTTCCTGCCACCTTTAACAGGGGTAATTGAACCAAGGATCAATCTTATGCTCTACTCTATTCAACTTGTCTAAATCATATTCTAATTTCTAAATGCACATAGAATCAGGCATGTGCTATGAATTTTCAGAAAATGCACATTTTGAAAACAAGATGTTTGCTTTGAATGATTGAAATATTTAGAATAGGTATCACATGGAAAATCGTGAATTGGGATTTGAAATATACTTCTGAGAGAAATAAAAATTGATTTTGAGGAATCCTTGACATTTGGTGAAAATCGATTCTGAGATACTTGGTTTCTCTGAATTCAAACTTTGAAATTGAAATTCTAACTTAGGGAATTTGAATTTGGAACTTGGGAAATATTTGAAATATCATTGGCAAATCCATATTCTTTTGAATAAGACTTAGAAAAATTCTAACTTCAAACTTTGAAATTGACTGCATAACTTTGGAAAATTGAGTTTATGAACTTGAAAAAAACACTTGAAATAATCTTTGAAATTCAATGCTTTTGGGAAAATCGATTTTGCTATAAGACTTAGGAGATTTTGAGAAAATGAACTTCTTTGAATTGAGATTTGAATTGGAATTAGCAAATGCATGAAATGAATGAATATGGATTTGAGGAATTGAGAAAATCTTTTTGTATTTTTGAGAAATGCAGTGCATTTTTGAAGTTAGCCTAATAGTGTAGGCTGAATGTGGCTAATGTGAAGATCATAAATTTAAGTATCATTCGTATTCTGACTATGGCCATAAATACAAATTCCACCAAGTTTATAAACTTCATAGAAGATAGTGCATGTGCCATTCGTGTAGACCATAGTGAGTTTGAATATGCATGAATCATCATCCATCACACATTAACATTATTTAAAAAAAATAAACTATATGCAATGCAACCTAAGCTAAGCAGAAAATGTAAATTCTTATTCCAAAGTTTAATTACAAATTACATCACTATTGAAATTTAAATACATGAAAAATAAAGTCTTCAATGTACCTGCAAAACTAGAAAACTTGTTAATGAATATATGTTGGCTTTTCTAGATTTATCCTACAATATCAGGAAATTGTTGGATTTTGCTAGATATAAGCCTTTTTGCCATGATTCCCTTAAATCAAAAGTGATAAAGTATGAAATAAAATGGAATGAATAAGAAAGAAAAGATATGAAATTTCGAAATTGGGGTCAAAATGACCAAAATACCCCTTATAACAAGACTATGGCCTTGAAATTAGGGTTTTTAGAAAGATATTTTGATAAAATGCAAGTTTTGAAATTTGAATGGAATAAACTCAAACCAAATATGCTATGACATGATTAAAAATATGAAATTAGGGTTAGAGATTTCGAAATTTAGGTCAAATGACCAAATTGCCCCCGATAGCAAGACTATGGCCTTGAAATCAGGGTTTTTAGAAATAGATTTTTGGTAAAAACTTAGGTTTTATGTACTAAATGAAATCAAATGAGCACAAAATTAAACCTAAAGTATCCTAAGATGCTTATGAACATAATAAAACCCTAAAACCATATGCTTATGCACGAAAATCCAATAATATCACAAATTTTGTGATTTTTGCAGTGTTTTTGGATCTTTCAGGAACCCGGTTTTGCAATTTGCTTAATCCAGCCATCAAATGGATTCCAAAATCAATAAAAATTGGTACCTGCACTTGTTATAACCATAATGTCAAATTGGAATCATAAAAATAATTTTTTGACATTAAATTAATCCGAAAATTGCATTAAACCCTAAAAATATGCTATTTTGACCTAATTCACCAACCAGTCTCAGCACAAGACCTGAACCAGGGGTCAAATCTCCATGAAAATTTATGAAATTTTACAGAGACTAACTAAAAAGAAAAATAAAGATTTCCCAATTTACAGATCGGAAAAATCATCTCCGGTTAAGGAGAAACCCTTTCGGCAATCTGAGCTAAAATATATCACTTTTAACAGGGATTAAAACGGCTACTTCAGATTGAAAATACAAACATAAATAGAAATCCTAAACAAAAATCTCTGAAATTTTAGTGGTGAACAGTAGACAGAAAAATAGAAATACTCACTTTTTACAGATCATGAATCGGATCTGTGGTTTAGGATTTATGACTAACACAAGTCTGATTAGGGTTTTGGTAAACCCTAACGAGTTTTAAATTTAAAAACAGGTTCTCTGAAAGGGGAAAAATACTAAACAGTGATCAAAAAATCCGAAAATTTCACAGCCGACAGATCTATTCAATGTGAATCCATATCACTTTACAGATCTAAAATCGGATATAAGATGAGAGAAATATCATAACAGCAAGTTACCTTCTTGATTTTAACCACGATTTTAAAGCTTTAAAAACCCGGTTTGATGTCTGATTTGTTTGACAGGGTTCCCGAGATCCAAAACCTTTGATTTTTCTACAGTAACTCAATAACTCATGCATGCACCACATATAAAAAAATCAGAAATAAACAATGAGTACTTCAATCCTAAATAACATTATCTTTACTGTTCTAAACCTAAAACACACAGAAATTTAAGAAACTTGAAAAACCATGCATTAACTAATGTAAATCAAAAAAATAAACCATAAAACAGTAAATACAAATTATTTCTATGCTATAAAACGTAAAACAAACATGAATAAACCATGAAAATAAAATAAAAACAGGGAATCAATGGCTGGAATTTGATATCACCTTTAAAACATAGATTTAACCCATTAAAAGGGGTAAATCATATATTTTATTGGTTAATAATGTAAAGAATCATATTAAAATCAATTCTAATGGATTAAAATCCTTGTAAATCATCCAAAACAGGGTTAGATCACCTTCTTGGATCGTTCTTGCTGATTCTTGATGGTTCTTGAGGTGAAACCATGGTTGGATCTTCATAAGGAGGGGTGTCCAAGCCTAGATCTAGGTTTAAATCATTAAAAACACTAAATAAAATATTAAAAATTGAAGAAATTATTTACCTTGGAGTTGCAGCAATGAAGGAAGGGCTGGAGAGGAGAGAGAAGCTCCAAGAATCCAATAGGAGGTGGCTGGAAAATTTGTCTCCCCTATATCCCCTTTTTATAGAAAATTTTTAGGTTTTTTAAAAAAATGGAAATTTTGGACTCTAAAGGGGGGGCGATTTTGGGGTGTAGTTACTATCCTACCCCTAGCCTAAATTATCCTATTTAATACCTAATTAACCCCTAGACTCTCCTAAAAAATCCCCAAATGTAATACCACTTGGCATTTTTAACATTTGAGTTTTAAAACACCTTTTAAAAACCTTTAAAAACACTAGTTTTAAAAACTAACTTTCAAAATGAGTTTTTTAAAATGGTTTTGACTCTTCTAAACCTCTAACATTAACCAAGACATCAACTAACCCTAGTCTAGCCCTGACTGACTCGAATATGGCGCCACCTCGAGTGGGCCCTACTTGAGTTTTTACAAAAAGATGATTTTAAAACTTGAAATTGAAGGAGTTTTCAAAAGGATTTTCAAAAGCAATCTTAAAATTAGAATTTTTGAAATAGCATAAGGTTCTAACTGAGTTAGAATTCCTCTGGATATGGTGCCAACTGACTGAGCCCACATCGAATTTTGAAGAATTTTGAAATAAACACTGAAAATGGCTTTGAAAAGGGGTTAAAATCGACATTTGAAATTCAAGATCTTTAAAAATAGGGTCTCAAGTGAACTGAAACTCCGAGTTAGAGTCCTGAACTCTTAAGACTCTGAGATTTTAAATTTTAGAATTCAAATGTAAAATTTTTAAAAAAAATGTTATCAAGAAATGATGAAATAAGTCAGAAAACACAGTCAGGGTTAGACTCCTAACTCGACCGAACTCTAAAATAGAGTCCTGAACTAACTGGACTCTGTAAAATGACCTAAATTTCGAAAATAAACGGAAAAGATTGAAAATGGAAGTAAAACAGACTTCAAACAGACTCCTGACCGGATTAGGACTCTGAGACAGAGTCCTGATCGGACTGAAACTTTCAAAAATTTGAGAAATTTGATGAATAGAGGAATTCAGAAGTGACACCACCTCAATGGGTCTCATCTGTGAATTGAAATCGATTAAAATTTGAATTTGAAATGAATCCAGATTGTTTCCTTGAGAAAATATTTCGAAATATAAAGTCCTGGGGTTGGAAAATGACAGAGTGTTGAATAAAAACCCAGGTTTTGAAATTGATTTTGAAATAAAAGCTTTAAAATTCAAATCTGGATTGAATGTTTTGAAATAGGAGTGCTGGATCTCAAGAATGAGATGCAATGACATGCAATGCAATGAGATGGTATGCCGAATGCATGCAATGATATGCAATGACACATGAAATAGACAAACACTGGATGAGGGTGAAAATTTGGGGTGACTGCCATTGTCTGACACAATGTCGTGCGATATGCCGAAACGACAAAGGATATTCTTGTGGATAAATAAAACCACGTGTCAACCTTTTATTGTGCGTAGAGTGACAACTTCTACCCATTTGGTGAAGTATTCTGTTGCGGCAAGAAAATATTTGTGGCTATTTGAAGCAGAAGTGATGGGACCTACGACGTTAAAGGCCTACATAGAAAATGACCATAGAGATACGACAGATTGCAAGTATGTTGCTAACGCATGAATAGTAGGTGCATGCATCTGACACTGCACACATTTCTTCACAAAGCGATAGCAGTCTTATTGCATAGTCTTCTAGTAATATCCTGCTCGGATGATCTATTTGACAAGAGTTTGGTAGCCGATGTGGCCACCGCAAATGCCTTCGTGTGCTTTCCGCACAACTTCTTGGGGTTCATCTTCGTCTAAGCATATGGAATACTCAGAACTGAATCCACGACGATAGAGGACATTTGCAAGAATAAAATAGCGAGTAGACACACACTAAATTGTTCGCTGTTCTTTCTTTGAAAGCTTTGGAGGAAATTCGCCAGTCTCTATGAAAATTTTGATATTGTAATACCAAGGCTTCTTCTTTTGTTCAGCCTGGTTGATCTGCTCTGCTGAGATAAAGACAGGTTGATCAAGTCTGCCAATTTCGAAGGAGCAACATGATTCTCCATTTTTGAAGGCCATAATGGAGCCTAGGTTGGCTAAGCTATCTGCAATCTGATTGAAGTTTCTCTTAATATGAAAAAGTTAAAACTCTTCAAAACTGCTAGCAAGAGCAGAGACGATCTTTTGATAGCGAAATAGTTTTTTATCTTTTACTTGCCATTCTGCTTGAACTTGATTGACGACGAGCAATGAGTCACTATAAGCATGCACTTTCCTGACATTGAAGTTTTGTTGAATTTTCAGACCTTATATCAGAGCTTCATACTCAGCCATATTGTGAGTGCATGGAAAATTGAGCTTGAGGGAGAAGGGAATCATTTCTTTCTCAGGAGTGATTAATAAGATCCCAATGCCTATTCCTGCCATGTTTTTGGAACAATCGAAGAATAAATTTCATACTGGTGATTGCTGATTATTGAAAATTTGTTCATCAGGGAAGTCATCTTCAACTTTCACTTCTTCTGTCAAAGGAAAATCAACTAGTTGATCCGCAATTGCTTGGCCTTTCATTGATTGCTGAGAGACATATTCCAAGTCATATTGCATTAGTAGGACTTGCCATTTGGCGATCCGTCCGCTGAGAAAAGGTTGTTCTAGAATGTATTTGAGAGGATTTAATTTTGACAGGATCTTAACTTCAGATGCCAGCAAGTAGTGTCTCAACTTCTGACACATCCAGACCAGGGCTATGCAGGTCTTTTCTGTTTGAGAGTATTTCTTTTCATAGCCGATGAAAGTCTTACTCACATAATAGATGGCATGCTCAATCAGGCTACCTTCTTCATATTGTGCCAGGAATCCACCGTAGGCAAGTTGATTAACTGAGATGTATAGCAAAAGGGGTTTTCCCAATTCTGGCAGTTTCAAGACAGGAGGATTGAGAAGATATTTCTTGATTCGTTCGAACGATTGCTGACACTCTGATCCCCATTCAAACTTCACTCCTTTTCTGAGTAGATGATTAAAAGGCTCGCATCTCATGGCCAAATTGGATATAAATCGCCGAATTGATTGCATACGTCCTTGAAGGTTACACAACTCTTTGAGATTAGTCAGAGGCAGCATGTTGATGATGGCTTTGGCCTTAGCGGGATCTACTTCTACTCCTTTCGTGTTGACTAGAAAACCTAGCAGTTTGCCTGACTCGACTCTGAAAACACATTTTTGGGGGTTAAGTCTTAGCTTGTAAAGAATGAGCCGCTTAAACACTTGATCAAGAGCTTCGATGCGATCTTTTTCCTCTTTGGACTTTACGAGGATATCATTGACATATGCATCCATGATTTTGTTTATTTGCTCATGAAAAATAATGGCCATTGCTCGCTGATATGTTGCTCCAGCATTCTTGAGCCCAAACGGCATAACTGTATAACAAAAAGTGCCCCATGGGGTGGTGAAAGATGTCTTAGATTGGTTGCGAGCAACCAACTTGATCTCATTGTATCCGGAGTATCCGTCTATAAAAGAGAACCTGGCATGTCCTACCATGCTATCGATCAGGCGATCGATGTTTGGAAGTGGATAATCATCCTTCGAAGTTGCTTTGTTTAGATCTCTGAAGTCTATGTAAATCCTCACTTTGCCATTTTTTTTAGAAACAACGGCGATATTGGCTAGCCAGTCTGGGTAGTCAATGGTTCGAATGAACCCTACTTTGAGTAGATCTTTGAGACCTTTGACTTATTGTTTCACTCGGGGATCCATTTTTCTCAACTTCTGCTTGAGTGGCTTGACGTCTGGCTTTAGAATGAGACGATGCTCGACTAACTTAGGATCTAGTCTGGGCATATCTTTGTAGGTCCATGCAAACACTTCCTCATGCTGTTTAAGGAAATTGATGAGCCTCTTTTTCTCTGTCAAACTCAGACTAGTGCCGATTTTGAGAATCTTAGAAGTGTCTTTTGAACCGATATTGATATCTTCAGTCGGATCTTAGACCAAAGCTGACGGTTCATCCTGCTTCTGAACTGAGGCGAACTTTGGTAATTCTTGAAGAGATGGATCAAACTCCGCAAGTTCTTCTGACTGCCTTGTAACTTTGCCATCTTCTGTTCTTGCTTTGATTCAATGAATTACCGTTGGTCTTGGAAAAGCCTTTGGGTTGAGAATGCGCCTCTTAATTGATTGGAATGACATTCTAAAAATTGGAGAAGAAGCTTTATTCAGGTAAGATTGCCCATCATAAGACAAATAGCATTTGGAAATGTGCATGAATGAAATAAAATTGTAAAGATTGATAACAGAAAATGAGGAGATAGAGCAAGGAGATAGATGGCATCCAGATAGACAAAGAAACTTGAAATTTTATTGAATTTGAATTGATCAAAGACTTTGATAGAATAAGACATTATTTTGATGGAAAAGAATAGAAAAAGAATGACAAATATTGTTCTCAATGTACCCCCTTGATGAAAATAGTCTTCTTCTGCGATCTTTTTCCGGAGAAGCCCAATCCTGTTCTGTGGGGCTGATGCTCGGGGATCACTGGTTCGACTCGACCATCTTCATTTTTGCCCAAGCCTTTAAAAGGTTGGTACCCATGTTTCAGTAGCAGATCAAATCCTTTCTTAGCTTTTATAAACTGGGGAAACAATGGATGATCTCTGAAAGTACTGTAATTGTAAGACCCGCAATTTTTCAGAAAATATCTGAATAAAATTCATGAGGCATTTACCGGTAAAAATGGCATTTTTCTCAGAATGCGAAACGAATCAATTCCTGCGAGCCAGTTACACTTAGGATATTCGTCGAATCGCGAATATATGCTCAAACACTCTGGAAGCCATAACTTTCTATCTGAACAAAATCAAAGGATTCCTGCGAGCCAACTTTCTTAGTGGCATCAATACGAAGATAATGGCGTACTCAGAATTTTTCGTAAAAAAATCGCCAAAAACCCGAAATTCTTGTGGGACCCACGGAAATATGGGTGGGACCCACAGAAATATTTCTCAGAAAATATTCTAGAAGATTCTAGAATATTCCAGCACCTTCCAGAGCCTTCCAGTTCCTTCCAGCACCTTCCATGGAAGGGATTTCTGAAAAGCCAAGGGGTAAAGAGGGGATTCTGAAACTTGGGGCCCAAGTTTCAGAACCTATAAATAGAGGACCCCCCCTCCTTTAGAAAATCGCCAACCCCTCTCTCTCTCCTCCTTTTCCAAACCTCCCCTACCTAGCCCAGCCCACCTGAGCCCACCTGACCTGGTCTGAGCCTGCTTGACTTAGCCTGAGCCTGCTTGACCTGGTCTGAGCCTGCCTGACCTGGTCCTAACCCACCTGACCTAGGTCTAAACCTACTTGACCTAAGTCTGAACCCAATTGACTTGACTTGAACCTGGTTTGGTTCAAAGTCAAAGTCCAAGTCCTTTTTCGTCCGAAGTTCGAAGTTGATCCTTTTTCGAAGTCGAGCCTCGTTCGAAGCGTTTGAAACAATCCGAGTCATTTCTTCCTCAAATTGAAGTAAGTTCGCTTCATTAAACCATCTCTCTCAAGTATTTGATTGTTTGTATATAGCATATACTTTCTGAAGTAGTATCTTGCTTTAGTTCTTGGTTGAGCCCTCTAGGACACTTCGGTGTTCACGCGCTCGCCTCGTAACTATCGTCGGATATATATGTTCGAATACGCAGTATATGCGTTCTTCAAAATAGTATCTCACCCTAGTTCTTGGTTGAGCCCTCTAGGACACTTCGGTGTTCACTCGCTCGCCTCGTAACTATCGTTGGATACAGATCTAGGTGTATATCTGCTGATACTGCCGACGCGTCTTATATCGCACAGGCCATGTAATTTACCTTTGCTGTCGCGTCGTATGATGCCAAGGCTCCCTGCTTTCTGTACTTCCGATTACTGCACTTTCGATTATGCATTTACTTACGCCGTCGCGTCGAACGATGTCAAGGCTCCTGCTTTCTGCAATGTATTTACTTACGCTGTCGCGTCGAACGATGCCAAGGCTCCTGTTTTGTTATATATGTAGAATATTTCGTTCAGTTACACACCCTGAACAATAGTATATGCATTTCCTTTACGCCGCCGCTGTATAAAGCACAGGCTTCTGCTTATATTACATATATGGCGCGTAAGTGAGCGTTCAAATGGAGATCAAATCGCCAATGTGATTCCCTTACCGCTCCTCGTGCAAGATTCTGCTTGACGAATGAAGCCCCTATTGGAAAGGCTTCGCCTTTTTGGCAAAATGCTCTTTACGTAAAGACTAAATCAATTACGTATGGCCTGCCTATGGCCCAAGGTTCATGTAACCTTGATGGATGCAAAGTACGCACAACGGTGCGCATCCATTTCCCGAGTTAAGCGTAGCGATTTCCCACCAAAGAGGGGAGATGCCGCTGAAATGGATAAAAGAAAACGCACGCTTTCTCTGTTAAAGAGAGGAAGTGCTGCTAAAATTCCTGAAGGGCTAAAAATAGCTCAGAAAGAACGTAGCAGAAGTGCTACCCAGTTTATGGAACGCTTTCTACGATGTAGAGAGGTTCGTCGCACCACTGCCGGTAGAGCAGAGAAGGTGTCGACAGAATGGTTGGCAGAAGAGCTGCTAGAACCAGTTAAGTGGCACAATGATGTCCCTTGTTGGAACGATGTCAGAATGACTCGTCTCCCTGACACCTGCAAGGGCATCATACTTGTAAGAGCCGTTGCGCCAAAGTAGTGGTAGCGCCTTGACAAGGTCCTGAGCTCGTTGCGTAAAGATACGCCGAGTAGCCGATCCGTAGAGATCGAGTCATGTGCATGCTCATTAAGAATTATCAGACAACCAGACTCGTAAGGGCCGCTGAGCCGGAGTGTGTTGTTTTCACCGAAAGAGGTGAAGTGCTCGTCAAGGCCGAAGTGCCGAGAGCAGAGTTAAGCATGCATATGAATAAAAACCTTTGTTCCACGGTGAAAGCCGTGTGGTTGATTGGGGTCGGGTACATACTTCTCAAAGGCTGCCCTATAGGCATGCAATGTTCGTCAAGTAATTGTAAGACCGGCAGGCCCCTTTCAGAATTTCTCACCGAGGAAGACGGTGATGGCGCAGCCTTGAGTGACATATATTTCACCCGAACCTGATAGAGTTCATTGATGGCCTTCGTCACTCAGAGGTATGGAGGTCGTGGTTATCCTTAAATATCTAAGGATTGAACCCAACTACTGCAGTAGCAGAATGCATTCGGATACCTAGTAAGAATCTCTTCTGGTATGCTGTACCGTCCTACTAGGGGGATGGGGTCAACAGGCCTCTGGGGTATCTAAAATACATAGAATAATCAACCCCCAGATCGTCGCGTTGTCGCCCAGATATGAGTCCCCTAAGCCCAGGGGGAGGTGCAATTATCGAAACAAAGCATTAGCTTAGGTACAACGCTATTTTGAATGTATGAGTGGATGACGTTGTTGAGTCAGTCCTGCATAACCTTTGTGAAGGTGTCATAGTCGGTATACTACTGGACCGATTGGGAAAGAACCCCATTGATATCCGTACAACTAAGTGAAGCTCGGAGAGCTGTCCTTAGATTCGTAGGATACGGATGTGCCAAGCATAAAGGCTTGAGCTAGACATCCATTCGTGACTCTGAGGAAGTCAAGGCTAAGTCGTAGAGACTTGAGAGGTTATTCTAACTCACAGCCCTGAAGAGGCTTATGCGAAGTCATGACGACTTGCGTGGATGTTCAACTCATAGCCCTGATGAGGCTTGTGCGATATACGCTAAGTCATGGAGGCTTGAGCGTCGTATTACGAACTGCGACCCTGAGTGGTCTATGCATTTACTTGAGTTGAATAGATAGGTGTTTGCCTACTTACCAGACCATCAGTGGTTCTGACCCCGTTTAATGGGGATTTCAGGTGTTGAACCTGCGTGGCGATATACGGAGCAAGGCGGCATCGAGTTCCAGGGTTTCTCTAGACAGAGTTGTACTGCTTCCTTTTTATTGAACCTTCACTGCTTTTCTAAGCAGTAGTGTTGTAATAAACATGTGCTTTCGATAAAATGGAACACTTTGGTGGTCAATGAGTTGCTTGGCCACATGCCTGCAACGTGCTCGGAGTTTTCTAAAACCGACGACTCATTATCGTCTTATTCCGCTGCTAAAAGCTTTTCTAAGTTCCGCTGCAAAGAAAAAAAAAAAAAAAGAAATCCATGAAAATTTTAACTTAGCTTTGTTTTGAAAATCTGGGGCGTTACAGTAATTGAGCTGACCTTCGATCTTGAAAAACTGAGGACCCCTCCATCGGGTCATGGCTACTGTATGCAGTGATGGTGCTGATGCTTGAAGTATCTCTGAACTCTTTTCGAGAATGATTTCTTCTTTCTCCCTGATGCTAGGGATATCTGTAGTAAATGTGGGTCTGGGGATCATAGGTTGTGAAAGCCTCTTCTCCCAGTATAGTTTTGATCATTCCGCCTTTCGACCACTTAATGCATTGGTATAGAGTAGAAGGTACTGCATTCACATTATGGATCCAGGTTCTTTCGAGCAGCAGATTGTAGGTAAGCGGTACATTAACCACATGGAAGATGACTGAATATACTGAGTAATTGATGAAGACCTCCACTAAGATCTTTCCTCTGGTCGTGGTTGTTAAATTCGTAGATAGTGATAGGATCTGGAATGCACTCCTCTTCCTTAATACCAAGTGCCTTGGCGATCATCTCAGGACATATGTTGAGGCTACTGCCTCCATCTACCAACACATGGGGTATAGTCACCCCCTTGGTTCTGACGAAGATGTATAGCACATTGTTGTGGAAGGTATGAGGCTTTGGCAAATCCTCATCTGAAAATATGATCGACGCATTAGTCATGGCCTGATTGACAATGTGGGCCATATCTTTTGGAGTTGTACTGGGCTTTACTTTGATTTTTCTCAGCAGGTCGTTCAGTACTTGTCGGTGCTTGGTGGAAGCTTGGGCTAAGTCCAGAATTGGGACATTGGATAAAGTGGTCAGCGACTTTCGAGTCGACGTCTCTCCTTTTTCTGGAATGGATTTGATGAAATGTTTAGGGAATTCGGGAATCCCTCTTGCTACCTCAGGGGATGCCCTTGTAGGTTCTACAGATATTTTCAGCTTGCCAAAGGCTGAAATGAGGTCCATTTTCTTGTTGCTGGGTGGTGCTTGCTGTAGCACTCAAACTTGATGATGGGCTCAAAGATCTTGACTGGAACATGACTTAATCTATTCTTGTGGCTAAAAAGGTTGTTCTGTAATCATCACTGTAGCATGCCGAGGAAAAGGCTGCTTCAGTATGTCCATTTTTTGTTCATCTCCTTCCACTAGGAGATTCTTGTCAATGTAGTCCTGGATGATGTTCTTAAGTACAAAACAATTTTCAGTATTGTGTCCCACCGTTCGATGAAACTTGCAGAATTGGTCCTTCAATCTTCCTATGGGCACAGGGGGATCAACCAACCTAGGCAACTTGATCATTTCTTTTGATAACATATACCCGAGCACGTCCTCGAGTGATTGGTCAAGGGGAGTAAACTTTTTGTCATAACTCTACCCTTCATGCTTGGTCTTCTCACGCAGTTTTGGTCTTTGGTCCTGCTGAGGAGGCTTGTTGTATTGGAGAGTGGGCTTTCCTTTATGATCGCCCTTGGCATTGGCATTGCCTGCGCCATAGTAGTAGTCTTTCTTCTGCCCCTTGTGATGATTATGCTTGTTGTTATTGTTGGCAAAATAAGTGAAATGCGCCTTCTTTTTTTGCTCATTCTGGTGGTTGTTCTTGGTAAATGTGAAGCCTTCATAGACTCCCTTCTCTACGCCTAGTTCAAGCCATTCAGCTCGTTCGGTCAACTCAATGAAAGTTCTGGATGGCGAGGTGGAAATTAAACCTCTTAGAGGCTGTGAAAAATTGTTGAGGATCAGTGACAATGTGTGTCTCTCTGATATGGTGTCCCTCATTTTGTTGCAAGCTGACCTCCATCGATGAATGAAATCCCTTGCTTTCTCATCTTCTCTTTGTCTGAGGTTGCAGAGATGACTCAATGTCAGGAGCGCCTTCGTGTTGAACATAAATCGCTCAATGAACAAATTCACCACCTTATCAAATTCCTTTAAGTCGATGGGGTTTATGTGTTCCACATACCATTTTGCAGCGGTTCCTTCTAGGCTGCGGGGAAAGCAAATGAATAGAGCTTTGTTGTCTCTCTTGAACTTAGAGCATTTAGCAAAGAACATGGCGAGGTGTGTTTTGGGGTCACCGAACCGTCGAACTTGATGAATTTTCTCGGAAGGTTTTCAAGATTATCGTCCCCTTCTAAGCCATTGTAGAAGTCTTTGCTGGTGAAGGCTTTTTTGCCCTTGTCGTGGGCTTGTAGATCCTTGACTACTCTTGCCATTTCCTTGAACTGAGCTTGCAGTGGATTTTCTATGACCTTGCCCTTCAACTTGCAGGCAGCACCTTGCTCTTGAGCAGATGTCTGGAATGTTGAGGGTATTTTATATTCTTCATCAGTATTTTCTGCTCACTCAGTTTCATTTGAAATATCTTCTGGCTAAACTTGCTTCTGGGAAGTTTTCACTGATTTCTTGGCCATGCGACCTTGGATCTTTTGTCTGAATGGATTCTTTTCTGAGCTGGTTTCGACTTGCTCGCTCATCATTTTGTTCATCATCTTTTGAAACATGGCATACATTTTGAGATCTATGCCATCATCCTCTTGTTAGCCCTGACTCCTGACTGAACGCGGGGAGTCCATCTCTTCTTTTAAGGCTGATGAGTGTTGAGACGCTATTGTCTTTCTTCCTGACCTTGTTCGAACCATCAAATACGGGGAATGCTCTCTGCAAAGATTTGGTAAGACTCTGAGGAAATTTTTTTATTTTGAAAGAAAGTATTTGCTGGAAATATGGTGGACAATTGAAAGAGTATCCCATTGAGCTGTCGCGGGAGTCACGACAATCGTGCTGCCATTCTTCACGAGAATGAGCAACTGAAGACATGCAAGGTCATCAAACCATAGTAGAAAGACATGGAATTTATTGAAGAAAAATATTATTTTATTGATGATGAATTTAACAAAGAGGAGGCGGACAAACAATTTGCCACCCTTCATAATAGTTAGCAGACACTTTAGGATCTGGGAAGAGAATAAGAGTAACAAAGGAGTCCCAGCCGTAGCGGGCAGAATGATATGCTCCGGACCATTGTGTGGATGTGAGGTCGAATTTTGCCATAATCCCTGATAGTAGCCGAGCTTATATATACTGTTGTCTCTGTGAAAACTGTCGAATACATCGCTCTGGCTGATAGTAAGTGCAAAAGAAAGGTCCTAGTAGCTTTAATCGCTTGTTGTAAGCATACATGTATCCGGAAGGGGATAATTGCTGATCAAAGTAGTCCCACACGACTTCCTCTTCTTGAATGTTGTCGATCATGGATCGATACTACGCTACAGGAAGGAGCTCTTGACCATTGTATCTGAAAAAACTTGCTCAGGTTGGAACATGCTGGAAAAACCATGACTGAAGCGCATAAGTCCACCCTTCAACTAAAATAGACTCTTCGAGTGTGAAATGAGTCAACCCTCGGTACAGGAAGGCGAGTGCTGCCATGGCTATAAAGAGACGGTTGGTCTATCGATTTCCCTATCTTCGCAGGAGCTGAACTATCCTGATATCTATGTAGTTCTTCCCATCTGGGAAGAAGGCCAGGCCTACGGTGCATAGAACCATTGCGTTCTGAATTCTCTCTCGAGTTGTTCTGGATAGTGAACTGACTTCGACAAAGGTCCCGTATTGACGATATAACTCGAGCAAGTCGGCATATTCATTCCTGTCCATCTGAATTAGAGGCCAAGATCGACGACCTGTCGTGCAAACTAGAGCGTCTTGGGGATCTAAACCATTGACATTGATTAGGAATTGCTGCTCCAACGGATCTCTGGGTTGACCAGTTGGTTCTGGTAATCCCATAATCTCTGAGAATTCATCTATTAACAGGGTCATCTTCTCCCATGGAAACCAGAAGGTACAAGTTCGAGGGTTCCATCACTCCGCCATTGCATGGATCAGATTACCATTAACTGTCAGCTTCCCCACTGCATATGCCAATTCTAATCCGCACTCGCTCAAATGGTCCGGGAACAATCAAGAAAAGCTTTTGAGCCATGAATAGTAACACTAGAGAATGAAGAAACCAATGCTAAGGGCTCAATGTTCAGGAAGACCTTGTCGCACCTCGTAGAAGATGTGACCTTTAGGAAAGATATGATTTAGCTGACTGGATGCCATCAGACTGAAAGGTGGAGGAAAACTCAGAATTAGACTTAGGAAAAACATGAAAGTTTTGAAAGCTAGCAGGCAGGATAGAAATAAGATAGAAATTCGAGGTCCAGAAGAAAGGTAGGAAAGAAAGTCACCTGGACTTTTTGAAGAAAATAAGAGATTTTAAGAAAATCATCCAGGGTTTTGAGGAAATAAGAGAAATATTTTGAAATGTCTTTTCATCACACATGCATCTGCACTTCGTATTGGAAATACACACAAAACTAAAACTATAATTACTAACTAAACTAACTAAACAAATAAATCCTAATTAGTCTAATTAGAGTTAATTTACTAACTACATGCTAGAAAATACTAAAACCCACGTTAAATCAAACAATTAGCTAAATGACTGTTTTATCCTGAAATAGTGCAAAAGTGGATTCTGATAGCTTTTTGCAAACAGATGATTTGAAGAGGAAAACGAAGTCCAAATTTCACAAAATTTCTTCTGTTCTATTCCTGACAGATTCAAGAATCTGACGGACTTTACAGATTTGAAAAAATCATTCTGAAGATCCAGATCTAAGTGTTTCAAATTCATGAAAATTCTGGAAATCGCATGTCCTGAAATTAAAAAACCCGAAAAAGCTGATTTTGAAAAACACTTAAAAGTCAGAACAAATCAACTCAAAATGAGCTCATTTTTAGTCTACTGATAGTGAACACTCAGATGCAGAGAATAGAAGAGAAATTCTGATTTTTTTTTTAAATTTTACACATGAAATGCCGAGTGCAAAATACAGTAAAATTCTGGTTTTGAAATCAGTGCACTATTCATTTACACGAATCCACTACTGACATTGTGATATTGAATTATATATCCAAACAGTCCTAAACTACTCTAATCTACTGCTAAACTATAGAAAATAACAACAATGAGATTACTTACCTAAACATCGAATTGAATTGAACAAGTAATATTAAATCTAATCTAAACAAATCGCTAAGATTAATCTATCCTAAACTAAGATGTAATTCTAATTAGAATATCTATATAACTAAAATTAATTAATTCTAATGTACTCTATCTAATATACTCTAGCTAATTAACTAAATACTCAACGATTAACTCTAAAACCTACTTGGAACATGAACCACAATCTAAGGTTAATTTAACTAAGGATATTAACTAACGAGAGTTAGCTAGGGAGACAGTTTAGAATGTGACTTGAATTAGGTCCATGCCACCATAGATGGACTAAAATCTACCTAGGAAATAAAGACTAAGATTGCGAATTAATTCAAATAAAAACTAATAAAGCAAGTATATTCACTAAAATCGATATTGAAGAAAGTAAAACTAAAACTTAATCCAGCTAATTTAAACAACTAAATAGAATACAAGCTAACATTGAGGAAGACAAAACACACTTAACTAATTTAGAAACCATGATTTTGAAAACCTAATTCTAATCAATAAATGCTAAAATTAATGATATCCTATCTAGGTTATGTCAGAATAGGAAGTTAGTAGAAGGGCTATAAATGCTCAACCACGAATTTGGAAAGGACCACATCCATCCAAAATTAAATTAATAACCCAATTGGAAAGCTTGAGAATGGAAAAACGTCCAGCTGGTTGGCCCCACACGTTTTTAGGTTGGCATTACAAACAAATAAAACATTTAAACACTTTCCCAAAACTGTGTCCAACATTTTTAGAAAGGGATTTGAAATTCAAAGAATGTTTCCAAAATTGAAAAGATAGATCTCTTCTAACTTGGCTGGACACAAGATTCAAAGCTTACCTTACTGAAATTCACGAATTTGGATGAGGTATCATCCTTGCCAAAATCGATTTTTAACTACAATGACCCAATTGCCCTTTATCTAAAATGCAAGAATATTTAACTAGATACTCTAATCTATCCCTAACCTAACTAAATTAAGACATTCACGATTAACTTGAAGACTATGAATAGTAAATAAAACATGAATTGGAAAAACAAAACTAACTATTTTAATTATTACACACAGATCGACATTACTATATTACTTCTAAAAAATACTAAAACGAGTTTCAATGACCTAGACATTACATCCTAATATTGACCTATGACCAAATCTAATATAAAATGCATCAAACATTAACCCAACTTACTATTACATATGGGATTTGCACGAAAATATAAATATACAAGTTATTACATTGGTTGTACAAGACACACACTAAATAACACTAAATTTAATTAATCACCAAACAAGAATCTGAAGTAAAATACAATAAAACCTACTAGGACTGAACTTTTAAACTTTTAAATACAAACACTACTCTTACTAACATGCTGGACTGAAATAAAACAAGAAAACAGACAAATAGAACTCGACTCACTCAATACAAAACAAAATTGCAACAATCGACTAAATCTATTACAATGTTAAAATGATTGAAACTTACACAACACTCAACTAATTTAAACTAATCCATTAACTAATGTTCTAACATAAAACGCTACAGCCGAATGACATTAAACTAACTAGTTTAGACAGACCGAAAGAATTCGATATTACCACCATGGAAGGGCAGATGACACCTTTGCCATGGCTTGAATACGTGCTTGGCTGCTACCACCTGCATACAACACATGAGCCATTAGTTTCATCAAGGTGAGAACAGAAGACGAGGTGTGGAAGGAGGAAATGAAAGAAGAGGGGCCGACGCTTCAAGGGCTTTGCGTGAAATCCATGGCCAACCATGGAAGATGAAGAAGGGGGATGAAGGGACGGCTGGGAAGAAAATGGGGGACTTAGAATCAGGCTTCTAGGGGCGCAAAACCCTAGGCAAAGATGCCCCTTGCTGGGCGTCTCTTTCTAATTAAACGACTAGCCCTTGTTTTGGATATTTCTGAAACAAGGATTAAAAACTAAACATTGGATGGACGCCTCTTTAGAGAGGGTTTTTTTAGAAAACCTTTTATAAAACTCGAGTTGGGATGGGCTGGAGTGGAGCTTGGTGCATTTTGGTCCAAATCCACGGCCCAGATGGGCGGTTGGATCCAAATTATCCAAATTTGCTCTGAGGTTTGATCCGCTACACCGTAAATGCAATAACTTCCTCGTTTTAAGTCCGATTCGAACGAAATTTGAATCATAGCTGAATAACATCAATATGCATCTAAGTATGGGTTCTAAAACTAAAAATGATGCATTTATATAGTGAAAATGTATTAAAATTACGTGTATTTAATGCATCATCAAATACCCCCATGCTAGAATAATTTCTTGTCCCTAGCAATACACTCTACCCTCACGATGAAGATATGGACTACCCAATTAACATGCAAGCTCTTTATAAATAACTAACTCACTTTTGTAGGAATCATGGTTGCATTTAGCTCATGCAACAAGCCCTTTAAACCCCTGGGTTACCATAGTGGACGAGTAAGATCTCGTGAGGGTTTGCAGAGATGTTACCCATAAACATCAATGTCAGGCAAAAATCATTTTTTCAGAAATACTAGGCAATTAAGAACTCATTGTAAGCAAATATTTCATGTAATCTACATTCTCATAACAGATTTAGAATTTTTATGCCACCACAGTAAAAACCTTTTTCTTTCACTTTTCTAAACTTGTAATAATCTATGATTTTTCTCAGAAAGTCAAGTATTAGCATGTTATTATTCATTTATCCTCACTTGTATATTTTCTGCACAACATTTAATAATAGTTATTCGTAAGCAATGAATTTTTCTCATTAAGCTTATTCTTTTTCTTTTGATTTTCAATTTTTCACCAATTTTCAATTCTTCTTACTTGATCATTCTTCTCTCTTGAGCACTATTTCAAATATCCAGTTTCATGACCCGTGTAACGAGCTTTGGGTTAGTGACTCCCAGGCCAGACGACCTTAGGGCACCAGATACAGAGTATCCCTCGGACTTAATTGCTTGAGTCACTATACCTTCTATTTTAATAGTTTACGTATAGTCTACTTCTCATCATGTGCAATGTCTCTATCTCTTAGGCTTTCTATGAAGTTCATGTAACAAGCTTTCGAATCGGTGGCTTCCAAACCAGATGACTTTAGGGCACCAGGTGTAAAACACCCTTCAGACTCTACTTACTCGAACCACATAGGCCACAAATATCGACTAGACAAGAAGATGATATCCTTTGTTATCCTTTTCGTCAAGAGACTTCAAACACTTCAACTTGTGTCTGAGTTCCACTATTAGGAATCGCGAAGACATCAACAACTAAACGTAGCTCTATTTCTATTAAGCTCATCTTTCTAAACATCTTTCAATTGCTAAGTTTTTTTTTCATAAAACATACTGTGCATACTTATACTAAAGTGATTCAAAACTTTCTAACATTCAAATACTATCTTTTCTTTGAACAGATTCATAAATAACTACGCTATTTGGATCAAATTAGATTTTTTTTTTTACATGTGGCTTAAAAAATTCTAAATTGTCAGATTATGCAAAAGACAATCATATATGCTACAAACAAGTTCTTAAAGACCTAATTTTATGAGTTTTTAGCTACCTGACATAAATTTTTTTTTTTTTTTGCATCTAAACCATCCCCCCATGCTTGAATGACACTGTTCCTAGTGGCATACAAAATATGCAAACATGCAATGCAGATGCACATTACAGAACAATAAATATGGAAGAAAGGATAGATACAACCTGGTTTGTCAGACCTCTGGAGCTAACAATTGACTGGACTTTGCACCACCACTATGCATGTACGAATGCATAGTTTTTCTGCTATTTTGGTCAATGGTCTGCTCCCAAAGCCATAATTGGTGCCTGGTAACTTGGACTCATGCATTGAGGCATCCGATGGAATGGTGTTCATGCATGACAACAATGAAATCCAAAACAAAAGTCAGAACAGAACACATAAACAAATAACTACTTTATTTCTAGTATACATATAATACACAAAGAACAATTCCCAAAATAAAGCTCTAACACATTAAGTAACTAAACTATGTCAGAACTACTCTATGAAAACCAATCTACATCTAAATCAGCAAGTTTAGCAAATAATCTATTTTAAACAATGTGAAAACAATCTAATTACTTTCTAAAATAAAAGACAATTCTAATCTAAATCACAAAATCAATAAATACAGGAAATCACCACTATGTTTTCTAAGACTCACCTGTCTAATTGCTCCATGAAGTCTGAAATTTAGTGAATCCTAAGAAAAACAGCATGTGAATCCTATATTTTCTAACTATGTTAATCCTACTGACTAAAACAAACAACTAACTAAACACATATTAATAAATCGAAATCTCAGAAATAATCAGAATATAATCGCCGTTCCCCGGCAACGGCGCCAAAATTTGGTTGGACTTTTTGGAGTGATATTTTTGAAACATTATTTTTAATAAAAGCATTTGGAAAATCGTCAACCAAAGATAATAAAAACCAACTTTTCACAGAAGTGGCGAGTACGGGTCAAATCCACAGGGAAAGGGATACATTCTGAATTAAATCTAAAACATCAATTTATTAATATCACAATGTTTACAACTATTACAATTCTAATTAAATAACAATCTAAAAATGAAAAGGAACTAAAACATGTATCTAAGTCTTCTCCAGATTGCCAGGGGTTAATCTGTCTTTTCATCACACGTGCATTTGCACTTCGCATTGGAAATACATCTGTAGACCTATTTCTAACTTATCAACCTACAACAATGAAAATAAAATGTTAGTAACCATCAACTAGTAAATATAAATTACACTCTAACTATTTCTGAACTAATTAATACAATTAAGCGAATAAATAAAACTAAAACTACTATTACTAACTAAACTAACTAAACAAATCAATCCTAATTAGTCTAACTATAGTTAATTCACTAACTACATGCTAGAAAATACTAAAACCTATGTTAAATCAAACAATTAGCTAAATGACTATTTTGTCCCAAAATAGTGCAAAAGTGGATTCAGACAACTTTTCGCAAACTGATGATTTGAAGAGGCAAACGAAGTCCAAATTTCACAAAATTTCTTCTGTTCTATTACTGACATATTCAAAAATCTGACGGACTTTACGGATTTGAAAAATTCATTATGAAGCTCCATATCTAAGAGTTTCAAATTAATGAAAATTATGGAAATCGCATATCCCGAAATTAAAAAACCCGAAAAAGATGATTTTGGAAAACGCTTAAAAGTCAAACCAAATCAACTCAAAATGATCTGATTTTTGGTCTGCTGACAGTGAACACTCAGATGCAGAGAATAGAAGAGAAATTATGAGAAAAATCCAAAATTTTACACATGAAATGACGAGTGCAAAATACATTAAAATTCTGGTTTTGAAATCAGTGCACTATTCATTTGCACGAATCCACTACTGACATTGTGATATTGAACTATATATCTAAACAGTCCTAAACTACTCTAATCTACTAATAAGCTACACAAAATAACAACAATGAGATTACTTACCTAAACATCAAAATGAATTGAACAAGTAATATTAAATCTAATCTAAACAAATCGCTAAGATTAATCTATCCTAAACTAAGAAGTAATTCTAATTAGAATATCTATATAACTGAAATTAATTAATTCTAATGTACTCTATCTAATATACTCTAGCTAATTAACTAAATACTCAACGATTAACTCTAAAACCTACTTGGAACAAGAACCACAATCTAAGGTTAATTTAACTAAGGATATTAACTAACAAGAGTTAGCTAGGGAGACCATTTAGAATGTGACTTGAATTCGGTCCATGCCACCCAAGATGGACTAAAATCTACCTAGGAAATAAAGACTAAGATTGCGAATTAATTCAAATAAAAACTAATAAAGCAAGAATATTCACTAAAATCGATATTGAAGAAAGTAAAACTAAAACTTAATCCAGCTAATTTAAACAACTAAATGGAATAGAAGCTAACATTGAGGAAGACAAAACACACTTAACTAATTTAGAAACCATGATTTTGAAAACCTAATTCTAATCAATAAATGCTAAAATTAATGATATCCTATCTAGGTTATGTCAGAATAGGAAGTTAGTAGAAGGGCTATAAATGCTCAACCACGAATTTGGAAAGGACCACATCCATCCAAAATTAAATTAATAACCCAATTGGAAAGCTTGAGAATGGAAAAACGTCCAGCTGGTTGGCCCCACACGTTTTTAGGTTGGCATTACAAACAAATAAAACATTTAAACACTTTCCCAAAACCGTGTCCAACATTTTTAGAAAGGGATTTGAAATTCAAAGAATGTTTCCAAAATTGAAAAGATAGATCTCTTCTAACTTGGCTGGACACAAGATTCAAAGCTTACCTTACTGAAATTCACGAATTTGGATGAGGTATCATCCTTGCCAAAATCGATTTTTAACTACAATGACCCAATTGCCCTTTATCTAAAATGCAAGAATATTTAACTAGATACTCTAATCTATCCCTAACCTAACTAAATTAAGACATTCACGATTAACTTGAAGACTATGAATAGTAAATAAAACATGAATTGGAAAAACAAAACTAACTATTTTAATTATTACACACAGATCGACATTACTATATTACTTCTAAAAAATACTAAAACGAGTTTCAATGACCTAGACATTACATCCTAATATTGACCTATGACCAAATCTAATATAAAATGCATCAAACATTAACCCAACTTACTATTACATATGGGATTTGCACGAAAATATAAATATACAAGTTATTACATTGGTTGTACAAGACACACACTAAATAACACTAAATTTAATTAATCACCAAAACACCAAACAAGAATCTGAAGTAAAATACAATAAAACCTACTAGGACTGAACTTTTAAACTTTCAAATACAAACACTACTCTTACTAACATGCTGGACTGAAATAAAACAAGAAAACAGACAAATAGAACTCGACTCACTCAATACAAAACAAAAATGCAACAATCGACTAAATCTATTACAGTATTAAAATGACTGAAACTTACACGACACTCAACTAATTTAAACTAATCCATTAACTAATGTTCTAACATAAAACACTACAGCCGAATGACATTAAACTAACTAGTTTAGACAGACCGAAAGAATTTGACACTGACAATAACTCTATAAATCAAACTGAAAACTAAAAACGAAATTGGTTTAAGCACAAACTGATTAGACTATGGATGGACGATCAACAGAAAACAGCAAAACAAAAATCAACATTTGAATACGCTAAATCTAAAAATTCCTAGAGAGGAAACATTACACGAGACCTAACATGCTGGTTTCTGCACACACACACACACCTACACTAAGGTTTGAAACAGCAAACACACACAACCCATAACACCACATGCACATGTTGGGTTTTAACTAAAAGAAGGGGACGAGAAAGATCATACCTCAAGGGCGATCCGACGAATGGGGAGGTAGTGGGCGAGCGATCTTTGCTTCGAGTCTACGCCAATAAATCCCTCGGTGATGCTGTCTAATTTTAGTTTGTGCAACAAACTGGAGATGTCAACGGGAGGCATTCCAAAGATGGCGTGATGGTTGGTGGTACAGAGAGCCATCTGGGAAAGAGGCGGCCAGCCATGGAAAGGCAGACGACACCCTTGCCATGGCTGGAATACTTCCTTGGCTGCTACCACCTGCATATAACACATGAGCCATTAGTCTCAGCAAGGTGAGAAGAGAAGAAGAGGTGTGGAATGAGGAAATGAAAGAAGAGGGGCCGACGCTTCAAGGGCTTTGCGTGAAATCCATGGCCGACCATGGAAGATGAAGAAGGGGGATGAAGGGACGGTTGGGAAGAAAATGGGGGACTTAGAATTGGGACTCTAGGGGCGCAAAACCTAGGCAAAGTGTGATCATCACAAAAATTTTTCTCTCGTAATATTCTCTCTCTTCCTTCTCTTTTTCTCTTTTTCGGGTTCTCACTTGACCTTTAATTTTGAAAATATTTAAGAAAATAAATTGCCTCCATTTTAAAATATTTGCGGGAAAACTGGGAGACGGGATCCGCTCGTCGGTACGAGGTTCGACCGTTCCTGGCGCCTTTACCAGGGGTAATCGAACCAAGGGTCGAATTCATGCCTTTTGTTTTGCTAAAAATTTATCTAAGAATTTATTCTAAGTCTAAATGCACAAAGAATCATGTTTGTGTAAATGCCAAGATGTATGCTCCTTTTGAAAATGATTTAAAAATTTTCAAGTGTTTCTGAGATGAATCTGATAAGGAAGTGAAGAAATGGTTTCTAACATAGAATTTTAAGATTTTAAAGTTTTAAGTTTTTGGAATAATCAGAGTTTGAAAAGAATAAATCTGGATTTTGAAAGAGATGGTTTTGAAGTTGAGATAAAAGGAGAAGAAAGGAAATTTCAAAGTCATAAATGGACTTTGAATCAGGATAAAGATGAAATGGAATTGAATTCTAACTTTAAAGTTTCAAATCAAAATGAAATATGAGAAATCTAAATAGAATTGAGAAATAAAATTGATTTGAAAGTTGGAATTCAAGATGGATTTTGAATCCAAAGTCTGGATTCTAAATTAAGATCAGAATTGAATTCTGGATTTAGAATCGAAAAATGGGAATTGGATTTGAAATCTGGGATGAAATGGAATTGGATTTAAGAATTGGAATTGAGAATAGAAATTTGATTTGAAATCTGGGATTCAAGATGGAATTTTAATCCAACGTCTGGATTCTAAATAGAGTTGAGATTTAAAATCAAATTCTGGATTTAGAATCCGAAATGGGAGTTGAATCTGAAATTTGAGATCCGAGACGGAATTGGATACTATATCCTAAATGGAATTGGATCTGAAGTCTGAGATCCAAAATAGAGTTGGACTCTAGACCCTAAAATGGATTTTGGATCTGAAGTCTGAGATCCAAAGTAGAATTGGATTCTGGATCCTAAAATGGATTTTGGATCTGAAGTCTGAGATCCAAAATGACATTGAATTCTGGATCCTAAGATGGATTTTGGATCTGAAGTCTGAGATCCATGGTGAAGTTGGGATTCTGGATCCTAAAATGGATTGTAGATCTGAAGCCTAAGATCCAAAAAGTGGAGATTGTACTTGGAAATCTGGATCCAAGTTGGGATTTAGGATCTAACTTTGGATTTGGGTTCTGAAAGTCCAAATGGGACTTTTGAAGATGGATCTAGGTTTTGAAAACCCATATTGGATTTAAAATTTATGAAGAGTTTTTGAGATTCAGAATCAATCTCAAATTTAGAACCTCATTTGAAATCAGAAGATAACTCAGAGGTTTCAAAGTTAAATTGAACTTTGAAAGATAGAATTTTGAGATATCTGAATTGAATTTGAATTTGAGTTTGAATTTTGAAAATGAATCTTGGAATTTCAAGGTTGATTTGAGAATGGAAGTTCGAATATACACATGGATTTCAAAATTGAATTTGAAGCTTTGATTTTGAAATTTAGAGAATAAATCAAGAATTTAAGTTAAATTGAACTTTGAATTTGATTTCAAAGTCAAAATTTGGACTTTTGAAGATGAGATAGAATTGATGAATTGAAATAGAAATTGAAGAAAAGATATTCACAATCACTTGGATTTTTTTAAAAAGAATTTTGAAAATATGATGCAATTCTATACTGAATGATGAATGGATTTAAAGAATTTGAAATTGGTTTTTGAAAAGCTATTTCATTCTTTAAATGAATTAAGAATGAGGTTGAAGATATAATATATCCCTGACTATGGTCATTGAATATATTATATAATATCCACATTTAAATTCAAGTGAAGAATAAAATACATTTTTGATGCTTTTATAGAATTTAAAATGAAATTAACTCTCAATATACCCTGACTATGGCCATTGGTATGTATATTGAGTTAGATTTAGATTAAATTCTCATAAAAGAGGAAAATATTTAAAGAAAATATAATGATTTTTGAAAAGGATCCAGTGTGGATCCAGTGTTATTTTATAAAAGATAAAAACGCTAAGTCTTGTTTACATCCTGACTATGGCCATTGATGTAAATCATCAACTTAGGATTAATTACCTCTTACGAAATGGTGCACGTGCCATTCGTGTTGCCATTTGTGAGAATTTGAGAAATAAAGTCAAAAAGCATGAAAATAAGCAATTCATGATATTTACAATGCTCATTCATTCTACCTAAGACAGGGAATGTAAATTCTCATTAAGTCCTAACTTATTACAAGTTTTGAAAATTCAAATCTCAAGTGATGTTATTCTCCTCATGTTCCCTGCAAAACAACTGAATTAACATGAAAAATGAAAAAAATGGCATATAAAAAATGTTCATATACCAAGATATGAATGATGGAAAGATAGAAGAAATGATATATATGCTCATATATATGTGTATACATACATACATATGTTATTTATATAGACATATATATACATATATATATATATATATGGATATAGATGGCATGAGAAAGGAGATGAGTTAATGGGCTGCAAGTAGTGGAGCTAGATGATAGTGGTGGTAAGCTAAAACAAATGAGGCAGTTGTTGTGAGAAGTGGGTAGGCGGATATGAGAAGCATTGATAACAGCCAGCTGATAGAGGCGGTTGTGCAAGAAAATAGGGGTTGTGTGATTTTATGGGCTAAGTGCAGGAAATGAATGGGTAATTGGTGAAGATGTGGTGTATTGCTGTGGTTAAGGGAGTTGCTGTAGAGAATGGCAGTAAGGTCTGGTGGTGGCAATGTATGACATGCATTAGGATGTCAAAGAGGCTCTTCAGGGTACTATGCCTCAGAAAAAAAAAAACTGTCCCTAAAATGGACACTCTAAGTTCACATTTAGCAAGTGTGAGACACTCAGAAGAGGAGGAAGAATCATCTGTAAGTGGGATTCCTGCTTTAGTCAAAGGAGGTCCTCTATAGTTGAAACTAGGTGACTCAGGTTCCAGAGGATTATGGAATCAAATAAGGTTGGATCCCTTCCTAGAATATCACATGGTTTACTAAGGGCTATGGATGTAGAGGATCGGATGACTGGTTTTCTAAGCAAAAGGAGCCATTCTGATCAAGGGGACTAGATTCCATGGGTCTAAAAGCAAGGATGACATCAAGGGGAGTGGTGATGCCTTTGATAATGTTCAAAATTGCCTAAAATAAAAAATAAAAGAATGATGTGAGTGCTAGTGATATGTGCAGTGGATCAAACTCACATAAGGAACTGGAAGGTCCAGGGGTCTGGTGCCTAGAAAGCTGCATATTGGGTGAAAAATTCCTAACAGAAGATATAAATTTCAAATTAATGCATTAAAGAGCTAAGGAATTGCCTAGAGTAGATCTAAGTTTCAGTTATGAGGTTGATACTCTTCCATCAAATGGTTTTTGAGAAAAAAAAAGTCATGAATATTATTAGAGATCTTCCTGGTTCCTCTTTTTCTGGCAGCTTACTGGAGATGGAGGAGTTGATTCACTGAAGACTGCTCCAGATCCACCGTTGATGACAGTGCAGATTCATTCTGATTTCTTAATCTCACGTTTTCTCTCTTTTCTTTTTTTTTGCAGAGAACTCTGAAAACATCAAAAGATGTTAAGGCATTTAAATGAATGGCACCATCCTAACATGAAACAAAAGTTATTAGGCATAGGCTATGCTGAAGATCATGGCAGAAATCACAGATTTTGCGAAACCGTGGGCCTGATATTACCATCGGTTTAGAGATCTAGATAAGTGATCTTGTGTTCATGACTTGAATGGCAAGCTTCCAGCTGAAGGTAGGGAACAGGGGAAAATATTATCCTTGCCCCTTTTTTTTTTTTTTGTGTGTGTGTGTGTGGGGGGGGGGGGGGGAGAGACCCAATTTCTAATTTGATGCCCACGCTTCTTGGAACAACAATGGAGGTTGATGTTGGCGTTACAGTGTGATTATTGACGTGAGATCCCCGTCCATGCCATACCCGACACCTTCGAGATTGTTGTTCATGAGCGATCCAACCGGCTCCGCTGGGCCAATATGTGTTGCAAAAGTAGCCTTAACAAAGGATGATGACAGTTCATTGTCCAACATCAAGTCCTGGGAAGTGGTCTTGGCGACCTTGCTTGAAGCAGGGGATGCAAATGGTGAGGACAGTATGGAAGAGGGCCAGAGTTAACCCAGAAATTGGAGACACAGTGAAGGCAAATCTGATATTAGAATAGGATATCGAGAACTAAAAAAAAAATTAACTATAACAGCCGATCGTGGCTATCAAAGGAGCTACAGATTCAAAATATTTATTTTCTGTCTTATCTTAGGAGAGTAGCAAGAGCTTGGGGCGTTCGCTGCTTCTCCTACCTATTTCATTTTTGTGAAATAAAAGAAAAACAAAGGTATTACCCATTAAGAATCAATATATATCAAACACAAAGGATTTAAGATTTTAAAATTTTGATGCTCCAAAAAGAAAAAAAGAGAGAAGTGCAACCAAACTACTCTGCTTTAAACTTCAACTTCATCTTTTTCTCTGCATCATCATCTTTTAGTGACATATTTCACTCCAACAGAGATGAAGGACTGGAAAACCCTATACCTCTTTTCTCCAGGTGAGTAAATGGTGAAAGCCCCCTATCGTGACTCCATCTGATTGAGCTGGAACGAGGTGAATTGCGGCCACACCCTGAGATCACTTTGGAGGCCGTTAACGACTTGATCCTAACCAATCTCACTATCAGGAATAACTGTCCAGGTAGCATCCATGCGAGGATTTTATCTCATCGTTGTTATGAGACGTTGGTGTTGATCAGCACACATAAGCAATGCATGTGCTTATGTATACTGATTATACTGAGACATAATCAGTATACATAAAACACGAACGAAATTCACACAGATTCTGAATGCTCTATGATCAAAACAAAGGAAGGGATAAATAGGCCCAACAAAAAAAAAATGGAAGAACTACATTTGAGTAAAAAAAATAATAACAAGACTAATGAATAGTATCAATTAATGAAACGGATTGAGCTAAGGGAAATACGATTGTAGGTAGTGAATTTCAGTGACTGAAACAATATTCAGCAAAGGGATGATGGAACAGAACACAACATAAAAGAGAATGCTAGGTATGAAGATCAGAACGCAGAGAGGAGTAAAGATATAAAAAGAAATGGACCGCAATCAAATCCATAGATTAAGAAAATCTAGTGAGATAAATTGAGAATCTAATGTGATTTTGAAAATCGGAATGCAAACGAGAAGTAAAATTTACAGGCGAAATGTCAAGGCCAGCAGAAAAATAAAATAAAAAAACAGATAGAGAACCAAAATCAAAGGGGAAATCTCAAATCAAGATGGACATGAAAAAGAAAATGGGTCAAAACTAGCAAAATTGCAAGTAAATAAGAAAAATGTTGGAACATGATTTGTTCCATTCGATTTTGCACGTAGGTGGTCCGACATTGTTATGAACAAAGTGATACCACCAAAGTGCTCTAAATGGGGTGATGAATCAGGGGAAACACAAGAGAATATAAAAAATTAGAGAGGGAAGGAGGCTTTACCTTGGTTAACTGAAAGGGAATCTTCTCTTGCTTTCCAAATGAGCCTCTTTACTGGCTGCTTGATTTGATGGGGATATAGTTGCAGAGGGATATGGTTGGTCCCTTGATACCTTCCGTTGTTGTGTTATATCTCTTTTAGAACTCTTGTAGAAGAGGCACTGCGAAGAGGCAATTGATGGCAGCCGCTTACTGAGGGGATGCCTCGATGGATGTTTCCAGGGAAAAGAAGAAAAAAAATGATGGATGTTGGAAAGGAGATTGCTGCGTAAAGAAGGATTGTTGCATGGAATGCTCCAGAAAAGATCGGATCCTTCAGAAGAAAAGTAGACAATAGATGATCTCCAAGGGGTTCCCCCAGTGTCCTCTTAAAGGGAAAAAGGAATGTTCGAGAGACGATTTGTTAAGGATGGAAGGAGGGGAATGCAGAGATCGTTGAAGATGGACGATGGAGAGAGGTGAAGGCTTCGTTGAGGGGGAATGCGCGAGAGAGGAGAGCTTGCAGCAGTTGTAATTTTTCCAATTTTCAAAAAGGAGGTTTCCTTTTTAAGAATTTTTTGCAAAATGGTTAAAAGTGAGGTTTTCAGAAAAATCAAATTAAAAGGTTTCAAAACCATTTATTTTCCTCGTAGTTTTTCCATTTTTTTTGGTTTTTTATGCTATTTTTCTTTTTTTTTGTATCTTTTGGAATAAAATCCTAAAGTCTTACGTGAAAACAAAGAATTTTTTTTTGTGTTTTTGTAAAATATTTACACAAGGGGGGTTTTCTGAGAACTCAAAGCTATTTTGAGAAAATTTCTTCAGAAAATGGGTTTATATCCGGAATGTTTTGGAAATATTTGAGGTTTACGACCTCGAACTGAGAAATTTAGGGTCGTGGATCCAGAATTAAATTTAATCCATAAAATCTGAAGAACGATTGAAATTTATCTTTTGGTCTTCTGAGAATGGAACTAGGGGCAAAAGGTCTTCTTACAAACCTTTAAAAAAATTGGGGTGTTCACAGATGCCCCTCTTTGCTACGAAGCCGGTTGAAAGCCAAGCTTAGTGGCAAAGATAACACTCCAAATTTTGAAAATGCCCCAGCCAGCAGATTTGAACTGGATGTGGAAGAATTAATTTAAAAAATATGGCTTTTCAGACTTAAAACCTTATCCTGAATAGTTTTGAGGGAACGAAATCCTCAAAAATGATATGATTGAGTAGAAAATGAGGAAATCGTGATGGGACTTTTAGGTGAAAATCCTGAAATGGTGGAAAATCAGAATTATGATCAGGTCTCATGGGTGAGACAAGATACGCTTTTTGGAATGATTCAAGTTTAGCCCTTAACCTGGATGGGACGAAGATATATCAGAAATGTATTGAATAAGGAAAAGAATATTTGAGGACCTTGATGGGACATTTTTTGGAAAAATGTCTCGTGAGATGAAGCTCAAGTAAAAATCTTTTCTGGATGAATATACAAAGCATGGATTCTTCGATGGGAAGAACCATGATGGGACTGGAAGAAAACATCTCGTCAAAACGAGGAATCTCATTGGAACGAGACTTAGGTTTAACCCAAACCTGAAAGGAAGATATCTCGCGAAGCGAGGTTCTAGGTTAACTCTTAGCCTGAATAGGAAATCTACCATACAGGTTTCTCAAATGGAGAAACCATAATGGGACCTTCGGAATTTGGATGAACAAATCCGAAAGGGGTTTGCGAGAGGAAGAAGATAGGGTTCCCTAAAGCTTGGAAAAGGGGATGATTTTGGGCGTCTTATTGCTGAGACTGAAATAGCTTTTTGAAATCAATGACCTCTCGCAGAAAATTCAGGTTTTGACCCTTAACCTGAGTGAGAACCACCATACGGAATCATTGATTGAAGAAACCGCGATGGGACAGGAAGAGATACTTAAACTGAATGAGGCAACGCTTCTGAAAAGATATAAACAACGCTAGGTGATGATGCATAAATATCATGTTTTCTTAACATGTTTTCACTGCATAAATGCATCATCTATAGGTTTAAAGCATACACTTAGGTGCATAATATGATTATAGAGCTTGGGTTCGAATTTCATTAAAATCAGACTTAAAATGAAGGAATTATGGCATTTACAGTGTAACGGGTCAAATATCGGATCCGATTTGAAAGACTTGGATCCAGACGCCCATTTGGACTTTGGATCTGGACCAAATTACAGGGATTTAACCCAACTCCAGCCCACTTAAGTTTTTTAAAAACATTTTCTAAAAACCCCCTGCAGAAAGAGGCGCCCAGTAAATATTTTTATTTTAAACCTGTTTTTGAAAATAAACCCAAAGAAGCCAAATCGTCAAAATGGAGAGGGGGCGCCCATTTCCACCTTGTCTTTGCCTTGGTTTTCGTGCCCTAGGGGCACAATTCTAGCTCCAGCCCCCTTCTCATCTTCCACCTCCTTCCATCTCCATTGAAGACATGGAGAAAAGCTTGAGAACCAAGCATTCTACCTTGTCTCCCTTTCAATTCTTTTCATTTCTTTATCTTTCATGTTGTTTAATATCCATTGTTGTTGTGTTTTGCAGGTGCAGCAGAGGTGGGAAGCATCTATTCTCGTGTGGAAGTGCGAAACACTCCAACGAGAAGGGTCGGCTCTACCTCCATCCGGTCTTCTACGCCCCCCGATCGAGAATCGGTTCACATTTCATCCTTGGTGGATTTCCAACGTGTTGCAGCTGTAGAGCATGGTACCATGGCGTATTTCCAGCATCAACGAGGTCCCGAACGGTGCAAAGCCAAGCAAAGTCCGCTCTTCTCTCCATCCCCCCATTCTTCGGATCGGCCAAAAGGTAGGTCTTCTCACCCATTGCTTCTAGTTAAAACCTATCATGTGTGTGTGTAATGTGTGGGGTGTTTTTCTGTATTTTCATCAGCCTTAGTATAGCTTTTGTTCGTGCAAAAGCCAGCACGTAGTGTGTTTAGGTTTGGTTTATTAAAAATAATGTTTTATCATCCAACGTTGGCATGTTTTGGGTGTGTGCGTGTGCTTTGAATCAAATATTTCTGCTGTGTACCTGCGTTTTCTAGTGTGTCCCAGTCTATTTATCTTATTTTGATCTAGTTTAGTATTTTAGGATCTATGCCATTGTCTTTTCTATTTTTGACGTTTTTAGATTTTGGTAAAACTAAGTGTCGAATAATGTTTTGTTGATTTTTGTATAGATCGTCCAACGTTCTGTGGTATTTTCTGTAGTTCGTTATTGTGATGCCTTAATTTCAATTCGTTAATTAGTATTTAGTTTTAATTAGATCTGAATTATGTAATCGATTTAGTCATTGTCTACTTTAGGTGATTTGTGTTCTAAGTTAGATATTTGTACAATTCTGTTTAGCGTTTTTTTTCCTGTTTTACTTGTTTAATTACAGTAGGGTATTTAGATTAATTTTGATGTGTTATAGTTTTTACAATTCTAGTTCAGCATATATGTTAAAGTGGTGAGATTAAATAGTTGATTAGATCCATCGTTTTGGTGACTTCGTTTTAATAATATGTTTCGTGTAGATTCCTTGCAATGTGTTGTTGAAATTCTGCAGTTAGATTATGTGTTTAGCTAAAGTATCAAGTAGATTTCAGTTATGTTAGCATGATAGTTAGTTTAGATAATTGTGAAAATTTCTGTTTTGCGTTTTGACTTTAGTCATGTGTAGTGTAATTAGTCATAGCTTGATTTCTGTTTTGGTGTCAATTCCAGCATGATTAGTAAGTTTAGTCTATGTATTTTTAGTTTAATTGGTTAGTCATAATCGTTTGTTAATTTAATTTAATTTAGAATTATATTTGTCATTGTGTTATTAGCTTAAAATTAGATTTTCCATTTTTGCGTGTGAGTGTCTTCTTCTTCCCCATAGGTAGGGCGGCCATTAGAGGTCCAGCAAGGTAATAAAGTCCATTTGGTAAGTTATTAATTTTTAGGAAATTTTAATTCATAGGTCTAGGTTCATTGTATGTGTTTTAAGTAATTTAGAATTAAATTCGATTTTGGTGTAGTGATGAATTAGGTTGTTTTTGCAATTCGTGAATTAGGTAGGTATAGTCTTTGCATTAATGGTAGATATGTTATTTTAGCTAAGGGTAGTCTAGTTTAGCTAAGTGATTTAATTTGATTTGTCAATAGAAGGGCAATGTGGTCATTGTATTGAGAATACGAATTTGGTATTAAGACACTTCCTCTAATATCGTGAATTGCATTTAAGGAAATCTCTATTCCCTAGCCCAATTATAAATGATTTATTTTTCCAACAAGGCAACCCTTTGGAATTCCAAAGGGTCTTTTAATGAGGGTTACACGATTTTTGGAAAACCTTTGGAATTCCAAAGGTCCTAATTATGTCTACACGTTTTTTGGGGAAAAGATTTGAAATTCTAAATGTGCATTTAAAGCTAACCCAAAAACGTGTAGGATGCTTTGGAAGGATTTTCAAAAAGAGTATTTAATGCTTGGATTTTAAAAAAGAGTTTCCAAAATGGTTTACACGATTTTGACAAAAATTTAAATGCTATCTCTTCTTTTAAGACCAGTCAAAATCGTGGAATGTGATTTTGGAAAGGTTTTCAAAAAGGGAATCAATGTTTGAGTGAATCAAGGAAAAACGGATTTCAAAAGGGCTGGACGGTTTTTGAAATTGAAGGATTTCCATAATTGCAATTAAGGCAAGAAGAGGAGGAGTTGGTTTCATACCAAATTCGTGGTTTCCTATTTATAGCCCTATTTAGAATTGTCTTAGTTAGGATTTAACATTAATTAGGTGTTAATGAATTAATTTTGGTAGTTATAACTTAGATTTTATAAAATCGTGTATACTTAATTAGGTAGGTGCTAATCTTAGTTTCTAATTAATGTAATAGTTAATTTAGATATACATTAGTGTTTTAGTAAATAACACTTAGTTATTAGTATAATTAATGATTTTAGGGTGGCGTGTAATGTAAAGCCCCATCTCTTAAAACCGCCCCTTACTAATCCTAGTTAGTGTATAACCTATGTAGTTCACTTAATTTATTAATTATTAATCGTAGGTAATTAGTTACCCTAACTAACCATAGTTAGTAATAACTTAGCTAGGTAACCCTACTTAACTACCTTAGTAGACCCTAGTTAACCCTTATCCAAACCTAGTTAGTTACCCTAACCGACCCTAATTAACCAGCCCATAACTAACCAACCTTAGTTAGCAGTGATTACTCTTAGTTAAAGCCTATTTACCTTCGTTACCCCAACCGTACCCTAGTTAGAATCTTAGTTAACCCTACCTTATCCTTGTAAACCCTAATCTAACCATAGTTAGTTAGACTAACCATATCCTTAGTTAATCCTAGTAACCTTACCCAAACCTAGTCGACCCATAGGAACCTTAGCCTACTTAACCCTAGTTAGAAGCCAACCTTAGGGTGGCGTGTAATCTAATGCCATATCCCTAACCGACCCCCTAATCTAACCCTAACCGAACCATACTAACTCTAGTTGAGTTAAACTCTAGTTACTAGTTAGAATCTAACCCTAGTTAGTTTAACCGTAGATTAGTAGTGGCTTTATTAGGTTAGAATTAACATTAGATTAATGAGTTCAATAGGTAATCATGTTAGTTAGAGTATGTTAGATTTAGTTAGATTTGTCATTTAGGTTAGATAGTTAGTATTAATTTAGTTAGTAAGTAATTTTAGCTAGTTAGATTAACCGTAAGTTAGAATTACTATTAGAATAGATAGTTAATTTAGTTAGTGATATTAGATGGTATATATTAGGTTTAATTCGAGTTTATATTTATTTAGATATCTTATTTAGAGTGTTAGTGAGTTTAGGTTAGGTTAGTTCTTAAATTTTATAATGTAATGTAATTGTTATTGTTTGCTGTATTTTAACAGTAGATTAGGTTCAGTTAGGATTGTTTTTGTACGTAATTCATTGTTCAAGTGTCAATTATGGATTCAAAGGGATGAATAGTGCACTGAACCAAAACCCTAATTTTTACCCGATCGTGCACTAGTTATTTCATGTAGATTTTTTGAGAATTTTCTGAATATTATTTTTCTATTCTCCACATTGGTGTGTTAACTATCTGAATACCAAATTTCAGCTCGATCCGAGTTGATTTGGTCTGGTTTTTAAGCGTATTATGAAAACAGCTTTTTCTGATTTTGAAATTTCGGGTCCTGCGATTTTCCAAATTATCCTGATTTTGAAACGCTTCGTTCTGGAGATTCGAAACGTATTTTTTACTTCTGTAAAATGTGTAAGATTCTTGGATCTGTCTTGTACAGAATAGAAGTGATTTGACTAATTTTGGAATTCGTTTGACCCCTCAAACAGTCATTTTGCGAAAAGCTGTCAGAATCCATTTTTGCCTTCTTTAGGGACAAAACAGTCTTTTAAGTAATTGCTTAATTTCGTGTAGTTTTACTGTTTTCTAGTTGTGTAATCAGTAAATTAACAGTATTTAGAGTAATTAGAGTGCTTAGCTTAGTTAGTTTACTCAGTTAGTATAATCTTAGTTTTAGATGTTTAAATTAACTTTAATTTAATTTAGAAATAGTTTAAAAATAATGTAGATGTAATCTAGATAAATTCTTGATTTAGTTACTGACTTTGTGTTTTTATTGTGTAGGTTGTTAAGTTAGAACAGGTTCACAGGTGTAATTCAATTATAATGTGCGACTGCACTTGATGTGAAAAGACAGAAATGCCCCTGGAGACCTGCAGAAGACTTAGCCTCCGATTTTATTTTATTTTCATAGTTTAGAATGTTATTTAATGTAACTTGTAAACATTGACATAGTTGTAAACTTTGTTTTTATTAATAAAGTTTTATTTTGGAATTAGTTCAGAAATATCCCGTTCCCTGTGGATTCGACCCGTACTCACCACTTCGGTGGAAAGTCGGTTTTTATATCTTTGGTTGACGATTTTCCCAGGTTTTTATTGAAAAATAATTGTTTAAAAATATCAACTCCAAAAGTGCAACCACTAGGTTGCATCAAAATGGATATTGAATGTTTATTTCATTCTTAGAATAGCTAGAAAATTTTGCCAATAAGATAAAATTATAGCTGATTCAAATGTTTGGAAATGTACATGTATGTGCGAAGATATTCCCTCTTTTACCTAAAGTATTTCCTCCAATGAGGTTAACTCCTCAGTTCTAAGAGTCAGATTCAAAATTTTAGCGCTGATGATTTTCTTCAAGGAAGCTATCCATTTCCCTGATATGAGAAGAGAAGAAATATTCTTAATTTCATAAAAACAAGTAGTGAAAATATATTGATAAAGGAATTTTGCATGAGAAAAGATGACTTCTGGCAACTTTGGCAATTTGATATCTGGGTGTTTTCCCATGATGATCCTTTTGCACTCTTTTTGAGTCATTACACTTTCTCGAGCTTTTACATCATCCTTCATTTTGGAGATGTCTTGACTTTTCTCTCTTTTTTAGGGAAGGGTACGTCACAAACTCCTTCATCTTAGAGATGTTCCGATCCTTCTTTTATCTCAGGGATTCTATTGATGATATTGGCTCAAAAAGGTCTTTAGATGATAGCAGAAATCAAATATCTTTTAGGGTTTGTCGGTAGGTTCACCACACTCGCCTTCATCTCGACGGCGATCTGAACTTTCCCTGGAAGAATCCTTCACAAACTCCTTCATCTCGGAGATGATCCAAATCTTCTTTGGCTCCGGGGGTCTTCTCGCCTATTCGTCTTCATCTTGACGACAGTTGAGAGATCCCTTTTGCAGATATTTGATTGCAGCTTTAAAATGGATAAGGAGATATGGATTGAGTGGATTCTTTTATAGCTTAGGATATTTCCACTGCCTAATTGCCAGATAGTCATTTTTAAACATGCACCATAGCCATGATCAATATCAATTCGCTTCTGGCTTCTGAACATCATTGAAGATTTCTTTCACTGATCATATCGAGGACATTTCTTACATCCTTTTGGTTTATCAACAGGAAAAGACTTGAATTTTACCCCTTTTTCGCGAAAAAGTTTTACCTTTTTGGAAGGAAATACTGGAAGTAATCTGAGAAAATTCTTTTTTGTGTAGTAAGAATATTTAGAATCAACAAATGCTTTTAGCAAATTGGCAAAGTTTTCATGAGTTCTGTGTGAAATACTCACTTGATATAAATTTTGATGCGACCTCTAGCTGTATCTTTGATTTCGGAAATACATGACCAGCAAAAGCTGGAACCTTTGAAATACATGACCAGCGAAAGCTGGAACCTTTGAAATACATGACCAGCAGAAGCTGGAACATTTGAAATACATGACCAGCGGAAGCTGGAATGTTTGAAATACCTGACCAGTAGAAGCTGAAACCTTTGAAATACCTGATCAACGAAAGCTGGAACGTTTGAAATATATGACCAGCAAAAAGCTGGAACGTTTGAAATACCTCACCAGCAAAAGCTGGAACGTTTGAAATACCTGACCAGCAGAGCTGGAATGTTTGAAATACTTGACCAGCAACAGCTGGAACGTTTGGAAATACATGACCAACGAGTGTTGGATCTTTTGGGAAATACATGACTGGTTATGAAAAACTAGGTTTTAATAAAAAGGTTCTTTTTTGAAGGTTTTGAGAATGATCGAAATTGGGAGATTATAACCCAAGGGTTGAGAGAATGATAAAATCTTGAAGACATTGCACCTAGAGGTTGGAGAACTGATAGAATTGAGAGATTTAGAGATATGAAGGTTTGGAAATGATAGATTTGAGAGATTGAAACCCATAGGTTTGTAAATGAGAGAATGGAGAAATCGCACCCAGAAGGTTTGATTTGTGGAATAGGTCGATTTGGGAGCTTGACAATTGTGAGCTGTGACTTTTTGAAATATATGACCAGCGAGAGCTGGGTCTTTTGGAAATACATGACCAATAAAAGCTGGGTCCTTTTTGGGAATACATGACCAGCAAAAGCTGGAATGTTTGAAATGCATGACCAGCGAAAAGCTGGAACGTTTGAAATACTTGACCAGCAACAGCTGGAACGTTTGAAATTCCTGACTAGCGAAGCCGGAACATTTGAAATACATGACCAACGAGTGTTGGTTCTTTTTGGAAATACCTGACCAGCAAAAAGCTGGAATGTTTGAAATACCTGACCAGCAAAAAGCTGGAACGTTTGAAATACATGCCCAACGAGTGTTGGCTCTTTTGAAATACCTGACCAGCAAAAGCTGGAACGTTTGAAATACCTAACCAACAAGAAGCTGTAACGTTTGAAATACATGACCAACGAGTGTTGGATCTTTTTGGAAATACCTGACCAGCAAAAAGCTGGAACGTTTGAAATACCTGACCAACAAGAAGCTGGGACGTTTGAAATACATGCCCAACAAGTGTTGGATCTTTTGAAATACTTGATCAGCAAAAGCTGGAACGTTTGAAATACCTGACCAGCAAAAAGCTGGAACGTTTAGAATACATGCCCAATGAGTGTTGGATCTTTTGAAATACCTGACCAGCAAAAGCTGGAACGTTTGAAATACCTGACCTGCGAGAAGCTAGAACGTTTGAAATACATACCCAACGAGTGTTGGATCTTTTGAAATACCTGACCAGCAAAAGCTGAAAAGTTTGAAATACCTGACTAGCGAGAAGCTGGAACGTTTGAAGTACATGACCAACGAGTGTTGGATCTTTTTGGAAATACCTGACCAGCAAAAAGCTGGAACGTTTGAAATACCTGACCAACAAAAAGCTGGTACGTTTGAAATACTTGCCCAACGAGTGTTGGATCTTTTTGGAAATACCTGACCAGCAAAAAGCTGGAACGTTTGAAATACCTGACCAGCAAAAAGCTGGAACGTTTGAAATACATGCCCAACGAGTGTTGGATCTTTTGAATATATATCAAATTTTGAGAGATTTAAGTCAGGACTTGAATTTTGTAGAAGAAAAGATTTTGATCAAAAGACTGAATGTAGAAAGTTATTGGTGCGAGGATCGAATCCTCCAAATGAGCTCAATATATGATTGAAGATTTTAGGAAATATCCTAGTGCGAGGACTGGGTTGTAAAGATGAGCTAAACAAAGTGATTTTTTTAGAAAATAAAGATTCTTTGGTAAAAATTAATGGAGCATCATAGTTTAGTTGTATGTGGTCGACTTTCAGGATTTTGACCCCTTGTCCTGAATGGGGGAAATAACAAAGAGAATACCTCATTGACAGGAGGCATCAGGTTTATCCCTTAACCTGAAAGGATAAATTTTAAAGATAAAGGTAGATGGAATTTTAATAAGATTAAAAAATTTGTTAAAACTTGACAGAAATGAGCATTAGCTTGATGAAAATTTGATCAAACCAAAAGTGAATCAAATGAAATGAAAATAAAGATCACAAGATCAATTGAGAATTAATTAGATTTGGGGAAAAGAGCTTTCGTCTAATCCTGCCTGCATATGATGAAAGAAGATGATTATAGATCAAAATAAAATGCCCCAGTATGATGGAGAAGAATGTAAGAATTGATAGAAGATCATTATTTTATTGAAATGGCTCTTTGAAGAGTACAAAGGCTTTAGAATGAACATTTCAGGTATAAAACTTCTTCAAATGCAGAGCATTGATGGGATCTAACATTTCCACTCCATCTACGTTGATTAGATGATATGAATTGCGAAGAAGTGCTTCCTTGACCACATAAGGGCCTTCCCAATTGGGTGACCACTTGCCCCATGGTCGATGCTTGATATGAGCTGTCGATCTGAGCACCAAATCATTAACTCAAAATTTTCTCTCAATGACGGACTTGGCATAGTGTCGAGCTATCCTTTGTCGATAAGCTTGAGCGTGTTCTGCTGCCTTGAGTCTCTTTTCATCCAGTAAATCTAGCTGCACCAATCTCTGCTGCTGATACTGATCAAGTGACAATTCTATAAGGGAAGCAAATTTGAGAGCGGGCTTTTGGATATGGAGATGTAACACCACTTCAGTTCCGTAAACAAGTTTTGAAGAAGTGACATTAGTCGGAGTCCGAATGGTGGTTCGGTATGCCCAAAGTGCGTCATGAATTTTCTCATGCCAATCTCGACCTGTTTTCACAGTCCTTTCCAGAATACGAATCAAAATTTTATTGGTGGCTTCTCCTTGGCCATTCCTTGAGGATAATAGAGAGCTGAGAAATGATGGAAAATTTTGAATTTAGAACAGAAGGTTTTCATCCTCTCATTTTTGAAATGGCTCCCATTATCTAAAACGATATCATGAGGTATGCCAAAGCGACAAAAAATGTTCTTGTGAATGAAAGAAACCACATGGCGGCCTTCTACGGTGCGTAGAGTAACAGCTTCGACCCATTTACTTGTGGCCATTGGAAGCAGAAGGAGTAATCGGGCCCACGACGTCGAATGCCCACATAGAAAATGGCCAAGGAGAAACAATTGATTGTAGAGCATGAATGGAAGGTGCGTGCATTTGGCACTTGACACACTTCTTCACAAATCGATGGCAGTCCTGTTGCATGGTATTCCAATAGTAACTTGCTCGGACGATCTGCTTGACGAGAGTTTGATAGCCGACATGGCCACCACAGATCCCTTCATGTGCCTCTTGGATGATTTCCATAGCCTCTTCTTTGTCTAAGCATCTTGCATACTCAGAACTGAAACCACGGAGGTAGAGGACATTGACCAAAATGAAATAACGGGTAGACATACGCTGAATTGCACATTGCTCCCTTGTTGACATTTCTGGTGGAAATTCACGAGTCTCAATGAAATTTTTGATATTTTGATACCAAGGTTTCTCCTTCTGATCGACCTGGTTTACCTGCATGGTTGAAATGAAAGCAGGTTGCTCAAGTCTGACAACTTCAAAAGAACAACATGATTCACTGCCCTTGAAGGATAAAATGAAGCCCAGGCTGGCTAAGCCATCGACTATCTGATTATGCTCTCTTCTGATGTGATTGAGCTGAAATTCTTCGAAGCTATCCACAAGAGCTAGGATGATCTTCTGATATAAAATCAATTTGGAATCTTTCACTTGCCATTCAGTGTTAACTTGACTGACAACAAGTAGTGAATCGCCAAAGGCATGCACTCTCTTGACATCGAAATTTTGCAGAATTTTGAGGCCTTGTATTAGAGCTTCATACTCGGCCATATTATGAGTGCATTGGAAACCAAGTTTGAGAGAATAAGGGATCATTTCTTTTTCTGGAGTGATTAGCAAAACTTCAATCCCTATGCCAAACATATTTTTAGAGCCATCAAAAAACAGATTCTAAAACTGGAGGTTGTTGGACATTGCAGATGTGCTCATCAGAAAAATCATCTTCTGCTTTAATTTCTTCTGTCAAGGGGAAATCTGCGATCGCTTGGCCTTTAATTGACTTTTGAGAGACATACTCTAAGTCATATTGCATCAGGAGGACCTGCCACTTCGCAATCCGTCCAATGAGAAATGGTTGTTCCAAAATGTATCTGAGAGGATTAAGCTTTGATAGGAACTTGATTTTAGAAGCCAACAAGTAATGCCTTAATTTCTGGCACATCTAAACCAGAGCCAGACAAGTTTTCTCCATCTGAGAATACTTCTTTTCATAATCAATGAAAGGTTTGCTCACGTAGTAGATTGCATGCTCTATCAAACTGCCTTTTCATACTACGCGAGGAATCCACCACATGCATTCTGATTGACGAAAATATACAATAAGAGAGGCTTCCCCAATTTTGGCGGCTTCAAAACTAGTGGATTAAGGAGATATTGCTTGATGCGCTCAAACGAGAGTTGGCATTCTGGTCCCCATTGAAATTTTACTCCTTTTCTTAGCAAATGATTGAAAGGTTCACATCTCATAGCCAAATTGGAGATAAACCTGCGAATAGACTGAATACGCCCTTGAAGGCTTCGTAGTTCCCTGAGATTAGTTGGGGGTGGCATATCAATAATTGCTTTTGCTTTAGCTGGATCCACCTCTATTCCTTTCTTGCTGATAATGAAGCCGAGTAATTTGCCAGATTCTACTCCAAAAACACATTTCTGAGGATTAAGTCTCAACTTGTAGAGAATGAGCCTTTCAAAAACTTGACTGAGGGCATCGAGATGATCCTCTTCTTCTCTAGACTTAACCAGAATGTCATCCACATATGCATCCATATTTTTGTGCATTTGATCGTGGAAATTAACGGCCATTGCCCTCTGATAGGTTGCCCCGGCATTTTTGAGCCCAAACGACATTACTGTGTAGCAAAAGGTTTCCCAAGGTGTAGTAAATGAAGTCTTCGACTGATCACGAACGACCAACTTGATCTGATTATAACCTGAATATTCATCCATAAAAGAAAACATGGTGTGACCTGCTATGCTATCGATCAACAGGTCAATGTTAGAAAGTGGATAATCATCTTTCGGGGTAGCCTTATTGAGATCCTTGAAATCGATGCAGATCTGAACTTTTCCGTTCTTTTTAGGGACTGCTACGATATTTGCTAACCAATCTGGGTAATCAATGGCCCGGATGAGGCCTGCTTTTAATAAATCTTCAAGTCCTTCCTTGACTTGCTGCTCAATTCGAGGGTCTAACTTCCTCAATTTTTGCTTGATTGGTCTGGCTTCTAGTTTCAACTTGAGTCGATGCTCAACCAGTTTGGGATCTAATCCTGACATATCTTCGTAAATCTAGGCAAATACTTCATGATGCTTCTTAAGGAATTGGATGAGTCTTGCTTTTTCAACTTCGCTTAGACCCGACCCGATTTTGAGAATTTTCGGATCATCTTTCGACCCAATGTTGATATCCTCAGTTGGATCTTGAACCAAAGATGATGGTTCATCCTGCTTCTGAATGTGACCAAATTCTAGCAATTCCTGAATGGTGGAATCAAATTCGGCTGGCTCTTCGGTCTGCTCTGCTGCCTGACTGACCTCTGCTATGTCTTTCGTCTCAGGAAACCTTGCCAATTTTAGATATTTGGGATTGATAATGAATTTCATCATTAATTCAGGAGTTAATGGTCCTGAAAATGCCAAGAAGAGGTTTTTAAGGGAAAGTACAAGCCAAAACAAATTTTTGTACAAAGTAAAGAAAATGACATAGACAAAATATAGGAAAAAAATGATGGATACTCAAGTATGGAGAGAAAATTGATCTTTCATTGATTAGAAGTGAAATATTTACAAGATTGACAAAAAGATGGGACTGTGTCATCCCTACAAGATTCAGTAGAAAAGAAAAGACAGAAAGCAGGAAAAACTAAGGCATCATCTTCTTCATTTGCTTCCTATGACAAAAATGGTCTTCTTGTTGGAATCCTGGCTGGTGAACCCCAACCCTGCGTTGTCCATGTGCTGAACTGAAATGATAGGCTCTATTATGCCGTCCTCATTTTTCTCTATGCCTTGGAATGGCTGATATCCATGTTTTATCAACAGATCGAATCCCTTTCTGGCTTTAGAAAATTGTGGAAATAAAGGATGATTTTTGAAGGAGGTGTAATTGATGTGTCCTCCTAATTTGAAAAAACAAGGTCCCTGCCATTGGACCGTGGCTGCCATGTTTTCTTCTTCCATGACATCTTTCAACTTCAACATCTCTAGGCTTTCACTGAGATTGATTTCGTCTGCCTCTCGGATGCTGGGAATATCTGCTGTAAATGTTAGACGGGGGATCATAGGCTGTGGCAACCTTTCTTCAGGATCTTCTCCCAAGATAGTAGTAATCATTCCTCCTTTGGACCATTTTATGCACTGGTGGAGGGTTGAGCGATCGACATTGGCGTTATGGATCCATGTTCGTCCCAACAGAAGATTGTAAGTCGGTGGTACGTTGACAACATGGAATAATATTATGTGTACTGAATAATTGATAAAGATTTCCAAAAAGATTTTGCCCTTGGCGGTCTGCCCGTGATTATCAAAGCCATAGATGCTAATGGGATCAGGCACATATTCCTCTTCTTTCAATCCCAGGGCTTTTGCTATCATTTCTGGGCAAATGTTGAGGTTGCTGCCTCCATCAACAAGCACATGCGGGACAGTCATGCCCCTGGTCCTTACCACAATATATAATGCATTATTGTGGAATGAGTGAGGCTTCGGCAGGTCCTCGTCTGAAAAGGTGATAGGCACATTAGTCATTGCCTAATTCATGATTTGCGCCATATCTTCTGGCGTGGTGCCCAGCTTCACCTTAATTTTTCTTAGTAAATCATCCAACTTTTCTCGATGCTTAGGAGAATCATGAGTTAATTCAAAGATGGAATGTTGGAGAGTGCTGTAATTGGCTTCTGGAAATCATCGGCCCGCTCTTCTGCTGCCTTAGAGGTTTCTGCTTCCTCTGCGTAGGCTTCTTTCTTAAGGAATCTTCTCGGGAAAATTTGAGTTCTTCCATTCTCAACTGGTACACTTACTTGGTTAAGCAACGAGAAGATATCCATTTTCTGAGATACAAACTGATCTTGATGTAAAACCATTACCTGATGCTGGAGACTTAGTTCTTCAATGGAGCATGAATGTATATGGCTTTGTGGAAGGAATGAATGTTCTGAAACAGTTGACATTGAATGTTTTGGGAATGGAGCAGATAAACTTTCCAGTTTGCCTTCCTCTTCATCTTCTACGAGGATGCTCTTGTCAATACAGTCCTGGACTAAGTGCTTCAAGACAAAGCAGTGCTCTGTATCATGCCCCATCGCCCTATGAAATTTGCAATATTGCTCTCTGTACTTCCCCATGATTAATGGAGGATCTGCAATTTTGGGCAATTTTACCATCCCGTGGGACAATAGGTACCCCAAGACCTTTTCTAGAGGCTGGTCCAAAGGAGTGAATTTTCGATCCTTGCTCCTATTGATGTGCTTAGGTTTTTCCTAAAAGTCCCCTTTTTGTTGAGGACTGCTTGGGAGAAGCTTATCACTGTTCTTAAAGAACTTTCCCTTTCTACCTCTATTCTGCTCATGCCTCGTGCCATTGCCGCTGTCATTCTTACTGCTACTGCCCTGATTATCTTCGGGAGCATCGGCTGAGTAGGTAAAATGGGCTTTCTTCTTTAGGTCCGGGATATTTTTGGCCAAAGCAACACCTTCATACATTCCGTTTTCTACCCCCATCTCGAGCCATTCTGCTCGTTCTGTCAGTTCGATAAACGATTTACACGGGTATGAGAAAATGAGGCTTTTTAGGGGCTGACAGAAGTTGTTGAGAATGACTTGGAGAGCATGTTCCTCAGAGATAGGGTTTCTCATCTTGTTGCAGATACTCCTCCATTTGTGAATGAAATCCCTGGCCTTCTCATTAGGCTCCTGCTTTAGGTTACACAAATGGTTTAGGGTAGGTAGGGCTTCCGTGTTGAACAGGAAGCGCTCAACGAACATGTTGACAACCTTGTCAAAATCCCTTAGCTCAATGTGTGACGCCCCAAAACCCCGACCTTGTAAAAACCTTTGGTTTTTGAGCAAAAAAATTTTTTTTTAAAGGATTTAAAACGAATAGCGGAAGTACAAAGGGGTAAGCAAAGGCCGCAAGTCTGAGCGGGCCACAGTAAAAGATACAAACCACATATTCATTCCCATTACATATAATATCAGAGTTTTACAAAATGAGACTGAAAACATCCATACAACAAGTCTTTCCCAAAATGAGGGGAAAACTCCCCTCAAACCCCAAAACAAGACACGGACCAAGATCTGCAGCTAAGTGTGGGTCTCAAGTCTCCAACCGTACACCGTCGCATCGCCACTGCGCCTACTCATCACCTGTATCCCCATAAAACGGGGTCAGAACTCTTGCGAGTTGGTGAAGAACAACAACATTGTATATCCATTTTATCAAGAAAAGGCACATATCATGCAACAGGTAAAATGACAGATATATGTGCGAGTGTCAGGTAAGTGCTCGTGCTAGAAGACTGTAAAACTACAAGTAAGTAGCAGTGCAACAACTGAAACAGAGCAGCAACTAACCAATAAGGTACAACAGTCTAATAGAAGTGCAAGCAGTGCTAAAGTAAGCAAGTAACCAACTACTATACGTCAGTCTGTTTGGTTAGTCTTTATGTTCTTCTTTTTAACCTCCTTCGGGTACGCGAAGGACAGACCCTCGAGTTCTGCGAGACATGCACCCGGCGTCTGTTATTAAATTTCTAGTGTGGTAACCGGGGATGTTACAGAACAAGAAAAACCACCTGCGGGCGACACGCAGTCAGGAGAAACCTTTCGCAGGGGTAAAGGATTGCAATCCGTACTACTGCAGTAGCAAAGGTCCCTATGGAGGGCAACCTTGACCTCCCTAACTCCGAGTGACTGGAGGTCAGAGGGCACATCGGCTCCTCAAAAGAACAGGTCGTAGTAACGACACGTCACTCGGGGCTGTACCATTCACCCTCTCCCTGGGTGACCAAATTTGTGAATGGGGCGCGGCAGGATTATCTTATTTAGGCTCATTCTTCAGGTCATACCTCCCTTCGAGGTAGTTGTGCCTCGTGGTCCCCGCGGGGTACGCAAACGAGGACTTGGCCTGCCCATCCACGTGCTCAGCCTCTCACGGCCACACGAGCACATCGCCGGTGAAGACGATATTATAACATTTTCATTTCATGCCTAGGGTGACACAAGGTGTGAGTACACTCTCACAAACCCGGGCCACTGCCCGAAGACTCCAACCGAGTCTCAACCCTTAACAGGTCAAAAGTGTCATACCCTACAGTGCTTTTAGTTCTTTCCAGGTATATGTCACATCGAGTACAAAACACGCCTCTGGTGTATCGTATATCCATTGATATACGAATGTGAGCCAAAACAAGAAGTATTCGACGAACCCGAACGGGTGACATACGTGTCATGATGTGCCACGTGCATAAACCACACATTATCACGATTTGGAACACATATTCCTAAAGGCACAAATCTGAGCGATAACAGGCTCCAAATATATATATATCAACATGTTCGTACGACAACCAGTGTCCAAAGCTTTAAGCATGAATTTCCCAAATACACATATTTCTGCCGCCCTACGTCGGCTACAACACTTAGCGAAACCATTCGCTTAGGGAAGACCGTAATGTAGACACTGATGAGTGTCGAGAAAGGTTCTTAAAGTAACCCCATGTGTACGGGGATTACGTCAATACATCCGTAATGTGCCACCGCACTAGCAAAACTCAAAAAAGTCAAAACGACGGTTTTCTGCTGAAAACGTTGAAAGACCCAATACTTGGGAAACGTAATAAGGTACATGGGCAGCGTACCGCTCGCCACACTATACCCCTTTCCAAACTCACCACGATGTGGCAGCGAAGGCTAAGGTGGTCATTCTGGACCACTGACGTGACGACAAGGGTATGATGGCACAATGTGTGCCGAAATGCCAAAAGGCTAATCGTAGCCCACCAGGCCCTATAGGCAGTTCCGAACCATGCACCGTTAGTGCCAAGTGTACAAAACGTCTGTTTGGACATCATACACGTGCTACAAGGAGTCTATTAGTGACTCTCTATCGGTTTTGCCTTCATGCGTGCATTTTCGTGCTTTTTGAAATGGCGGCAAGTGGAAATCGCATATATAGGTAGTCTAGGCCTGTCGTCCCAAACTCATAGGGCTGTGACAGCCACCAACACGAGCTTCACTAAGCTCTACACGAGGCTACTGGGTGGGTGCAGCAGGTCACGCAACCACCTAGTGGTTGGCTAAGCTTTGCGGGCGCACTTAGCACCCGCCGCCACCATAAGGCTCCCACCGGGGTCATTTGGGCAGCCTGGTCTGCTGGACCAGACCCGAACCTACCTTGGTCTGACCTATGTGTCAGACCCTAGGCTGCTAAGGCAGCAGCCTGCAATGGGCCACGAGCAGCCTGCACCATGGGGTGCAGCTAGGGTGCGGTTGGAAGGCGACGGCCAGCGACCAGTTGGTCTGGTCCACGTTGGACCAGACCCTGCCGGGTCTAGGAGGGAACCTCCTTGGCCAAGGGACAGCCAGCAGCAAGGCTGCGGCCTGCTGGCTGCTGGGGCGTGTCCCAACGAAAAGGGTGCTCCGGGTGTAAAGCACACCCGGTTACCCAAAACCATGGGCGTCCCGTGTGGCGCCCCTCCCCCATATGATTGGGGAAGTCCCAATAGGTGGGTCCGAACCCCGAAGTGGGTCAGACCACCCTGCCATACCGAACGCTGCAGAGGTTGCAGCGGGACACGGCGAGTCCCGATCGATCTCTCTCTTCTTCTTCTTTTTTACATATATATATAGTTATATAGTTATTTACATGGCCCAAAAATAGCCTGAAAGATGACCCGATTTGGGGTCTGTCCGCACCAAAATAGCAAAAACTTCAAACACGGAACTCGTAGATCCGCGTCTCAGCTTCGCACAGACACCAAGATCACTCCGATCCGACCATCGGTCTGGAAAAGGGCGCTGTGTTACCAGACAGTGTCTGGAACTTTCTGGACCACTGTCAAAACCCTGTCAGTCTGCTAAAACCTGACTTTTTGAAGGGTTTACAAAACGAATCAGGGAAAATTTCCAACATCGAAATCGGAGATGATCATTTTACCTTTCCGAAAAGTTATAACATGAAAAATTCCGACAAACGGTTTGAGAAATACCACCGGATTACCGGACGATGTTCAGGACTTCCTGTACACTGACAGAAGTTCTGAACGTCTGCTAAAAACGAGGCTTTTTAGGGATAGTTGCAGACCGAACCAGTGAAAACTGCAAACACTAAGGTTGGAGAACGTCGTCTCCCCTTTCCGAAAAGTCCAAGAACGCTCCATTCGGACCAGTATCGAGTGAGATACGGTCTTTTGAGCAGAGGAGACTCCGGAGCTCCAGAACTCCGAATTCGCCTAAGGACAGTCCCATTGCGTGGAACGTCCGGTGTGTGCGTGTTTACCACAACGATGTGTCGATCCCTCTAAAACACACCCACACTCATACAAGTTTCATGACTTAGAAAAAGAAAAACCCAAACCAACCATAACAATTTTTACATGCATTTTTCAAAAGAAGTGGAATGCAAAGTGGAAGCTCTTCACCTTCGGGGTTTTCCGGCGTAGGGACGGAGATGGTTCCGGCGTGGTGGTGCTGGTGCCCTCACTTGCACTCTCTCAGCCACACTCACCTCACTCTCTACACTCTCTTCACTCTCACACTTGAGAGAGGAGGGGAAAATGGAAGGATGGAGGGAGAGGGTTGAGGAGGAGGAAGAGAGAAAATGAATTTCTCTCTCCTCCCTCCCTTAAATAGCCACTCCAAGAGATGGAGGGCTGGGATGAGAGGGGAGGAGATGGAGGGCTCTCCTCCCACACGCCCCCCCCCCCTTCCTTTAGGTGCTATAAGGCTAGCCCAAGGGGATTTGACCCCCTTCATGATGGGCCTAGCTCAAGGGTGTACAACCCTTGAGCCTAGCCCACAACTACTCTCCCTAAATTAGGGAGAGTAGGTCTCCCCATAGACCACCTTTTGACCCTAAGGTCAAACCCCTTTTTAAAATCAAATCAACCCCTTTTTTTTTGTTTTTTTTTTTGACATGATGGGCTGGAGCTACCCCCCCCCTAAGGGGCGCCCCCTCCAGCCCAATAGCCATTGGATTTTGGGCTACTACTTGTGGTAATGCCAAAACCCAACCCCAACTTTTGAAAATTCATGCTTTTCAAAAATGCTATTTAAATACCATTTTTTTTTATTATTGTTTTATTATTATTATTTTTTTTTAAAAAGTAGCATGGGCTGGGCTCATGCTCACGTGGGCCCCATGCTAACTACCTTTTCCAAATTCCAAATTAGGTCTTGGAGATTTTTGAAAAAAAGTCTCTTCTAACTTTACAAAAAATCAAATTTTAATATCTCATAAAACCTTAGTAAATTTTTCATTTAAAAGCTAGGTTTCAAACTTTTAAGAAATTTCATTTCAAACCTTACCCTTTTGAATTAAAACTTAAGTTTTAAGCTTATTTACTTAGGCTTTCCATTCTGACAAATTCACTCTCGTCGTGACTCGTATTTACCGATATACCTGTTTCGCCCTACTACCAGAAATATTTCCTAGTTTAGGTTTCCAATTCGGGATGAACCTACTTAGATGAGTTATAAATCTAGTCTAGGGATATCGGACCTTAGTTCGCCAAGGTCGTCCTTAATTGCTTCGTAAATCGAATCTTACGCGATTAAGACTTCGTATTGCTATATTAGCACAATCACGAAAAATTCTTGCGACAAAGCAAGAGTAACAAATAATGAAGCACATGCCAATACAAAATATCTCAGAAATATCGTGGTTCTTACACAATGGGTTTGACGTGCTCGGCATACCACTTGACAGCTATCCCCTCCAGACTGCGGGGAAAACAGAGAAATAGGTCACGGTTTTCCTCACTGAATCAGGCACATTCGATGAAAAACATTGCCAAATGGGCCTTAGGATCACCGGATCCATCAAACTTAATGAACTTCCGGGGGAGGTTTTCCAGATTGTTGTCCCCTTCCAAGCCAAGGTAGAAATCCTGCCTGGTGTACGACTTATTTCCTTTGTCTCGAATCTGTAAGTCCTTGACTATTTTGGTTAAGGCTTGGATCGAATCCTCTGCGGGGGATCCATACTTGGGCTTGTTTACTGACAATGGCTCTTCCACTGGCCTTTTGGATGATTGCATATGCTTCAGAATGTAAATCAGTTGCTCTTCTTCTTCGGAGTTCTCTTCTGCTGATTCTGAATTTTCCGATGTGCTGTCACGTTGTACCTTCTGTTTGCTGATCTTGACGGGCCTTTTCACGGGCTTGTTCTTAACTTTGCTCTTAGAAGCCGCCTTCTTGGGACCAGCCTTAGCCTGCTCGGTCATCATTTTGGTCATCATCTTTTGCCGGATCAACGTCGCTCTCATCCCCTGAGTCATGCTTCTTGGATAGTCTAGGAGAATTCGTCTCTTCTTGTTCACTGTCACTGTGCCGTTGGGCCGCCTGCTTACCGGCCCTTGTCTGAACCATCTTTGGATGCCAAAGTTTTCCTGCAGAATATGGGAATTGTTAGACTATGGAGAAGCTTTTGAAAACCAAATTTTTTGAGGAAAAGGAATGAAGGATTTTGGCAGACAATTTTAAGAGATTATCCCATTACCCGGGATTGGGTCATCACAAGATTTGTGATAATTGCGTTACCATTTGATGATAACAGAGAAATGTGCCTTGTTACCTAGGCGAAGTCGTTAACCATGATAAAATATATTGAAGAAATATGGGAGGAATGTCCCATTTACCCGAGATGAGGTCGTCACCAAAAATTGTGACAAAAAATATAAGAAACAAAATTTTGGCCAAAAGTAATTTTTATTGATATTTAACATTCAAAGACAAAGAGAGGGTGGACAAACAATTTGCCACCACTCTTGATATTCAGTTGATACATTTGGCCCAGGAAATACAGACAGAGAAACAAAGAAGTCCCAGGTATATTTAGTGACATGGTATGCCCCAGACCACTGATCCGACTGCAGGTTGAATTCTGGTATGTTGTCTGTCGGGAAGCGGGTGTTGGCACGAACCTGTCGCTGTGAAAACTGCCTGAGACATCATTCTGGTTGATAATCAACACAAAAGAAAGGGCCAAGCAATCTGTAGCGCTTGCTACGAGCATAGGTGTATCGAGGAACGGTCTATCTTCTGTCGAAGAAGTCCCAAACAACATCCTCCTGATGCAGCTTCTCGATCAAGGCTCGATACTGAATGGCGGTCTTCGGCTGCTTACTGTTGAATCTGAAAGAACTGGCCTTCGAGGGAACGTGTCGCAGGAACCACGATTGCAGGACGTAAGTGCATCCTTCTACCATAATGGTCTCTCCGAGGGAAAATCGAGCCAAGCCTCTGTAAAGAAAAGCCAAGGCTGCCATAGAAACTGATAGCTGACGGGTTTGCTTGCTTCCCCATCTTCGAAAGAGCTGAGCAACTTTGACATCTATGAAATTCTGACCATCTTAGAAGAAAGCTAATCCTACTGTGCATAGGATCATGGCATGCTGAATTCTGTCTTTTGCTGCTCGAGATAAAGTGTCAACCTCTTCGTAAGCTCCGTACTTGAGATAGAGTCTGAACAGGTCGATGAACTGATTCCCACTAATCTCAATAAGGGGCCAGGATCTGCTCCCTGTTGCTCTGGCCAAAGCTTCTCAAACGTTTACCCCTTTTATGTTGATCAGGAACTGCTGCTCGACAGGATCATCTGGTTGACCAGCTAGTTCAAGCAATCCCATGATATCACTTAATTCGTTCATTAGTAGAGTCATCTCTCCCCATGGAAACCAGAATGTGTAGGTACGTGGATTCCACCGTTCTGCCATAGAATCAAAGCTCCACTGATGGTTCGCTTGCCTGCTGCCAATGCCATCTCCAACCCACAGTCATCCAGGTGGTCTGAAAACATATGTGAGAAGGTGGCGAACCAAGAACAATACCACCGAGGGAAGAAAGGACAAGAGTGGATGACCCGTTGATCCGGGGATCTATCCTGAATCTGATAGAAGACATGATCTCAAGGAAAGACAACATCGAGAGAATCAGACGACATTGAAATGATACTGGGGCAAAGAAGAAATGAGGAGAATTAGATAGAATGCAGGACTTACGGATAGACTCTTGAAGAATCAAACCTGAAAATTTTGAAAGATTGAGGAAATTTTAAAGGATTCTTCCAGGGTTTTGAAGAAAATTTGATTTAAAAAGAGAAAAGAAATGTAGGTAGAGGGAAAATATATACCTGGGGTTTTTGAAAGTAAGGATAAGTTTTGAATAATACACCCAGGGTTTTAAAAAGGGTTTGATACATATATATGAGAGAATAAGAGAAACATCACAAAAAGTTGCACAAAAAAGGATGTGCACACAACACTCCCTAAAGGCTGACTCTAAATGCAATATTTGAAATGGTTTGTAAGACCTTAATCCTAACTCTATGGTTCAGATCATCTGATTCCAATCAAGATATGCCGATATACCCAAGCCGAAGCTCGAAGTACGTGGCATAGAAATATTCCTCCGGTTCTAAGGTAATGGCTTCCCAACATCCTTGAGCACCTACCGATATACCTCGGACTATGGCCCTTAGGTACATGGTAGGGAAGCGCGAACCCAAATAAGTGGTCCAGTTGTGAGGCTCTCTCCTGAACTATGGTTCAGTGAGACAACCTAGCAACATGAAGACCGGGATAATATAGGTAGGGAGGTTTTCAAAATATGCTCAACATGCAAGAAATCCGATAGCTCTAATGCAAGTCCTAAAGAGATAGATTAAAATGAAGAAGAGCATACACTTGCATACATTATTTGAATTCAATACCTAAAATTGAGGAGAATTGTATTTTAGACCTAGATCTAATGTGAACATGGAATAATCTCCTCAATATGGTCCTACCAAACTATACTTAGATCCTATATGCAACGATGTCAGCTTAGGACAGAGTCTAGGCTCCTAAGGTTTGCATGGAAATAAAGCTGACATTTATAGAATAAAGACTTAGAAAATATCAAAGTAAAGCAAAGGCACAAATTCGACCAGATGGAGACGAGTCCCATCACGGTCGCCAAAACTGTGATCATCGCAAAATTTTTCCTCTCGTAATATTCTCTCACTTCCTTCTCTTTTTCTTTCCAATCCCTATTTCCTCTTTTTTGAAGGGAGAAAAATAAAAGATAGAAAGAAAGAGAGAAGAGAAAAGAAGAGAAAAGAAAAGAAAAGAAAGAGGAACTCTTTTGCGGGGTCTCACTTGACCTTTAATTTTGAAAATATTTAAGAAAATAACTCACCTCCATTTTGAAATATTTGCGGGAAAACTGGGAGATGGGATCCGCTCATCGGTACGAGGTTCGACCCTTCCTGGCGTCTTTACCAGGGGTAATCAAACCAAGGGTCGAATTCATGCCTTTTGTTTTGCTAAGAATTTATCTAAGAATTTATTCTAAGTCTAAATGCACAAAGAATCATGTTTGTGTAAATGCCAAGATGTATGCTCCTTTTGAAAATGATTTGAATTTTTTCAAGTGTTTTTGAGATGAATCTGATAAGAGAGTGAAGAAATGGTTTCTAACTTAGAATTTTAAGATTTTAAAGTTCTAAGTTTTTGGAATAATCAAAGTTTGAAAAGAATAAATCTGGATTTTGAAAGAGATGGTTTTGAAGTTGAGATAAAAGGAGAAGAAAAGAAATTTCAAAGTCATAAATAGACTTTGAATCAGGATAGAGATGAAATGAAATTGAATTCTAACTTTAAAGTTTGAAATCAAAATGAAATGTGGGAAATCTAAATAGAATTGAGAAATAGAATTGATTTGAAAGTTAAAATTCAAGATGAAATTTGAATCCAAAGTCTGGATTCTAAATTAAGATCAGAATTAAATTTTGGATTTAGAATCTGAAAATGGGTATTGGATTTGAAATCTGGGATGAAATGGAATTGGATTTAAGAATTGGAATTGCGAATAGAAGTTTGATTTGAAATCTGGGATTCAAGATGGAATTTGAATCCAACGTATGGATTCTAAATAGAGTTGAGATTTAAAATCGAATTCTGGATTTAGAATCCGAAATGGGAGTTGAATCTGAAATTTGAGATCCGAGATGGAATTGGATACTATATCCTAAATGGAAATAGATCTGAAGTCTGAAATCCAATATAAGACCCGCAATTTTTCAGAAAATATCTGAATAAAATTCATGAGGCATTTACCGCTAAAAATGGCATTTTTCTCAGAATGCGAAACGAATCAATTCCTGCGAGCCAGTTACACTTAAGATATTCGTCGAATCGCGAATATATGCTCAAACACTCTGGAAGCCATAACTTTCTATCTGAACAAAATCAAAGGATTCCTGCGAGCCAACTTTCTTAGTGGCATCAATACGAAGATAATGGCGTACTCAGAATTTTTCGTAAAAAAATCGCCGAAAACCCGAAATTCTTGTGGGACCCACGGAAATATGGGTGGGACCCACAAAAATATTTCTCAGAAAATATTCTAGAAGATTCTAGAATATTCCAGCACCTTCCAGCACCTTCCAGAGCCTTCCAGTTCCTTCCAGCACCTTCCATGGAAGGGATTTCTGAAAAGCCAAGGGGTAAAGAGGGGATTCTGAAACTTGGGGCCCAAGTTTCAGAACCTATAAATAGAGGACCCCCCCTCCTTTAGAAAATCGCCAACCCCTCTCTCTCTCCTCCTTTTCCAAACCTCCCCTACCTAGCCCAGCCCACCTGAGCCCACCTGACCTGGTCTGAGCCTGCCTGACTTAGCCTGAGCCTGCTTGACCTGGTCTGAGCCTGCCTGACCTGGTCCTAACCCACCTGACCTAGGTCTGAACCTACTTGACCTAAGTCTGAACCCAGTTGACTTGACTTGAATCTGGTTTGGTTCAAAGTCAAAGTCCAAGTCCTTTTTTCGTCCGAAGTTCGAAGTTGATCCTTTTTCGAAGTCGAGCCTCGTTCGAAGCGTTTGAAGCAATCGGAGTCATTTCTTCCTCAAATTGAAGTAAGTTCGCTTCATTAAACCATCTCTCTCAAGTATTTGATTGTTTGTATATAGCATATATTTTCTGAAGTAGTATCTTGCTTTAGTTCTTGGTTGAGCCCTCTAGGACACTTCGGTGTTCACGCGCTCGCCTCGTAATTATCGTCGGATATATATGTTCGAATACGCAGTATATGCGTTCTTCAAAATAGTATCTCACCCTAGTTCTTGGTTGAGCCCTCTAGGACACTTCGGTGTTCACTCGCTCGCCTCGTAACTATCGTTGGATACAGATCTAGTTGTATATCTGCTGATTCTGCCGACGCGTCTTATATCGCACAGGCTATGTAATTTACCTTTGCCGTCGCGTCGTATGATGTCAAGGCTCCCTGCTTTCTGTACTTCCGATTAAAGCACTTCCGATTATGTATTTACTTACGCCGTCGCGTCGAACGATGCCAAGGCTCCTGCTTTCTGCAATGTATTTACTTATGCCGTCGCGTCGAACGATGCCAAGGCTCCTGTTTTGTTATATATGTAGAATATTTCGTTCAGTTACACACCCTGAACAATAGTATATGCCTTTCCTTTACGCCGCCGCTGTATAAAGCACAGGCTTCTGCTTATATTACATATATGGCGCGTAAGTGAGCGTTCAAATGGAGATCAAATCGCCAATGTGATTCCCTTACCGCTCCTCGTGCAAGATTCTGCTTGACGAATGAAGCCCCTATTGGAAAGGCTTCGCCTTTTTGGCAAAATGCTCTTTACGTAAAGACTAAATCAATTACGTATGGCCTGCCTATGGCCCAAGGTTCATGTAACCTTGATGGATGCAAAGTACGCACAACGGTGCGCATCCATTTCCCGAGTTAAGCGTAGCGATTTCCCACCAAAGAGGGGAGATGCCGCTGAAATGGATAAAAGAAAACGCACGCTTTCTCTGTTAAAGAGAGGAAGTGCTGCTAAAATTCCTGAAGGGCTAAGAATAGCTCAGAAAGAACGTAGCAGAAGTGCTACCCAGTTTATGGAACGCTTTCTACGATGTAGAGAGGTTCGTCGCACCACTGCCGGTAGAGTAGAGAAGGTGTCGACAGAATGGTTGGCAGAAGAGCTGCTAGAACCAGTTAAGTGGCACAATGATGTCCCTTGTTGGAACGATGTCAGAATGACTCGTCTCCCTGACACCTGCAAGGGCATCATACTTGTAAGAGCCGTTGCGCCAAAGTAGTGGTAGCGCCTTGACAAGGTCCTGAGCTCGTTGCGTAAAGATACGCCGAGTAGCCGATCCGTAGAGATCGAGTCATGTGCATGCTCATTAAGAATTATCAGACAACCAGACTCGTAAGGGCCGCTGAGCCGGAGTGTGTTGTTTCCACCGAAAGAGGTGAAGTGCTCGTCAAGGCCGAAGTGTCGAGAGCAGAGTTAAGCATGCATATGAATAAAACCTTTGTTCCACGGTGAAAACCGTGTGGTTGATTGGGGTCGGGTACATACTTCTCAAAGGCTGCCCTATAGGCATGCAATGTTCGTCAAGTAATTGTAAGACCGGCAGGCCCCTTTCAGAATTTCTCACCGAGGAAGACGGTGATGGCGCAGCCTTGAGTGACATATATTTCACCCGAACCTGATATAGTTCATTGATGGCCTTCGTCACTCAGAGGTATGGAGGTCGTGGTTATCCTTAAATATCTAAGGATTGAACCCAACTATTGCAGTAGCAGAATGCATTCGGATACCTAGTAAGGATCTCTTCCGGTATGCTGTACCGTCCTACTAGGGGGATGGGGTCAACAGGCCTCTGGGGTATCTAAAATACATAGAATAATCAACCCCAAGATCGTCGCGTTGTCGCCCAGATATGAGTCCCCTAAGCCCAGGGGGAGGTGCAATTATCGAAACAAAGCATTAGCTTAGGTACAGCGCTACTTTGAATGTATGAGTGGATGACGTTGTTGAGTCAGTCCTGCATAACCTTTGTGAAGGTGTCATGGTCGGTATACTACTGGACCGATTGGGAAAGAACCCCATTGATATCCGTACGACTAAGTGAAGCTCGGAGAGCTGTCCTTAGATTCGTAGGATACGGATGTGCCAAGCATAAAGGCTTGAGCTAGACATCCATTCGTGACTCTGAGGAAGTCAAGGCTAAGTCGTAGAGACTTGAGAGGTTATTCTAACTCACAGCCCTGAAGAGGCTTATGCGAAGTCATGACGACTTGCGTGGATGTTCAACTCATAGCCCTGATGAGGCTTTTGCGATATACGCTAAGTCATGGAGGCTTGAGCGTCGTATTACGAACTGCGACCCTGAGTGGTCTATGCATTTACTTGAGTTGAATAGATAGGTGTTTGCCTACTTACCAGACCATCAGTGGTTCTGACCCCGTTTTATGGGGATTTCAGGTGTTGAACCTGCGTGGCGATATGCGGAGCAAGGCGGCATCGAGTTCCAGGGTTTCTCTAGACAGAGTTGTACTGCTTCCTTTTTATTGAACCTTCACTGCTTTTCTAAGCAGTAGTGTTGTAATAAACATGTGCTTTCGATAAAATGGAACACTTTGGTGGTCAATGAGTTGCTTAGACACATACCTGCAACGTGCTCGGAGTTTTCTAAAACCGACGACTCATTATCGTCTTATTCCGCTGCTAAAAGCTTTCTAAGTTCCGCTGCAAAGAAAAAAAAAGAAATTCATGAAAATTTTAACTTAGCTTTGTTTTGGAAATCCGGGGCGTTACATCCAAAGTAGATCTGGGTTCTGGATCCTAAAATGGATTTGGATCTAAAGATTGGGATGGAATTTAGATCTGAAATCTGAGATCCAAGATGGAATTGGATTTTAGATCCTAAAATAGAATTGGATCTGAAGTCTGAGATCCAAAATAGAGTTGGACTCTGGACCCTAAAATGGATTTTGGATCTGAAGTCTGAGATCCAAAGTGGAATTGGATTCTGGATCATAAAATGGATTTTGAATCTGAAGTCTGACATCCAAAGTGACATTGAATTCTGGATCCTAAGATGGATTTTGGATCTGAAGTCTGAGATCCATGGTGAAGTTGGGATTCTGAATCCTAAAATGGATTGTGGATCTAAATCCTGAGATCCAAAAAGTGGAGATTGTACTTGAAAATCTGGATCCAAGTTGGGATTTAGGATCTAACTTTGGATTTGGGTTCTGAAAGTCCAAATGGGACTTTTGAAGATAGATCTAGGTTTTGAAAACCCATATTGGATTTAAAATTTATGAAGAGTTTTTGAGATTCAGAATCAATCTCAAATTTTGAACCTCATTTGAAATCAGAAGATAACTCAGAGGTTTCAAAGTTAAATTGAACTTTGAAAGATGGAATTTTGAGATATCTGAATTGAATTTGAATTTGAGTTTGAATTTTGAAAATGAATCTTGGAATTTCAAGGTTGATTTGAGAATGGAACTTCGAATATACACATGGATTTCAAAATTGAATTTGAAGCTTTGATTTTGAAATTTAGAGAATAAATCAAGAATTTAAGTTAAATTGAACTTTGAATTTGATTTCAAAGTCAAAATTTGGACTTTTGAAGATGAAATAGAATTGATGAATTGAAATAGAAATTGAAGAAAAGATATTCACAATTACTTGGATTTTTTTAAAAAGAATTTTGAAAATATGATGCAATTCTATACTGAATGATGAATGGATTTAAAGAATTTGAAATTGGTTTTTGAAAAGTTATTTCATTCTTTAAATGAATTAAGAATGAGGTTGAAGATATAATATATCCCTGACTATGGTCATTGAATATATTATATAATATCCACATTTAAATTCAAGTGAAGAATAAAATACATTTTTGATGCTTTTATAGAATTTAAAATGAAATTAACTCTCAATATACCCTGACTATGGCCATTGGTATGCATATTGAGTTAGATTTAGATTAAATTCTCATAAAAGAGGAAAATATTTAAAGAAAATATAATGATTTTTGAAAAGGATCCAGTGTGGATCCAGTGTTATTTTATAAAAGATAAAAACACTAAGTCTTGTTTACATCCTGACTATGGCCATTGATGTAAATCATCAACTTAGGATTAATTACCTCTTACGAAATGGTGCATGTGCCATTCGTGTTGCCATTTGTGAGAATTTGAGAAATAAAGTCAAAAAACATGAAAACAAGAAATTCATAATATTTACAATGCTCATTCATTCTACCTAAGACAGGGAATGTAAATTCTCATTAAGTCCTAACTTATTACATGTTTTGAAAATTCAAATCTCAAGTGATGTTGTTCTCCTCATGTTCCCTGCAAAACAACTGGATTAACATGAAAAATGAAAAAAATGGCATATAAAAAATGTTCATATACCAAGATATGAATGATGGAAAGATAGAAGAAATGATATATATGCTCATATATACGTGTATACATACATACATATGTTATTTATATAGACATATATATAAATATATATATATATATATATGGATATACATGGCATGAGAAAGGAGATGAGTTAATGGGTTGCAAGTAGTGGAGCTAGATGATAGTGGTGGTAAGCTACAACAAATGAGGCAGTTGCTGTGAGAAGTGGGAAGGCTGATATGGGAAGCATTGATAACAGCCAGCTGATAGAGGCGGCTGTGCAAGAAAATAGGGGTTGTGTGATTTTATGGGCTAAGTGCAGGAAATGAATGGGTAATTGGTGAAGATGTGGTGTATTGCTGTGGTTAAGGCAGTTGCTCTAGAGAATGGCAGTAAGGTCTGGTGGTGGCAATGTATGACATGCATTAGGATGTCAAAGAGGCTCTTCAGGGTACTATGCCTCAGAAAAAAAAAAACTGTCCCTAAAATGGACACTCTAAGTTCACATTTAGCAAGTGTGAGACAGTCAGAAGAGGAGGAAGAATCATCTGTAAGTGGGATTCCTGCTTTAGTCAAAGGAGGTCCTCTACAGTTGAAACTAGGTGACTCAGGTTCTAGAGGATTATGGAATCAAATAAGGTTGGGTCCCTTCCTGGAATATCACAAGGTTTACTAAGGGCTATGGATGTAGAGGATCAGATGACTGGTTTTCTCAGCAAAAGGAGCCATTCTGATCAAGGGGACTAGATTCCATGGGTCTAAAAGCAAGGATGACATCGAGGGGAGTGGTGATGCCTTTGATAATATTCAAAATTGCCTAAAATAAAAAATAAAAGAATGATGTGAGTGCTAGTGATATGTACAGTGGATCAAACTCACATAAGGAACTGGAAGGTTCAGGGGTCTGGTGCCTAGAAAGCTGCATATTGGGTGAAAATTTCCTAACAGAAGATATAAATTTCAAATTAATGAATCAAAGAGCTAAGGAATTGCCTGGAGTAGTTCTAAGTTTCAGTTATGAGGTTGATACTCTTCCATCAAATGGTTTTTGAGAAAAAAAAAGTCATGAATATTATTAGAGATCTTCCTGGTTCCTCTTTTTCTGGCAGCTTACTGGAGATGGAGGAGTTGATTCACTGAAGGCTGCTCCAGATCCACCGTTGATGACAGTGCAGATTCATTCTGATTTCTTAATCTCACGTTTTCTCTCTTTTCTTTTTTTTTGCAGAGAACTCTGAAAGCATCAAAAGTTGTTAAGGCATTTAAATGAATTGCACCATCCTAACATGAAACGAAAGTTATTAGGCATAGGCTATGCTGAAGATCATGGCAGAAATCACAGATTTTGCGAAACCGTAGGCCTGATATTACCATCGGTTTAGAGATCTACATAAGTGATCTTGTGTTCACGACTTGAATGGCAAGCTTCCAGCTGAAGGTATGGAACAGGGGAAAATATTATCCTTGCCCCTTTTTTTTTGTGAAGGGGGGGGGGGGAGACCCCATTTCTGATTTGATGCCCACACTTCTTGGAACAACAATGGAGGTTGATGCTGGCGTTATAGTGTGATTATTGACGTGAGATCCCCGTCCATGCCATACCCGACACCTCCGAGATTGTTGTTCATGAGCGATCCAATCGACTCCTCTGGGCCAATATGTGCTGCAAAAGTAGCCTTAACAAAGGATGATGACAGTTCATTGTCCAACATCAAGTCCTGGGAAGTGGTCTTGGCGACCTTGCTTGAAGCAGGGGATGCAAATGGTGAGGACAGTATGGAAGAGGGCCAGAGTTAACCCAGAAAATGGAGACACAGTGAAGGCAAATCTGATATTAGAATAGGATATCGAGAACTAAAAAAAAAATTAACTATAACAACCGATCGTGGCTATCAAAGGAGCTACAGATTCAAAATATTTATTTCTTGTCTTATCTTAGGAGAGTAGCAAGAGCTTGAGGCGTTCGCTGCTTCTCCTACCTATTTCATTTTTGTGAAATAAAAGAAAAACAAAGGTATTACCCATTAAGAATCAATATATATCAAACACAAAGGATTTAAGATTTTAAAATTCTGATGCTCCAAAAAGAAAAAAAGAGAGAAGTGCAACCAAACTACTCTGCTTTAAACTTCAACTTCATATTTTTCTCTGCATCATCATCCTTTAGTGACATATTTCACTCCAACAGAGATGAAGGACTGGAAAAACCTATACCTCTTTTCTCCAGGTGAGTAAATGGTGAAAGCCCCCTATCGTGGCTCCATCTGATTGAGCTAGAACGAGGTGAATTGTGCTCACACCCTGAGATCACTTTGGAGGCCGTTAACGACTTGATCCTAACCAATCTCACTATTAGGAATAACTGTCCAGGTAGCATCCATGCGAGGATTTTATCTCATCGTTGTTATGAGACGTTGGTGTTGATCAACACACATAAGCAATGCATGTGCTTATGTATACTGATTATACTGAGACATAATCAGTATACATAAAACACGAACGAAATTCACACAGATTCTGAATGCTCTATGATCAAAACAAAGGAAGGGATAAATAGGCCCAACAAAAAAAAATGGAAGAACTACGTTTGAGTAAAAAAAATAATAACAAGACTAATGAATAGTATCAATTAATGAAACGGATTGAGCTAAGGGAAATACGACTGTAGGTAGTGAATTTCAGTGACTGAAACAATATTCAGCAAAGGGATGATGGAACAGAACACAACATAAAAGAGAATGCTAGGTATGAAGATCAGAACGCAGAGAGGAGTAAAGATATAAAAAGAAATGGACCACAATCAAATCCATAGATTAAGAAAATCTAGTGAGATAAATTGGGAATCTAATGTGATTTTGAAAATAGGAATGCAAACGAGAAGTAAAATTTACAGGCGAAATTTCAAGGCCAACAGAAAATAAAAACAGATAGAGAACCAAAATCGAAGGGGAAATCTCAAATCAAGATGGACAGGAAAAAAATGGATGAAAACTAGCAATATTGCAAGTAAATAAGAAAAATGTTGGAACATGATTTGTTCCATTCGATTTTGCACGTAGGTGGTCCGACATTGTTATGAACAAAGTGATACCACCAAAGTGCTCTAAATGGGGTGATGAATCAGGGGAAACGCAAGAGAATATCAGAAATTAGAGAGGGAAGGAGGCTTTACCTTGGTTAACTGAAGGGGAATCTTCTCTTGCTTTCCGAATGAGCCTCTTTACTGGCTGCTTAATTTGATGGGGATATAGTTTCTGAGGGATATGGTTGGTCCCTCGATACCTTCCGTTGTTGTGTTATATCTCTTTTAGAACTCTTGTAGAAGAGGCACTGCGAAGAGGCAATTGATGGCAGCCGCTTACTGAGGGGATGCCTCGATGGATGTTTCTAGGGAAAAGAAGAAGAAAAAATGATGGATGCTGGAAAGGAGATTGCTGCGTAAAGAAGGATTGTTGCATGGAATGCTCCAGAAAAAATCGGATCCTTCAGAAGAAAAGTAGACAATGGATGATCTCCAAGGGGTTCCCCCAGTGTCCTCTTAAAGGGAAAAAGGAATGTTCGAGAGACAATTTGTTGAGGATGGAAGGAGGGGAATGCAGAGATCGTTGAAGATGGACGATGGAGAGAGGTGAAGGCTTCGTCGAGGGGGAATGCGCGGGAGAGGAGAGCCTGCGGCCGTTGTAACTTTTCCAATTTTCAAAAAGGAGGTTTCCTTTTTAAGAAATTTTTGCAAAATGGTTAAAAGTGAGGTTTTCAGAAAAATCAAATTAAAAGGTTTCAAAACCATTTATTTTCCTCGTAGTTTTTCCATTTTTTTTGGTTTTTGTGCTATTTTTCATTTTTTGTATCTTTTGGAATAAAATCCTAAAGTCTTACGGGAAAACAAAGAATTTTTTTTTGTGTTTTTGTAAAATATTTACACAAAGGGGTTTTTCTGAGAACTCAAAGCTATTTTGAGAAAATTTCTTCAGAAAATGGGTTTATATTCGATTTTTTTTGGAAATATCTGAGGTTTACGACCTCGAATTGAGAAATAATGGTCGTGGATCCGGAATTGAATTTAATCCATAAAATCTGTAGAACGATTGAAATTTAACTTTTGGTCTTCTCAGAATGGAACTAGGGGCAAAAGGTCTTCTTACAAACCTTTGAAAAATTTGGGGTGTTCACACAAAGACGCCCCTTGCGGGGCATCTCTTTCTATTTAAATGACTAGCCCTTGTTTTGGATATTTCCGAAACAAGGATTAAAAACTAAACATTGGCTGGGCGCCTCTTTAGAGAGGGGGGTTTTAGAAAACCTTTTATAAAACTCGAGTTGGGCTGGGCTGTAGTGGAGCTTGGTACGTTTTGGTCCAGATCCATGGCTCAGATGGGCGGTTGGATCCAAATTTGCTCCGAGGTTTGACCCGCTACACTGTAAATGCAATAACTTCCTCGTTTTAAGTCCGATTCGGACGAAATTCGAACCGTAGCTCAATAACATCAATATGCATCTAAGTATGGGTTTTAAACATAAAAATGATTCATTTATGTAGTGAAAATGTATTAAGATTATGTGTATTTAATGCATCATCAAATACCCCCATGCTAGAATAATTGCTAGTCCCTAGCAATACACTCTACCCTCGCGATGAAGATATGGACTACCCAATCAACATGCAAGCTCTTATTAAATAACTAACTCACTTTCGTAGGAATCACGGTTGCATTTAGCTCATGCAACAAGCCCTTTAAACCCCTGGGTTACCCCAGTGGATGAGTAAGATCTCGTGAGGGTTTGCAGAGATGCTACCCATAAACATCAATGTCATGCAAAAATCATTTTTTCAGAAATACTAGGCAATTAAGAACTCATTGTAAGCAAATATTTCATGTAATCTACATTCTCATAACAGATTTAGAATTTTTATGCCACCACAGTAAAAACCTTTTTTTTCACTTTTCTAAACTTGTAATTATCTATGATTTTTCTCAAAAAGTCAAGTATTATCATGTTATTACTCATTTATCCTCACTTGTATATTTTCTGTACAACATTTAATAATAATTATTCCTAAGCAATGAATTTTTCTCATTAAGCTCATTCTTTTTCTTTTGATTTTCAATTTTTCACCATTTTTTAATTCTTCTCACTTGATCATTCTTCTCTCTTGAGCACTATTTCAAATATCCAGTTTCGTGACCCGTGTAACGAGCTTTGGGTCAGTGACTCCCAGGTCAGACGACCTTAGGGTACCAGATACAGAGTATCCCTCGAACTTAATTGCTCGAGTCACTATACCTTCTATTTTAATAGTTTACGTATAGTCTTCTTCTCATCATGTGCAATGTCTCTATCTCTTAGGCTTTCTATGAAGTTCATGTAACAAGCTTTCGAATCGGTCGCTCCCAAACCAGATGGCTTTAGGGCACCAGGTGTAAAACATCCTTCAGACTCTACTTACTCGAACCACATAGGCCATAGATATCGACTAGACAAGAAGATGATCTTTTTCGTTATCCTTTTCGTCAAGAGACATCAAACACTTCATCTTGTGTCTGAGTTCCACTACTAGGAATTGCAAAGACATCAACAACTAAATGTAGCTCTATTTCTATTAAGCTCATCTTTCTAAACATCTTTCAATTGCTAAGTTTTTTTTTTCATAAAACATACTGTGCATACTTATACTAAAGTGATTCAAAACTTTCTAACATTCAAATATTATCTTTTCTTTGAACAGTTTCATAAATAACTACTCTATTTGGATCAAATTAGAAATTTTTTTTTACATGGGGCTTAAAAAATTCTAAATTGTCAGATTATGCAAAAGACAATCATATATGCTACAAACTTGTTCTTAAAAACCTAATTTTATGAGTTTTTAGCTACCTGACATAGATTTTTTTTTTTTTTGCTTCTAAATCATCCCCCCATGCTTGAATGACACTGCTCCTAGTGGCATACAAAATATGCAAACATGCAATGCAGATGCACATTACAGAACAATAAATATGGAAGAAAGGATAGATACAACCTGGCTTGTCAGACCTCTGAAGCTAACGATTGACTGGACTTTGCACCACCACTATGCATGTACGGACACATAGTTTTTCTGCTAATCTGGTCAATGGTCTGCTCCCAAAGCCATAATTGGTGCCTGGTAACTTGGACTCATGCATTGAGGCATCAGATGGAATGGTGTTCATGCATGACAATAATGAAATCCAAAACAAAAGTCAGAACAGAACACATAAACAAATAACTATTTTATTTCTAGTATACATATAATACACAAAGAACAATTCCCAAAATAAAGCTCTAACACATTAAGCAGCTAAACTATGTCAGAACTACTCTATGAAAACCAATCTATATCTAAATCAGCAAGTTTAGCAAATAATCTATTTTAAACAATGTCAAAACAATCTAATTACTTTCTGAAATAAAAGACAATTCTAATCTAAATCACAAAATCAATAAATACAGGAAATCACCACTATGTTTTCTAAGACTCACCTGTCTAATTGCTCCGTGAAGTCTGAAATTCAGTGAATCCTAAGAAAAACAGCATGTGAATCCTATATTTTCTAACTATGTTAATCCTACTAACTAAAACAAACAACTAACTAAACAATATTAATAAATCGAAATCTCAAAAATAATCAAAATATAATCGCCGTTCCCCGGCAACGATGCCAAAATTTGGTTGGACTTTTTGCAGTGATATTTTTAAAACATTATTTTCAACAAAAGCATTTGAAAAATAGTCAACCAAAGATAATAAAAACCGACTTTCCATAGAAGTGGCGAGTACGGGTCAAATCCATAGGGAACGGGATACATTCTGAATTAAATCTAAAACATCAATTTATTAATATCACAATGTTTACAACTATTACAATTCTAATTAAATAACAATCTAAAAATGAAAATGAACTAAAACAGGTATCTAAGTCTTCTCCAGATTGCCAGGGATAATTCTGTCTTTTCATCACACGTGCATCTGCACTTCGCATTGGAAATACACCTGTAGACCTATTTCTAACTTATCAACCTGCAACAATGAAAATAAAATGTTAGTAACCATCAACTAGTAAATATAAATTACACTCTAACTATTTCTGAACTAATTAATACAATTAAGCGAATAAATAAAACTAAAACTACAATTACTAACTAAACTAACTAAACAAATCAATCCTAATTAGTCTAACTATAGTTAATTCACTAACTACATGCTAGAAAATACTAAAACCTATGTTAAATCAAACAATTAGCTAAATGACTGTTTTGTCCCAAAACAGTGCAAAAGTAGATTCAAACAGCTTTTCGCAAACAGATGATTTGAAGAGACAAACGAAGTCCAAATTTCACAAAATTTCTTCTGTTCTATTCCTGACAGATTCGAAAATATGATGGATTTTACGGATTTGAAAAATTCATTCTGAAGCTCCATATCTAAGCGTTTCAAATTAATGAAAATTCAGGAAATCGCATATCCCGAAATTAAAAAACCCGAAAAAGTCGATTTTGAAAAACGCTTAAAAGTCAGACCAAATCAACTCAAAATGAGCTGATTTTTGGTCTGCTGACAGTGAACACTCAGATGCAGAGAATAAAAGAGAAATTTTGAGAAAACTCTAAAATTTTACACATGAAATGACGAATGCCAAATACAGTAAAATTCTGGTTTTGAAATCAGTGCACTATTCATTTGCACAAATCCACTACTGACATTGTGATATTGAGTTATATATCCAAACAATCCTAAACTACTCTAATCTACTGCTAAACTACAAAAAATAACAGCAATGAGATTACTTACCTAAACATCGAAATGAATTGAACAAGTAATATTAAATCTAATCTAAACAAATCGCTAAGATTAATCTATCCTAAACTAAGATGTAATTCTAATTAGAATATCTATATAACTGAAATTAATTAAATCTAATGTACTCTATCTAATATACTCTAGCTAATTAACTAAATACTCAACGATTAACTCTAAAACCTACTTGGAACAAGAACCACAATCTAAGGTTAATTTAACTAAGGATATTAACTAACGAGAGTTAGCTAGGGAGACAGTTTAGAATGTGACTTGAATTAGGTCCATGCCACCCTAGATGGACTAAAATCTACCTAGGAAATAAAGACTAAGATTGCGAATTAATTCAAATAAAAACTAATAAAGCAAGAATATTCACTAAAATCGATATTGAAGAAAGTAAAACTAAAACTTAATCTAGCTAATTTAAACAACTAAATGGAATACAAGCTAACATTGAGGAAGACAAAACACACTTAACTAATTTAGAAACCACGATTTTGAAAACCTAATTCTAATCAATAAATGCTAAAATTAATGATATCCTATCTAGGTTATGTCAGAATAGGAAGTTAGTAGAAGGGCTATAAATGCTCAGCCACGAATTCGGAAAGGACCACATCCATCCAAAATTAAATTAATAACCCAATTGGAAAGTTTGAGAATGGAAAAACGTCCAGATGGTTGGCCCCACACGTTTTTAGGTTGGCATTACAAAGAAATAAAACATTTAAACTCTTTCCCAAAACCGTGTCCAACATTTTTAGAAAGGGATTTGAAATTCAAAGAATGTTTCCAAAATTGAAAAGATAGATCTCTTCTAACTTGGGTGGACACAAGATTCAAAGCTTACCTTACTGAAATTCACGAATTTGGATGAGGTATCATCCTTACCAAAATCGATTTTTAACTACAATGACCCAATTGCCCTTTATCTAAAATGCAAGAATATTTAACTAGATACTCTAATCTATCCCTAACCTAACTAAATTAAGGCATTCACGATTAACTTGAAGACTATGAATAGTAAATAAAACATGAATTGGAAAAACAAAACTAACTATTTTAATTATTACACACAGATCGACATTACTATATTACTTCTAAAAATTACTAAAACGAGTTTCAATGACCTAGACATTACATCCTAATATTGACCTATGACCAAATCTAATATAAAATGCATCAAACATTAACCCAACTTACTATTACATATGAAATTTGCACGAAAATATAAATATACAAGTTATTACATTGGTTGTACAAGACACACACTAAATAACACTAAATTTAATTAATCACCATAACACCAAACAAGAATCTGAAGTAAAATACAATAAAACCTACTAGGACTGAACTTTTAAACTATTAAATACAAACACTACTCTTACTAACATGCTGGACTGGAATAAAACAAGAAAACAGACAAATAGAACTCGACTAACTCAAAACAAAACAGAATTGCAGCAATCGACTAAATCTATTACAGTATTAAAATGACTGAAACTTACACAACACTCAACTAATTTAAACTAATCCATTAACTAATGTTCTAACATAAAACGCTACAGCCGAATGACATTAAACTAACTAGTTTAGACATACCGAAAGAATTCGACATTGACAATAACTCAATAAATCAAACTGAAAACTAAAAACAAAATTGGTTTCAGCACAAACTAATTAGACTATGGTTGGACGACAAACAAAAAACAGCAAAACAGAAATCAACATTTGAATACGCTAAATCTAAAAATGCTTAGAGAGGAAACATTACACGAGACCTAACGTGCTGGTTTCTGCACACACACATCTACACTAAGGTTTGAAACAGCAAATACACACAGCCCATAACACCACACACACATGTTGGGTTTTAACTAAAAGAAGGGGACAAGAAAGATTATACCTCAAGGGCGATCCGACGAATGGGGAGGTAGTGGGCGAGCGATCTTTGCTTCAAGTCTACGCCAATAAATCCCACGGTGATGCTGTCTAATTTTAGTTTGTGCAGCAAGCTGGAGATGTCAACGGGAGGCATTCCGAAGATGGCGTGATGGTTGGTGGTACAAAGAGCCGTCTGGGAAAGGGGCGGCTAGCCATGGAAGGGCAGATGGCACCCTTGCCATGGCTGGAATACATCCTTGGCTGCTACCACCTGCATACAACACATGAGCCATTAGTTTCAGCAAGGTGAGAAGAGAAGACGAGGTGTGGAAGGAGGAAATGAAAGAAGAGGGGCCGACGCTTCAAGGGCTTTGCGTGAAATCCATGGCCGACCATGGAAGATGAAGAAGGGAGATGAAGGGACGGCTGGGAAGAAAATGGGGGACTTAGAATCGGGCCTCTAGGGGCACAAAACCCTAGGCAAAGACGCCCCTTGTTGGACGTCTCTTTCTATTTAAACGACTAGCCCCTGTTTTGGATATTTCCAAAATAAGGATTAAAAACTAAACATTGGCTGGGCACCTCTTTAGAGAGGGGGTTTTTAGAAAACCTTTTATAAAACTCGAGTTGGGCTGGGCTGGAGTGGAGTTTGGTGCGTTTTGGTCCAGATCCACGGCCCAGATGGGCGGTTGGATCCAAATTATCCAAATTTGCTCTGAGGTTTGACCCGCAATACTGTAAATGCAATAACTTCCTCCTTTTAAGTTCGATTCAGACGAAATTCAAACTGTAGCTTAATAACATCAATATGCATCTAAGTATGGGTTCTAAACCTAAAAATGATGCATTTATGCAGTGAAAATGTATTAAGATTATGTGTATTTAATGCATCATCAGGGTTGTATGAGACCTAAGTCTATGTGAGCATGAATATACCTCCTCAATATGGTCCTACCAAACCTTGCCTAATCTATATGCAGTTCATGTCACTTGGGTCAAGATCTAGGCTCCTAGGTTTGCATGTTATCAAAAATTAAAAGCTGACATTTTTAGAGCACGACTTTGATAATGGAGCTAAGCCAAGCACATAATTGATCAGACGAGGACAGGTCCCATCACGATCGCCAAACCTGTTATCGTCGCAAAATTTTTTCCTTCCCTGTGGGAGATAGGGGAAACATTCTGCGAGTCAAACTCGCCTCCATTTCGAAAATAGCGAAAAAATCTGTAGGATGGGACTCGCTCATCAGTACAAGGTTCGACCGTTCTTAGCACCTTTACCAGAGGTAATCGAACCAAGGAACAAATAGTGCTTAGCTTAGCTTGATTATCAAAATTAATGTTCTGTCCTAGATGCACAGAGAATTCAGGCATGTGCTATGAGGTTTTGTAAAATGCACATTGGAAAAGTATGATGTATGCTTCTGAAGATATAATGGAAAATGATGGAAAATGTTTCTGAGTAAAGAAAAAGGAATCAATTTCCTAAGGAAACCCTGATAAACAGATTTTGATTGAAAATAATCTTGAGAAACTTTGAGGATTTAAGGAAAATCGATTTCTTTGTCTTGGGAAATGCCATTTGGAAAGTCAAAAATTGGATTTAAAAAATAGTTGAAATTCCTTGGAAAGTTGAAAGAGATTACAAGAAAGATTTTGTGGGAAAAGGTGTCTTCTAAGAAATTCCACTTTGAGGATTTGAAAGTTGACTTTGGAAAATCGTTGAGAAATCTTGGAAAAACCCCTTTTGAGAATTGAAAATTCAAATCTCAAGAAAGTTTTGAAGGACCTTCAAGGTATCCTTGAGAAATCACTTTTCTTAAAATGGGATTTTCTTCAGAAAATCAAAAGAATATGCATATAATTCCATGATGCAAGCTAGCTTGAATGAATGAATGCACCTTTGTGAAGATATTTGGGAAATTTTGAAAGACTTATTTGAAAATATGCATTTTAGACTTAAAGAAAGGTAAATTCTTCATATATTTCCGACTATGGCCGCAAATATACTTGGAATTTAACTTATTTAATTCCAAAACATTTTGCAAAAATAGAAATATGCTGTGATCTTTGGAAGGTAGCCTAATAGTGTAGGCTCAATGTGGCTAATAGGAAGATGTTGAATCTGGGTCTCGTCCGTATTCTGACTATGGCCATAAATACTGACTCCACCGCATTCATCAACTCCCTAAGAGTTAGTGCATGTGTCATTCATGTTCATCCATGGTGATTTTCAAAGAAGAATGCATGAGTCACATATTAGGATATTACAGAAAAATAAACTACATGATATGCACCCTATTCTAAGCAGGAAAATAACTCTTATTCCAATATCCATTTTACATTTACATTGTTGAAATAAAAAGAATGAAATAAGAAATTCAACTCCTTCTCTCAAATGTTCTTGCAAAACTCAAAGTTGGATTAGTGTAGATATGTAGGTTTTTCTAGAATTTTTCGATAATATCTAGAAATTATCGGATTTATCTGGATATAAACCTAAATCTGATACCTCCTTGATATGAATATGATTTGAAATCATGAAAATGTTAGAAAATAGGATAATAAAGATTTGAAATTCAGAATTTTGGTCAAAATGACCAAAATACCCCTAATAACGAGGTTATACCTTTGAAATTAGGGTTTTTTGAAGGGATTTTGATAAAATTTGGGAGTTTTGAAATTTGAATGATGATGAAATTGAAGACGGAATATGATGACATGCTGCTAAACATGATGGGACTATAAAATCAGAAAGAATTTTTGAGGATTTTGGCAAAAATATTGAATTTCATTTGTTTTTCGCGCGGATCGCGATCATGCGAGAATTTTGTTTTGATGATACGGCTAAACCGAACACCAAATGACCTTCAAATCATGCCAAATTCGACATGGGATATCCTCTTACTCTTAGTAACAGAATAGAATAAAAAAAATGCATGCTATGGTATTATCTAAATGCAAGAATTCAAATAAAGCCCTAAAACATGCGAATTTTGCCTGCAGGTGCGAACCAAATGCGATGTTTAATGGAATAACAAAGCAATTCACCATAGAAATATCTGAGACTTTGCAGGCTTCCGACAGACATAAAAATAAGAAACATTGGCTTTTACAGCCCGCTTCTGACAGACATAAAAATAAGAAACATTGGCTTTTACAGCCCATGAATTTGATCTACGGTGACTGCGGTAGTAGGGATTCAATTCTAATATGCACAAATTTAACAACAGTATCCGCAAAATAGATAAAAAACAATAATTTGCCACCAAAATTTCTGAAATTTTAAGAGGATACTGATGACATACAGATAAACGATTTTCAATTTTATAGATTCTACATTTGACTCACTGACAGAGAGTTTTAAATACGAAAATATAAGCATGAATCGAAAAAGCAAAAACTGTAATAAAACTACAGCCTGACTTTAAAATTACTGAAAAGATATCAAAGCTATTCTAAAAATTGTAAAAATTCAGACTCAAATAGTAGACATCCCAAACATGAACTTCCCCTTTTACAAACTCTGCTTTTGAGTTATACCCAGAATGAAACAATCGACTCAAGTCGATCAGAGTCCCAAAAGCTCGTATCAGACTCCGACACGTGTTCCTTGGTCTCAGATTTTCGACATGAAGTAAATTATTTTAGAAAAATCAGATAAAATCACATTAATTACAGACTGAATCCAAAGACTTTTACATTTTTTGGATCAATAATTGGATCTCCCATGAAGGAGATCTCGATTTTACAAATCGGGTCTGGATCGGTCCAGCGTTTTCCTGACTCTAAAACTCGTTTCGGTATTTTGGACTTTAAATAAAGCAGATAATTTCAAATGTTTCCAATTTTTTTGCAGAATGTCAAGGACATCTACCCTCATTTTATATGATTTTTGTGGGATTTTTAGAACAGAATATGAACATGAAATAATATGTGGACTGTATGTAGAAATCAAGATGCTACAGAAATTAAAATAGGAAATAATGAAACTACATAATATGCATGCTATGCTAAAGTAAATCATGAAAATATTAATAAAATGTATCTAATATAAAGAACATGCTGGTAATGATGATATGATGTAGAAAACAGATCAAGGGAGCTGATTATTTGATATTCACCATTGGAAAAGAGGTTCAGTCCATCAGTTTGGGCGAACCGCCTTTTCGTTCAGTTTTTGGAAAAGAGTCATTAGAAGGTGAGTCCGTGCTCTTCACGAAACCAGTTTTAGTCTGGATTTTCTATTCTATCCATGGCCATTGCCCACGAGATATCCTTATTTCAACATGGGGTACGTAAAAGAAGATGGTGCTTACCTTGGTGTCAACAATGGTGGTGGACTTCGCTCCTCAACTTGGGCTATCACTGGGATGTTGAGTTGAAAGAGGAAGGGTGGAGGTCGACTCCCTAACACCTGGTTGCTCCTTGGTGATTCGGCTGATCCTTGTTGGCTGGACTAAAGGAGGAAAGAAGGAGGATGGAGGTGCCAAGGAGGTGTGTGATGGACTTCAGAACTTTTTTTTCGGGACTCAAGGGGCGGCTAGAGAGGCTTTCAAGAAGAAGGTGATGATGGATGGCTAGTGGCTGGTCGATGGATTAGTGGATCCTCAGAAAAGATGGTAGATGATCCTCTCTAATAGGGGTCGGCTAGAGGGTTTAAAAAGTAGGTGGCTACAACTTAGGAAAAGCCAAAAAGCAAGTTTACTTTTCCTAATTTGTAGGAAAAAGCAAAGAGCCATTTGATTTTTGAAAAAAAAAATGAAAATGGAAAGAGGGCTCTAGAGAGGCGCCACCTCAGGGGGGCGAGTTTGACTTTTGAAAAATTTTGAATTTTTGGTTTTTGCTTTTCCTAAAGTTTAGCTAAAGCAGTCTACTTTTGAGGGGATTCAAATGTGGCGCCACCTCAGAGTGGCTGCCACTTTTGCTTTTTGAATTAAAATAGAAATAAAAAGGGAAAATTGCAAGATGGCGCCACCTCAAAGGAGACGTCTCCTACTTTTTTGGTCTTTTGAAAAAACTAAAATAAAATCTAGATTTAAAAGAGAGAGCCAATATGGTGCCACCTCAGGGTGGCTCCACATTTGCTTTTCTGAAATACCCATAAACTCTTTTTGGAGAGACGCCACCTCAGAAGGGGCAATTCCTCTTTTTTTAGGATTTTCAAAAGCTAAAGAAAAACCTAATTTAAATGAAGACCTAAGGTGACGCCCTCTTTAGAGTTGGCCCCATGGAATTTGAATTTTTTTGAGTGCCTTAGGGTGGCGCCACCTCAGAGTGAGAAAGCTCCTCCTTTCTAGGCTTTTTTAAAAGCTAAAAATAAAAACCTAATTCTGAAGAAAGGCTAATGTGGCACCACCTCAGGGTGGACCCCACATTGTCTTTTATTGGTTGGAATTCAAAGACTAAATGGGAAAAAGTAAATTTTGAAACTTCTTTTTGGCATTTTCATATAACTCCAAACTAGTTAGCAATTATAAGCTAATACTTGACCTAACTACAAGAATTTTTGAAAAAAGGTGGCCCTTTAGGTCAAATTTATAAAAATGATCTTGAAAGAGGCTAAAATAAGGAGATTTTACAAAATTCAAAGTCTTTTGGGATAAAAAATCTAGGTTCAAACTTTCGTCTCCTTCTTCAGGGAGAGCCGGTCCAGCTGACAAAATTTGAATATTGAAAATTATCCAGATTGTTTTCCAGAGAAAACATTTTGCAATTCAGAGTCTTGGGGGTTAGAATGGGAAAAGATGGCAATTTTGAAGACCTAGGTGATGGAAATTGATTTCAAAAGAGTTTGAATTTCAAATCTAGATTTAGAATTTTAAAATCACGAGTTCTGGACCTCGAAATGACATATTATGCAATGAAATGTGGTGCAATGATATGCAATGACATGTCTTGGAAAATGCAATTCTGAACCAGGATTTGGAGATTCCAGTCTTCTGATATGAATAAGACTTTGAAAATTCGTGACTGGAGGTGAATTCTTAGCCAAAATAGGGAAATTTTGAGAATTGTAGATGAAATTTGGACTTTTGCAGGGTTCAGGCTCAGAAATTGACCATTTTGCCTTCTGAAGATTTCAGAGGACAGGCTGTGATGACTGCTTGGAATTGTTGTGGGAGGTGAGTAAAAATTTGGGGTGTTTACACAGGGTTCACTTCAAGGAACCCTTGTATTGATCACATTCTACAAACATTAAACATGCTCTAAATTGATTGATGTCACGAATTATTAAGCAGTGGAAGGATCGACCAGTAAGTGCCCTTACTTTATTACCATAGACTCTAGTTAACATTTCTATGCAGAATAACAAGTGCTTAAACTTGAGACATCTAAATGAATACTTGGGTTGGTCTAAACCATGCACCACCGTATGAGAGAAAACAAGTAAAAGACTATACACAACACAACAGGAAATTCAATTCAGAATGATGCAAGGCATGATTTTATTCTGCTGCTAAATAGACTAAATAAAGTATTACTAAGTCAGTTATGACAGAATCATTGCAAAATAAACACCAACCACGAAATAACACAAACGAATGAAACTGTATATTAAGGTAGCTATTGACAAAAGAACTAAAAGAATAGAACTCAGAAAAAAGAAGACGTGATCTGTAGGACCTATACAGGAATGACATTAGATCACAAAGAGAACGAGAAAACAATACTTCCCTTCCTCCAATCAGAGTTACCAGCATTTGATTCTGAACCTGCCTCCTCCAAAGCCAAATGAAACGAAAGTCCAAATGCTGATCAAGCCAGAAATATTGATCGAAGATCATATACAAAAAATTTAAATCTAAACATTGAATGGCTGAAATGAAAACCAGAAAAAGATATACTGCAAGGGAAACGTAAATGCAGAAACAAATTGCAAAAAAATACACAAAAATAAATCAAAGAAATTCAGAAAAGGATTTGTAAAGAAGAGAAAACCAATGTCAGAATATAGATATTCCGTTAATATTACACATGTAGATTGGCTTTGATATAAACAAACTGATACTACATGGGTGTTCTAATTGGGGCGATTAATAAAGGAAACTAAAAAAAATTATCAGAAATCAGAGAGAGAAGGGGAGGAAAGAGAGGTACTCACCGTGGTTTTTGCAGGGGTTACTTAGGAAATGAGATGCAGAATCAGCAGGGGATCTAAAAATGACAAATCAGAACAAAATGCCAAGATGTAAATGATAGGCTGGTATTGCTGATGGGATCAAACGCATGGTAAGTCGATGATATGAATTAATAAAACAAAAGTGGGATGCGTTAAGCTCCTTAATCAAATCACGGGGGCTCTTCTTTCGTGAGACCACTCTTCAGAGGCTATGTTCTAGTGTGAATTAGTCAGATATTATGAACAACTGTGGTTCGGTGAAACAAAGATAACTCAAAATAAACGAGATCCATAAACAAAATGATCAAATGCTTATTAAAACAGGGAATCAGATGCGACAAACACGTGAAATTAGATGTAAACATGGAAATCAAGAGCAAATTGAGAAATAACGATGGAAAAAGAAAGAAAAGAAGAATGAAAGGAAAGAAAAAAGAAAAGAAATCAAAACAAAATTAGATATGGGTTGAAATGTACAGATTGATGATAGGAACATCGATCAAACTCAAATATAAATCAATGAAATTCAACAATAAATTGTAAATAAAAGAGGAAAGACGATGTTGGAATCCAAAACGTTGAATCTAATATGCGATGAACGCAAATAAACCAAGGGAATTTGACAATAAGTGGAGAGAAAAGAAGAAACAAAATAAAAATAAAATCAGAAAGGAATTATGGGAACATGAATGTTCCGTTTGATGTTGCACAAAAAATGAGGATCGGTATTTGCTATATGCAAACCGATACCACATTGGTGCTCTAATGAGGGTAACGAATAAGAAAATTCAAAAAAAGAAATCAGAATCAACTGAGGAAAAGAAAAAAAAGAAGAAAGGAAAAAACAATAATGAACTCAGCACTATCAAAGTAAGGATTCAAATGTATATAGCTAATCACGGCTATCAGAAAAGCAAAACATAGAATCGAAAATCGAAATCCAAGCCAATTCATCACGACGGGATCAAGATTCTGATATAAACAAGGGGTTGAAGTAACAAACAAAAATCAGAGATAAATCGACTATAAATTGGAATAAAACAACAAAATAATACAAAGCAGTGGATCCAAATGGACAACATGAATGGACAACATGAATATATATATATACAAATAAGATGCGAATTGGGATGGGAAATGAGTGCAGGTACTGTTTTAGGTAGTGGTGATAACATGCAATGGACAACATGAATGCTTGAAAAAAAAATGTCGTGCTGCTAATGTTGGCAAAGGTGTGGAGCTGAATGATGCAGGGGAAATAATAGGTAATATCTAATAGGGAAGGAGCTGGTACTAAAAAAAAAACACAGGCTATGTATGGAGTCACAACAGGTTGTTGTTTGAAATACTTATTGCAGGTAATAGGATGTGGTGGCAGCAATGTTCATAAATGCAGAAAAATTTAGACAATAAAGTGTAAGAGGATGATGCCAGTTGGACTGGTAGTGTGTGGTGAAAGGACAGTGGAGAGCAGTACCTAAAGGAATTGGGTGAGTGAATAGGGGTGTATATGCTGGGTAGGCTGATATAGGAATGGTATGGGTGATAGCTTGATGGCTTGTTGGCAGCCAGTGTGACCACAGGTGATCAAATGTAATTTACAGAGGAAAGAAAAATATAAATGTGTTTGTAAGGTAGTGATGGGGGTATGAACTGTAATGTAATAACAAGACAATGCACTTGCTGCTGCAAATGAGATTGTAGCAGCAGGTGTGTGATGAAGACAAGGAGTTGTGTTAAATGAAGTGGCTAAAAAAAAATTGCAGGTGGATATGCAGAGATGTATGGTGATGTTGTTACTGTAAGTACAATGAAATGATGAAGTGATGGTATAGAAAGTTGAAAGGTGAATGCATGCTGGTATGACGGTGAATGTGCAGCAAGCGCAGAGAATGTGAATAGGGGTTGCTGCATAATGTAATTAGCAGCACACACTAAATGAATAACATGCAAGAAATGGAAGTAATGGGTGCAGGGAATATAGTTTGGCCAGAGAATATACATATCAACCATTAACTAAGCTATACCAGGTTAGATATCATAACAATTATACTAAGAAAAGAAATGAAGGAATGTATGGCAAGACACTTCATTACAGTCAATTACTGAGATGAATATACAACAAAAAATTGCAATTGATGATACTAAATGTATGGCTTGATCACCGATATTATACTTTTATAGGATGTAACTATAGCTTAGCTTGAATCTTTTGCTGGGTTGCTTGGTGAATCTGAAACGAATTCAGCGATACAATAGAACTCGTTTATTGCAGCTGAGGTGAACCAACATTTACTCGCTGGACCTAAAAAAAAAAAGCAGGACCTGCTTGACACATCTCAGTCAATAACCGACTCATTTGATGAATTTAAAGCAGGTTGCTGAGATAAAATATGTCTTGATTGTAATGTCTGAATCAAAGTTAGCCTGGCTTGCTGAAATTGAGACAATTTAAGGTCTGCTGGCTGGGCATGGGATGAAGAAATCCTTGTTTGAAGGCCCACCTTGGAGAGTAAATCCCATCATTTAAAACTCCAAACATGCCTCTCATATCACATTGGAGCCAGCAATATTTCAAACTTGAGTTTAGACTGCACGCAGTAGACCAATTTCACCCCCTGAATTAGATTAATGCAAGATTTGCTTTCATAAGGATTTTAAGCCATCCAATAACAGAACAAAACATTTACGACAGGTTCTACAACATAAAGTTTCATTCCCAACAAAAATTGAGGATTCATGATAAATCAATATCGCATGTGAAAGAGGATTAATCAAAAGATACCTCTGTGCTGAAGCAGAGGAATGCAAATGCTGGCACATGAGGCCTCTGTGCTGCAATGTGCAGAGGTGGGAAGCAAGATGGGATGCAAGAATGGGTATGCCGAAATGCAGGGATACTGATGCGGTAAAAAAAAACTTGGATGACACAAAATTTTGAATGCATATATATATATATATATATATATATATATATATATATATATATATATATATATATATATATATATATATATATATATATATATATATATATATATATGAAGTTGCAAAACGTGGGGAAGATGAGTGAATGCTGATGCCAGGATAGATGGTGCAGAAATAAACATAACAAAATGAAAAGAACATGATCGACTGAAGCCAAAGATAAACCCTGAAATGGATAAGAATGATCGGAAATACACCAATGAAGCACAACATGATTAATCTGGATGAGATGCAGCTAATAATAATAAAATATGATTACATACTTATTGAAAATAGAGATTGAATATAGACATAAAATCAAAGAGATTAGTTGTAAGAAATCCAGGCAATGATACTGCTATAAAAATGGAATAAATAAAAAGAAAAAAATGAGTAACTGAGATGAATATCATACAATAATAAAAAAAAAGGAAAAGAAGAAAAATAAGGAGAAGAATTATCAAGCGGGATGCCATGTTCAGCTTAAAATTAATGAAAGGAAATAGAATATAACACAATAATGGAGAAAATGTAACCCCAAAAGGGAGAAGGGGTGGAACTCTATTGCAAAATGCAATTCGGGATTGCCATAGGCAAATCGATGTTGCATGTGTTGCTTTTAATGAACAAAACCCCCCAAAAAAAAATGAACGAAAAACCGATAGACAAGATATCATTCGATTGGATGCCACATAGATGAAAATGAAACCCAAATATGTGGCATATCACGAATGAATCTGAATTTCAATTGAGTCATGAACGGTTAGATGCCATATAGATGGAAACAAAACCCAAATACGCCATTCAACACAGCTATATGAACGAACTATGATATAGGAACTGCTATAAAAGAAGTGATATATATATATATAAAAAGGGAAAAATATAATGGGGGATGATACAAACGATAGGAGGCATGATGATGAATATAATACTAGTCCATAATCAAATAGAACCAGATTTAAAACAAGAAAGGATTACTTGGGTTATTTGTCGTGATTCAGAAACTGGATTAAAATGGAGGATGGCATCTTACCTGATCCAGGGAGGTGAGTTGTAGAAGAACATAACTCGTCGTTTGGTGCTTTCTGCTGAACTGGTCAACAACCTCGTTGGGGCTTCATGGGATCGTTCTCCTTCAGTTTATGGTAAGGACCCTAAGAAAACAGAAAAGGAAGAAGAAGAGAATGAAGAAGAGAAAGTGGGAGAAAGAGGGTTAGAGGTAATGTGGAAGGATGCAATGGAGGAGTATGAAAACGGGTGGCTCAGAAGAATCATTGATGATGGATCTCAGAGGAGAGAAAAAAAATGGATGATCCCGATCCTGAATGGAGGCATTCTTCTTAAAGAAACAGTGGAGGGTTCAAGAATGGGAAGGTGGAAAAGAGGGGAGGTCGTTTGAGGATCGACGATGGTGGGGAGAAAAGGGATGCGCGGGAAGGAGTCTGTTGTGGATTTTTTTCTTTTTCAAAAGAAGGGTCTCTTTTAAAAAAAAATTTATAAAATGGTTTTAAAATGAGTTTTTTAGCAAAATTAACTTTAAAAAAAACATTTGTTTTTCTCGTAGTTTTTCCATTTTTTTTTGTTTTTGTATTATTTTTCATTTTTTTTGCCTTTTTAGAATAAAATCCTAGAGTTTTGCGAGAAAACAAAGATTAAAAAAAAACTAATATTTTTTTTTGTATTTTTGCAAAATATTTACAAAAGAGAGTTTTTCTGAGAATTCAAAGCTATTTCTCTAAGAAATTCTTTAGAAAGCGAATTTGGACCCGGAATTTGAGGCGATATTCGAGGTTTGGACCTCGAATCGAGAAAATATAAAATAGTGGATCCAAATGGGTGCCGAATGAGCTGTTTGAGACATTCAGAAAATGTTTTTGGTATTTTATAATTTCGATTTGTAAATTGAGTAACGAGGCTCAAATTTGAACCTTAAACACTGGGTTCGGCTCCGAAATTGAGTTTTGAATGGAATTCAATCCAGGAAATCTGAAGAATAACTGAATTTTAGTTTTGATCTTCTCAGAAGATGAAGTCAGGGGCAAAAAGGTTATTTTCACAAACCTTTGAAAATTTTGGGGTGTTCACAGATGACCATACGGAATCCTCGAATGAAGAAACCATGATGGGACCTTCGGAGTTTGGACAACAAATCCGAGAGGGGTTTGCAAATGAAAGAAAGGGGGTTTCCTAAAGCTTTGAAAAGGGATGATCTTGGGCGTCTCATTGCTGAGACTAAATCAGTTTTTAAAACAGATGACCTTTTGCAGAAACTTCAAGTTTGACCCTTAACCCGAGCGGGTGTGAAAGAAAAGTGAGATAGTAAGAGGAAGATGAATAGGGAAATTCTTTTGAAGAAGGATAAGGTGAAAATTTATTAGTGTGAACAAATGAATAGGGCAACATGAGACAATTCTCTCGACAATGCGAAAGATGAAATAGGGAAATATGAGGCAATTCTTTCGACAATGTGAAAGATGAATGAGGCAACAGGAGGCAATTCTTTCGACAACACGAAAGATGAGTAAGGCGATCCTTTTGATAGGAGCAAGGCAATTATTTCAACAATGCGAAAGATGAGTAAGGAGATCCTTTCAACAATGCGAAAGATAAGTAAGGTGATCCTTTTGACAGGATCAAGGCAATTCTTTCGACAAAGCAAAAGATGAGTAAGGCGATCCTTTCGATAGGAACAAGACAATTCTTTCGACAACGCGAAAGATGAGTAAGGCGATCCTTTTGAAAGGAGCAAGACAATTCTTTCGACAAAGCTAAAGATGAGTAAGGCAATCCTTTTGACAAGAGCAAGACAATTCTTTTAAACAAAGCGAAAGATGAATATGGTGATCCTTTCAACAGGAGCAAGGCAAATCTTTCGATCAAAGCAGAAGATGAGTAAGGTGATCCTTTCGACAGGAGCAAGAAAATTCTTTTGACAAAGCGAAAGATGAGTAAGGCGATCCTTTCAAAAGGAGAAAGGCAATTCTTTCGACAACGGGAAAGATGAGTAAGGTGATCCTTTTGATAGGAGCAAGGCAATTCTTTCGACAATGCAAAAGATAAGTAAGGCAATCTAATGAAGCATGAAATGAGCATCAATATAATCAATTATTCATGCATTTAAGCATCATTTATAGACTTAGAACCCACACTTAGATGCATTTGAGTATAATGGAGATACAGTTTGAATTTTGTTCGAATCAGAGTTAAAATGAGCAAGTTCTGGCATTTATAGTGCATAGGTTCGAGTTTTGAGGTAACTTGGGTCAAGATCCGATCCAAATGGCCATTCTGGGCCTTGGAGCAATACAAAAACACCAAGATCCAACCCAAACCAGCCCCAAACCCATTTTGAATTTTATTTGTTAAAAGCCCCCTCTGAAAAAGGTGCCCAACAATATCTTTTTTTTTTAATCTTTTTTTTGGAAATTCCCAAAAAGAGGACTTTTTTTATAAAAGGCTGCACAAAACCCTAGGCAAACATTTTTGCCTTGGGATTTGTGAAGCCAGCAGTGCTCTCTTCTCTCTCCATCGTCTCCCCCACTTCCTCTCCCATTCCTTCTCCATTTCTTTCCATTTCATCCAAGTTTTAGTGTTTTTCACTAGTTTCTTCCTCCTAGTCGCCCCTCTCATCTCCATTTCTTTTTCTCATTTTCTCCTTTCTTTCTCTCACCCATTTCTAATGCCAAGTTGCTGCAAAGCCTTCTTTCTTTCTCTCACCCATTTCTAATGCCAAGTTGCTGCATTTTGTAGGTTTAGCAGCACGAAGAGGGTGCTTCTTCCAGCCGGTGTGACGTCTATATCACTTGGAAGGCTGGTCCCTTCTTGTCGGCCTCTTCACCACCCGAGCTAGACTCAGTTTACACTCCATCTAACTCGGCACACCTCTAGGCTGGAAAACCGTGTAGCATACAATAGCTCAGCATCATGGCACACTAGTTGGCGTTCTTCCCTTGGCAGATTCTGCTCCCCACTACCTCTCCATTCGCTGGACATCCGGATTTAGGTGTGTCTTCCTCCCTTCATTTCTTTTAGTGTAAAACCCAAACTGTGTGTGGTTTTGTTTTCTTTTTCTCTTTTCTATTTTGTGTGAATTCCAGCCATAGTATAGCTGTTAGTGCTTGGAACCAAAATGTAGGTCGAGTCTAGAATTTGTGTTTCATTTTAGTTTTTGTGTTCTTGATATGTTTAAAAATATTTGAATCGGTTTTCTCTATTTGCGCCCAAACCAGCTAGATTGATTCTAGCTGGCTGAAGCTGCATAGTATAGAGTTTAGTTCAATTAAATAACAAAAATCAAATATACTTCTTTTGTGTTTAATTAGTTGTTAATAGTGTTTAATTGCTATGTGCTATAATTGTGTTAGAAAGAATGCAAAAAGCCTAAAATCGGGTGGACTTCCTCCACCCGATTTAGGCATCATAGTGCAAGTAGTTCTAATTGTGATTTTCTGTGTTAACAGCAATTAGGTAGTTTTTAATTGTTAATTAATGGGTAATTAGGTTGCTTTGGTTTAGATTTTAATGTGTGTTAAGTTGAATCACAATTTAGTATTGCTTATAGTCTTTGCACAATATCCTATTTTTGCATTTTGATATAGTAGACGATTAACCCTGTTATATGTAGTTGTTAACAGTAGCTAAAATGTGGATTGTAGATGCTATTAGGTTTGTTTACCATGTCTAACTCCTATCATAAGGTTTCATGTTTCCTTTAGAATCAATTAGTTGCATTCCCCTTCTACCCGATTTTAGTATTTTGCATTTTGAGGTAATTAGAATAGGTAATTATATAGGTTACATTAAGTACTTACATTAGGTCAGTTAATGTTAGTAAGTTAATTAGTCCAATTTATATTTGTATGCTAGTTTCATTTAGCTTATCATTTGCATCCATATTAGTATTTTAACTTAGCCTTAATTTGTATTTCTCACAAATAATATAGGTAGTTACTTAGATTGTTTGTTCTTAATGTAATTAACTTTATTTTCTGTAGTTGATAAGTCCAAGGTCTATATGCGACTGTAATTACATGTGTTTTAAGTAGTAGTGCATGCATGGGATTAGTACAAATGAATAGTGTATTGAATTCAAATCCAAAATTTTACACTCACGTACACTCGTTATATTAGGAGATAATTTTCTGATTTTTTCCAAAATCACTATTCTATTCCACTCATTAGTGTGTTAACTGTTTACAAATAAAAAATCAGCTCATTTTGAGTTGATTTTGTTTGCATTTTAAGTGTTTTCCAAAATCAGGTTTTTCGCAATTTTAAAATTCGGGTCAAACGATTCTAGAACTTTTATCGAATTTGAAACGCTTATATCTGGAGTTTCCGGATGAGTTTTTCAAATCCGTAAAATCTGACAGATTCTTGAATCTGGCAGAAAGAGAACAAAAAAATATTTAAAATTGGACTTTGTTTGCCCATATAAAATCATTATGTTAAAAAACCTATCAGGAATCCATGTTGCACTACAAAAAGGGTAAAACAGTCATTTACTTACTTAGCTGATTTTTGGCAGTTTTTTATGTTTTCTAGCATGTAGTTAATGTACTAACAATAGTTATATTCCTTAGAATCAATATAAGTAGCTAGTCTAATTTTAGTTAATGTACTAACAATAGTTAGATTCTATGTTATTTTGAGTTTAATTGTAGTATTAGATCAGAAATTAATTCAGAGTTAGTTTTAGTTGTAATTTAGAATTCATTATTGATTACATACTGACTCTTTATTTTCGTTGTTTTAGGTTGATAAGTTAGAAATAGATCAACAGGTTTATTTAAAATGCGAGTGTGAATGCACATGTGGTGAAAAGACAAAATTACCCCTGACGATCCAGAGAAGACTTAGCAATATATTTCAGTTCATTTTCAATTTTAGTTTGTAATTCAATTAGAACAGTATTGTTAACGTAGTTGTAAACATTTGTGATATTAACAAATTGAAGTTTTAGAGTTAATTTGAATGTATCCCGTTCCCTGAGGATTCCACCCGTACTCGCCACATTCGTGGAAAGTCATTTTTTATTATTTTTGGTTGACGATTTTTCAAATGATTTTACTGAAAAGAATGTTTTAAGAACACCACTGCAAAAAGTTCAATCACGATCCTTTCGATAGGAGCAAGGCAATTCTTTTGACAATGTGAAAGATGAGTAAAACGATCCTTTTGACAGGAGCAAGGCAATTCTTTCGACAAAGCAAAAGATGAGTAAGGCGATCCTTTCGACAAGAGCAAGACAATTATTTTGACAATGTGAAAGATGAGTAAGGAGATCCTTTCGACAGGAGCAAGGAAATTCTTTTGACAACACGAAAGATGAGTAAGGCGATCCTCTCGACAAGAGTAAGGCAATTCTTTCGACAAAGTGAAAGATGAGTAAGGCGATCCTTTTAACAAGAGCAAGGCAATTCTTTGGACAACGTGAAAGATGAGTAAGGCGATCCTTTCAACAAGAGCAAGGCAATTCTTTCGAAAAAGTGAAAAATGAGTAAGGCGATCCTTTCGACAGGAGCAAGGCAATTCTTTTGACAACGTGAAAGATAAGTAAGGCGATCCTTTAGACAAGAGCAGGGCAATTCTTTCGACAACGCGAAAGATGAGTAAGGCGATCCTTTCGATCGAAGCAAGGCAATTCTTTCAACAAAGCGAAAGATGAGTAAGGCGATCCTTTCGACAGGAGCAAGACAATTCTTTCGACAAAGCGGAAGATGAGTAAGGTGATCCTTTCGACAGGAGCAAGGCAATTCTTTTGACAAAGCGAAAGATGAGTAAGGCGATCCTTTCGATAGGAGCAAGGCAATTCTTTCGACAATGCAAAAGATGAGTAAGGCAATCCTTTCGACAGGAGGAAGGCAATTCTTTCGACAAAGCGAAAGATGAGTCAGGCGATCCTTTCGACAAGAGCAAGACAATTCTTTCGATGACGTGAAAGATAAGCAAGGCTCTCCTTTAGACAGGAGCAAGCAAATTCTTTAGACAACGCGAAAGATGAGTAAGGCGATCCTTTCGACAGGAGCAAAGAAATTCTTTCGACAACGCGAAAGATGAGTAAGACAATCCTTTTTGAAAGGAGAAAGGTAATTTTTTTGGCAATGCGAAAGATGAATAAGGCAATCCTTTTGACAGAAAAAGGCCAAATCTTTCGATCAAAGCAAAAGATGGATGAGACAACTCTATGAGAGAGGGAAAGACAACTCTTTCGACCATGCGAAAGAAGGAAAAGGCAACACCAAGATGTATCAAAACGAACATCAAGTTCCTTTTTCTTATCAGGAAAGTTGGAAAATATTGCCAAAATAATAAAAATATAGTTGATTCAAGGTAATTAAAAGTAAGCACATTTGTTTGAAAGATATTCCCTCTTCTACCTAGAGTATTACCTCCAATTGGGCTAACTCCGTAGAATCCAGAATCAAGGTCACATTATTGTTGTTGGGTTTTTTCAAGGAAGCTATCCATTTCCTCGATATGAAAAGAAAGGAAAGATACTCTCAGTATCGTAAAAGCAATTCATGAAAAGATATTGATAAAAGAATCTCACATAAATCAAGTTTTTTTTTTTGGAAGGGTACGTCACAAACTCCTTCAACTCGGAGATGTTCTGATCCTTCTTTGTCTCAAGAATTATAATGATGGTATTGTCTTTTTGGTTGGAAATCTCTTGATGGTTATAGAAATCAAATATCTTTTAGGGTTTGTAGGGAGGTTCATCGCATCTGCCTTCAACTTGGTGGTGATTTGAATTTTCCTAGAAGGATCCGTCACAAACTCCTTCATCTTGGAGATGATCCAAATCTTCTTTGGCCCAAGGGGTCTAACTCAACCACCCGTTTTCAACTTGATGATGATCGAGAGATCCCTTTTGCACATATTTGATTGCAGCTTAAATGACTGAGGAGATATAGATTGAGTGAATTCTTTTTATCGCTCAGGATATTTTCACTGCCTTACTGCCAGAAGAATATTCTTTAAGAATGTGCCATAGCTATGATCAATATCGGTTCACTTATGGCTCTTTAACATCATTGATTTTTTCTTTCGCCAGTCATATCAAAGATTTTTCTTTATCCTCTTGGTTGACCAACAGAAAATCTGAATTTTAAGTCTTTCTTCACAAAAGCTTCACCCTTTTGGAAAGAATACTAAAGGGGATTTGAGGTAATTCTTTATGCAATAAAAGCTTGAGATCAACAACTATTTTTTTATGGCAATTTGGCAAAATATTCCTGAAATCTTTGATGACGGAAATTGCTTAACATCGAGTTTGACACATCAGTGGGATTCTGGAGGAAAGTCCAACACGAAGCTGAACTCCGAAGGTAAATCCAATACGAATTTGGAATTCTGATGGTAAGCCTTGGCATAATACTGGATTTTGAAGGTAAGCCCAACTCAGAAGTTGGTTTTGAAAGAACATCTGAATCAGAACTCGGATTCTGCAAGGAAAGCTGGAAAATTTGAGTCAAAACTCGAGCCTTTAAAGGAAAACTAGGAAGTTTGGTTTTTAAGGAGATAAAATTTGGGTCGAAACCCAAATCTTCAAAGGAAAACTAGACCAGCTTGGATTTTGAAGGAAAGAAAATTCAAGTCAAAACTCAAATCTTCAAAGGAAAGTTGGAAGGTTCGAGTCAGAGCTCGAATCTCAAAGGGAAACTGGAAAGTTCAGATTTTGAAGGAAAAAAACTCGAGTTAAAACTCAAATCTTCAATGGAAAGCTGGAAAGTTTGAGTCGGGGCTCGAATCTCAAAGGGAATTTGGAAAGTTTGAGTCAAAACTCGAATATCAAAGGAAAAAATGAAAGTTTGAGTCAAAACTCAAATCTCAAAGGTGAATCAAAAGTTCGAGTCAGAACTCGAATCTCAAAGAAGAGTTGGAAGTTCAAGTCAAAACTCGAATCTTAAAGGAGAATTGAAAGTTCGAGTCAGAACTCAAATCTTAAAGGAAAATTGGAAGTTGAAGTCGAGCTTGAATCTCAAAGGAGAGTTGGAAGTTTGAGTCGAAACCCAAATCTTAAAGAAAAATCTTTAATTAGAAGATTGAATTTTAAAAATCGCCAGTGCGAGGACTGGGATCGAAAGTTTTGAGAATGACCAGTTCGAGGACTAGATTATTTGACTTGCAATGAAGAAGATCATCATAGTTAATTGTATGTGGTCTGATTTCAGGATTATCCCCTTATCTTGAATGGGAAAGAAAAGATACCTCGTTAGAAGGAGGTTTCAGGTTTATCCCTAGGGGGGGAGACGTCGAGCATCAGATCTATCCCATGCAATCTAGCATTCTCTCCCTCTTTTTTATTTTTTCTCTCTCCTTCCTTATTCTTTCCCAAGTGCAGCCCTCTCCTCCTTTCTTCTTCTTCCTCTTTTGTTTTTTATTGTAGCAAAAGGAGGCCGAATTACAGGTGATCTCTCCCACTTTCTTCTTATTTTATTTTGTAGATTATTATTGATGTGTTCTTTTGTTTTTTACATCCACAAGAAGGGCTAGAATTTAGTTTTTCATAAACTGAGTTCCTCTTTTCAATCGACTACATTAAATCAATACCATGCATGCATTTTTTATTATTTTTTTCTTTATTTTATGCATAATAGATTTAGATTTTACATTATTGTTTTCATCTATACAAAATAAAAAATATTGCATCTGTCTTTTCTTTTCTTTATGCATGTTTAGATTAGGGTGTTGAATCTTCTTTAACAGTCATGCTTAAATCTTGATTCTGGCCTTACGTTAGCATCATTATTTTATGTGCGTACTTTCATCGTTTCGATCTAAACTTTTTATGAGAGATATATGCATATGTTCACAAGAATCTGGAAAATTTTTATGATTATTGGGAATTTTTGATCCACTTCTAAAATCAAGAACCGAAACCTATTTTCTGCAACATCAAAATGTTGTGCAGAATCTGGGTCAATTTGCCGGAATCATATCTCCCCCACCTGAGATTGTTTTTCAGATCCGTAAAAAGTGACTTATTCTTCTGTATGTCTACTTTATTCTGGTTAAATTTAGTGATTTTTATGGTCTTTTATTATTTTATTTTAGCCCGAAATCAAAACCAAATTTTTTGTAATCGTTAGACCATGTTCATAATTTGGATCATCTTGCCCGGGTCATATCTTCGTAACCGAAGATCATTTTTTAAATCCATAAAAAATGAATTATTTATCTAAATATCTAGTTTTGTTTGTGTGATTTTGGTGATTTTTGGTATTTGTCTGATATTTTATTTTATCTCAAAACTAGAACCCGCTTTTCTTGCATTGTTGGGCATTCTTCAGAATCAAGATCTTCTTGCCGAAGTCATATCTCCCTAACCGAAGATGATTTTTTCGATCCATAAAAATGGTTTTCTTCATTGGAATGTCTAGTTTATCTCTAAAAAAAATCATGAATTTTCATTTCTGTTTGATATTTTATTCTAATTTAAAACCGTGACAGGTATAGAATAGCTTGTTCAGCAGCTTGTTTCTACTTTTTAAATTAATATTTGTTTCCAACATATTCATTACATTTATTTTTTGATTGCATGTTGTTTTTAGGGTTATTAACAATGTCCATGTCAATTTTCAGAATTTTGAGAGGTTATTTGATATTTTATCTCAATTTTTTTCAAGAACCAATTTCTTGTAGAACCCTGTTCTGTAGAAATACACGCATATTCAGCCTTTTCTCATTTATTTTATCCTTTTTATAAATAGTTTTTATATTTTTATTATTTTTTTGATCATGTCAGGGTACTCTCCACCCGATTTAGCATCGATTTGAACTCATTTGACCTTCAGATTAGGCATATTTCAAAACCATTTTCTAAAACTCTAATTTTTACCACTGTTTTGCAATTATATCAATTTTTATAGGTATTTTGGTGCTTTTGTCTTAAAATCTGAATTTCTAATTTTATAATCAATTTGGTTTTATTGTTTATTAAATCATGCACCATCTTTTATTTTATTTTATGAATGCATGAGAAAAGGCTTATTTCAGGATAATATCCCTCAATTTCCAGATAATGTTGGATAAATCTTGAAAAGCCTACATTTTTTCTACTAACATGTTTGCTGATTTTGCAGGAAAGCTCAAGATTTTATTTTCGTTATTTTTCTCTTTCCTTTCTTTATTTCATTATTCAATTCTCAAAGTAAATTATAATCAAATATAAAAAATAGTGAAAATTTACTTTTCTACATAGATTAGAATTGCACAAGCATATAGTTTATTTCTTATTATTAATTGTTATGGATTGTCATGCATATGCACTTTCCAAATTCGACAATGGTGAAACACGAATGACACGTTCACCTTCTTCTAAGAAGTTAATAAACTTAGTAGAATTCGTATTTGTGGCCATGGTCAGAATATGAATAAAATTCATATTTATTAATTTCTTTTAAGTTACAAAAAGCCTACACTCTTAGGCTATTTTCCAAAATCATTGCATATTTTTATAAGCTTTTCAAGTAATTCCTAAAACTCTCCTATTAGGATTTAATAGGATATATTTAAAACATATTTGCGGTCATAGTCATTGATATGTGGCAAATTTATCTTATTCAAATTCTATTTGGCACAAAAACCCCATTTTATTTCAAAATAAATGTTAAAAACAGAAGGGATTTATAAAAGATTTTTTTTTCTTTCTCAAATCTTTCAAAAAGAATTTTGATAAAACTGCATCCATGCATCATTTAGATTTAGGTTGCATTATAAGGCCACATGCCCAATCATCTGGTTCTTCCTTTCAGAAATTTGATTTCTTAAAATATCTTCTTTTTCAAAGCATTTTCAAAGTAATTCCAAGCATGCATCATGTTTTTCAATACATTTTTCCAAATCATGTCACATGTATGATTTCTTTCTGCATTCTAGGACTTAGAATAATTTCTTAGATATTTGAATAAAATAAGGCATATTGTTCAATCCTTGGTTCGATTACCCCTAGTTAAGGCGCCAAGAACAGTTGAACCTCGTACCGATAGGCGAGTCCCCTCTCTCAAGTTTTTCCTGCATTTTTCAAAATGGAGGTGAGTTTTCTAAAAACCTTTTCAAAAGGTTAATTGACTTACAAAAGTAAAATTTTGCATGATAACAAGTTTGGCGATGCAGGGAATCGAGATTCCCCATTGAAAATGGGCGGACATTACCATGGACTTTTTGATAAGTCTACAGAGGACTCACAGAAAACAAGATGCAATTTGGGTTATAGTTGATAGACTCACTAAGTCTGCTCACTTCTTACCCATCAGGATCAATCAGTCTTTGGAGAGTCTGATAGATTTGTATGTTAAAGAAATCATAAAGTTACATCGAGTATCTATTTCAAACATCTTGGACCATGATCCATGGTTTACATCATGATTTTGGGGACAAGTTCAGCAAGCATTAGGTACAAAACTTAAGTCCAGTACTATATTTCATCCACAGATTGATGGTTAATCAGAAAGGATGATTCAAACCCTAGAGGACATGCTACAAGCTTACATGCTCAACTAGAAGGGTGACTAAGATGTATATCTAAGTTTGGTAGAGTTTGCATATAACAACTATCATGATGGCTTTGTATGGAAGGTCACGCATATCACCAACTTACTGGGATAATATCGGTGAATGATCAACTGAATCACCAATGATTTTACAACACTAACTCAACAAGTTTAGAAAATTCGAGACAGATTGAAAGCTGCCCAAGACAGGCATAAGAGTTACGCCGACCAGTGACGTCAGGTGCTCACTTTTGTGGAAGAAGATATGGTGTTTATGAAATTATCTCCTACTCAGAGCATATTCAGATTCGGGAAAAAGAAAAAATTAAGTCCGAGATTCATTGGACTGTTCAAAATCCTAGAACGGATCGACGAAGTAACATACCGTGTGGAATTGCCGCTATAGTATGCCTAGATACATAACATTTTTCACGTATCTATGTTACAAAAATACATTCCCGACCCATCCCACATCATCAGATATGAGGATATGGAGGTACAAGAGGATCAAACTATGTTAGAATGACTAGTAGAGAGCATTGATCGTCAAGATCACGTTTTGCCATCAAAGACGATCATGTTGGTTAAGGTACATTAGCAACACCATGGCATCAATGAATGTACATGGAAACCCGAGACCAATATGAAAAAAAAAATATTCTGACCTATTTGTATAGTTATGTGATCATATTTCATAGACAAAATCTTTTTTAAGAGTAGGATGTAAGACCCACATATTTTTTGAAATTTTAATCCAATAAAAAAAATTTAATGTGGAAAATCAAAGTTGTGAAAATATTGATTTAATGTTTAACTTAGCTAATTGATGTTGTTTATATTTTTAGAATATAGAATTTTTGTATTAATTAACCAAAAAGATTAAATCAGTGATTATTTGTTAAATGATCTGAATTGATTGGAAACAATGTCTAATTAACCTTAGAGTAGTTAATTACTTTTGAATTATTCCTTAAGCTATGATTTTAATTAAGAAAAAATATATTAAAGTTTTAATGTAGAGTTTGGACCTAATGGATCGGATCCAACTAGAAGATCCAAATTTGAAAAAAAGTAGTGAAATGGAATTTCAAGAAAATAAGGACTAATATAGAATTTTAAGAAAAATAAGGACTAATATAGAATTTCAAGAAAAATAAGGACTAATATGAAATTTCAAGAAAAATAAGAACTAATATGAAATTATCATAAATTGAGGTTCCTAAAAGTAATATAAATAAATAATAAAAATAATAAATAGTAAAATATGGTAAAAAGGTAACTAAGTAGTTAAGATAGTTGAATTAGAACTAAGCTAGATGACAACCAAAAGGGCATTTTTTGCTAATCATTACCTTGGGATTTGCAATCTAAGTGAGATCTACTAAATCCCAAGTAGAATCTCTATAAATCCTAGGTAAATCAAAAGAAGAAAAAAAGCTAGAATCCTTAGTATTAGTGTAGGTTTTCACAATAGGAAAAGTCTTCATGTGCTATGAAAGTCAATGGTCATACATGGGAGTTTTTTTTTTTTGAGAATTGGGTTGGACAATTCTCAACCTTTCATTCCCTCCAAATGATCTTAACTATACATCTTCTTGTAATCATTCCCTCCAAATGATCTAAGCCATACATTTAAGCAACATTCAAGAGTTTAAGTTGAACTAAGACTTTAGTTAGAACTATTATGAGCGTTAGATCTTGTAGGAGATCCGATTTGGCGATTTTGGATATGAGTTACTTTAGACAATGCATTTTTCAAATTAGACCAACCTTTATTTTGGGTTTTTTCACTTGGATCGGATCTAAAATTTCATTTTTCAAAATTGATTAGGCAATGTTTTGAAGTCAACCCAGGTTTCTTATGAGAACCAGAGGGTCATGCCCAGCCCAATGAAGTGCCATATGTCAACGTGGTGGCTCATAGGGGTTCAGAAGGTGGCTAAGGGTTTTTATGGATCTTGAATGGATCATGTTTAGATCTAAACCAATTTAGATTTGGATTAAATATGAATTTAGACCTTAAATTAGGTTGAATATAATCCATGATATTTGGATCAGATTAGGGATGAATTTGGTTGGATATAACTCAGGATATTTGTATCCAATCTTATTAGATTGAACCCATAGGGTGGGACGCTGTGAATAATATTATTATTGTTTCGATAAAAAGTTTGGTCGATTGATGACTCACCTATTAAATCAAAGTTGATGTTCACGTTTTTCATTTTGAGGGCTTCAAAATTGACTATCTACACGCCCAAATTAATGTTGATTTTAACATTTTATCATCAACCGAAATTCATGCCTAATTGTAAGTCAAAGTTAACATTTTTGATATCGACTAAATTTTTTTGCTGATTTGTATACATATGATTAAATCTAAGACCACTACGATGATATACATTTTGAGATCTATCAAATCGACTATTTAAACATCAAATTCTGTTGAGTCTTTGAGTCTGTAAGCCTCCTAAAAGGTTACCATGTCACTAGAGCCCAAGCGAGGGTAAGAAGTTCTTACCTTTCTTTTGTAGCTTAATTAATTTTAAAATCTAAAAAGTTACGATTCATACTTTAGTTTTTTATTTTATTAATAAAGAAAATTAATACATATTAACCTTTTATATTAGAGATGAGACTTTTTCATAAGTCCATCTATAAATAGAGGTCCTCACGAGGAAGAATAACAAGGTTAGAAACCAGGCTATGTTTTGGACTCAACCCAAGTTCCTTATGAGACCGAGAGGGTCATGCTCAGCCCAATGGAGTGCTATGTGTCAACATGGTGGCCCACAGGGGTTCAAGAAGTGACTAAGGTTTTTATGGATCTTGGATAGATCATATTTAGATCCAAACCAATTTGGATTTGAATTAAATATGGATTTGGACCTTAAATTAGGTTGGATATAATCCATGACATTTAGGTCTAATTAGAGATGAATTGGGTTGGATATAACTCAGGATATTTGGATCAAATCTCATTAGATTGAACCAATAGTATGCGATGCTCCGAACAATGTCATTATTGTTTTGATAGAAATTTTGGCCGATCGATAGCTCACCTATTAAATTAAAGTCAACCTTGACGTTTCTCATTTTGAGGGCATCAAAATCGACTATCTACACGCCCAAATTGATGTTGATTTGAGTGTTTTATCATCAACTGAAGTTCATGCCTAATTATAGGTCAAAAATCAACATTTTCAGCATCAACTAAATTTTTTTGCCGATCCATGTGTGTATGATTAAATCTAAGACTACTATGACGATATATGTTTTCAGGTCTATTGAATTAATTATTTAAACATCAAATTCTGTTGAGTCTTTGAATCTATAGGCCTCTAAAAAGGTTACCATGTCACTGGAGCCCAAGCCAGGGTAAAAAGTCCTCACCTTTCTTCTCTAGCTTAATTAATTTCAAAATCTAACGAGTTAGAACCCATAATTTATTTTCTTGTTTTATTAATAAAAGAGATTAATAGATATTAATAAAGATCAAAAAAATTCATTCGAACTGCTGAGATCTAGTCAAATCTTTGGAACTTATGAGAGCCTGAATCCCAGACTAAACTTGTAACGTCCTGACCAGTACTGAAAATTAATTATTTCTGACCTTCTAAATCACTTAAAAAATCTATCATACTCGAGACCTCTCACCAGTCGACCAAGCTCAGAACCAACCATATGACCTACCCCAGCTCTCCGCACCATCCAAACATTGGACCAACAACGTCCTACCCTGTAGGCAGGCAACACTTGACTTGGAGGGTGTAGTCAAGATGGATTCATCACGGTGCAAGATAGACGGTGAGATAGAGTCATCGTTGTGCAAGATAGGCAATGCCATATAAGATTTGTCGAAGAGGTTGCACAAATTTGCTAAGCAAGGGAAAAGAATGAATCTAGATTGAATCAATTATTTTACAAATCTTCCATCGCTCTTAGTGAGACCATGTGAAGATTGTTAGAAAATAGATCTAGTTCTCCATGATATGGATCTTGCATCATTCTTTGAGATATGATCCAAGTAAAAAAAAACAAAACAAAATAGATGCATGTCTAATTTGAAAAATGCATTTTCTGAACTAACCCATATCCAAAATCACCAAATCGAATCTCCTACGAGATGTACAACTCATAACAGATCTAACTAAAATCCTAGTTCAACTTAAACTCTTGAATTTTGCTTAAATTTAACCTGATTTTAACATGAATTTAACTTGAATTTTGCTTAAATTTAAAAGTTATAATAAACAAAATTTGCAAGTATTACACAAGGATGAATGGGTGTGGTGGGTCTTCTATTATCAAGCAACCCATTCACCATGCTCTGATCTTTTAAATTGAATTGAGCATCTTGCCTGTGAAGGCGATTTAAGTATTTATATGTGATTTTTCTATAATATTGTGCATTATTGCATAAAGAGGTTTGTCATAAACCTCAATTCATCCATCGGCATACAAGCCTGTCTTGAATGTCTGATAGTACTAATTTGATGAGAAACAACCCATGTTTCATAAAGAAAAACAACCAAGAAGTTTGGAAATTCATAATTTCTTGATCCTCAAGTCATGGGCGTATCCGGGTCATTCCCAAATGCGAAACAGGAGGACTTGATGTATATATGATCGAAGTCTTTAACTTAAGAATTCATCTATATTTTTGGATCCTGTTCTAGACACATAGAGTTTAGTAATATGGATCCTATTTGGATCCAATTTTATGTCTTCAAAAAGGCTTTGAGTGATCTGGATCTCAATTATTCTGAACTTGGATTGGATCCATTTGAATGGATCCAAGTTCTTGTTATGTGATTACACATATTGAGATCATACACTAGATCCATATCTGTTTAAATTAGGAGATTTGGTGGACCCTTCACATTTCAAATGTACGACTGAAACTAGGTTTTAGGGGTGGTCGGTCCTTATGGATCTCCTGTTGAGATCCAGATCCATAAGGTATTTATATAAGCTAATACCCTTATATCATCCAAAAGTTCATGGATTATTCACGATCGATGAATTTATCATAAAAATATCAAGAATAATCCCTGGTAATTTCTGAAAACCCTATTAAATTTGCAGACTTTATAGGTTTTCTTTTTTCAATCTCGTTCCACCTTGTGGGTTATGGGTCCATAATATGGAAGTAGATCTTGAGGCTACTCTATAAACTAAATAAATCAAGTAGAATCTATCTCAATATACATACTGAATCCATGAACATTCTTTTTTATCCAACCAAAGTCATGTGAGAGGCCTCCAAAGTGGAACGAGTCAAACAAATCTAGTTGAGACAAAATTTAGATTCATTTTGAAGGAGCTTGATCTGGTCTAGATGAGTTGAAGATATGAAGCATGTGTCTTTCACTAACTAGTGTTGATGTTTGATAGAAGTAACAATCAGCAAGGTCAAATCAACACTCATTTTGCTCATAACTGAATAAGTTCTAGCTGTATTGGGGGGGGGTGCTTCAGTCATGCCATCTTTGAAGAATGATGCAAAATCTGTATAATGGAGAACTAGATCTATTTTCTAACAATCTTCACATGGTCTCACGAAGAGCGATGGAATATCTGCAAAATAAATGATTTAGTCTAGATTTATTTTTTTCCTTTACTCAGCGAATTCGTGCAACCTCTTCACCAAATCTTATATGGAGTTACCTATCTTGCACAACGATGACTCCATGTTGCCTGCGCCCTCCAAGTCAAGCGTTGCTAGCCTGCAGGATAGGACGTTGTTGGTCTGAAGTTTGGATGGTGCAGAGAGCTGGGGTAGGTTATATGGTTGGTTCTGAGCTTGGTCGACTGGTGGGAGGTCTGGGGTATGATAGATTTTTTGGGATTTTTTAAGGGATTTAGAAGGTCGAAAATAATTAATTTTCAGTATTGGTCGGGACGTTACAAGTCCAGTCTAGGATTCAGGCTCTCACAGGTTCCAAAGATTTGGCCAGATCTCAGCTCTTCGAATGAATTTTTGGGATCTTTATTAATATCTATTAATCTCCTTTATTAATAAAACAAGAAAATAAATTATGGGTTCTAACTCGTTAGATTTCAAAATTAATTAAGCTAGAGAAGAAAGGTGGGGGCTTTTTACCCTGGCTTGGACTCTAGAGACATGACAACCTTTTGGGAAGCCTACAGATTCAAAGATTCAACATAATTTGATGTTTAAATAGTAAATTCAATATCCCTCAAAACATAGATTGTCATAGTGATCTTAGATTTAATCATACACATATGGATCGACAAAAAAAAATAGTTGATGCCGAAAAACATTGATTTTTGCCCTACAATTAAGCATGAACCTCGGTCCATGTTAAAATGCTCAAATTGACACCAATTTGGGCATGTAAATATTCGATTTCAATGCCCTTAAAATAAAGAACGTCAAGATCGACTCCGATTTAATAGGTGATATCAGCCAAAATTTCTGTCAAAACAATTATTGATGTTGTTTGGAGTGTTCCACTCTATGGGTCCAATCCAATGAAATTAAATCCAAATATCTTGAGTTATATGCAACCCAATTCATCTCTAATTAGATCCAAATGTCATGGATTATATCCAACCTAATTTAAGGTCCAAATCCATATTTAATCCAAATCCAAATTGGTTTGAATCTAAATATGACTCATCCAAGATCCATAAAAATCCCTGGTCACCTCCTGAACCCTTGTGGGCCACCATGTTGACACATGACACCCCATTTAGCTGAGCGTGACCCTCTGGGTCTCATAAGGAACCTGAGTTGAGTCCAAACCATAGCCCGATCAATTTAAAAAAATCAAAATTTGGATCCGATCCAAAGGAAAAAACCCAAAATAGAGGTTGGTCTAATTTGAAAAATGCATTTTCTGAACCAACCTATATCCAAATTCCCCAAATTGAATCTCCTACAAGATCTATAGCTCATAACGGATCTAACTACAATCCTAGTTCAACTTAAACTCTTGAAGTTTGCCTAAATTTAACCTAATTTTAACATGCATTTAACTTTATATTTGCTCAAATTTAAAAGTTAAAATAAACAAAATTTGCATTTATTACGCAAGGATGAGAGTACTCTTTAATTAGAGGATTTCTTTTCAAGGGGTTGTGATAAAGACGATGATGACATTCTCCTAAAGTTCTTGAAGTTCAATAGAAAAGAGGACTTGGGAAGACATATGACCTTGTTCATGGAGAGCGTAGCCAAATATCAAAATAACGACAAGAGGCTAATCAACATGTGTAAGAATGTGCCAATAAATGAAGAATCACCTTGCACATGAGGTACCCAATTTTTGTGGGACTGAGAAAAAGCCAACGGGAATAAAACCGCCTCTTCCAATAGTGCCTAAAGTAGGAACCCAAGGTTTTGTCTATAAGGAGCCTAAACAAAAAAGTGGCAAAAAGGACAAATTCTAATGGGTCCTGAAGGATCACTTCAGAAAGGGGTCTACGATCATCAGCTTAATAGAGAGTTTAGTTGCATTAGAGGACACATACTTGGCACTTTCTATACATCAACTTAGCCTTGAATCTTAAGAGTCGAACAAAAACCCAAGCTCTTATTTTTCTCCTTCTAAAGAAGACTGACATGCTTAGAATGAGGTAACCATAAGTCAGGATAGAACAATAATGGTATGGAGGAGAAAAGACATCCTGCATGGGTTATCATTCTACAGCCTCAGGTAAGCCTTCAAAACCTAGATCCTATAAAATAGTCTTTCGAAAAAAAAAATGGAAGCTTTATCAAAACTTTTTTCTTTGTTGTTTTTTATCAAATCCCAATGATGCCTTTCTATTAAAATCATGTGCAGACGAGTTAAAGGAGTTTGAACCTTAGTTCTTCCTGAGAACTCATATTGGTTCTTCAATGCCCATGTGGTTGAGCTCTCAGACCTAGTAAATATACCTCATCCAAAAGTATTATCCTTGATTCGGTTCTCTTTAAAGGAAAAATTCTCCCAAAAATGGTCATTCCTGTAAGTGTATCCCTGCACACGAGAATCTATCACATAGGATATCAAATTCTTAAAGAAAAATAAGACAACAATATAGTGAAGCCAAGGTACTTTAATCCAATAATTCTAGACCATGAGTTTATAAGGATGAATTATAGGGGCACAAAATTATTATCAATGCATGAATGTAGATCCTCTGGAAACCCACCTAGACAACAAACTCTCTAGAAAAAGAGTCATGTATTGAATACCTTTGATGCTAATCTACTTTATAGGTTATCCCCCTGAAGAGCCCTTTCCCTTTTATCTCGATAGGAAACAACATTGAAGATGCATGAAAAAAGGAAAAAGCACAAAAAAAAGAAATGCCAAAAAAAGAAAAAGGCACAAAAGTCAATTTTGCATTTAGGCTAACACCTACTTTGAGTCCATGGCAAGGTGGTAGACTCTGGTCATGAAACTCTTGTAAGAAAGAGGTTGGAATAAAAAAATATCTGCTAGGAGTAAACCAATATATACCTATAGGCCTACAACAAAGTGTTAGGCTTCACTCATATGGCCTTTGAAGGTAAAGGTTGGATAGATAATAGCATCTTTCCTGGACTGAGTAGTCATGAGACCCACGATTGTCAAATCTTAAGTCAAAGGCTAACAAAAGCGAGGAATAAGTCCCTTCCAAGCTAAAAACAAAAGACTCCAAAAAACTTATATAGTGGCAAGAGGTGTACTTGAACACATTGTCATCAAACTCTAGCCTTTTAGAGTTCAAGTATTAGTTGGGGACCATCAGACCTAACAAAAATGCTTTGACACTTAATCCCATGTCCCTATAATTAGTCCCTTGAAGCCAAAGCAGAATTAGAAAACAAAAATTCCAATGAATCCAAGCATTACTGCCTTATGCTAACCTGAGAGGAGAAAAAGTCTGAAGTGTAGGAATCTCAAGTGTAGCAATCAACTTGTCAGGAAGGTTCTAACCTTTGAGAAAGGAAGAAAAGAGCAAAAACCTTTAACTTACTGTTCCCCAAAAGTATCAACCTCATTGCATATTATAAAAGTTCATTGCATTCATCATAATGTATCAAAGAGTCTAGCCATAGGGATCCTGAGTCCGAAGAGTACACAAAAAGATCTTCCCTTTCATCGGTGACTCTTCTTACTGGGACAAGAAGTCTCATGTCTAAATTGATCATCCTAGGAAGGACACCTCCATCCTAAGGCCTTACTGGGGAAACTCTACCCGATCCATGAATCTGCAAGAGGTGCCTGATTCCTGATGTTTGCCCCCACTAATTCTCAAAAGGTAAATCATCACAAAAGTATAAAAGATCAAAATGAGCTTAAAAGGCATGAAAGAAAACTATATACCTCTTGTGCTACCCTCGCCTAATGCCCAATATTTTATCCTCTCCTATATGAATACAATTGTCAATAGGAGTTAAGAGTCATTGCAGGTTTTTATCAAGTTAGCAATATCATGCGTCACAAGATGGTGTAGCTTGCACAACAACATTCAGAGTCATAGCTCATTTTCTTAAGAGAAGCATAGTCTCAGCAACCTAGTTTTGTCTAAAAAACATTTGCCCAACCTCATTTGGCAAGACCAATTACGATTTTGAGAACTCAGTTTTCTCTCTAAAATACTAGCCCGACCTCATTTGACAAGACCTAAATGGTCCCTACAACCCAATGATTTTCAAACTGGAGCAACCTTGTTCGGCAAGACCAATCACTCTCCCACCAACCCCGTTTTCTCTCTAAAACACTGGGCCAATCTCGTTCGATGAGAGCCAAATAGTCCCCATAACCGAGTGGTTTTCAAACTAGCTTGACCTTATTTGGCGAGACTAATCACGATCACGACAACCCAATTTCTCTAAAAAACACTTGTCCGACATTGTTTGGCAGGACCTAAATGGTTTTTATGACCTAGTGATTTTCAAACTGGCCCAACCTTGTTCAGCAGTACCAATCACGGTCTCAACAAGCCAATTTTCTTTCCAAAACACTGACCTGGCCTCGTCAGTGGGACCTAAACAATCTTCACAAGCCAGTGGTTTTCAAATTGGCCCGACCTCGTTCGGTGAGACCAAGCACAAACTCAACAACCCACTTTTCTCTAAAAAACACTGGCTCAACCTTTTTCGATGGGACCCAAATGGTACCCACAACCCAATGGTTTTTAAAACTAGTTTGATCTCATTAGACGAGATTGCGTATGATCGTCAACCTATTTGTTTCAAAAATTGTGTATTGTTTTTATAAATTGAATAGCATTCAATTAATGAAAAATAGAGGCATTTATAGACACCCAATTTTTCAGAATACCCAAAACTCAAGAAAGTTCATTTTCTACCTTGGGTCTTATTCTAGGATGACACACTAGATTCTGTCCTCCTTGTCCAAGCCATGGTTCCTTGGGACAAGGTGTTTTGTCCTATTTCAGGTATGAGATGACACAGACTATGTTGTCCCCCTCTCTTCCAATCTTGTTGTTGTCGTTGACTTGGATGGTAGAATAGGTTCTACCATACCTATCCTAGACAATAGAATAGCTATGTTGTCCCATATTCTGCATGTCCCTATCCTGTCCCTTGTATCCCAGGTGGGCTGGGATGACACCACTAAGAGGCCGTCTTGCCCTTGGATGACACCTCTCCCGCTTTATCACGGGTTTGAACTAGAACTACACTACTATTGTGTCGTCCTGTCCTAGATGGCACAGACTGGTGTCGTCCCACCCATCCTATCTCCCTTGTCTTAGGGGACAACACAAGCTATGTCTTACTATCTTAGGTGATGACACAAGCTATGCCTTCCTCTCTTAGGTGACGACACAAGTTATGTCGTCATATCCTAGGGGATAATGCAATTGTGTTGTCGTCTCCCCTTTTCAACTGTCATGTCCTAATGGATGGCACAAGTTGTGCCATCCCTTTCCCTAATTGTCTTCAAGCCTAGGGGACGACACGACATAGTGTCATCCATCTTGGGGGACAACACACACAATGTCATTCAACCTGTCCTAAACCCAATTGATCCTGTCCAAATTTTGGGATGACATACCACTCATCATCCAGATTTAGGGATGATATATCTGTTGTCATTCAGTCAACAGATGACAAACCCTTTTGTTGTCTAGTTAGCAGATGGCAAGACCCTTTCACCATTCACTATTCTGAATGTACGAATAAGCCATTTGGCTTATCTCTATCATTCTGGAATCTCTTCCTGCGCATTTTTCAGGAAGGAGGAACTCTTTTGGATGAGTCTTATCTCTATTTGGGATAGACTCGAATCCGAACTTAGAAGATCCCATAAACTCAATCTTATTCTGAATCCTATAAATAAGAGCCCACCCCTATAGTCGGGTCATCAGAAAATTTCCTGTCTAAGCACCGGTCCTAGAGAGAACGATCCCTAGCCTTACCATACCCCTCTCTCTCAAGCTGCCATACCTATGTAAAGGTGCTGCCGAGAATACTGCAACAACCTTTGTACGTATGTGGAAGTGTTGTCAGATCGAAAAGAAGTAAAAAAGCTAAACAAACCTTCGAGTCTGAAAAAGATGAGTTTTTAAATAAATTTGTTTGATTTATTCATTTGCTTTAATTCTCATATTTGATTAGTTTGTAAGTGCTTATACATGTTTATCCCATGTACACCTAAATCCGCGATGATGAGTTTCGAGTTACAGAAATTGAGAAACTTGTTTGGGCTTTACCTTTACTTCGGGCAAAGGATTATCAAGACTTGCATATGACATCCCCACATCTTTCAAAAGGATTTTGCAAATTCGGGTAAGTCAATCTTTCCCAACTTATACAATTTTTATCAACACATGGTTACGAGCTTTAGGTTTTGCTTGTGATGAGCATGATCATGATAAAGCTCGCAACGGGGCTTCTCCTCACCATGTATAAGCTCGTTATAGAGGCATAAACTACATGTCTTTGATTGGTGAAACGAGCATGAAAATTTAGCAACTAGTGCAGGGGGTTCAATGCATTGCTCTCATGGTCGAGCTACGAACCTTAGTCTACTTTTGTGGGTCTTAATTAGGCATATACTTTGCCTTTTTACATTATTCAACACAACAAGAGAGCTTGGGAGAAAGGAAAAAAGAGTTTGTTTCGCTTGCCGAACTGAAACACCTTGTTGCACTTATAGGTCTGCTTCCTCTTTAGAAACCATGTCAACCTCAGGAGTGACAACAAGGTCGCTCTCTCCAAGTTGGTCAATGAAAAGTTCATTCTTGTTGATTTTGTCCATGATTTGCAGTAACAGGGTTGAATTGTATGTCAAAAAATCAACACGTTCTTCGAATACCTTACCACTTTAGACAACAGGTCGAAACTGTTGTCATGCAGTTTGAAGATTCTTTTACATTTGCTGCAGGTGATTAGAGATGTTTTGAAGGTGAAACAAGTCCGCAACTCATTGAAGGTCAGCTTCGTTGTCAGCCATATGGGCTCCGCGCTTGGTATTAGTCATTCCAGTGAGTTTGTTGATGAATTTGGAATTTATCGCAGGTGGATTAACTTGGCCTCGCTTGCTTACCATGGGTTTGTTCCATGTGCACTCTGATACCAGTTGATGCATTTCAGTGAGCTTAATTCTAGTTTTTAGGATTTAGCTAGGCTTGGTTTAGGTTTGGTCAAGTCAAAGGTTAAGGTTGTTAAAAGATTGGTTAAAAAAAAATGGGTTCTCCCAAAAGACAACACAATAAATGCTGTAAAAATAGAAGATGACTTATGACAGGATTGGGAACATTAGGTTAAAATCTTAGGTTCAGAAGTTTTGGAGTTGTAGAGATAAAATTATCGCATACAAGAGGTAGACTGGTACAAACTACCCCTGCAAAGGCTTCTCATTGAGAGTTCACTGAGCCCATTAAAGTTGTGGATATTGGTTGATGATGCTTACCATTTTTCCAAGCAATGTCAGAACAGTAGGCTAAGGTCACACGTTTTTCACCAAAGTAAGCCTTGAGTGCAAAGAAATTCCATTTCAAAAGCATTAAAAGGATGTCAGGCCTTGCACTAATTACTTTTTGGATAGTTCTGGCTGCAGCATCCCTTGGTTTATTACTTCAATATTTCAATATTGAACCATGAGGGCAACTCCTCCTAGCAATGATGATGCACTCATAAGCGTGATGGCACATGACTGGTCACGAATTAGGAGAATGTATAAGGAAGATTTGTCAAGAGGGGAGCTAACTTTCACGTTAGGAGGCACTCTGCTCCATTTAGCCGTATGGAGCAACAATAAGAAATTGTTGGCAGAGATGCTTGACATGACTCCAGATACTGCTGAGAGCATATTGGAGACAGGAAACAGCGAGATAGACAACACCATCCTGCATGAAGCCGTTCAGAGTGGCAACAACGACATGGTAAAGATGATCACTAAGAAGAGAAGCAGCCTCATCACACAATGCAACAGGCACGAAGAGACTCCACTCTATACCGCAGCAGCACTAGGGAACACAGAAATGCTCACCTTTCTCCATTCCCATGTCAAGAGTTCTTGTAGAACGACGCTACTGCGACGACAAGATGGCAACACAATCCTTCACGCGTCCATCCATGGCCTCTTCTTCGGTTTGAAACACAATCTTTTTTTACATATATTGCAGTTGTTAATGAGTTGAAAATTATGCTCCCCGTCATCATCATCATCATCATTGTCGTCGTTATACCTTGGCTCACTTGCACTGGACCTATATCCTTGCTGACCACTAGACAACTTATATGATTGAACGCAGGTACTGCACTGAAGGTGGCTGAATTATTTCCAGATATCCTTTACTGCCAAGACAAAAATGGAATGACTGCACTGCATCTGATTGCAAGTTTACCATCGAAGACTGATACACGCTCCCTTGTCCACAAACCAGAGGCCAAGGGTATGTACATCCCATATATACAACATCACAAGTTTCTTCTTGCTATTCGTAAATGCATTAGTCATATTGAATACACAAATGACATCTTAGCTTAATTATGTGATGAAAGTACAGGATATCATAATCATGGAGTATTAGGTGGTGACCTTCAAAGAACTTTTATTTGTGACAGATGCCCTAGTGTGCCTCTGGTCTTTGCTTTTTTGTTTTTCAGTTTCATGATTAAAGTACGGTCTTCTGCTTAAAAAAAAGCAAAACAAAAGGTAAGGGCAGCAAGACTATTCTTGCATCACTTTTTATGAATATTGCGTGTTGTTATGTTGGTTGCTATCAGGTATTCGTCCCAATTCTCGTTGGAGAAAACTGCAACAAGATTACAGCTGGAGGGAGGTTGACACAGAAAGTGGCTTGCGGTCAAGGACCAGAAGCAGAAGCATCTTTCGATTTGGATGTGGTCACACTAGTACGTTAATCAAACATACTCTATGTTATACATTAGCTGCCCTCCATATATATTGGTCTGAAACACTTATTTAATGGGCAATATATTGATTTTTTATTCTCCAGGCATTATTCTTATTAGTATCTTTCAAGTGTTTGCTATCTTCTTTTCTTTTTTTTGGAAGGAAATTTACAATGCCTTGTTATGCTATCTTTCTTTTGTACTAATTCCTTATTTCGTGTAATTTATATAGAACAAAATTGTTCATATCATTTGATGGGCAATTCCAATGAGCATGGAAAAGCTACCATCTTTTAATTCATGTTGCACGCGTAAACCATTACTCATTGCAAAGAAAAAGGAAAAAGCATTTAGGTATGACACGTTGGCAGTTGGCTTTTCTTCCATGATTAAATTCTTGCTTTCGTAAAGTTCCATTTGCTATTCCTCAAGACTCGGGTTTCTCTAGCATATAACACAGAAGTGAAGATTAACAAAATTCAGAAGAAATGCTTGAACAGAACTATACATCAACGCATGATTGTTGCAATAGATGTTGACGTGAAGAATTCAATTGCATCAAGGATTAGTTAGACATAGTATTCATGTGTTACTGCAACATAATCAAAAGGAAAACACACACACACACAAATACCCTTATTTCTTTTCTTTTCTTTTTTTTTATATAAAATGATACAGCGCAATACCAAATTAAGTGTACTGCAATTTAAATCTGACCTTCCATTCATGATTACTTTCAATATGCAGGTTATATGTCCCCCCCCGAACAGGGGAGTTAGCTACATCTCATGTTCGGGGGTCCCAAAGAGCACCACGTATGTAAGCATGTGCGTCTCGTATCCCCATGTTTGTCAGCATTAATTAGCGTTGGAGTTTGATGCGATTGCAAAGACTTAAGTACCCTCTCCTCCATTGGTGCAAAAAAAATGATGATTCTTGAAAAGGACTGGTTGTAAAGACTTAAGTGCCCCAAAGATGATTATTTAAGACCCAGTCTCTGCACTGCAAGATTATCCGAGAAAGAAATCTCCTATGGAGGAGGCCATGAACATCAACCCTCTCACTCTCTCTCTCCCTTCTTTTTCTGTTTATGTGCACATCCAACAGAAGATCATACATTGCTCCATCAAGCACCGACTGACCTGCACATTGACTGTTGTGGAGCCTGATTCAGAGTTTTTACCCTTACAGGAGAAGGGTTTTGTGGCTCCTCCCAGCGTGGGTAGCATCATTCAACAAAATGAGTTGTAGATCCTGATTTAGAGTTTTTACCCTTATAGGAGAGGGGTCTAGGAGCTCCTCCTAACGTAGGTAGCATCATTCAACTTGAAGAGTTTTGGAGTCTGATTCAGAGTTTTTACCCTTACAGAAAGGGGGGTATGAGGGCTCCTCCCAGCGTGGGTAGCATCATTCAACTTGAAGAGTTGTGGAGTCTGATTCAGAGTTTTTACCCTTACAGAAGGGGGGTCTGAGGGCTCCTCCCAGCGTGGGTAGCATCATTCAACTTGATGAGTTGTGGAGTCTGATTCATAGTTTTTGCCCTTATAGGAGGAGGGTTTGAGGGCTCCTCCCAGCGTGGATAGCATCGTTCAACTTGATTCATTGTGTAGCTTGATTTAGAGTTTTTGTCCTTATAGGAGGAGGGTTTGGGGGCTCCTCCTAGCGTGGGTAGCATCGTTCAACTTGATTCGTTGTGGAACCTCATTTAGATTTTTTGCCCTTACAGGAGGGTATTGTGGTGAGAAAAAAATGCACAGGGTATTGTGGTGAGAAAGACATATTTTTGTTCCAAGCAAGGTTGAAAGAAATCAATGAAAAATCCAGCAAGGAGCATGCCAGAATCAAGATGTGGATGTCAAGCGAGAATGGTGTTGTGCAACTCAAATAACACAGAATAATAGGAGTCTAGTTTTTAGTTAAAATGGGGAATAAAATGACAATATAAATCACTGAAAATTTACAGAAATAAACTAGACTCAATAACGAAGACACCACTTTTTACGGATTTGGAATATGATTTTCGGTTAGGGAGATATGACCCTGACAAGTTGGTCCTAATTCGAGTAGCGATTTACAACGATTTACTTACTGAATAACACTAAAAATCGCTATAGTGATTTGCGGAAGACACTACAAATCGCTATAGTGAGATTAAAAAATACTATAAATCGCTATAGCGATTTGCGGAAAACACTACAAATCGCTATAGTGAGATCCAAAAACACTATAAATCGCTATAGCGATTTGCGGAAAATACTACAAATCGCTATAGTGAGATCCAAAAACACTATAAATCGCTATAGCGATTTGCGGGCTCGTTGGAGACCCAAAAACACTATAAATCGCTGTAAGAAAGCCCGATAACACTACAAATCGCTGTAAGAAAGCTCGATAACACTACAAATCGCTGTTGGAAGGCCCCAAAAAAATTTTGTCCGGAGGGCACTACCCCCCGAGCCCCGCCAGGGGCGGCCCCCCCTGGACCCTCGCCCGCTGACCGCGTAGCGGGATCCGTGCCACGGGGGATTCCTCGGACCCCCGCCCGCTGACCGTGCAGCGGGATCCGCGCCGGGAAGGAGCCCCCGGACCCCCCCCCCTCCTATAAGGGCAAAAACTCTAAATCAGGCTCCACAACTCATCAAGTTGAATGATGTTACCCATGCTGAGAGGAGCCCCCAAACCCTTCTCCTGTAAGGGCAAAACTCTGAATCAGGCTCTACAACGAATCAAGTTGAACGATGCTATCCACGTTGAGAGGAGCCCCCAAACCCTCCTCCTATAAGGGCAAAAACTATGAATCAAGCTCCACAACTCATCAAGTTGAACGATGCTACAGTCAGTGTGCAGGTCAGTCGGTGTTTGATGGAGCAATATAGGATCGTCTGTTGGATGTGCACAGAAGTAGAGAGAGAAGGGAGAGAGAGTTGATGTTCATGGCCTTCTCCAGGGAGAACTCTTTGCCTCCCTTGATTTCTTTTCTAGAAAGAGAGAGAGTTTTACAGTGTTTTACGGAGAAAGAAGAAGAAGACTTTGAAGAGTCAACATCATCCTCGACTTTCTGGATGGAGGACATATTTGTCCTTTTTTTGAACTGTTTGTTTTTTCTTTTTTGAATGAAGGGCGTTTTTGTCATTTTCTCAAACCATCACTTTATGAGAAGAATAGCAAGAAAGGGTACTGAAGTCTTTGCAATCACACCAGATTCCAATGCTTAGTGATGTCAACATACACAGGAATACGAGCCCCATGTGCTTGTATACGTGGTGCTCATTCAAAGCCCCGAACACAGACGTGGGATTCAGTGAATCATCCGGGGGGAACATACACCACCCTCTCAACACCACTCTCTCTACCCATTTAGCAAGATTCGTAAGCCCCTTCAAGATCCGACTAATAATGTTCAGGTTGTCTATGGGTTTGAGAACAAACAAAATAATCTCACTCCCTCTACCTAAACCCTGCTTCACCAAATAAAACATTTCCCTAACATTTTGGCATCGGATTGACAAAAAGAATTAAGGTGGCGACAACTAGTTATAGCCATTCTAACACTAATGATAATATATATATATATATATATATATATATGAGAAGTTGTAGTGGACACCTATATCGTCCGATGCAAATTGGATATTTTTATGCCGCTGATCACATGCGTGATCGACGGCACAAAAAGAAGTCAATCGGCAGTCAACAACTGCTGCTAGATGTTTTTTTCTATATTCAATGTGCGATGGTGTGTCCCACATTCTTTCTCTCTCCCTCATATATATATATGGTCATACATTCATGCTAAATGAAACATGTTAAATGGTTTTTTTAGCTTTTTCCGTATTTTTTTGCAGTTTCTAGTCCATAAATGTGTTGGGCACAATTTACTAGGAATACACACCTGAATCATGTGTTTTCTAGGAAAAAATGATATTTGGAGCCAAAAAAATTTACAAAGATTTTGGACCGTTGATTTTTCAAACCTTATAAAAAACCACCCATGTATGGGAATTGAACGCTTCACTCGCTGATCCATATAAGTACATAAACACATTTGTACGGTCAGAATTTAAAAATAAAACAAAAAAAAAGCCTAAAAAACCAATTCAGCATAAATTAGAGATATTGTTTGCTAACCTCGTGGTTAAGGAATCCCCTAGTTCTAACTAATACAGCGGTTGTTTTGACCAAATCTGACTTCACTGGAAAATTCAGTATGGTCAAAATAATAGGAATTGATGTAATAATATATTTCCTTGTGGTGTGAAAAATTGGTGCAGTGTTGGCCATTGATTTTTCCACCCTCACAAAATCTGGTATATATGTGAGAAAACCATGATCCAAAGGTGAGTTGCTACTGAACTTAATATCCAGATCACAACTGGAGGGTTAGGCGTGCAAAAAACAGAAAAAAAGAAACTTATTGCTTTTTTTTTTTACTATGTATAATTCATTTATTTGGTTGTTTTTCATAAAACTATCCTTATTGATGTAGTCTACAAGGTTTGGTTAGTGGAAATCAGCTGTTGCATTGTTCGATCGATATGATTTTATGAGTCTTGAAAAAACAACGGTTTACAATGTGTGATATCTTATCGTCTCATAAAATTGTTTTTTTTTTATTCAGAAAGACATAATCTAGAAAATGGTTTCAAGCATATGGGCAACGCTGAATCCATCCGTACAGTTTGGTTGGGTCAACACAACATGCACCAATGAATAATTGCTCATTCAGGACAGTTCGACATGACCAAACATCATCTATCTCTCTCTCTCTATATATATAGTGATGGGTCCGTAATAAACCCATTTGGTGCTAAACCGTGTGCTAAATGGGTTTTCAGCTTTTTCGGTACTTTTTATGCGGTTTCAGCCCAATAAATATGTCGGATCAATTTACTAAGAATCCACACCTGGATCATGTGTTTTCGATGAAAAAAATGATGTTTGGAGCCTAAAAAATTTACAAAGATTTTGGATCGTTGATTTTTCAAACTTTATAAAAATCCACCCATGTGTTAGAACCAAGCACTTCAAGAGCTGATTCCCATAAAATCAAGTACATAGATCACATCTGTACTGTCAGAATTTAAAAATAAAATAAATAAAGCCTGAAAAACCTATTTAGCATGCGGTTTAGCACCAAATGGGTTTAGCACCGACCCATTACTCTCTCTCTCTCTCTCTCTCTATATATATATATATATTGGCTGGTGTAAACGAAAAAGGACTTTTAACATCGATCGTGACTGCTGCTAAAAGTTTTCTTCCTACTCGAACATTTAGCAGCAGTCAAAGACCTAATTAAATGTCTATTTACAACACTTGGATGCAACCAATGCATACTCGTTCAACCGAAGGGTGTCCAACGTAATGCCCTTTCGATATATATATATATATATATATATATATATATATATATATATATATATATATATAGTGAATTGTAGGCTTGCAAAATCTAGTCGAGAATCTCATGATGCAAGTTGTTTTGACTCACTCTGTCTATAGATATATCCAGCATGATCAATTTAGTGGGAATCAACCCTTTAGATCATGTTTTTTTTCAATTCATGGGATCGAATGGACCCCCAAAAAAGTGTGAAGTTGTTGAGTCATTTATATATACAAACGATTGTAGAAACCTTGGAACCCCACCCCCTCCGTAGTGGGAATCAACCATTAGATCATGTTTTTTCAATAAAAAAATATGTTTTAATGAGTCAGAATAAATTGGTGCATTTACAACCAATTCACGGATATATAGGATACGCCACTCACCTATCCTCTCTTTTAAAATTTATATGCAGATATATTTTTTTGACAAATTTGACCATAGAGATGTGATTCCTATGGTCAATAACCTATAAATAGATTTTTATATCAAATTTTTGACGTGTAGTTAGGATTATATATCGTCGAACCTTTTAGAAATTTCGGCACCATATATTTTATGATCCTTGTAAAATCCATCTTACACATCAAAAAAGTTTGATCAAAGTGACTATTTACAGTTTTTCATCCACGAAAAACACATGTAGTACAGAGAGAGAGAGAGAGAGAGAGAGTTGGGGCCAGCTGCCTAGCCCAGTCGAGCAAAAACTCAACAGACATGCATGGGTGCACTGCGTGGTGCCCGTGGATGCCTCTTTTTCTTTTTTTGTCGCATGAAAGAACCTTTAGTGGCAGTTTCACCTACGCTAAAGGTAGTATTTTTGTACATGCGTGCACATGTCCATTCTGGGTTCATCAGATAAAGGGGTAAGTATTTACACCTTTTATACATATATATATATATATATAATGGATATGCTATGGACCTTCCCTTGGATTGTATTTTTTCAATAAAAATATCTTTCTATAATCATGTTTGAATATCTTTTTTTAATCATAAAATTTTGAATGGTTTGAAAAACTTGTAAGAACCCTATGGTTCCATAATCTGGTATGGATTTAGTCATTGGATCGAATGAGGCATGTGCTAGAAGGAGGACACAAACCTCCATCTATGTGAAAAACACACGCTCTACCCGTTGAGTTATTCCAACCCATTTCTAAGCGTGGGCCGCTTCACAATCCTCTAATTGTGCACAAAATGCTTTACCTTACTGAACTGTCATAGCTATGGTTTTTATGCATTCTTGAGGACTGGATTTAGTATGCCACTAATTAGAGATAGTGCTAATAAAATTCAGTAACCGCTCCATTACCTTTTTTAGGTTACATATATCTCATAAAGTCACATATATAATCATGTTTCATAAATTGGATAAATGAGCCCACTAATCTTGCACTACAAGAAAAATGCTAATTAGCGACGAAAATTTGTGACGGATTTTTTTCGTCGCAAATTTGTGACGGATTAGCGAGCGAAAACTATCTGTCTCTAACATTCGAAATATTTGCAAAATTAGCGACGGAAATATCTTCCTCGCTAAATCCATCGCTAATTAGCGATGAATTAGCGTCAACATTTTTTCGTCGCCAAAACACTACAAAAAAATGCTAATTAGCGAGAAAATTTTTCTGTCACTAATCAGTGACGAATTAGCGACGACAAAATTCCATCGCTAATTTTTTTATTTAAACTGTCTCACCTGAGGCACAAAATGTTCCCTCCCCCCCCTCCCTGTTCAAAATTTAAATCGACTGAGATTTAAACCATTCCACTTACCAGACCGGAGGGCCTCCTTGACTTCTCGAACGAGGATGACTTCGTGGCGAAAGAACGCGAGGAAGAAGAGGAGTCGGAGTCGCCCGCCGGCGTTGAAGGACGAGGCCGGCCCGACCTCTCTGGTCCGGTAAGTGGTTCTTTTTTCGAGCATGGTTTTCCATTTTCGGCCCAACAATTTTGTGGGGGTTATGGTTTTAAGTCGACAGACAAGCATTACGAGCGTCGCAGACGACCCCGCAATGGCAGACTGAATCGAAAAAGCAGAGAACCAGGTCAAGAGGGCACTGGAGAGTGTACCGAAGAACGTGCTGGAGAACACATCGGTTCAGTGCAAAAGACCACGCTGAAGAATGCGCTAGCAGGGAGAACGCACTGGAGAACGAGTCAGTTCTATGCAAAAGACCACGTCAGAGAACGCGCCGGTTCTGTGCAAAAGAACACGCCGGAGAATGCGCTAGAGACCACGCCGGTTGTGTGAAAAAAAATTGCTCTTTGCCGGAGAACGCGCCGGCAGGGAGCAAAATTTTTTTAATTTTTTTTAAAATTTAGCGACGGATATTATCCATCGCTAATTTAGAATAGCGAAAGACTCACGACGGATCATGTTCGTCGCTAATCCATCACAAATTAGCGACGAAAGTAGCGACGGATAAGTTCTGTCACTACTTAGCATCGAAAATTCTGCGATGAAATCTATTCGTCTCTAATCCGACACTAATCTGTCGCTAAACTGTTTAGCGACGGATTAATGTCGGATTAGAGACGAATTTAGGTCGTCGCTAATCCACAGGTTTCTTGTAGTGTTGTGGCTCTTGAGGTTCTAATGTAAGATTCTATGGTCATACTAGATCCAAAACTAAGATCCAAAACTAAGATCCAATATCTCTCACTTGGCCATACAGGGCAAACACCTACATTGTATCATAACCTATGCATCATGTATCATATATAGTATTTCATGATAAAACATGAACCAAATAACTATGCACAATTCCTTGGGTTATATCAATGATGTTTTTCTCACATGTTAGGAGTTATTTTTCAAGTAACCATATGAACTTTTCCTTCATTCAATTTTAAGTATGAGGTTTTCACACATGCTATAGGTTATTTCCCACATAGTCATGTGGATTTCCTTCATCATTATATTCAAATATGAGGTTTTCCACATATGCTATAGGTTATTTACCACATAGTCATATGGTTTTTCTATCATCATATGAACCATGATAGTTTGATACATAGTATGAGTTTAGCTATGACATCATAAGGTTTTAAGTGTACTAGTTGAACTTTTCCTTCATGATATATCACCATCATGAAGACTATCACAAACTAGGTTGATTTTTTATCCTGATCGCATTTATTTCACATAACTATATAGGTTTCTCATCATGTCATAATTTTCATCATAACCCTTAACGTGCAATATAATGTACAATAATATATTTTCAATATTCACCATCCACTGCATAGTCAACCATGTAGTTTATAGTTCTAGAGCAAAGTAAATACATAATAATATGGGTCTCACATAGTTATGAGGTTCTTATGTTGCTTTCATGACTATATCATAGAACATCATAATTTGCTAATAACTTTGCATACAGTTTATATGCATAACAGTGTAGTACTATGAATTTTATATACACATAGATCCGTGTCTTGCCAAACATAGCCAATACTCTCACTTTTCAAATCTTTCACCATAGTTCATACTCCCACTATTCACGTGTATTATCACATGTAACATGTTTAAATTCTCATAAGGTTAATCACCACCTAATCATTTTGAATTGATATATCTAGATCCAAATCCTATAAGAGTTATTTCATTACCATTTGAATATGCCAAATATGATAAGCTAATTTCAAGGTTTTAATCAAACCACAAGCTTATGAACATATAAGTCCAGACCATTACTAGATTCACTCAAGATCTAAATTTAAATTCATTGGATTTGCATAAGTCCGTATCCAAATTTGACTTGAGATGCTATCCATCAAGTCCAACACGATTTATATTAAAATTCAAATGCATCCATGCAAAATAAAACCATGGATCACAAAAGGATTTGTCCATAATCCAAATCCATATTCATATGTTCCAAATTCAAATGAATTTATACCATATATCTAGCATTATTCTTATTTGGATCTCTAGCTCAAACTAGGACCCATATAGAATATTAGATCCAATATTTGTTCTTGATACTATCCAGATAAATCTTTAATCAAAACTAGTTTTATACCCCATATCTAGGCATTATAATATATGGATCTAACAAAAAACCTGGATCAAATCTAGATCCATATCACATATCTGCCAGTATGCTTTCTAATTTGTCTCTGGATCAAATTTGGATCCATATCCTATATCAGGGCATTATACTATCTAAATCCAAAATAAACTCTGGAGCAAATCTGGATCCATATCCTATATATATCAGGGCATTATACTATCTAAATCCAAAATAAACTCTGGATCAAATCTGGATCCATATCCTATTAGCTGGATATATTTAGATCCATTTAAGTATAACAAGATCCAATAATATTGCTTGAATCCAAAACTAATCCAATTGGATCTATACTCAATTAATTTGATCTATCCAAATTCATATAGGTTCATCCAGATCCAATATTGCTTTAATATATCACACCAGATCTATGTCACCTTAATAGATCCAAACATTTGATCAAATACAAATCAGATCTACTCTTGACCCAAACATCAGATCTAATAGATCTTAATCCAATTAAACTTGATCCATATAAAAAAATTGGATCAAAACTAAGTCTTACCAGATTCATATAAATTAGGACCCAAAAAATTGAATCAACACGTAGATACAAAACGTATCCAACATGCTACTTTCTAAATTTACCATAAAACTAAATCAAATCTACATATGAAAACATATGATCAGAGGATCCAAAGAAGTACCAAACAAAGCACACACACATAATGGATTAATTATGCAAATAAATAAATTATTGATCCAATTAAACATATCTGATTCTAAACTTAACCTCAATCCAAATTATAATTAGATCCAAACCAATATTTCCCAAAAATAAAACACTGATGTTTTCAGAAAATTAAAACTATATTTTTGCAAAAATTGAAAATTTAGATGATTGTTCTAGGCAAAAAATAGTAAACCAGAACCTATTTAAAGAAAATGAGTGCCCCTATTTTGAAAAATTGAATGACACAAGCAAAATTAGTAGAAAGTAATAGGGGAAATTATGTAATCTTACTCAATAGAGTGAAATTTTTGAAAAAAAATAGGGTTAAATTTTGTATTCAAGCTTAACAAACAAGAATTTTCGAAAAGGAGTAAAGGTAATTTAGTATGTTTACTCTAAAAAGTAAACCCTATCTTTCTTAACCCTTCTTTTCCCATATTTCTATTTTTTTTTTCAATAAAAGGGGAACCCGAATAGAGTTTCCTTTTAATGAGAGTGAAGAGGGAGATGCAACAACTACAACCCTCTTCTTCTCTTTTTTTTCATATGTTTTCTCTGCAAATGCTAAACTCTAGCAGTTGCTCCCTCTCATGGCAACAAGGGTTCGGTGGAGGAGTATCCTCCTTATCCACCGTCCCTTATCATAAACCATTGCGGTCGACAGTGGCCCCTTATGGGGTTCCACCACTTACAGCATCGGTAGGCTCGACATGCCGATGCCAGGTATGGTCTTGTGTCGTTACCTCTCACTTGAGCACCACCCCATCTATTCTTTCTCCTCTATAGCTAGCAGCTCAGATGCCCTTCACGGTAGCTCTGTCGACTCTCTAAAGTGTTGCCCTACACCGATCACCATGCAAGGAAGGAGCCAGGCAGCCGACTCTACCTCATCGGCATCGTTGTCGTCCTTCCTACCATTTTTAGCATGGTTTCTGGTAGAAATTAGGAGCCTTGATCGATCTCCCATCAACACGATGCGAGGAGGGCCGATCTATTGACTATGGTCCTACGAAACACTGCTCTCTATTCTTGAGAGGAAGAGAGAGTTAATGCAACTTTTTCAATAGAGTATTTTAAAAATATATATTTTTAATAAAAACGTTTATGCAAACCGTGTATCAAATAATAAAAACCGGTTCACACTAGTGGTGAAGTTCGGGTCGATCTCAGGGAACGAGAAAATACTTTGTATTCAATCAAACAATTTAATTGCTCTTTATTGCCTTGAAAATAAAAAGAATTAATGAAATAAATAACTAAGAGAGTGTGGCCCTCTGCGGAGGGCTGAAACAAATAATAATACTAAGTGCCTTATTACAAACCCAAATTGAAATGAATTAAATAAAATAAAAACCTAATCTCCAAAAAAAGAAAAGTCTTCAGTGCTTGAGTCTTTAGTCTCCTTGAGGTTATGCTTGTTTTCTTGAACTTTTGTTCTTCGAGGGGCTTTCTGAGGACCTGAAAGGCCTTTTGAGGGAACCTTTTTGGGACCTTCGAGGGCTCTTTGGGAGTACTTTTGAGGGCTCACCGCACGTCTAAACGCTTCCCTGCAAAATCAAAACACAAAACATGCAGAACTACGAAAAAAAACACTACTAAGAGCTAATAATTTAATCAAGAAAAATCAAGAAACTAACTCTAACAAATTTTAACAAACTAAGAACTAACATGTAACAAACTAAAGTACTAAATAACAAAATAGCAAAACAAACTAACTAAATAATAATAAAAAAAATAACTAATGTAACAATTAATAACAAATTATGGAACTAGTTAACAAACTGACTTAATTCAAGAAAAACGTGAATAACACTAATTAATTTAACAACTTAATTAAATCTAACTAAGTATTAAATAACCTAAAACAAATTTTAGCTAACTTAAGCATCCAACAAATCAAACATGTCTAAACTAATTGGTTATAAAGTATTCATGTTAACTATGAAAACTAGTTAAAATATTTTGCTATCACATGACATGAAACAATAGTATAATGTCTAATCTAATAAAAATGCAATTCTGAAACTACGACACAATTTAAAAAAGTAAATAACTAGACGACTAACACATACACGTGCTGCAGTAAATAATGTAACTAAATTATTAAACGTCTAGGGCTAGCAAACACTATCTAATTAAACAAAATGACCACCAAATGCTGAATCAAATAAATTACTAACCACTTAAAGTATATCCGACATAACCAAATGAAACCTAAGATGCTCCATCAAATTAACTACCTAACACTAGCTGCCAAAAACCTATTTGCTGCATCTACAAATTTTAGTTAACATCAATCATGCTGGTGCGTGATTCACGTTAATAAACTTGAATCACACACACCCATTGTGTTCGCTGAGTACAATCTGCAGATCTGATGACGCACCAGATCTGATCTAGGATAGGGTGTAGCTGCACCAGACCTCACCTGGACCGAATTAGATTCAAGAAAAAAATAAAATAAAACCAAATCTGGCCTGTTCTATGTGCCGCTTGGACAAATATCCGGCTGCGTGTTACCCGAGTGATCAATCAATTAAACGCAAAGACGATAAAACATGCTGATCGATGTTCGTGTTACACCCAAACAGATCTACGTGATCTGTAAATCATGCAGGTTCGTTTGGTTGTTTAGCTATTAACGATGAGCGTGCACTAAACAAGCAGAAAATCCCTAATCTAACTAAAGTGCTAAAACTTTAAACTAACTAATTAACTATTATAGAAAATTAAATCGTATAATATGCTGAACGGGATTACCAAACAGAAAACGATTTATGCTAACTACTATATTAAAATAAAAAGAACTCGACTACGATGCATATATGCTATTCTAAGATGCAGAAACGAAATAGATAAAAGTTCAGATTATGCTATATGCAACGCAAGATGCAAAAATCAAATATGATGCATGCAATGATTCTAAATACTATGGGGATGGGAGAGAAGAGATTCACCTTTCGGCTTACCTCCGACGGAAGGGTTGAGAAGAAGATGGTCTTTTCCGCTGCAACCAAATGAACTCCGCTCTGTCTCTAACAGAGAGGATGCGAAGAACCGACGATGACGAGGTTTAGAAGAAGGATTGAAAAGCATAAGAAGCAAGAAGAAAGAGGTAGGCAACTAGTCGATAAAAAAAGGGGAAGAAAGGGAGGCAGAGAGGAGAGAGAGGGGCGTAGGCTACAAGGCTGAAAAACTAATTTTCTCAAAGCTCAACACTTCTATTTATATTAAAAATTAGGTCAAAACATTGTTTTCTATGGAAGTCTGAATTTTTTTCAGAAATTTCAAAACAAGTCTTCCTCAAAAATGTGTTTTTCAAAAGGGTTTTTTCCTAAACTAATTAAAATTAGTAACTACTCTCCTAATCTAATTAAATTATAAATTAAAAACTCCTAAATTAAATAAAATACTGAGAAACGCAGGGCAAACTTTGAAATTGACAATTTTCTAATAATTTCAATTTCAATGCTGTTTCTCAAAACTAATGATAAAAATGAGTTTTTAATACAAATTTTTTATGAATTATGCATAAAATAAGATGAATAAAATGCATAAATATATGCATGATCAAGAGTCATCTTCATCTTTCTCACGATCTAAAGGGTTTTGCCTAAGGATCGTGAACCTGGAGCACTTTTGAGAGGGAAACCTCTCGATGGCCGCCTATTGCAGCTTTTCTTCATCCTCTAGGGGAGTGCATTAGGATGGCCGTGAATACGAAGGATGCAAGAAGTATTCTGATACTTGCGCTCTTCCTGTCTCCAACCATTCGCTTCCATCAGAAGCCACCATCAAGGGCCCCTCTCTCCCTTTGTTTTCTCTTCTTCTTTTTTCCTTTTGCCGACAAAGAAGGTATGTAAGAGGCAATCGCTGAAATCCGAGCGAGCATAGCCGAAGATGAAGATGGATTTTTGGATGATGGCCATCGAGAGGGTGTGGTAGCAGTCAGGCATGAGCACGATGCCCGCCTCCTCGATCAACCAACGGATCCTCATGTTGCTCCTCTCTAAAGCAACTGCAGAGCTCATTGAGGTGGGTCTCCGATATAAGCACTTTTTTTTTCTAGCTTCAACCCTTTTGTGGGTGAGCATGAGTTGTTCTCTCTCTGATCAAAAACATAGATTGAGCAAAGGATACTCTCTGCTTTCTACCTCTCCTACCCTATGAGGGTTCATGTACCACCACTCAATGGGTGCTCTATTTGCAAAATTCTTGTGTTTTCTGTACCAATACGTGCACACCAAGGATCGATTCAGGCACTGACAAGGTGAACCAACAGAGTTATGATACCAATGTAGGAACCTTGTGGTTTTGTAACCTGGTATGGATTGAGCCATTGGATCGAATGGGGCATGTGATAGAAGGACTCAAACCTCCATCTATGTAAAAAATACATGCTCTATCTGTTAAACTATTTTGGCCTATCTTTAACCATGAGGCTCTCCACAATCCTCTAACTAAGCACATAATGATCTGCGTTATTGAACTAACATAGCCATGGTCTTTATTTATAGGCGTTCTTGAGGATTGAATTTAATCCACCACTAATTAGAGACAGTGCCCCATAAAATCCATTAACCCTCTCCGTAACTATTTTTAGGTTGCATACAGCCCATAAAGTCATATAATCATGTTTCATAAATTGGCTTAATGAGCCCACCAATCTTGTGGCTCTTGGGCTTTCGGTGTGGGACCCTATGGCCACACTGGATCGAAAACCAAGATCCAACAAAACCTGCTTAGATTAGAATCCAGGGCTCCAAGCATTGTTTTCCACTGAATAGGCCATGTAAATCATATTTTTAGGGTTAGGTTCACCAAAAAAATAAAAGAATATATCCAAACTATAAAAAGCTAAGAAAAAAAAGTGTTAGTGATGTGATCATGAAAAATATGCACACCACTCATGCAGGTTTACATAGTTCGATCCAGCCTGGCTCTATGTCCACGGGTAAAGACACTTCTCTCTTATCAATGTGGTTGGTTTCATTTATAGATAGGCAATTTCATGACTTGGATTGGAGGGTTTCCTATCTTCTTTACATAGCAAAGAACAGTAGATTTAGGAATATATCATTACTAGACTTTAACCTAATTGGAAAGTCTTCATAAACAAGGCTCCTTCCTTCGTTAGGAACCTTAGCGGGACGACCATCTTTCTCTAGAGTCTTCTTCTAATTGGAGATCTTAGCTGGACTTTCTAGAGTCCTCTTCTTAATTACTATTTACATCAGCAACATTATCTTTAACAAGTTACACATGTAGACAACCTTGGCAAACATATGCGTGGTTGTGCGTGAAAAAATCAGTTAGTATCGTTAATATGGTAACATCCAATATACCTCACTGGGTTTACAAATTTTTTTCTGAATTTTTCTACTGATCAAGCCATGTGCGCATGATCTACACATTCTATTTAATGAAAAACATGTTTCAGTCATATGATTGTATATAATATAAAGTAGGCTTTTCGAGAGCTTTAAAATTCAAAATCTACAATGCACAAAAAATTTTCAATAAGAATAAGATAAACCTCAATTCAGAGTCCTTTTTCTAATTAACAAACCATGTATACTGACCATATTGAGCCGACTGAGAAGAAAAAGCTTGCACCAATGATTTTTTACCAGATGTCATGGTACTATGACATGTTTTATATATACATACGAGCGCGCACACACACACACACACACATATATATATATATATATATATATATATATATATATATATATATATATATATATATATATTCCAGTGTATTTACGCTATTTGTGATTTTGATCACAACTTAATTTCCTGGTTAGGACAGAAAAACAACTTGTTTGCTCACGATAGGCTGGCGGTAGGCCAAAAAAGTGGAAGTGAGGCCGCTACATATATATATATATATATTATCAAACAGTATTCTAAATGCACACCAAGTATCCACATGAGATTATGCCTTCATAGAGCGTTGACTGTAGGAATAAATGTGATGTTAGTAATATTAACCCACACATACACACATTGCCACGTGCCATAATCCAATGGCCAATTCTAATCTTCTTAATGAACCCCCTTTTCCAGAACCTTAGGTTAATGGAATTTCCATTAAGGTGTGATGCTTTTAATATGTTGGGAACTTTTGAAGATCTTAACTTTTGAGTTACTGCTGCATCAAACGAGTATTAACGTGTAGCCCCATAAACGCTAATAAAAAAATTATTATTATCTCTGAAATTTTAAAGGCATTTGGATGATAAAATTCCCTCTCTTTTTTTCTTTATTATTATTATTTTTTTCTTGCAGAACAAGGATTTTGTGGGAGGCTCACTGGCCATGGTCCACTGTGGTCCTTACAGCGTCTGGTGGATATTTTGGTTGACAAGTATGATAAGTATAAAGAACTTGAAAGAAAAAGTGGCACAGATGGTGAAAATGAAAAAATGGAAACACCATTGTCAATGGCCACAATGCATGGCATGACATTAGTGGTGGAGGGAATACTGTTCAACTATCCTCATGAAATAGACTATGTGAATGATTTAGGAGAGAACTTGTTGCACCTAGCAATAAAGAATCGCCAAGAAGGCATTTTCAATCTCTTGAAAAGTACTCCAATCTTCATGCAAAGATTGGCTGCAGGAGTGGACAAGAGGTGGAACACCGTTTTGCACCATGCTGGACGTTTCAACAAAAACCAAAACTGGGACAAGCCAGGCACTTACTTCCCAATGCATTGGGAATACGAGTGGTTCAAGGTAAAATAATGTACTCCTTATCTTTCTAATTATGTACATCACTTTCCTTCTTGAAATGATTACTAATGTAGGATATTCAGTGCTAGTACTAACAGAACACAAGCAAAAGCCATGGTTTAATTTCTGTCTTTCTCAGATAAAGTTGGTAAACGAACCTAACATAAGGTGGTGTTCAAACTTATGTCGTTCTTATGGCAAACCGAGCCGATTGTTGGAATTATAAGCTAGACTCTTCGTATTCCTCCCTCAATTTTGGGAAACTCATTTTACATTAAGGCTTGTTGGAATTATAAGCTAGACTCTTCGTATTCCTCCCTCATTTTGGGAACTCGTTTTACATTAAGGCTATTTGCAGTTTTCTATGCAACTCTTTGGGTTCCTCTCCCATTTATTTTTTTTTCTTTGAAAATGTAATAGTCTTTTAGTTTTTCTATGGTAGGAATTTATTATGTAATTAAATTATAGTTGGGCTTGAATGCTATATATATAGCAGCCATGTATCCTCATTTTGACAAGTCATTGGAATGTATTGAAGCCTTTTGTAGCCTTCTCCTTCTCTTGCACCATTTATGTGTGTTTTTCATTCTAGAGAACAATATTCTTCTCTAGTTTGTTGCTTTATTTCCAACATAGTGGTATCAGAGCTAGGATGGCTTCCAATAATATGGTGCAACCACAAGTTCCTTGCTTTGCTGGAAAAAATTACAACAAGTAGAGTATTCAAATGAAGGCATTCTTTGGTTCACAAGATCTATGGGACATCGTTGAAAGTGGCTTCGATGAGATGAACAATGTGGAGGGCATCACTCAACGACAACAAACTGAGTTGAAGAAAAACCGAAAGAAGAACAATAAGGCTTTGTTCTATATTTATCAAGCTGTTGATGAAGCCATTTTCGAAAGGATATCCTCGGCAGAGTTGGCAAAGGTAGCATGGGATACTCTCTATATAACATACAAAGGAGAAGACAAGGTAAAAATGGTGAGACTCCAAACTCTAAGAAGTGAATTTGATTCTTTAAGAATGAAAGAATCTGAAACGATTGAAGCTTTTTTCAATCAAGTCTTCTCCATTATTAATCAAATGCGAGTAAATGATGAAAAACTTGAAGATCAAAGAGTCGTTGAAAAAATATTGAGGAGCTTAACTCGCAAGTTTGAACATATTGTTGTTGCTATAGAAGAATCCAAAGACTTATCCACCTTGTCCATTGATAGTTTAATGGGATCACTTCAATCCCATGAACTTCGTATAAAGCAATTTGATTCTCCTCCAATCGAAAAAGCTTTTCAGACACAACTCTCTATTCGTGGTGGTGCTGGAGGACAAAGAGGAAGAGGAAAAGGATATGAAGGTGGTAGAAATCAAGAAACGAAAGAAGATGCTTGTGATTCATCTTATTCTATGCGAGGAAGAGGTCAAGGTAGCGGTCGAGGTCGTGGTCGCTCTCTCTCACAAGTTCAATGCTTTCATTGTCAGAAGTATGGTCACACCATAAAGTTCTGTAGAAAGAGATTGGTAGAAGAAAACCAAAAGGAGGTAACTTTCATGCATGAGAAAAATGAAATTCTTGATGATGATATTCTCTTTCTTGCTTGTGATACCAAAGAAGAAACACATGATGAAGTATGGTATATTGATAGTGGTTGTAGTAACCACATGACTGAAAACAAAAAATTATTTGTGGACTTAAATGAAATGGTTCAAACTGAAGTTAGAACAGGTGATGATAATAGGCTTGCTGTCAAGGGACGTGGTGATATTCTTGTTAAAACTAACCATGGGAGCAAGCACGTCACCGATGTTTTCTATGTTCCAGGCCTCAAACACAATCTTTTGAGTGTTGGGCAACTTATTCTAAAAGAATATGATCTTCATTTCAAAGGAGAAATATGTGAAATTAAGGATAAGAAGAATGCTCTCATAGCCGAGGTGAAAATGACTCAAAACAAAATGTTTCCATTTATATTTCAAAATGCTGCTCTTCCTTGCTTCAATACTATTATTAAAGATCCATCATGGTTGTGGCAGCTTCGATATGGACATTTGAACTTCAGTTCTTTATCTCTTATGTGCAAAAAATATATGGTCAGAGGCATGCCTAACATTCATCAGCAAGACAAAATTTGTGAAGGTTGTGTTCTTGGAAAACATCACAGAGACTCTTTCCCTGGTGGCAAATCTTGGCGAGCATCAAAACCACTTGAGTTGGTTCATTCTGATCGATGCGGCCCTATGCGCATCACATCTATTGGAGGTAATCGTTATTTTTTAACATTCATTGATGACTTCAGTCGAAAGACATGGGTTTATTTTCTAAAAGAAAAATCTGAGGTGTTCAAATATTTTAAGCAATTTATGACATTTGTTGAAAAGCAAAGTGATCTTTCTATTAAAACCTTGCGTACTGATCGTGGGGCTGAATATATGTCCAATGAATTTGAGGAATTCTTGAATAAGAAGGGCATCTGTCATCAGTTGACTACTCGGTACACACCTCAACAAAATGGCGTTGCGGAAAGGAAGAATCACACGATCATGGAGATGGCAAGAAGTATGTTGAAATCTAAAGGTATGCCTAACATATTCTGGGCTGAATCAGTGGCATGTGCTATCTATCTTCTTAATCGTGCCCCCACTAAAAGTGTTCAAGACCTAACTCCTCAAGAAGCTTGGAGTGGGCAAAAACCATGTGTTGCTCATTTGAAAGTATTTGGCAGCATATGTTATTCTCATATTCCCGATGAACGAAGGAGCAAGCTTGAAGATAAATCTGAAAAATGTATCCTTGTTGGGTACAGTGAATGCTCAAAGGCTTATAAGCTTTACAATCCAATCACCAAGAAAATTATCATAAGTAGAGATGTAAAATTCATTGAAGATGAATCTTGGAATTGGGATGGCGAGAATGAAAATAAAAATTCACATTTCATTAATAAGGAGGAGAGTCATGAACCAAGTGGTGATGGAGATACTTCACTCTCCTCTCCATCTACACATTTATCACCATCTTCCTCATCTTCAAGGAGTTCTGAATCTCCTCCTATAAAGACAAGAATTCTTCAAGAAATTTATGAAACAGCAAGAAGAAATCTTGAGGAAGACTTGGTGAATTTTGCTTTATTTGCGGACGCCGATCCAATTACTTATGAAGAAGCATCTCAAGAAGAGAAGTGGAGAATTGCTATGAATCAAGAAATGGACTCCATTGAAAGAAATCATACTTGGGAGTTGACTGAGCTCCCAAATGGACACAAATCTATTGGCGTCAAGTGGGTATATAAAACAAAATTCAACTCAAATGGAGAAGTTGAAAAATGCAAAGCTCGGCTGGTGGTAAAAGGTTACAAGCACAGGTATGGCGTTGATTTTAATGAAGTTTTTGCTCCTGTGGCTCGCCTTGAAACAATTCGCATGGTGTTAGCTTTGGCTGCTCAAAGAAAATGAAAGGTCTTTCAAATGGATGTAAATCAGCATTCTTGAATGGTCTCCTCGAAGAAGAAGTGTATATTGATCAACCTCCGGGTTATGTAAAGAAGGGTGAAGAAAACAAAGTGTGTCGATTAAAGAAGGCTTTATATGGGTTGAAACAAGCGCCAAGGGCTTGGTATAGTCGCATTGATGGATACTTCTTGAGGAATGGTTTTAAACGGTGTCCTTTTGAGCATACTCTATTCATCAAAGAAGACAATCAAGAGGAATTCTTAGTCATATGCTTATATGTTGATGATTTAATAATTACTGGCACTAATGCAACCATGTGTGAAAATTTTAAGAAGGATATGATACACGAATTCGAAATGACTGACATGGGGCTTCTCCATTTTTTTTCTGGGCATTGAAGTAAAGCAAGTTGAAGATGGAATATTTATATCTCAAAAAAGGTATGCTGAAAATATATTGAAGAAATTTAGAATGGAGGGTGTCACACCTCTTAATACTCCCATGGAAGTTGGCTTGAAACTTAGCAAAAATGATGGTGAGAGAAAGATCGATGCAACTCTCTATAGAAGCCATGTTGGTAGTCTTATGTACTTGACTGCTACAAGACCTGATCTTATGTTTGCTGTCAGCATGGTTAGCAGATTCATGGAATCTCCTTCTAATACTCATTGGGACATAGGCAAAAGAATCTTGAGATATGTACGTGGCACTATCAATTATGGAATTCATTATAAATATGTCGAAGATTCAAAATTGGTGGGTTTTTGTGATAGTGATTGGGGTGGCAACAGAGATGATAGTAAAAGCACTTTAGGTTTCGTTTTTCACATTGGCTCAGGTGCAATTTCGTGGGCATCAAAGAAGCAAGCAGTTGTGGCTCTCTCCACAACCGAAGCTGAGTATATTTCATTGGCACTTTCTAGTTGTCAAGCACTTTGGCTAAGGTGGATTCTTCATGAGCTAAAGCATCCTCAATATGAAAGCACTCCTTTGTTTTGTGACAATAGTTCAGCCATAGCACTCACCGAAAATCCAGTTTTTCATGGCAAAAGCAAGCATATTCAAATCAAGTATCATTTCATTAGAGACTTGGTCAAAGATGGAGATGTCAATGTCAAGTTTTGCAAGACCCAAGACGAAGTGGCTGATATCTTTACAAAAGCATTGAAGAATGAAACTTTCAATAAATTGAGAGAGAAATTAGGTGTCGTTATAGTCTAGCTTAAGAGGGGCTGTTGGAATTATAAGCTAGACTCTTCGTATTCCTCCCTCAATTTTGGGAAACTCAATTTACTTTAAGGCTTGTTGGAATTATAAGCTAGACTCTTCGTATTCCTCCCTCATTTTGGGAACTTGTTTTACATTAAGGCTATTTGCAGTTTTCTATGCAACTCTTTGGGTTCCTCTCCCATTTATTTTTTTTTCTTTGAAAATGTAATAGTCTTTTAGTTTTTCTATGGTAGGAATTTATTATGTAATTAAATTCTACTTGGGCTTGAATGCTATATATATAGCAGCCATGTATCCTCATTTTGACAAGTCATTGGAATGTATTGAAGCCTTTTGTAGCCTTCTCCTTCTCTTGCACCATTTCAGTGTGTTTTTCATTCTAGAGAACAATCTTCTTCTCTAGTTTGTTGCTTTATTTCAACACCGATCTCATGCTTATGGTGAGTCAAGATCGAGCTGGCTATATATATATAATCATTTTGTTTTTGAATAATCAAGCTGAGGTTAGGCAAGACCCATACATCGAACAAAAAAGAATACAATAATCACAAATCTGTCACAGGCGAAAACCATTCCAGTGGTTTGTCTTTTCAGATTATGTCAGTTTGAAAACTCTCAACTTCGCCAGATTCTCTACAATTAAATTTTGAGAACTCGAAACCCACTTGCATTTAACTATGCTAAAGGATAGCATTTTGTCACTGTGATCATCGCAAAATTTTTCCTCTTTCAGGGTTTTTCTCTCTTCCTTCTATTTTCCTTTCCTAACCTCTATTTTCCTCCTTTTTGAAGGGAGAAGAATAAAAGCTAGAAAAGAAAGAGAGAAGAGAAAAGAAAGAAGGAGAGAGATAAGAGGAACTATTTTGCGGGTTTTCACTTGACCTTGATTTGAAAGGAATTTAGAAATTTAACTCGCCTCCATTTTTGAAAAATATTTGCGGGAAAAATGGAGAGCCGGGATTCGCTTGTCGGTACGAGGTTCGACCGTTCCTGGCGCCTTTACCAGGGGTAATCGAACCAAGGATCGAATCTATGCCTTTTGCTTTGCCTATTATCTAAGAATTTGTCCTAAAGATCTAAATGCACAGAGAGTCATGCTTGTGCAATGCAAAGATGTATGCTCTTTTGAAAGATGTTTTGAAAAATTTCCAAGTGTTCCGAGATGAACTTGATGAGGGAGTGAAGAAAGGTTTGAATCTAACTTAGAACTTTGAGATAGATCAGAGAAGTTCTAAGTCTTTGAAATAAATCAGGGTTGGAGGAATAAATGAGAAAGAATGACTTGAAGCTTTGAAATGAGAGGAAATGAAGTTTCAAAGTCAAAATGAACTTTGAATTTGAACCTGAATTTAGGAAAGGAAATGAATACTTGAGAATTGAATTTAGATTTTTGAAGTTTTGAAAATTTGGAATGGACTAAGAGAATCAAATGGTATTTGAGAATGGAAATGGATTTATCAGATTAGATCCAAAAATAGAATTGAAATCTAGAATTGGAATTGGGTTCCGGACCCTAAACAGAATGGGATCCGAGATTTAGAATCCAAGATGGACTTTGGGTTCTGGATCCTGAAATGGAGTGGATCTGAAATCTGAGATCCAAATGTAGAATTGGACTCTGGATCCTAAGATGGATTTTGGATCTGAAGTCTGAGATCCAATGTAAAATTGGATTCTGGATCCTAAAGAGGAATTGGATCTGAAGTCTAAGACCCAAAGTGAAATTGGAGTCTGGATCCTAAAGAGGAATTGGATCTGAAGTCTAAGATCCAAAGTGAAATTGGAGTCTCGATCCTAAAGAGGAATTGGATCTGAAGTCTAAGATCCAAAGGTAGAGTTGGATTCTGGATCCTAAGGGGGGAATTGGATCTGAAGTCTGAGATCCGATATGAATGTTGAATCCAGGATCCTAAAATGGATTTGAAATTGTTGAATTTAAGAACTTCCAAGTTTTGAATCGAACTTGGAAAATGAAATTTAAAATTTGAATCTTGAATATTCAAATGAATTTCAAAGTCAAATTAGACCTTGAATTTTTGAAGTTTGAATTTGAAATTTAGAAGATGAAGGGAATCTCAAAGTTAAATTGAACTTTTGATTTGGAGTATTTGAATGTAAATGAATTTGGAATTTCAAAGTCAAATTGAACTTTGAAATCTGATTTGGATTTTGAATATAAAATGAATTTGAAATCTCAAAGTTAGATTTGAACTTTGAGATTTAAAAAAATGAAATAGAATTTTGAAAATTGAAAGAATGAATTGGATTTGATAAGGATTGAAGATAGATTTGAAGAAAGTATTTACATTACTTGGAGTTTTTGAAGAGGAAATTTCGGAAATATGATGTAATTCTATCCTAAATGATGAATGAATTTAAATTTTTGAAATTGGATTTTGAAAAGCTATTTCATTCTTTAAATGAATTTAAAATAAGATTGAAGATATAATACATTCTTGACTATGGTCATTGAATGTATTATATAATAACCTATATTTAAATTCAGGTGAAGAATAAAATACATTTGGTGCTTTTATAGAATTTAAAATGAAATTAACTCTCAATATACCCTGACTTTGGCCATTGGTATATATTTTGAATTAATTTTAAGTTAAATTCTAATAAAAGAAGAAGATATTTAAGGAAAATATGATGAATTTTGAAAACGGATCCAGTGTGGATCCAATGTTATTTCGTAAAAGATAAAAATCCTAAGTTTTGTCCACACCCTGACTATGGCCATTGATGTGGATCATCAACTTAGGATTAATCATCTGTTACGAAAATGGTGCACATGCCATTCGTGTTTCACCATTGTGAGAATTTGAGGGATTTCTGGAGGTGCTATGTCCGATTTATGGTGACGAATTGAAAACACCCAGAGTCGTCTGAATGAAGATTTTAACAGAAATGGCATTTGGGACTTCATCCAAACAATACATTGCATCCCTTTTCGCCGTACTTATTACTATCCTCCATCTTGCGAATACCGGATGATGAACATGCGGATGAAGACTAAAATTTCAAATTTAACAAAGAAATAGGGAAATTAGGATGACAACTATCCAACGAATAAAAAACCTGAGTGATCAGATGTTTAAAGGGATTATAAACAATATGGGAGGCATAATATATACAGATGAGATGGAAGATCAACAAATGTCATAGATAAAGCACATTGAGACTATTCTAACCTGTCAGTCTTCAGAATTATGACTTGATGTAATGATTTTCTATAACCAAGCATGCAGATGAGAAGCTAATGATAAACAACTAGCGTTAAATATTGCATGGTAGGAAAACAAAAAAGGGGAAAAACTTGAATCGATGCAATCTTGTCATGATAAAAAAAAAAATTTAATAATAAGTATATGAACAAATTACTAAAACCTAAGGGAATGCTTAAAATAGTGATGGCTTTATCCATGAACCAATGGCCGACCTCATCCTACAATTAGCATGATAATTGGTTTTCAAAATGAAACAAGGAGCTGGGTAGCAATCGAATCCTTGATGAATAGGCTTAACTTAATACCCAGTGGGATATCTCATGACAGAGGATCCTGAGATTTACTGCAGATCATATAATGATCTCATAGTGGAACAATCGTTGATTCATGCCTCCACTGTGGAATCACCAGAGATGCCTACCCTAGTTGAAATAATAATGAGATGCTTTCGGTGGATTCCTTGCGTGATCCGTCAAGGTAATGATAACACTCATCGAGTGGAAAAAGCTTCAAACGTCTGATTCCCACGCATCCAGCAACCTTTAACTAGATCAAAATGTCAACAAACCTCCAATCGATCTGATCTCAATCCTCGACCGAATCAGAGACCAATAGATCAAATACTTGATTCTAATGCTTTTACCAATTGGATTGAAACAAACGGAAGGGGGGCATATGGGTTTTGCAAATCAAACACTCAATCGAGGGCTGAAGATAAAACAAAATCCGCCAAACTTGAAACAGAAACTGGTGAAAATAATTGGAAACAAAAATCAACAAAAGAAGGAAACACGATCAGATGATGGTTAGAAAACCCACCAAATTCAAACAGAAGCCAATGAAAATGAAAAATCGTAAAATAACAGAAGAGAAAAACGACGTTAGAAAGTAAAAGGTTGAATCTAGTATGCGATGGATAAACCGAGGGAATTTGACGATAAATGGAAAGAAAGAAAGAAGCAAATAAAATAAAACCGAGGAACTGTAGGAACATGAATGCTCCGTTTGATATTGCATAAAACTGTGGATCGGTGCCTGCTATATGCAGTCCGATATCACAGTGGTGCTTTGATGGGGCCAACGAGAATTAATCTAATCCGAAAAAGGAAAAAAAAATGAGACAAAGGGAAGATGAAAAACGAAATGAAGGGGTAAACAATGGACGACAAATATTATTGCTAAACAAGATTGGAATGAAGAGAAATAAATAGGGGAAAGAGTTTATGCTTACCGTGACTTCGCAGGCTATCTTGAAGAAGGAAGGAGAGGATGATCGTGCAGGAGATTTGCGGAGGTGATAACGGATCTTCTCCTTCAGCCGATTAGGGGAAGACCAAAAGGAAAAGATGGAAAATAAAGAAGAAACAAAAATAAAAGAAGATACAAAAAAAAAAAATGGGGGAAGAAAGAATCGATATACACAGAAGGTGAAGGGGTGAAGATGGATGAGGAAAAGAGGCCTTTCGTGGCCCTTTTTAAAGAGGAAAAAGAGGTCTCTAGAAGAGGAGTCCGTTAGGCATCAATGGTGGAGGAGGAAGATGGGTTCAGAGAGATGGGCGGCCACGGAGAGGGTGCGCGATGGAGGGAATGAGAGAGCTTGGTGGGGAAGCTTCTAGAGGGTTTTTGAGAATGGAGGCCGAGAGTGCGCGAGAAAGGGAGAGGGGGTTTCGCATAAAGAGGAGGGCTTAGGGTTTTCTCTCCTTTTTTCTCTTTTTCAGGGACACTCTTCAATTCGAGTATTTCCAAAACGAGGCTTCTTTCAAAACGGATTAAAAAAAAAGGTGGTTTTTAAGAACTTTTGTACTTTCTTTTTTTGATTTTCCTATCCTCTTGAGATTTTGATTTTTTTTGCTCTTTTCTTGATTTTTTTTTTAAAATTTTTTGTATAAAACTCTAGAACTAAGGAAAATGAGAGATTTTTGAACTTTTTTTTGAGAAATATTTACGAAAGAAAGCGTTCTCTGAGAATTCGGGTTTTTATTTTTGAAATTTTCCTCAAGAAGGGGTTTAAATCCGATTCGGATCAAAACTGGGTCATAGATAAGATTTTGAGTCCGAATTCTAACGAATTCAAGGAATGAATGGAATTTTTGGTTAAAAATTGACCCGATTACTTAGAAGACAGAGGTCAGGGGTAAAGAAGGAATTTTTGGGTTTGGGAAAATTTGGGGTGTTCACAGGATGCCCCTCTTTGCTGCTAAGCCGGTTGTAAGCCGAGCTTAGCGGCAAAGAAGACACGCCAAATTTTCTTAAAAAATGCCCCAGTCAAAAGGTCTGAACTGGGTGTGGAAGAATTGGCTTTAAAAGATTTATTTTTCAGGTTTTGTACCTTACTCTGAAAGGGTTTTGGGAAGAGAACGAAACCCTCGAGAATGAAAATAATCTGGAGAGAAGAAAATGAGGAAATCGTGATGGGACTGGGAGAAATACCTCGCCCGAACGAGGCAACTCTCGTTTAAAGAATATACAAACAATGCTAGGTTGTATCAAAATGGATATTGAGCATTTATCCCATTTTTGGATAGCTAGAAAATTTTGCCAATAAGATGAAATTGTAATTGATTCAAATGCTTGAAAGCGTGCGCGTATGTGCGAAAGATATTCCCTCTTTTTACCTAGAGTATTTCCTCCAACGAGGTTAACTCCCTAGATTCCAGAGTCAGATTCAAATTTTAAGGCTGTTGAGTTTCTTCAAGGAAGTTATCCATTTCCTTGATATGAGTAGAGAAGAAATACTCTTAATTTCATAAAAGCAAGTAGTGAAAAGATATTGATTAAAGGATTTCGCATAAGAAAAGATGATTCCTGACAACCTTGGCAGTTTGATATCCTGAGGCTTTTCCCATAATGATCATTTGGCACTCTTTTGAGGACATTGAGCTTTCTTGGGTTTCAGGGGAAGTTTATTACATCGTCCTTCATTTTGGAGATGTCCTGGCTTTTCTTTTTCTTTTTTTTCTTTGGGGAAGGGTACGTCACAAACTCCTTCATCTTGGAGATGCTCCGATCCTTCTTTTTCTCAGGGATTATATTGGTGATATTGGCTCATTGGTAAAAATCTCTAGATGGTAGCAACAATCAAATATCTTTTAGGGTTTGTCGGGAGGCTCAGCGCAGTCGCCTTCATCTTGGCGGTGATCTGAACGTTCCCTGGAAGGATCCGTCACAAACTCCGTCATCTTGGAGATGTTTCAAATCTTCTTTGGCCCCGAGGATCTACTCGCTTAATTCGCCTTCATCTTGACGACAATTGAGAGATCCCTTTTGCGGATATTTGATTGAAGCTTAAATGAATGAATGAGGAGATATGAATTGAGTGGATTCTTTTTAACATTCAGGATATTTTCACTGCCTGATTGCCAGAAAGTCGTCTTAAAAAATGCGTCATAACTATGATCAATATCGA